>NC_091285.1:107078381-107809850 GCF_032444005.1 Ranitomeya imitator | reverse complement strand
GTGCTGGCTAGGCATAAGGCAGGGGCACAAGTGCTGGCCAGGCATAAGGCAGGGGCACAAGTGCAAACAAAGCATAAGGCAGAGGCACAAGTGCAAGCTAAGCATATGGCAGGGGCACCTATGCAGGCTAGGCTTAAGGCAGGGGCACAAGTGCTGGCTAGGCATAAGGCAGGGGCACAAGTGCTGGCTAGGCATAAGGCAGGGGCACAAGTGCTGGCTAGGCATAAGGCAGGGGCACAAGTGCTGGCTAGGCATAAGGCAGGGGCACAAGTGCTGGCTAGGCATAAGGCAGGGGCACAAGTGCTGGCTAGGCATAAGGCAGGGGCACAAGTGCTGGCTAGGCATAAGGCAGGGGCACAAGTGCTGGCTAGGCATAAGGCAGGGGCACAAGTGCTGGCTAGGCATAAGGCAGGGGCACAAGTGCTGGCTAGGCATAAGGCAGGGGCACAAGTGCGGGCTAGGCATAAGGCAGGGGCACAAGTGCGGGCTAGGCATAAGGCAGGGGCACAAGTGCGGGCTAGGCATAAGGCAGGGGCACAAGTGCTGGCTAGGCATAAGGCAGGGGCACAAGTGCTGGCTAGGCATAAGGCAGGTTCACAAGTGCTGGCTAGGCATAAGGCAGGGGCACAAGTGCTGGCTAGGCATAAGGCAGGGGCACAAGTGCTGGCTAGGCATAAGGCAGGGGCACAAGTGCAGGCTAGGCATAAGGCAGGGGCACAACTGCAGGCTAAGCATAAGGCAGGGGCACAACTGCGGGCTAGGCATAAGGCAGGGGCACAAGTGCTGGCTAGGCATAAGGCAGGGGCACAACTGCAGGCTAGGCATATGGCAGGGGCACAAGTGCGGGCTAGGCATAAGGCAGGGGCACAAGTGCGGGCTAGGCATAAGGCAGGGGCACAAGTGCGGGCTAGGCATAAGGCAGGGGCACAAGTGCGGGCTAGGCATAAGGCAGGGGCACAAGTGCGGACTAGGCATAAGGCAGGGGCACAAGTGCGGGCTAGGCATAAGGCAGGGGCACAAGTGCGGGCTAGGCATAAGGCAGGGGCACAAGTGCTGGCTAGGCATAAGGCAGGGGCACAAGTGCTGGCTAGGCATAAGGCAGGGGCACAAGTGCTGGCTAGGCATAAGGCAGGGGCACAAGTGCTGGCTAGGCATAAGGCAGGGGCACAAGTGCTGGCTAGGCATAAGGCAGGGGCACAAGTGCAGGCTAGGCATAAGGGAGGGGCACAAGTGCAGGCTAGGCATAAGGGAGGGGCACAAGTGCAGGCTAGGCATAAGGCAGGGGCATAAGGCAGTGGCACAAGTGCAGGCTAGGCATAAGGCAGGGGCACAAGTGCTGGCTAGGCATAAGGCAGGGGCACAAGTGCTGGCTAGGCATAAGGCAGGGGCACAAGTGCTGGCTAGGCATAAGGCAGGGGCACAAGTGCTGGCTAGGCATAAGGCAGGGGCACAAGTGCGGGCTAGGCATAAGGCAGGGGCACAAGTGCGGGCTAGGCATAAGGCAGGGGCACAAGTGCGGGCTAGGCATAAGGCAGGGGCACAAGTGCGGGCTAGGCATAAGGCAGGGGCACAAGTGCGGGCTAGGCATAAAGCAGGGGCACAAGTGCGGGCTAGGCATAAGGCAGGGGCACAAGTGCGGGCTAGGCATAAGGCAGGGGCACAAGTGCGGGCTAGGCATAAGGCAGGGGCACAAGTGCAGGCTAGGCATAAGGCAGGGGCACAAGTGCGGGCTAGGCATAAGGCAGGGGCACAAGTGCAGGCTAGGCATAAGTCAGGGGCACAAGTGCAGGCTAGGCATAAGGCAGGGGCACAAGTGCAGGGGCACAAGTGCAGGCTAGGCATAAGGCAGGGGCACAAGTGCAGGCTAGGCATAAGGCAGGGGCACAAGTGCAGGCTAGTCATAAGGCAGGGGCACAAGTGCAGGCTAGGCATAAGGCAGGGGCACTAGTGCAGGCTAGGCATAAGGCAGGGGCACAAGTGCTGGCTAGGCATAAGGCAGGGCCACAAGTGCAGGCTAGGCATAAGGCAGGGCCACAAGTGCAGGCTAGGCATAAGGCAGGGCCACAAGTGCAGGCTAGGCATAAGGCAGGGCCACAAGTGCAGGCTAGGCATAAGGCAGGGGCACAAGTGCTGGCTAGGCATAAGGCAGGGGCTCAAGTGCTGGCTAGGCATAAGGCAGGGGCACAAGTGCTGGCTAGGCATAAGGCAGGGGCACAAGTGCTGGCTAGGCATAAGGCAGGGGCACAAGTGCTGGCTAGGCATAAGGCAGGGGCACAAGTGCTGGCTAGGCATAAGGCAAGGGCACAAGTGCTGGCTAGGCATAAGGCAGGGGCCCAAGTGCTGGCTAGGCATAAGGCAGGGGCACAAGTGCTGGCTTGGCTTTAGGCAGGGGCACAAGTGCGGGCTAGGCTTTAGGCAGGTGCACAAGTGCAAACTAAGCATAAGGCAGAGGCACAAGTGCAAGCTAGGCATAAGGCAGGGGCACAAGTGATGGCTACACATAAGGCATACGGCTAACTCTTTGCACTCTTTGCATAAAGGGATAGGCACCCTTAGGGGTGAAGAGCTAGCTTTCACCCCTCTACTCTGTACTATGTTGTACAGTGCGGAGCCACTCCATAACCCCCATGCTCCAAGCGACCAGGCACATCTTGTCTGTCCTCCATAAATGGGTAATGCCTTCGTCCCCAATTACAGTCGTGCATGTGCATACAGACGGGACAAGAGCGAAGAGCGTAAAGCCTGCCCTGTGTGCATAACCAACATGAAGCTAAAGACAAAAAAACAATAATGCAAGGGGCTCAAAAGTGCTGGCTAGGCATAAGGCAGGGGCACAAGTGCTGGCTAGGCATAAGGCAGGGGCACAAAAGCTGGCTAGGCATAAGGCAGGGGCACAAGTGCAGGCTAGGCATAAGGCAGGGGCACAACTGCAGGCTAGGCATAAGGCAGGGGCACAACTGCGGGCTAGGCATAAGGCAGGGGCACAAGTGCTGGCTAGGCATAAGGCAGGGGCACAACTGCGGGCTAGGCATATGGCAGGGGCACAAGTGCGGGCTAGGCATAAGGCAGGGGCACAGGTGCGGGCTAGGCATAAGGCAGGGGCACAAGTGCGGGCTAGGCATAAGGCAGGGGCACAAGTGCGGACTAGGCATAAGGCAGGGGCACAAGTGCGGGCTAGGCATAAGGCAGGGGCACAAGTGCGGGCTAGGCATAAGGCAGGGGCACAAGTGCTGGCTAGGCATAAGGCAGGGGCACAAGTGCTGGCTAGGCATAAGGCAGGGGCACAAGTGCTGGCTAGGCATAAGGCAGGGGCACAAGTGCAGGCTAGGCATAAGGGAGGGGCACAAGTGCAGGCTAGGCATAAGGGAGGGGCACAAGTGCAGGCTAGGCATAAGGCAGGGGCATAAGGCAGGGGCACAAGTGCAGGCTAGGCATAAGGCAGGGGCACAAGTGCTGGCTAGGCATAAGGCAGGGGCACAAGTGCTGGCTAGGCATAAGGCAGGGGCACAAGTGCTGGCTAGGCATAAGGCAGGGGCACAAGTGCGGGCTAGGCATAAGGCAGGGGCACAAGTGCGGGCTAGGCATAAGGCAGGGGCACAAGTGCGGGCTAGGCATAAGGCAGGGGCACAAGTGCGTGCTAGGCATAAGGCAGGGGCACAAGTGCGGGCTAGGCATAAGGCAGGGGCCAAAGTGCAGGCTAGGCATAAGGCAGGGGCACAAGTGCGGGCTAGGCATAAGGCAGGGGCACAAGTGCATGGGCACAAGTGCAGGCTAGGCATAAGGCAGGGGCACAAGTGCAGGCTAGGCATAAGGCAGGGGCACAAGTGCAGGCTAGGCATAAGGCAGGGGCACAAGTGCAGGCTAGGCATAAGGCAGGGGCACAAGTGCAGGCTAGGCATAAGGCAGGGGCACAAGTGCAGGCTAGGCATAAGGCAGGGGCACAAGTGCAGGCTAGGCATAAGGCAGGGGCACAAGTGCAGGCTAGGCATAAGGCAGGGGCACTAGTGCAGGCTAGGCATAAGGCAGGGGCACTAGTGCAGGCTAGGCATAAGGCAGGGGCACAAGTGCTGGCTAGGCATAAGGCAGGGCCACAAGTGCAGGCTAGGCATAAGGCAGGGCCACAAGTGCAGGCTAGGCATAAGGCAGGGCCACAAGTGCAGGCTAGGCATAAGGCAGGGGCACAAGTGCTGGCTAGGCATAAGGCAGAGGCTCAAGTGCTGGCTAGGCATAAGGCAGGGGCACAAGTGCTGGCTAGGCATAAGGCAGGGGCACAAGTGCTGGCTAGGCATAAGGCAGGGGCACAAGTGCTGGCTAGGCATAAGGCAGGGGCACAAGTGCTGGCTAGGCATAAGGCAAGGGCACAAGTGCTGCCTAGGCATAAGGCAGGGGCACAAGTGCGGGCTAGGCTTTAGGCAGGTGCACAAGTGCAAACTAAGCATAAGGCAGAGGCACAAGTGCAAGCTAGGCATAAGGCAGGGGCACAAGTGATGGCTACACATAAGGCATACGGCTAACTCTTTGCACTCTTTGCATAAAGGGATAGGCACCCTTAGGGGTGAAGAGCTAGCTTTCACCCCTCTACTCTGTACTATGTTGTACAGTGCGGAGCCACTCCATAACCCCCATGCTCCAAGCGACCAGGCACATCTTGTCTGTCCTCCGTAAATGGGTAATGTCTTCGTCCCCAATTACAGTCGTGCATGTGCATACAGACGGGACAAGAGCGAAGAGCGTAAAGCCTGCCCTGTGTGCATAACCAACATGAAGCTAAAGACAAAAAACAATAATGCAAGGGGCTCAAAAGTGCTGGCTAGGCATAAGGCAGGGGCACAAGTGCTGGCTAGGCATAAGGCAGGGGCACAAGTGCTGGCTAGGCATAAGGCAGGGGCACAAGTGCTGGCTAGGCATAAGGCAGGGGCACAAGTGCTGGCTAGGCATAAGGCAGGGGCACAAGTGCTGGCTAGGCATAAGGCAGGGGCACAAGTGCTGGCTAGGCATAAGGCAGGGGCACAAGTGCTGGCTAGGCATAAGGCAGGGGCACAAGTGCTGGCTAGGCATAAGGCAGGGGCACAAGTGCAGGCTAGGCATAAGGCAGGGGCACAAGTGCAGGCTAGGCATAAGGCAGGGGCACAAGTGCAGTCTAGGCATAAGGCTGGGGCACAAGTGCTGGCTAGGCATAAGGCAGAAGCAAAAGTACTGGCTAGGCATAAGGCAGGGGCACAAGTGCAGGCTAGGCATAAGGTAGGGGCACAAGTGCGGGCTAGGCATAAGGCAGGGGCACAACTGCGGGCTAGGCATAAGGCAGGGGCACAAGTGCGGGCTAGGCATAAGGCAGGGGCACAAGTGCTGGCTAGGCATAAGGCAGGGGCACAAGTGCGGGCTAGGCATAAGGCAGGGGCACAAGTGCGGGCTAGGCATAAGGCAGGGGCACAAGTGCGGGCTAGGCATAAGGCAGGGGCACAAGTGCGGGCTAGGCATAAGGCAGGGGCACAAGTGCTGGCTAGGCATAAGGCAGGGGCACAAGTGCAGGCTAGGCATAAGGCAGGGGCACAAGTGCAGGCTAGGCATAAGGCAGGGGCACAAGTGCAGGCTAGGCATAAGCGAGGGGCACAAGTGCAGGCTAGGCATAAGCGAGGGGCACAAGTGCAGGCTAGGCATAAGGCAGGGGCATAAGGCAGGGGCATAAGGCAGGGGCACAAGTGCAGGCTAGGCATAAGGCAGGGGCACAAGTGCTGGCTAGGCATAAGGCAGGGGCACAAGTGCTGGCTAGGCATAAGGCAGGGGCACAAGTGCTGGCTAGGCATAAGGCAGGGGCACAAGTGCTGGCTAGGCATAAGGCAGGGGCACAAGTGCTGGCTAGGCATAAGGCAGGGGCACAAGTGCTGGCTAGGCATAAGGCAGGGGCACAAGTGCTGGCTAGGCATAAGGCAGGGGCACAAGTGCTGGCTAGGCATAAGGCAGGGGCACAAGTGCTGGCTAGGCATAAGGCAGGGGCACAAGTGCGGGCTAGGCATAAGGCAGGGGCACAAGTGCGGGCTAGGCATAAGGCAGGGGCACAAGTGCGGGCTAGGCATAAGGCAGGGGCACAAGTGCGGGCTAGGCATAAGGCAGGGGCACAAGTGCGGGCTAGGCATAAGGCAGGGGCACAAGTGCGGGCTAGGCATAAGGCAGGGGCACAAGTGCGGGCTAGGCATAAGGCAGGGGCACAAGTGCGGGCTAGGCATAAGGCAGGGGCACAAGTGCTGGCTAGGCATAAGGCAGGGGCACAAGTGCAGGCTAGGCATAAGGCAGGGGCACAAGTGCAGGCTAGGCATAAGGCAGGGGCACAAGTGCAGGCTAGGCATAAGGCAGGGGCACAAGTGCTGGCTAGGCATAAGGCAGGGGCACAAGTGCAAGCTAAGCATAAGGCAGGGGCACAAGTGCAAGCTAAGCATAAGGCAGGGGCACCTATGCAGGCTAGGCTTAAGGCAGTGGCACAAGTGATGGCTAGGCATAAGGCAGGGGCACAAGTGCTGGCTACACATTAGGCATACGGCTAACTCTTTGCACTCTTTGCATTAAGGGATAGGCACCCTTAGGGGTGAAGAGCTAGCTTTCACCCCTCTACTCTGTACTTTGTTGTACAGAGCGGAGCCACTCCATAACCCCCATGCTCCAAGCGACCAGGCACATCTTGTCTGTCCTCCGTAAATGGGTAATGCCTTCGTCCCCAATTACAGTCGTGCATGTGCATTCAGACGGGACAAGAGCGAAGAGCGTAAAGCCTGCCATGTGAGCATAAACAACATGAAACTAAAGACAAAAAAACAATAATGCAAGGGTCTCAAAAGTGCTGGCTAGGCATAAGGCAGGGGCACAAGTGCTGGCTAGGCATAAGGCAGGGGCACAAGTGCTGGCTAGGCATAAGGCAGGGGCACAAGTGCTGGCTAGGCATAAGGCAGGGGCACAAGTGCTGGCTAAGCATAAGGCAGGGGCACAAGTGCTGGCTAGGCATAAGGCAGGGGCACAAGTGCTGGCTAGGCATAAGGCAGGGGCACAAGTGCTGGGTAGGCATAAGGCAGGGGCACAAGTGCTGGCTAGGCATAAGGCAGGGGCACAAGTGCTGGCTAGGCATAAGGCAGGGGCACAAGTGCTGGCTAGGCATAAGGCAGGGGCACAAGTGCTGGCTAGGCATAAGGCAGGGGCACAAGTGCTGGCTAGGCATAAGGCAGGGGCACAAGTGCTGGCTAGGCATAAGGCAGGGGCACAAGTGCTGGCTAGGCATAAGGCAGGGGCACAAGTGCTGGCTAGGCATAAGGCAGGGGCACAAGTGCGGGCTAGGCATAAGGCAGGGGCACAAGTGCGGGCTAGGCATAAGGCAGGGGCACAAGTGCGGGCTAGGCACAAGGCAGGGGCACAAGTGCTGGCTAGGCATAAGGCAGGGGCACAAGTGCTGGCTAGGCATAAGGCAGGGGCACAAGTGCTGGCTAGGCATAAGGCAGGGGCACAAGTGCTGGCTAGGCATAAGGCACGGGCACAAGTGCTGGCTAGGCATAAGGCACGGGCACAAGTGCGGGCTAGGCATAAGGCAGGGGCACAAGTGCGGGCTAGGCATAAGGCAGGGGCACAACTGCGGGCTAGGCATAAGGCAGGGGCACAACTGCGGGCTAGGCATAAGGCAGGGGCACAACTGCGGGCTAGGCATAAGGCAGGGGCACAACTGCGGGCTAGGCATATGGCAGGGGCACAACTGCGGGCTAGGCATATGGCAGGGGCACAAGTGCGGGCTAGGCATAAGGCAGGGGCACAAGTGCGGGCTAGGCATAAGGCAGGGGCACAAGTGCGGGCTAGGCATAAGGCAGGGGCACAAGTGCGGGCTAGGCATAAGGCAGGGGCACAAGTGCGGGCTAGGCATAAGGCAGGGGCACAAGTGCGGGCTAGGCATAAGGCAGGGGCACAAGTGCGGGCTAGGCATAAGGCAGGGGCACAAGTGCGGACTAGGCATAAGGCAGGGGCACAAGTGCGGGCTAGGCATAAGGCAGGGGCACAAGTGCTGGCTAGGCATAAGGCAGGGGCACAAGTGCTGGCTAGGCATAAGGCAGGGGCACAAGTGCTGGCTAGGCATAAGGCAGGGGCACAAGTGCTGGCTAGGCATAAGGCAGGGGCACAAGTGCTGGCTAGGCATAAGGCCGGGGCACAAGTGCTGGCTAGGCATAAGGTAGGGGCACAAGTGCTGGCTAGGCATAAGGCAGGGGCACAAGTGCAGGCTAGGCATAAGGGAGGGGCACAAGTGCAGGCTAGGCATAATGGAGGGGCACAAGTGCAGGCTAGGCATAAGGCAGGGGCATAAGGCAGGGGCACAAGTGCAGGCTAGGCATAAGGCAGGGGCACAAGTGCTGGCTAGGCATAAGGCAGGGGCACAAGTGCTGGCTAGGCATAAGGCAGGGGCACAAGTGCTGGCTAGGCATAAGGCAGGGGCACAAGTGCTGGCTAGGCATAAGGCAGGGGCACAAGTGCAGGCTAGGCATAAGGCAGGGGCACAAGTGCGGGCTAGGCATAAGGCAGGGGCACAAGTGCGGGCTAGGCATAAGGCAGGGGCACAAGTGCGGGCTAGGCATAAGGCAGGGGCACAAGTGCGGGCTAGGCATAAGGCAGGGGCACAAGTGCGGGCTAGACATAAGGCAGGGGCACAAGTGCGGGCTAGGCATAAGGCAGGGGCACAAGTGCAGGCTAGGCATAAGGCAGGGGCACAAGTGCAGGCTAGGCATAAGGCAGGGGCACAAGTGCAGGCTAGGCATAAGGCAGGGGCATAAGGCAGGGGCATAAGGCAGGGGCACAAGTGCAGGCTAGGCATAAGGCAGGGGCACTAGTGCAGGCTAGGCATAAGGCAGGGGCACAAGTGCTGGCTAGGCATAAGGCAGGGGCACAAGTGCAGGCTAGGCATAAGGCAGGGGCACAAGTGCAGGCTAGGCATAAGGCAGGGGCACAAGTGCAGGCTAGGCATAAGGCAGGGGCACAAGTGCAGGCTAGGCATAAGGCAGGGGCACAAGTGCAGGCTAGGCATAAGGCAGGGGCACAAGTGCAGGCTAGGCATAAGGCAGGGGCCCTAGTGCAGGCTAGGCATAAGGCAGGGGCACAAGTGCTGGCTAGGCATAAGGCAGGGGCACAAGTGCTGGCTAGGCATAAGGCAGGGCCACAAGTGCAGGCTAGGCATAAGGCAGGGCCACAAGTGCAGGCTAGGCATAAGGCAGGGGCACAAGTGCTGGCTAGGCATAAGGCAGGGGCACAAGTGCTGGCTAGGCATAAGGCAGGGGCACAAGTGCTGGCTAGGCATAAGGCAGGGGTACAAGTGCTGGCTAGGCATAAGGCAGGGGCACAAGTGCTGGCTAGGCATAAGGCAGGGGCACAAGTGCTGGCTAGACTTAAGGCAGGGGCACAAGTGCTGGCTAGGCATAAGGCAGGGGCACAAGTGCTGGCTAGGCATAAGGCAGGGGCACAAGTGCTGGCTAGGCATAAGGCAGGGGCACAAGTGCTGGCTAGGCATAAGGCAGGGGCACAAGTGCTGGCTAGGCATAAGGCAGGGGCACACGTGCGGGCTAGGCATAAGGCAGGGGCACAAGTGCGGGCTAGGCATAAGGCAGGGGCACAAGTGCGGGCTAGGCATAAGGCAGGGGCACAAGTGCGGGCTAGGCATAAGGCAGGGGCACAAGTGCGGGCTAGGCATAAGGCAGGGGCACAAGTTCGGGCTAGGCATAAGGCAGGGGCACAAGTGCGGGCTAGGCATAAGGCAGGGGCACAAGTTCGGGCTAGGCATAAGGCAGGGGCACAAGTGCTGGCTAGGCATAAGGCAGGGGCCCAAGTGCTGGCTAGGCATAAGGCAGGGGCACAAGTGCTGGCTAGGCATAAGGCAGGGGCACAAGTGCTGGCTTGGCTTTAGGCAGGGGCACAAGTGCGGGCTAGGCTTTAGGCAGGGGCACAAATGCAAACTAAGCATAAGGCAGAGGCACAAGTGCAAGCTAGGCATAAGGCAGGGGCACAAGTGATGGCTACACATAAGGCATACGGCTAACTCTTTGCACTCTTTGCATAAAGGGATAGGCACCCTTAGGGGTGAAGAGCTAGCTTTCACCCCTCTACTCTGTACTATGTTGTACAGTGCGGAGCCACTCCATAACCCCCATGCTCCAAGCGACCAGGCACATCTTGTCTGTCCTCCGTAAATGGGTAATGCCTTCGTCCCCAATTAAAGTCGTGCATGTGCATACAGACGGGACAAGAGCGAAGAGCGTAAAGCCTGCCCTGTGTGCATAACCAACATGAAGCTAAAGACAAAAAAACAATAATGCAAGGGTCTCAAAAGTGCTGGCTAGGCATAAGGCAGGGGCACAAGTGCTGGCTAGGCATAAGGCAGGGGCACAAGTGCTGGCTAGGCATAAGGCAGGGGCACAAGTGCTGGCTAGGCATAAGGCAGGGGCACAAGTGCTGGCTAGGCATAAGGCAGGGGCACAAGTGCTGGCTAGGCATAAGGCAGGGGCACAAGTGCTGGCTAGACTTAAGGCAGGGGCACAAGTGCTGGCTAGGCATAAGGCAAGGGCACAAGTGCTGGCTAGGCATAAGGCAGGGGCACAAGTGCTGGCTAGTCATAAGGCAGGGGCACAAGTGCTGGCTAGGCATAAGGCAGGGGCACAAGTGCTGGCTAGGCATAAGGCAGGGGCACAAGTGCAGGCTAGGCATAAGGCAGGGGCACAAGTGCTGGCTAGGCATAATGCAGGGGCACAAGTGCTGGCTAGGCATAAGGCAGGGACACAAGTGCTGGCTAGGCATAAGGCAGGGGCACAAGTGCTGGCTAGGCATAAGGCAGGGGCACAAGTGCTGGCTAGGCATAAGGCAGGGGCACCTATGCAGGCTAGGCTTAAGGCAGGGGCTCAAGTGATGGCTACACATAAGGCATACGGCTAACTCTTTGCACTCTTTGCATAAAGGGATAGGCACCCTTAGGGGTGAAGAGCTGGCTTTCACCCCTCTACTCTGTACTATGTTGTACAGTGCGGAGCCACTTCATAACCTCCATGCTCCAAGCGACCAGGCACATCTTGTCTGTCCTCCGTAAATGGGGAATGCCTTCGTCCCCAATTACAGTCGTGCATGTGCATACAGACGGGACAAGAGCGAAGAGCGTAAAGCCTGCCCTGTGTGCATAACCAACATGAAGCTAAAGACAAAAAAACAATAATGCAAGGGGCTCAAAAGTGCTGGCTAGGCATAAGGCAGGGGCACAAGTGCTTGCTAGACATAAGGCAGGGGCACAAGTGCTGGCTAGGCATAAGGCAGGGGCACAAGTGCTGGCTAGGCATAAGGCAGGGGCACAAGTGCTGGCTAGGCATAAGGCAGGGGCACAAGTGCTGGCTAGGCATAAGGCAGGGGCACAAGTGCTGGCTAGGCATAAGGCAGGGGCACAAGTGCTGGCTAGGCATAAGGCAGGGGCACAAGTGCTGGCTAGGCATAAGGCAGGGGCACAAGTGCGGGCTAGGCATAAGGCAGGGGCACAAGTGCGGGCTAGGCATAAGGCAGGGGCACAAGTGCGGGCTAGGCATAAGGCAGGGGCACAAGTGCTGGCTAGGCATAAGGCAGGGGCACAAGTGCTGGCTAGGCATAAGGCAGGGGCACAAGTGCTGGCTAGGCATAAGGCAGGGGCACAAGTGCTGGCTAGGCATAAGGCACGGGCACAAGTGCTGGCTAGGCATAAGGCACGGGCACAAGTGCGGGCTAGGCATAAGGCAGGGGCACAAGTGCGGGCTAGGCATAAGGCAGGGGCACAAGTGCGGGCTAGGCATAAGGCAGGGGCACAACTGCGGGCTAGGCATAAGGCAGGGGCACAACTGCGGGCTAGGCATAAGGCAGGGGCACAACTGCGGGCTAGGCATAAGGCAGGGGCACAACTGCGGGCTAGGCATATGGCAGGGGCACAACTGCGGGCTAGGCATATGGCAGGGGCACAAGTGCGGGCTAGGCATAAGGCAGGGGCACAAGTGCGGGCTAGGCATAAGGCAGGGGCACAAGTGCGGGCTAGGCATAAGGCAGGGGCACAAGTGCGGGCTAGGCATAAGGCAGGGGCACAAGTGCGGGCTAGGCATAAGGCAGGGGCACAAGTGCGGACTAGGCATAAGGCAGGGGCACAAGTGCGGGCTAGGCATAAGGCAGGGGCACAAGTGCTGGCTAGGCATAAGGCAGGGGCACAAGTGCTGGCTAGGCATAAGGCAGGGGCACAAGTGCTGGCTAGGCATAAGGCAGGGGCAAAAGTGCTGGCTAGGCATAAGGCAGGGGCACAAGTGCTGGCTAGGCATAAGGCCGGGGCACAAGTGCTGGCTAGGTATAAGGTAGGGGCACAAGTGCTGGCTAGGCATAAGGCAGGGGCACAAGTGCAGGCTAGGCATAAGGGAGGGGAACAAGTGCAGGCTAGGCATAATGGAGGGGCACAAGTGCAGGCTAGGCATAAGGCAGGGGCATAAGGCAGGGGCACAAGTGCAGGCTAGGCATAAGGCAGGGGCACAAGTGCTGGCTAGGCATAAGGCAGGGGCACAAGTGCTGGCTAGGCATAAGGCAGGGGCACAAGTGCTGGCTAGGCATAAGGCAGGGGCACAAGTGCTGGCTAGGCATAAGGCAGGGGCACAAGTGCGGGCTAGGCATAAGGCAGGGGCACAAGTGCGGGCTAGGCATAAGGCAGGGGCACAAGTGCCGGCCAAGCATAAGGCAGGGGCACAAGTGCGGGCTAGGCATAAGGCAGGGGCACAAGTGCGGGCTAGGCATAAGGCAGGGGCACAAGTGCGGGCTAGGCATAAGGCAGGGGCACAAGTGCAGGCTAGGCATAAGGCAGGGGCACAAGTGCAGGCTAGGCATAAGGCAGGGGCACAAGTGCAGGCTAGGCATAAGGCAGGGGCATAAGGCAGGGGCATAAGGCAGGGGCACAAGTGCAGGCTAGGCATAAGGCAGGGGCACTAGTGCAGGCTAGGCATAAGGCAGGGGCACAAGTGCTGGCTAGGCATAAGGCAGGGGCACAAGTGCAGGCTAGGCATAAGGCAGGGGCACAAGTGCAGGCTAGGCATAAGGCAGGGGCACAAGTGCAGGCTAGGCATAAGGCAGGGGCACAAGTGCAGGCTAGGCATAAGGCAGGGGCACAAGTGCAGGCTAGGCATAAGGCAGGGGCACAAGTGCAGGCTAGGCATAAGGCAGGGGCCCTAGTGCAGGCTAGGCATAAGGCAGGGGCACAAGTGCTGGCTAGGCATAAGGCAGGGGCACAAGTGCTGGCTAGGCATAAGGCAGGGCCACAAGTGCAGGCTAGGCATAAGGCAGGGCCACAAGTGCAGGCTAGGCATAAGGCAGGGGCACAAGTGCTGGCTAGGCATAAGGCAGGGGCACAAGTGCTGGCTAGGCATAAGGCAGGGGCACAAGTGCTGGCTAGGCATAAGGCAGGGGTACAAGTGCTGGCTAGGCATAAGGCAGGGGCACAAGTGCTGGCTAGGCATAAGGCAGGGGCACAAGTGCTGGCTAGACTTAAGGCAGGGGCACAAGTGCTGGCTAGGCATAAGGCAGGGGCACAAGTGCTGGCTAGGCATAAGGCAGGGGCACAAGTGCTGGCTAGGCATAAGGCAGGGGCACAAGTGCTGGCTAGGCATAAGGCAGGGGCACAAGTGCTGGCTAGGCATAAGGCAGGGGCACACGTGCGGGCTAGGCATAAGGCAGGGGCACAAGTGCGGGCTAGGCATAAGGCAGGGGCACAAGTGCGGGCTAGGCATAAGGCAGGGGCACAAGTGCGGGCTAGGCATAAGGCAGGGGCACAAGTTCGGGCTAGGCATAAGGCAGGGGCACAAGTGCGGGCTAGGCATAAGGCAGGGGCACAAGTTCGGGCTAGGCATAAGGCAGGGGCACAAGTGCTGGCTAGGCATAAGGCAGGGGCCCAAGTGCTGGCTAGGCATAAGGCAGGGGCACAAGTGCTGGCTAGGCATAAGGCAGGGGCACAAGTGCTGGCTTGGCTTTAGGCAGGGGCACAAGTGCGGGCTAGGCTTTAGGCAGGGGCACAAATGCAAACTAAGCATAAGGCAGAGGCACAAGTGCAAGCTAGGCATAAGGCAGGGGCACAAGTGATGGCTACACATAAGGCATACGGCTAACTCTTTGCACTCTTTGCATAAAGGGATAGGCACCCTTAGGGGTGAAGAGCTAGCTTTCACCCCTCTACTCTGTACTATGTTGTACAGTGCGGAGCCACTCCATAACCCCCATGCTCCAAGCGACCAGGCACATCTTGTCTGTCCTCCGTAAATGGGTAATGCCTTCGTCCCCAATTAAAGTCGTGCATGTGCATACAGACGGGACAAGAGCGAAGAGCGTAAAGCCTGCCCTGTGTGCATAACCAACATGAAGCTAAAGACAAAAAAACAATAATGCAAGGGGCTCAAAAGTGCTGGCTAGGCATAAGGCAGGGGCACAAGTGCTGGCTAGGCATAAGGCAGGGGCACAAGTGCTGGCTAGGCATAAGGCAGGGGCACAAGTGCTGGCTAGGCATAAGGCAGGGGCACAAGTGCTGGCTAGGCATAAGGCAGGGGCACAAGTGCTGGCTAGGCATAAGGCAGGGGCACAAGTGCTGGCTAGACTTAAGGCAGGGGCACAAGTGCTGGCTAGGCATAAGGCAAGGGCACAAGTGCTGGCTAGGCATAAGGCAGGGGCACAAGTGCTGGCTAGGCATAAGGCAGGGGCACAAGTGCTGGCTAGGCATAAGGCAGGGGCACAAGTGCTGGCTAGGCATAAGGCAGGGGCACAAGTGCAGGCTAGGCATAAGGCAGGGGCACAAGTGCTGGCTAGGCATAATGCAGGGGCACAAGTGCTGGCTAGGCATAAGGCAGGGGCACAAGTGCTGGCTAGGCATAAGGCAGGGGCACAAGTGCTGGCTAGGCATAAGGCAGGGGCACAAGTGCTGGCTAGGCATAAGGCAGGGGCACCTATGCAGGCTAGGCTTAAGGCAGGGGCTCAAGTGATGGCTACACATAAGGCATACGGCTAACTCTTTGCACTCTTTGCATAAAGGGATAGGCACCCTTAGGGGTGAAGAGCTAGCTTTCACCCCTCTACTCTGTACTATGTTGTACAGTGCGGAGCCACTCCATAACCTCCATGCTCCAAGCGACCAGGCACATCTTGTCTGTCCTCCGTAAATGGGGAATGCCTTCGTCCCCAATTACAGTCGTGCATGTGCATACAGACGGGACAAGAGCGAAGAGCGTAAAGCCTGCCCTGTGTGCATAACCAACATGAAGCTAAAGACAAAAAAACAATAATGCAAGGGGCTCAAAAGTGCTGGCTAGGCATAAGGCAGGGGCACAAGTGCTTGCTAGACATAAGGCAGGGGCACAAGTGCTGGCTAGGCATAAGGCAGGGGCACAAGTGCTGGCTAGGCATAAGGCAGGGGCACAAGTGCTGGCTAGGCATAAGGCAGGGGCACAAGTGCTGGCTAGGCATAAGGCAGGGGCACAAGTGCTGGCTAGACTTAAGGCAGGGGCACAAGTGCTGGCTAGACTTAAGGCAGGGGCACAAGTGCTGGCTAGGCATAAGGCAGGGGCACAAGTGCAGGCTAGGCCATAAGGCAGGGGCACAAGTGCAGGCTAGGCATAAGGCAGGGGCACAAGTGCAGGCTAGGCATAAGGCAGGGGCACAAGTGCAGGCTAGGCATAAGGCAGGGGCACTAGTGCAAACTAAGCATAAGGCAGAGGCACAAGTGCAGCTAGGCATAAGGCAGGGGCACACGTGCTGGCTAGGCATAAGGCAGGGGCACACGTGCTGGCTAGGCATAAGGCAGGGGCACACGTGCTGGCTAGGCATAAGGCAGGGGCACAAGTGCTGGCTAGGCATAAGGCAGGGGCACACGTGCTGGCTAGGCATAAGGCAGGGGCACACGTGCTGGCTAGGCATAAGGCAGGGGCACACGTGCTGGCTAGGCATAAGGCAGGGGCACACGTGCTGGCTAGGCATAAGGCAGGGGCACAAGTGCGGGCTAGGCATAAGGCAGGGGCACAAGTGCGGGCTAGGCATAAGGCAGGGGCACAAGTGCGGGCTAGGCATAAGGCAGGGGCACAAGTGCGGGCTAGGCATAAGGCAGGGGCACAAGTGCGGGCTAGGCATAAGGCAGGGGCACAAGTGCGGGCTAGGCATAAGGCAGGGGCACAAGTGCGGGCTAGGCATAAGGCAGGGGCACAAGTGCGGGCAAGGCATAAGGCAGGGGCACAAGTGCGGGCAAGGCATAAGGCAGGGGCACAAGTGCGGGCTAGGCATAAGGCAGGGGCACAAGTGCGGGCTAGGCATAAGGCAGCGGCACAAGTGCGGGCTAGGCATAAGGCAGCGGCACAAGTGCGGGCTAGGCATAAGGCAGGGGCACAAGTGCGGGCTAGGCATAAGGCAGGGGCACAAGTGCGGGCTAGGCATAAGGCAGGGGCACAAGTGCGGGCTAGGCATAAGGCAGGGGCACAAGTGCGGGCTAGGCATAAGGCAGGGGCACAAGTGCGGGCTAGGCATAAGGCAGGGGCACAAGTGCGGGCTAGGCATAAGGCAGGGGCACAAGTGCGGCTAGGCATAAGGCAGGGGCACAAGTGCGGGCTAGGCATAAGGCAGGGGCACACGTGCTGGCTAGGCATAAGGCAGGGGCACACGTGCGGGCTAGGCATAAGGCAGGGGCACACGTGCGGGCTAGGCATAAGGCAGGGGCACACGTGCGGGCTAGGCATAAGGCAGGGGCACACGTGCGGGCTAGGCATAAGGCAGGGGCACACGTGCTGGCTAGGCATAAGGCAGGGGCACACGTGCTGGCTAGGCATAAGGCAGGGGCACACGTGCGGGCTAGGCATAAGGCAGGGGCACACGTGCTGGCTAGGCATAAGGCAGGGGCACACGTGCTGGCTAGGCATAAGGCAGGGGCACACGTGCTGGCTAGGCATAAGGCAGGGGCACACGTGCTGGCTAGGCATAAGGCAGGGGCACACGTGCTGGCTAGGCATAAGGCAGGGGCACACGTGCTGGCAAGGCATAAGGCAGGGGCACAAGTGCGGGCAAGGCATAAGGCAGGGGCACAAGTGCGGGCTAGGCATAAGGCAGGGGCACAAGTGCGGGCTAGGCATAAGGCAGCGGCACAAGTGCGGGCTAGGCATAAGGCAGGGGCACAAGTGCGGGCTAGGCATAAGGCAGGGGCACAAGTGCGGGCTAGGCATAAGGCAGGGGCACAAGTGCGGGCTAGGCATAAGGCAGGGGCACAAGTGCGGGCTAGGCATAAGGCAGGGGCATAAGTGCGGGCTAGGCATAAGGCAGGGGCACAAGTGCGGGCTAGGCATAAGGCAGGGGCACAAGTGCAGGCTAGGCATAAGGCAGGGGCACAAGTGCGGCTAGGCATAAGGCAGGGGCACAAGTGCGGGCTAGGCATAAGGCAGGGGCACATGTGCTGGCTAGGCATAAGGCAGGGGCACACGTGCGGGCTAGGCATAAGGCAGGGGCACACGTGCGGGCTAGGCATAAGGCAGGGGCACACGTGCGGGCTAGGCATAAGGCAGGGGCACACGTGCTGGCTAGGCATAAGGCAGGGGCACACGTGCTGGCTAGGCATAAGGCAGGGGCACACGTGCGGGCTAGGCATAAGGCAGGGGCACACGTGCTGGCTAGGCATAAGGCAGGGGCACACGTGCTGGCTAGGCATAAGGCAGGGGCACACGTGCTGGCTAGGCATAAGGCAGGGGCACACGTGCTGGCTAGGCATAAGGCAGGGGCACACGTGCTGGCTAGGCATAAGGCAGGGGCACACGTGCTGGCTAGGCATAAGGCAGGGGCACACGTGCTGGCTAGGCATAAGGCAGGGGCACACGTGCTGGCTAGGCATAAGGCAGGGGCACACGTGCTGGCTTGGCATAAGGCAGGGGCACACGTGCTGGCTAGGCATAAGGCAGGGGCACACGTGCTGGCTAGGCATAAGGCAGGGGCACACGTGCTGGCTAGGCATAAGGCAGGGGCACACGTGCTGGCTAGGCATAAGGCAGGGGCACACGTGCTGGCTAGGCATAAGGCAGGGGCACACGTGCTGGCTAGGCATAAGGCAGGGGCACACGTGCTGGCAAGGCATAAGGCAGGGGCACACGTGCTGGCTAGGCATAAGGCAGGGGCACACGTGCTGGCTAGGCATAAGGCAGGGGCACACGTGCTGGCTAGGCATAAGGCAGGGGCACACGTGCTGGCTAGGCATAAGGCAGGGGCACACGTGCTGGCTAGGCATAAGGCAGGGGCACAAGTGCGGGCTAGGCATAAGGCAGGGGCACAAGTGCGGGCTAGGCATAAGGCAGGGGCACAAGTGCGGGCTAGGCATAAGGCAGGGGCACAAGTGCGGGCTAGGCATAAGGCAGGGGCACAAGTGCGGGCTAGGCATAAGGCAGGGGCACAAGTGCGGGCTAGGCATAAGGCAGGGGCACAAGTGCGGGCTAGGCATAAGGCAGGGGCACAAGTGCGGGCTAGGCATAAGGCAGGGGCACAAGTGCGGTCAAGGCATAAGGCAGGGGCACAAGTGCGGGCTAGGCATAAGGCAGGGGCACAAGTGCGGGCTAGGCATAAGGCAGGGGCACAAGTGCGGGCTAGGCATAAGGCAGGGGCACAAGTGCGGGCTAGGCATAAGGCAGGGGCACAAGTGCGGGCTAGGCATAAGGCAGGGGCACAAGTGCGGGCTAGGCATAAGGCAGGGGCACAAGTGCGGGCTAGGCATAAGGCAGGGGCACAAGTGCGGGCTAGGCATAAGGCAGGGGCACAAGTGCGGGCAAGGCATAAGGCAGGGGCACAAGTGCGGGCTAGGCATAAGGCAGGGGCACAAGTGCGGGCTAGGCATAAGGCAGCGGCACAAGTGCGGGCTAGGCATAAGGCAGGGGCACAAGTGCGGGCTAGGCATAAGGCAGGGGCACAAGTGCGGGCTAGGCATAAGGCAGGGGCACAAGTGCGGGCTAGGCATAAGGCAGGGGCACAAGTGCGGGCTAGGCATAAGGCAGGGGCATAAGTGCGGGCTAGGCATAAGGCAGGGGCACAAGTGCGGGCTAGGCATAAGGCAGGGGCACAAGTGCAGGCTAGGCATAAGGCAGGGGCACAAGTGCGGCTAGCCATAAGGCAGGGGCACAAGTGCGGGCTAGGCATAAGGCAGGGGCACACGTGCTGGCTAGGCATAAGGCAGGGGCACACGTGCGGGCTAGGCATAAGGCAGGGGCACACGTGCGGGCAAGGCATAAGGCAGGGGCACACGTGCGGGCTAGGCATAAGGCAGGGGCACACGTGCTGGCTAGGCATAAGGCAGGGGCACACGTGCTGGCTAGGCATAAGGCAGGGGCACACGTGCGGGCTAGGCATAAGGCAGGGGCACACGTGCTGGCTAGGCATAAGGCAGGGGCACACGTGCTGGCTAGGCATAAGGCAGGGGCACACGTGCTGGCTAGGCATAAGGCAGGGGCACACGTGCTGGCTAGGCATAAGGCAGGGGCACACGTGCTGGCTAGGCATAAGGCAGGGGCACACGTGCTGGCTAGGCATAAGGCAGGGGCACACGTGCTGGCTAGGCATAAGGCAGGGGCACACGTGCTGGCTAGGCATAAGGCAGGGGCACACGTGCTGGCTTGGCATAAGGCAGGGGCACACGTGCTGGCTAGGCATAAGGCAGGGGCACACGTGCTGGCTAGGCATAAGGCAGGGGCACACGTGCTGGCTAGGCATAAGGCAGGGGCACACGTGCTGGCTAGGCATAAGGCAGGGGCACACGTGCTGGCTAGGCATAAGGCAGGGGCACACGTGCTGGCTAGGCATAAGGCAGGGGCACACGTGCTGGCAAGGCATAAGGCAGGGGCACACGTGCTGGCTAGGCATAAGGCAGGGGCACACGTGCTGGCTAGGCATAAGGCAGGGGCACACGTGCTGGCTAGGCATAAGGCAGGGGCACACGTGCTGGCTAGGCATAAGGCAGGGGCACACGTGCTAGCTAGGCATAAGGCAGGGGCACAAGTGCGGGCTAGGCATAAGGCAGGGGCACAAGTGCGGGCTAGGCATAAGGCAGGGGCACAAGTGCGGGCTAGGCATAAGGCAGGGGCACAAGTGCGGGCTAGGCATAAGGCAGGGGCACAAGTGCGGGCTAGGCATAAGGCAGGGGCACAAGTGCAGGCTAGGCATAAGGCAGGGGCACAAGTGCGGGCTAGGCATAAGGCAGGGGCACAAGTGCGGTCAAGGCATAAGGCAGGGGCACAAGTGCGGGCAAGGCATAATGCAGGGGCACAAGTGCGGGCTAGGCATAAGGCAGCAGCACAAGTGCTGGCTAGGCATAAGGCAGGGGCACAAGTGCTGGCTAGGCATAAGGCAGGGGCACAAGTGCTGGCTAGGCATAAGGCAGGGGCACAAGTGCTGGCTAGGCATAAGGCAGGGGCACAAGTGCTGGCTAGGCATAAGGCAGGGCCACAAGTGCAGGCTAGGCATAAGGCAGGGCCACAAGTGCAGGCTAGGCATAAGGCAGGGCCACAAGTGCAGGCTAGGCATAAGGCAGGGGCACAAGTGCTGGCTAGGCATAAGGCAGGGGCACAAGTGCTGGCTAGGCATAAGGCAGGGGCTCAAGTGCTGGCTAGGCATAACGCAGGGGCACAAGTGCTGGCTAGGCATAAGGCAGGGGCACAAGTGCTGGCTAGGCATAAGGCAGGGGCACAAGTGCTGGCTAGGCATAAGGCAGGGGCACAAGTGCTGGCTAGGCATAAGGCAGGGGCACCTATGCAGGCTAGGCTTAAGGCAGGGGCACAAGTGATGGCTACACATAAGGCATACGGCTAACTCTTTGCACTCTTTGCATAAAGGGATAGGCACCCTTAGGGGTGAAATGCTAGCTTTCACCCCTCTACTCTGTACTATGTTGTACAGTGCGGAGCCACTCCATAACCTCCATGCTCCAAGCGACCAGGCACATCTTGTCTGTCCTCCGAAAATGGGGAATGCCTTCGTCCCCAATTACAGTCGTGCATGTGCATACAGACGGGACAAGAGTGAAGAGCGTAAAGCCTGCCCTGTGTGCATAACCAACATGAAGCTAAAGACAAAAAAACAATAATGCAAGGGGCTCAAAAGTGCTGGCTAGGCATAAGGCAGGGGCACAAGTGCTTGCTAGACATAAGGCAGGGGCACAAGTGCTGGCTAGGCATAAGGCAGGGGCACAAGTGCAGGCTAGGCCATAAGGCAGGGGCACAAGTGCAGGCTAGGCATAAGGCAGGGGCACAAGTGCAGGCTAGGCATAAGGCAGGGGCACAAGTGCTGGCTAGGCATAAGGCAGGGGCACAAGTGCAGGCTAGGCCATAAGGCAGGGGCACAAGTGCAGGCTAGGCATAAGGCAGGGGCACAAGTGCAGGCTAGGCATAAGTCAGGGGCACAAGTGCTGGCTAGGCATAAGGCAGGGGCACAAGTGCAGGCTAGGCCATAAGGCAGGGGCACAAGTGCAGGCTAGGCATAAGGCAGGGGCACAAGTGCAGGCTAGGCATAAGGCAGGGGCACAAGTGCTGGCTAGGCATAAGGCAGGGGCACAAGTGCAGGCTAGGCCATAAGGCAGGGGCACAAGTGCGGCTAGGCATAAGGCAGGGGCACAAGTGCGGGCTAGGCATAAGGCAGGGGCACACGTGCTGGCTAGGCATAAGGCAGGGGCACAAGTGCGGGCTAGGCATAAGGCAGGGGCACAAGTGCAGGCTAGGCATAAGGCAGGGGCACAAGTGCAGGCTAGGCATAAGGCAGGGGCACAAGTGCAGGCTAGGCATAAGGCAGGGGCACACGTGCAAACTAAGCATAAGGCAGAGGCACAAGTGCAGCTAGGCATAAGGCAGGGGCACACGTGCTGGCTAGGCATAAGGCAGGGGCACACGTGCTGGCTAGGCATAAGGCAGGGGCACACGTGCGGGCTAGGCATAAGGCAGGGGCACACGCGCTGGCTAGGCATAAGGCAGGGGCACACGTGCTGGCTAGGCATAAGGCAGGGGCACACGTGCTGGCTAGGCATAAGGCAGGGGCACACGTGCTGGCTAGGCATAAGGCAGGGGCACACGTGCTGGCTAGGCATAAGGCAGGGGCACACGTGCTGGCTAGGCATAAGGCAGGGGCACACGTGCTGGCTAGGCATAAGGCAGGGGCACACGTGCTGGCTAGGCATAAGGCAGGGGCACACGTGCTGGCTAGGCATAAGGCAGTGGCACACGTGCTGGCTAGGCATAAGGCAGGGGCACACGTGCTGGCTAGGCATAAGGCAGGGGCACACGTGCTGGCTAGGCATAAGGCAGGGGCACACGTGCTGGCTAGGCATAAGGCAGGGGCACACGTGCTGGCTAGGCATAAGGCAGGGGCACACGTGCTGGCTAGGCATAAGGCAGGGGCACACGTGCTGGCTAGGCATAAGGCAGGGGCACACGTGCTGGCTAGGCATAAGGCAGGGGCACACGTGCTGGCTAGGCATAAGGCAGGGGCACACGTGCTGGCTAGGCATAAGGCAGGGGCACACGTGCTGGCTAGGCATAAGGCAGGGGCACACGTGCTGGCTAGGCATAAGGCAGGGGCACACGTGCTGGCTAGGCATAAGGCAGGGGCACACGTGCTGGCTAGGCATAAGGCAGGGGCACACGTGCTGGCTAGGCATAAGGCAGGGGCACACGTGCTGGCTAGGCATAAGGCAGGGGCACACGTGCTGGCTAGGCATAAGGCAGGGGCACACGTGCTGGCTAGGCATAAGGCAGGGGCACACGTGCTGGCTAGGCATAAGGCAGGGGCACACGTGCTGGCTAGGCATAAGGCAGGGGCACACGTGCTGGCTAGGCATAAGGCAGGGGCACACGTGCTGGCTAGGCATAAGGCAGGGGCACACGTGCTGGCTAGGCATAAGGCAGGGGCACAAGTGCGGGCTAGGCATAAGGCAGGGGCACAAGTGCGGGCTAGGCATAAGGCAGGGGCACAAGTGCGGGCTAGGCATAAGGCAGGGGCACAAGTGCGGGCTAGGCATAAGGCAGGGGCACAAGTGCGGGCTAGGCATAAGGCAGGGGCACAAGTGCGGGCTAGGCATAAGGCAGGGGCACAAGTGCGGGCTAGGCATAAGGCAGGGGCACAAGTGCGGTCAAGGCATAAGGCAGGGGCACAAGTGCGGGCAAGGCATAATGCAGGGGCACAAGTGCGGGCTAGGCATAAGGCAGCAGCACAAGTGCTGGCTAGGCATAAGGCAGGGGCACAAGTGCTGGCTAGGCATAAGGCAGGGGCACAAGTGCTGGCTAGGCATAAGGCAGGGGCACAAGTGCTGGCTAGGCATAAGGCAGGGGCACAAGTGCTGGCTAGGCATAAGGCAGGGCCACAAGTGCAGGCTAGGCATAAGGCAGGGCCACAAGTGCAGGCTAGGCATAAGGCAGGGCCACAAGTGCAGGCTAGGCATAAGGCAGGGGCACAAGTGCTGGCTAGGCATAAGGCAGGGGCACAAGTGCTGGCTAGGCATAAGGCAGCGGCTCAAGTGCTGGCTAGGCATAACGCAGGGGCACAAGTGCTGGCTAGGCATAAGGCAGGGGCACAAGTGCTGGCTAGGCATAAGGCAGGGGCACAAGTGCTGGCTAGGCATAAGGCAGGGGCACAAGTGCTGGCTAGGCATAAGGCAGGGGCACAAGTGCTGGCTAGGCATAAGACAGGGGCACAAGTGCGGGCTAGGCATAAGGCAGCGGCACAAGTGCGGGCTAGGCATAAGGCAGCGGCACAAGTGCGGGCTAGGCATAAGGCAGGGGCACAAGTGCGGGCTAGGCATAAGGCAGGGGCACAAGTGCGGGCTAGGCATAAGGCAGGGGCACAAGTGCGGGCTAGGCATAAGGCAGGGGCACAAGTGCGGGCTAGGCATAAGGCAGGGGCACAAGTGCGGGCTAGGCATAAGGCAGGGGCACAAGTGCAGACTAGGCATAAGGCAGGGGCACAAGTGCGGCAAGGCATAAGGCAGGGGCACAAGTGCGGGCTAGGCATAAGGCAGGGGCACACGTGCTGGCTAGGCATAAGGCAGGGGCACACGTGCGGGCTAGGCATAAGGCAGGGGCACACGTGCGGGCTAGGCATAAGGCAGGGGCACACGTGCGGGCTTTGCATAAGGCAGGGGCACACGTGCTGGCTAGGCATAAGGCAGGGGCACACGTGCTGGCTAGGCATAAGGCAGGGGCACACGTGCGGGCTAGGCATAAGGCAGGGGCACACGTGCTCGCTAGGCATAAGGCAGGGGCACACGTGCTGGCTAGGCATAAGGCAGGGGCACACGTGCTGGCTAGGCATAAGGCAGGGGCACACGTGCTGGCTAGGCATAAGGCAGGGGCACACGTGCTGGCTAGGCATAAGGCAGGGGCACACGTGCTGGCTAGGCATAAGGCAGGGGCACAAGTGCGGGCTAGGCATAAGGCAGCGGCACAAGTGCGGGCTAGGCATAAGGCAGCGGCACAAGTGCGGGCTAGGCATAAGGCAGGGGCACAAGTGCGGGCTAGGCATAAGGCAGGGGCACAAGTGCGGGCTAGGCATAAGGCAGGGGCACAAGTGCGGGCTAGGCATAAGGCAGCGGCACAAGTGCGGGCTAGGCATAAGGCAGGGGCACAAGTGCGGGCTAGGCATAAGGCAGGGGCACAAGTGCGGGCTAGGCATAAGGCAGGGGCACAAGTGCGGGCTAGGCATAAGGCAGGGGCACAAGTGCGGGCTAGGCATAAGGCAGGGGCACAAGTGCGGGCTAGGCATAAGGCAGGGGCACAAGTGCGGGCTAGGCATAAGGCAGGGGCACAAGTGCGGGCTAGGCATAAGGCAGGGGCACAAGTGCGGGCAAGGCATAAGGCAGGGGCACAAGTGCGGGCAAGGCATAAGGCAGGGGCACAAGTGCGGGCTAGGCATAAGGCAGGGGCACAAGTGCGGGCTAGGCATAAGGCAGCGGCACAAGTGCGGGCTAGGCATAAGGCAGCGGCACAAGTGCGGGCTAGGCATAAGGCAGTGGCACAAGTGCGGGCTAGGCATAAGGCAGGGGCACAAGTGCGGGCTAGGCATAAGGCAGGGGCACAAGTGCGGGCTAGGCATAAGGCAGGGGCACAAGTGCGGGCTAGGCATAAGGCAGGGGCACAAGTGCGGGCTAGGCATAAGGCAGGGGCACAAGTGCAGACTAGGCATAAGGCAGGGGCACAAGTGCGGCAAGGCATAAGGCAGGGGCACAAGTGCGGGCTAGGCATAAGGCAGGGGCACACGTGCTGGCTAGGCATAAGGCAGGGGCACACGTGCGGGCTAGGCATAAGGCAGGGGCACACGTGCGGGCTAGGCATAAGGCAGGGGCACACGTGCGGGCTAGGCATAAGGCAGGGGCACACGTGCTGGCTAGGCATAAGGCAGGGACACACGTGCTGGCTAGGCATAAGGCAGGGGCACACGTGCTGGCTAGGCATAAGGCAGGGGCACACGTGCGGGCTAGGCATAAGGCAGGGGCACACGTGCTGGCTAGGCATAAGGCAGGGGCACACGTGCTGGCTAGGCATAAGGCAGGGGCACACGTGCTGGCTAGGCATAAGGCAGGGGCACACGTGCTGGCTAGGCATAAGGCAGGGGCACACGTGCTGGCTAGGCATAAGGCAGGGGCACACGTGCTGGCTAGGCATAAGGCAGGGGCACACGTGCTGGCTAGGCATAAGGCAGGGGCACATGTGCTGGCAAGGCATAAGGCAGGGGCACAAGTGCGGGCAAGGCATAAGGCAGGGGCACAAGTGCGGGCTAGGCATAAGGCAGGGGCACAAGTGCGGGCTAGGCATAAGGCAGCGGCACAAGTGCGGGCTAGGCATAAGGCAGGGGCACAAGTGCGGGCTAGGCATAAGGCAGGGGCACAAGTGCGGGCTAGGCATAAGGCAGAGGCATAAGGCAGGGGCACAAGTGCGGGCTAGGCATAAGGCAGGGGCACAAGTGCGGGCTAGGCATAAGGCAGGGGCACAAGTGCGGGCTAGGCATAAGGCAGGGGCACAAGTGCGGGCTAGGCATAAGGCAGGGGCACAAGTGCGGGCTAGGCATAAGGCAGGGGCACAAGTGCGGGCTAGGCATAAGGCAGGGGCACAAGTGCGGGCTAGGCATAAGGCAGGGGCACAAGTGCGGGCTAGGCATAAGGCAGGGGCACAAGTGCGGCTAGGCATAAGGCAGGGGCACAAGTGCGGGCTAGGCATAAGGCAGGGGCACACGTGCTGGCTAGGCATAAGGCAGGGGCACACGTGCGGGCTAGGCATAAGGCAGGGGCACACGTGCGGGCTAGGCATAAGGCAGGGGCACACGTGCGGGCTAGGCATAAGGCAGGGGCACACGTGCTGGCTAGGCATAAGGCAGGGGCACACGTGCTGGCAAGGCATAAGGCAGGGGCACACGTGCGGGCTAGGCATAAGGCAGGGGCACACGTGCTGGCTAGGCATAAGGCAGGGGCACACGTGCTGGCTAGGCATAAGGCAGGGGCACACGTGCTGGCTAGGCATAAGGCAGGGGCACACGTGCTGGCTAGGCATAAGGCAGGGGCACACGTGCTGGCTAGGCATAAGGCAGGGGCACACGTGCTGGCTAGGCATAAGGCAGGGGCACACGTGCTGGCTAGGCATAAGGCAGGGGCACACGTGCTGGCTAGGCATAAGGCAGGGGCACACGTGCTGGCTTGGCATAAGGCAGGGGCACACGTGCTGGCTAGGCATAAGGCAGGGGCACACGTGCTGGCTAGGCATAAGGCAGGGGCACACGTGCTGGCTAGGCATAAGGCAGGGGCACACGTGCTGGCTAGGCATAAGGCAGGGGCACACGTGCTGGCTAGGCATAAGGCAGGGGCACACGTGCTGGCTAGGCATAAGGCAGGGGCACACGTGCTGGCTAGGCATAAGGCAGGGGCACACGTGCTGGCTAGGCATAAGGCAGGGGCACACGTGCTGGCTAGGCATAAGGCAGGGGCACACGTGCTGGCTAGGCATAAGGCAGGGGCACACGTGCTGGCTAGGCATAAGGCAGGGGCACACGTGCTGGCTAGGCATAAGGCAGGGGCACACGTGCTGGCTAGGCATAAGGCAGGGGCACACGTGCTGGCTAGGCATAAGGCAGGGGCACACGTGCTGGCTAGGCATAAGGCAGGGGCACACGTGCTGGCTAGGCATAAGGCAGGGGCACACGTGCTGGCTAGGCATAAGGCAGGGGCACACGTGCTGGCTAGGCATAAGGCAGGGGCACACGTGCTGGCTAGGCATAAGGCAGAGGCATAAGGCAGGGGCACAAGTGCGGGCTAGGCATAAGGCAGGGGCACAAGTGCGGGCTAGGCATAAGGCAGGGGCACAAGTGCGGGCTAGGCATAAGGCAGGGGCACAAGTGCGGGCTAGGCATAAGGCAGGGGCACAAGTGCGGGCTAGGCATAAGGCAGGGGCACAAGTGCGGGCTAGGCATAAGGCAGGGGCACAAGTGCAGGCTAGGCATAAGGCAGGGGCACAAGTGCGGGCTAGGCATAAGGCAGGGGCACAAGTGCGGTCAAGGCATAAGGCAGGGGCACAAGTGCGGGCAAGGCATAATGCAGGGGCACAAGTGCGGGCTAGGCATAAGGCAGCAGCACAAGTGCTGGCTAGGCATAAGGCAGGGGCACAAGTGCTGGCTAGGCATAAGGCAGGGGCACAAGTGCTGGCTAGGCATAAGGCAGGGGCACAAGTGCTGGCTAGGCATAAGGCAGGGGCACAAGTGCTGGCTAGGCATAAGGCAGGGCCACAAGTGCAGGCTAGGCATAAGGCAGGGCCACAAGTGCAGGCTAGGCATAAGGCAGGGCCACAAGTGCAGGCTAGGCATAAGGCAGGGGCACAAGTGCTGGCTAGGCATAAGGCAGGGGCACAAGTGCTGGCTAGGCATAAGGCAGGGGCTCAAGTGCTGGCTAGGCATAACGCAGGGGCACAAGTGCTGGCTAGGCATAAGGCAGGGGCACAAGTGCTGGCTAGGCATAAGGCAGGGGCACAAGTGCTGGCTAGGCATAAGGCAGGGGCACAAGTGCTGGCTAGGCATAAGGCAGGGGCACAAGTGCTGGCTAGGCATAAGGCAGGGGCACAAGTGCTGGCTAGGCATAAGGCAGGGGCACCTATGCAGGCTAGGCTTAAGGCAGGGGCACAAGTGATGGCTACACATAAGGCATACGGCTAACTCTTTGCACTCTTTGCATAAAGGGATAGGCACCCTTAGGGGTGAAATGCTAGCTTTCACCCCTCTACTCTGTACTATGTTGTACAGTGCGGAGCCACTCCATAACCTCCATGCTCCAAGCGACCAGGCACATCTTGTCTGTCCTCCGAAAATGGGGAATGCCTTCGTCCCCAATTACAGTCGTGCATGTGCATACAGACGGGACAAGAGTGAAGAGCGTAAAGCCTGCCCTGTGTGCATAACCAACATGAAGCTAAAGACAAAAAAACAATAATGCAAGGGGCTCAAAAGTGCTGGCTAGGCATAAGGCAGGGGCACAAGTGCTTGCTAGACATAAGGCAGGGGCACAAGTGCTGGCTAGGCATAAGGCAGGGGCACAAGTGCAGGCTAGGCCATAAGGCAGGGGCACAAGTGCAGGCTAGGCATAAGGCAGGGGCACAAGTGCAGGCTAGGCATAAGGCATGGGCACAAGTGCTGGCTAGACTTAAGGCAGGGGCACAAGTGCTGGCTAGGCATAAGGCAGGGGCACAAGTGCAGGCTAGGCCATAAGGCAGGGGCACAAGTGCAGGCTAGGCATAAGGCAGGGGCACAAGTGCAGGCTAGGCATAAGGCAGGGGCACAAGTGCAGGCTAGGCATAAGGCAGGGGCACAAGTGCAAACTAAGCATAAGGCAGAGGCACAAGTGCAGCTAGGCATAAGGCAGGGGCACACGTGCTGGCTAGGCATAAGGCAGGGGCACACGTGCTGGCTAGGCATAAGGCAGGGGCACACGTGCTGGCTAGGCATAAGGCAGGGGCACACGTGCTGGCTAGGCATAAGGCAGGGGCACACGTGCTGGCTAGGCATAAGGCAGGGTCACACATGCTGGCTAGGCATAAGGCAGGGGCACACGTGCTGGCTAGGCATAAGGCAGGGGCACACGTGCGGGCAAGGCATAATGCAGGGGCACAAGTGCGGGCTAGGCATAAGGCAGCAGCACAAGTGCTGGCTAGGCATAAGGCAGGGGCACAAGTGCTGGCTAGGCATAAGGCAGGGGCACAAGTGCGGGCTAGGCATAAGGCAGGGGCACAAGTGCGGGCTAGGCATAAGGCAGGGGCACAAGTGCGGGCTAGGCATAAGGCAGGGGCACAAGTGCAGGCTAGGCATAAGGCAGGGGCACAAGTGCGGGCTAGGCATAAGGCAGGGGCACAAGTGCGGGCTAGGCATAAGGCAGGGGCACAAGTGCGGTCACATCATAAGGCAGGGGCACAAGTGCGGGCAAGGCATAATGCAGGGGCACAAGTGCGGGCTAGGCATAAGGCAGCAGCACAAGTGCTGGCTAGGCATAAGGCAGGGGCACAAGTGCTGGCTAGGCATAAGGCAGGGGCACAAGTGCTGGCTAGGCATAAGGCAGGGGCACAAGTGCTGGCTAGGCATAAGGCAGGGGCACAAGTGCTGGCTAGGCATAAGGCAGGGGCACAAGTGCTGGCTAGGCATAAGGCAGGGCCACAAGTGCAGGCTAGGCATAAGGCAGGGCCACAAGTGCAGGCTAGGCATAAGGCAGGGCCACAAGTGCAGGCTAGGCATAAGGCAGGGGCACAAGTGCTGGCTAGGCATAAGGCAGGGGCACAAGTGCTGGCTAGGCATAAGGCAGGGGCTCAAGTGCTGGCTAGGCATAACGCAGGGGCACAAGTGCTGGCTAGGCATAAGGCAGGGGCACAAGTGCTGGCTAGGCATAAGGCAGGGGCACAAGTGCTGGCTAGGCATAAGGCAGGGGCACAAGTGCTGGCTAGGCATAAGGCAGGGGCACAAGTGCTGGCTAGGCATAAGGCAGGGGCACCTATGCAGGCTAGGCTTAAGGCAGGGGCACAAGTGATGGCTACACATAAGGCATACGGCTAACTCTTTGCACTCTTTGCATAAAGGGATAGGCACCCTTAGGGGTGAAGAGCTAGCTTTCACCCCTCTACTCTGTACTATGTTGTACAGTGCGGAGCCACTCCATAACCTCCATGCTCCAAGCGACCAGGCACATCTTGTCTGTCCTCCGAAAATGGGGAATGCCTTCGTCCCCAATTACAGTCGTGCATGTGCATACAGACGGGACAAGAGTGAAGAGCGTAAAGCCTGCCCTGTGTGCATAACCAACATGAAGCTAAAGACAAAAAAACAATAATGCAAGGGGCTCAAAAGTGCTGGCTAGGCATAAGGCAGGGGCACAAGTGCTTGCTAGACATAAGGCAGGGGCACAAGTGCTGGCTAGGCATAAGGCAGGGGCACAAGTGCAGGCTAGGCCATAAGGCAGGGGCACAAGTGCAGGCTAGGCATAAGGCAGGGGCACAAGTGCAGGCTAGGCATAAGGCAGGGGCACAAGTGCTGGCTAGACTTAAGGCAGGGGCACAAGTGCTGGCTAGGCATAAGGCAGGGGCACAAGTGCAGGCTAGGCCATAAGGCAGGGGCACAAGTGCAGGCTAGGCATAAGGCAGGGGCACAAGTGCAGGCTAGGCATAAGGCAGGGGCACAAGTGCACGCTAGGCATAAGGCAGGGGCACAAGTGCAAACTAAGCATAAGGCAGAGGCACAAGTGCAGCTAGGCATAAGGCAGGGGCACACGTGCTGGCTAGGCATAAGGCAGGGGCACACGTGCTGGCTAGGCATAAGGCAGGGGCACAAGTGCTGGCTAGGCATAAGGCAGGGGCACAAGTGCGGGCTAGGCATAAGGCAGGGGCACAAGTGCGGGCTAAGCATAAGGCAGGGGCACAAGTGCGGGCTAGGCATAAGGCAGGGGCACAAGTGCGGGCTAGGCATAAGGCAGGGGCACAAGTGCGGGCTAGGCATAAGGCAGGGGCACAAGTGCGGGCTAGGCATAAGGCAGGGGCACAAGTGCGGGCTAGGCATAAGGCAGGGGCACAAGTGCGGGCTAGGCATAAGGCAGGGGCACAAGTGCGGGCTAGGCATAAGGCAGGGGCACAAGTGCGGGCAAGGCATAAGGCAGGGGCACAAGTGCGGGCTAGGCATAAGGCAGGGGCACAAGTGCGGGCTAGGCATAAGGCAGCGGCACAAGTGCGGGCTAGGCATAAGGCAGGGGCACAAGTGCGGGCTAGGCATAAGGCAGGGGCACAAGTGCGGGCTAGGCATAAGGCAGGGGCACAAGTGCGGGCTAGGCATAAGGCAGGGGCACAAGTGCGGGCTAGGCATAAGGCAGGGGCATAAGTGCGGGCTAGGCATAAGGCAGGGGCACAAGTGCGGGCTAGGCATAAGGCAGGGGCACAAGTGCAGGCTAGGCATAAGGCAGGGGCACAAGTGCGGCTAGGCATAAGGCAGGGGCACAAGTGCGGGCTAGGCATAAGGCAGGGGCACACGTGCTGGCTAGGCATAAGGCAGGGGCACACGTGCGGGCTAGGCATAAGGCAGGGGCACACGTGCGGGCAAGGCATAAGGCAGGGGCACACGTGCGGGCTAGGCATAAGGCAGGGGCACACGTGCTGGCTAGGCATAAGGCAGGGGCACACGTGCTGGCTAGGCATAAGGCAGGGGCACACGTGCGGGCTAGGCATAAGGCAGGGGCACACGTGCTGGCTAGGCATAAGGCAGGGGCACACGTGCTGGCTAGGCATAAGGCAGGGGCACACGTGCTGGCTAGGCATAAGGCAGGGGCACACGTGCTGGCTAGGCATAAGGCAGGGGCACAAGTGCTGGCTAGGCATAAGGCAGGGGCACACGTGCTGGCTAGGCATAAGGCAGGGGCACACGTGCTGGCCAGGCATAAGGCAGGGGCACACGTGCTGGCTAGGCATAAGGCAGGGGCACACGTGCTGGCTTGGCATAAGGCAGGGGCACACGTGCTGGCTAGGCATAAGGCAGGGGCACACGTGCTGGCTAGGCATAAGGCAGGGGCACACGTGCTGGCTAGGCATAAGGCAGGGGCACACGTGCTGGCTAGGCATAAGGCAGGGGCACACGTGCTGGCTAGGCATAAGGCAGGGGCACACGTGCTGGCTAGGCATAAGGCAGGGGCACACGTGCTGGCTAGGCATAAGGCAGGGGCACACGTGCTGGCAAGGCATAAGGCAGGGGCACACGTGCTGGCTAGGCATAAGGCAGGGGCACACGTGCTGGCTAGGCATAAGGCAGGGGCACACGTGCTGGCTAGGCATAAGGCAGGGGCACACGTGCTGGCTAGGCATAAGGCAGGGGCACACGTGCTGGCTAGGCATAAGGCAGGGGCACAAGTGCGGGCTAGGCATAAGGCAGGGGCACAAGTGCGGGCTAGGCATAAGGCAGGGGCACAAGTGCGGGCTAGGCATAAGGCAGGGGCACAAGTGCAGGCTAGGCATAAGGCAGGGGCACAAGTGCGGGCTAGGCATAAGGCAGGGGCACAAGTGCAGGCTAGGCATAAGGCAGGGGCACAAGTGCGGGCTAGGCATAAGGCAGGGGCACAAGTGCGGTCAAGGCATAAGGCAGGGGCACAAGTGCGGGCAAGGCATAATGCAGGGGCACAAGTGCGGGCTAGGCATAAGGCAGCAGCACAAGTGCTGGCTAGGCATAAGGCAGGGGCACAAGTGCTGGCTAGGCATAAGGCAGGGGCACAAGTGCTGGCTAGGCATAAGGCAGGGGCACAAGTGCTGGCTAGGCATAAGGCAGGGGCACAAGTGCTGGCTAGGCATAAGGCAGGGCCACAAGTGCAGGCTAGGCATAAGGCAGGGCCACAAGTGCAGGCTAGGCATAAGGCAGGGCCACAAGTGCAGGCTAGGCATAAGGCAGGGGCACAAGTGCTGGCTAGGCATAAGGCAGGGGCACAAGTGCTGGCTAGGCATAAGGCAGGGGCTCAAGTGCTGGCTAGGCATAACGCAGGGGCACAAGTGCTGGCTAGGCATAAGGCAGGGGCACAAGTGCTGGCTAGGCATAAGGCAGGGGCACAAGTGCTGGCTAGGCATAAGGCAGGGGCACAAGTGCTGGCTAGGCATAAGGCAGGGGCACCTATGCAGGCTAGGCTTAAGGCAGGGGCACAAGTGATGGCTACACATAAGGCATACGGCTAACTCTTTGCACTCTTTGCATAAAGGGATAGGCACCCTTAGGGGTGAAATGCTAGCTTTCACCCCTCTACTCTGTACTATGTTGTACAGTGCGGAGCCACTCCATAACCTCCATGCTCCAAGCGACCAGGCACATCTTGTCTGTCCTCCGAAAATGGGGAATGCCTTCGTCCCCAATTACAGTCGTGCATGTGCATACAGACGGGACAAGAGTGAAGAGCGTAAAGCCTGCCCTGTGTGCATAACCAACATGAAGCTAAAGACAAAAAAACAATAATGCAAGGGGCTCAAAAGTGCTGGCTAGGCATAAGGCAGGGGCACAAGTGCTTGCTAGACATAAGGCAGGGGCACAAGTGCTGGCTAGGCATAAGGCAGGGGCACAAGTGCAGGCTAGGCCATAAGGCAGGGGCACAAGTGCAGGCTAGGCATAAGGCAGGGGCACAAGTGCAGGCTAGGCATAAGGCAGGGGCACAAGTGCTGGCTAGGCATAAGGCAGGGGCACAAGTGCAGGCTAGGCCATAAGGCAGGGGCACAAGTGCAGGCTAGGCATAAGGCAGGGGCACAAGTGCAGGCTAGGCATAAGTCAGGGGCACAAGTGCTGGCTAGGCATAAGGCAGGGGCACAAGTGCAGGCTAGGCCATAAGGCAGGGGCACAAGTGCAGGCTAGGCATAAGGCAGGGGCACAAGTGCAGGCTAGGCATAAGGCAGGGGCACAAGTGCTGGCTAGGCATAAGGCAGGGGCACAAGTGCAGGCTAGGCCATAAGGCAGGGGCACAAGTGCGGCTAGGCATAAGGCAGGGGCACAAGTGCGGGCTAGGCATAAGGCAGGGGCACACGTGCTGGCTAGGCATAAGGCAGGGGCACAAGTGCAGACTAGGCATAAGGCAGGGGCACAAGTGCGGCAAGGCATAAGGCAGGGGCACAAGTGCGGGCTAGGCATAAGGCAGGGGCACACGTGCTGGCTAGGCATAAGGCAGGGGCACACGTGCGGGCTAGGCATAAGGCAGGGGCACACGTGCGGGCTAGGCATAAGGCAGGGGCACACGTGCGGGCTAGGCATAAGGCAGGGGCACACGTGCTGGCTAGGCATAAGGCAGGGGCACACGTGCTGGCTAGGCATAAGGCAGGGGCACACGTGCTGGCTAGGCATAAGGCAGGGGCACACGTGCGGGCTAGGCATAAGGCAGGGGCACACGTGCTGGCTAGGCATAAGGCAGGGGCACACGTGCTGGCTAGGCATAAGGCAGGGGCACACGTGCTGGCTAGGCATAAGGCAGGGGCACACGTGCTGGCTAGGCATAAGGCAGGGGCACACGTGCTGGCTAGGCATAAGGCAGGGGCACACGTGCTGGCTAGGCATAAGGCAGGGGCACACGTGCTGGCTAGGCATAAGGCAGGGGCACACGTGCTGGCAAGGCATAAGGCAGGGGCACAAGTGCGGGCAAGGCATAAGGCAGGGGCACAAGTGCGGGCTAGGCATAAGGCAGGGGCACAAGTGCGGGCTAGGCATAAGGCAGCGGCACAAGTGCGGGCTAGGCATAAGGCAGGGGCACAAGTGCGGGCTAGGCATAAGGCAGGGGCACAAGTGCGGGCTAGGCATAAGGCAGGGGCACAAGTGCGGGCTAGGCATAAGGCAGGGGCACAAGTGCGGGCTAGGCATAAGGCAGGGGCACAAGTGCGGGCTAGGCATAAGGCAGGGGCACAAGTGCGGGCTAGGCATAAGGCAGGGGCACAAGTGCGGGCTAGGCATAAGGCAGGGGCACAAGTGCGGGCTAGGCATAAGGCAGGGGCACAAGTGCAGGCTAGGCATAAGGCAGGGGCACAAGTGCGGCTAGGCATAAGGCAGGGGCACAAGTGCGGGCTAGGCATAAGGCAGGGGCACACGTGCTGGCTAGGCATAAGGCAGGGGCACACGTGCGGGCTAGGCATAAGGCAGGGGCACACGTGCGGGCTAGGCATAAGGCAGGGGCACACGTGCGGGCTAGGCATAAGGCAGGGGCACACGTGCTGGCTAGGCATAAGGCAGGGGCACACGTGCTGGCTAGGCATAAGGCAGGGGCACACGTGCTGGCTAGGCATAAGGCAGGGGCACACGTGCGGGCTAGGCATAAGGCAGGGGCACACGTGCTGGCTAGGCATAAGGCAGGGGCACACGTGCTGGCTAGGCATAAGGCAGGGGCACACGTGCTGGCTAGGCATAAGGCAGGGGCACACGTGCTGGCTAGGCATAAGGCAGGGGCACACGTGCTGGCTAGGCATAAGGCAGGGGCACACGTGCTGGCTAGGCATAAGGCAGGGGCACACGTGCTGGCTAGGCATAAGGCAGGGGCACACGTGCTGGCTAGGCATAAGGCAGGGGCACACGTGCTGGCTAGGCATAAGGCAGGGGCACACGTGCTGGCTTGGCATAAGGCAGGGGCACACGTGCGGGCTAGGCATAAGGCAGGGGCACACGTGCTGGCTAGGCATAAGGCAGGGGCACACGTGCTGGCTAGGCATAAGGCAGGGGCACACGTGCTGGCTAGGCATAAGGCAGGGGCACACGTGCTGGCTAGGCATAAGGCAGGGGCACACGTGCTGGCTAGGCATAAGGCAGGGGCACACGTGCTGGCTAGGCATAAGGCAGGGGCACACGTGCTGGCTAGGCATAAGGCAGGGGCACACGTGCTGGCAAGGCATAAGGCAGGGGCACAAGTGCGGGCAAGGCATAAGGCAGGGGCACAAGTGCGGGCTAGGCATAAGGCAGGGGCACAAGTGCGGGCTAGGCATAAGGCAGCGGCACAAGTGCGGGCTAGGCATAAGGCAGGGGCACAAGTGCGGGCTAGGCATAAGGCAGGGGCACAAGTGCGGGCTAGGCATAAGGCAGGGGCACAAGTGCGGGCTAGGCATAAGGCAGGGGCACAAGTGCGGGCTAGGCATAAGGCAGGGGCACAAGTGCGGGCTAGGCATAAGGCAGGGGCACAAGTGCGGGCTAGGCATAAGGCAGGGGCACAAGTGCGGGCTAGGCATAAGGCAGGGGCACAAGTGCGGGCTAGGCATAAGGCAGGGGCACAAGTGCAGGCTAGGCATAAGGCAGGGGCACAAGTGCGGCTAGGCATAAGGCAGGGGCACAAGTGCGGGCTAGGCATAAGGCAGGGGCACACGTGCTGGCTAGGCATAAGGCAGGGGCACACGTGCGGGCTAGGCATAAGGCAGGGGCACACGTGCGGGCTAGGCATAAGGCAGGGGCACACGTGCGGGCTAGGCATAAGGCAGGGGCACACGTGCTGGCTAGGCATAAGGCAGGGGCACACGTGCTGGCTAGGCATAAGGCAGGGGCACACGTGCTGGCTAGGCATAAGGCAGGGGCACACGTGCGGGCTAGGCATAAGGCAGGGGCACACGTGCTGGCTAGGCATAAGGCAGGGGCACACGTGCTGGCTAGGCATAAGGCAGGGGCACACGTGCTGGCTAGGCATAAGGCAGGGGCACACGTGCTGGCTAGGCATAAGGCAGGGGCACACGTGCTGGCTAGGCATAAGGCAGGGGCACACGTGCTGGCTAGGCATAAGGCAGGGGCACACGTGCTGGCTAGGCATAAGGCAGGGGCACACGTGCTGGCTAGGCATAAGGCAGGGGCACACGTGCTGGCTTGGCATAAGGCAGGGGCACACGTGCTGGCTAGGCATAAGGCAGGGGCACACGTGCTGGCTAGGCATAAGGCAGGGGCACACGTGCTGGCTAGGCATAAGGCAGGGGCACACGTGCTGGCTAGGCATAAGGCAGGGGCACACGTGCTGGCTAGGCATAAGGCAGGGGCACACGTGCTGGCTAGGCATAAGGCAGGGGCACACGTGCTGGCTAGGCATAAGGCAGGGGCACACGTGCTGGCTAGGCATAAGGCAGGGGCACACGTGCTGGCTAGGCATAAGGCAGGGGCACACGTGCTGGCTAGGCATAAGGCAGGGGCACACGTGCTGGCTAGGCATAAGGCAGGGGCACACGTGCTGGCTAGGCATAAGGCAGGGGCACACGTGCTGGCTAGGCATAAGGCAGGGGCACACGTGCTGGCTAGGCATAAGGCAGGGGCACACGTGCTGGCTAGGCATAAGGCATGGGCACACGTGCTGGCTAGGCATAAGGCAGGGGCACACGTGCTGGCTAGGCATAAGGCAGGGGCACACGTGCTGGCTAGGCATAAGGCAGGGGCACACGTGCTGGCTAGGCATAAGGCAGGGGCACACGTGCTGGCTAGGCATAAGGCAGAGGCATAAGGCAGGGGCACAAGTGCGACTAGGCATAAGGCAGGGGCACAAGTGCGGGCTAGGCATAAGGCAGGGGCACAAGTGCGGGCTAGGCATAAGGCAGGGGCACAAGTGCGGGCTAGGCATAAGGCAGGGGCACAAGTGCAGGCTAGGCATAAGGCAGGGGCACAAGTGCGGGCTAGGCATAAGGCAGGGGCACAAGTGCGGTCAAGGCATAAGGCAGGGGCACAAGTGCGGGCAAGGCATAATGCAGGGGCACAAGTGCGGGCTAGGCATAAGGCAGCAGCACAAGTGCTGGCTAGGCATAAGGCAGGGGCACAAGTGCTGGCTAGGCATAAGGCAGGGGCACAAGTGCTGGCTAGGCATAAGGCAGGGGCACAAGTGCTGGCTAGGCATAAGGCAGGGGCACAAGTGCTGGCTAGGCATAAGGCAGGGCCACAAGTGCAGGCTAGGCATAAGGCAGGGCCACAAGTGCAGGCTAGGCATAAGGCAGGGCCACAAGTGCAGGCTAGGCATAAGGCAGGGGCACAAGTGCTGGCTAGGCATAAGGCAGGGGCACAAGTGCTGGCTAGGCATAAGGCAGGGGCTCAAGTGCTGGCTAGGCATAACGCAGGGGCACAAGTGCTGGCTAGGCATAAGGCAGGGGCACAAGTGCTGGCTAGGCATAAGGCAGGGGCACAAGTGCTGGCTAGGCATAAGGCAGGGGCACAAGTGCTGGCTAGGCATAAGGCAGGGGCACAAGTGCTGGCTAGGCATAAGGCAGGGGCACAAGTGCTGGCTAGGCATAAGGCAGGGGCACCTATGCAGGCTAGGCTTAAGGCAGGGGCACAAGTGATGGCTACACATAAGGCATACGGCTAACTCTTTGCACTCTTTGCATAAAGGGATAGGCACCCTTAGGGGTGAAATGCTAGCTTTCACCCCTCTACTCTGTACTATGTTGTACAGTGCGGAGCCACTCCATAACCTCCATGCTCCAAGCGACCAGGCACATCTTGTCTGTCCTCCGAAAATGGGGAATGCCTTCGTCCCCAATTACAGTCGTGCATGTGCATACAGACGGGACAAGAGTGAAGAGCGTAAAGCCTGCCCTGTGTGCATAACCAACATGAAGCTAAAGACAAAAAAACAATAATGCAAGGGGCTCAAAAGTGCTGGCTAGGCATAAGGCAGGGGCACAAGTGCTTGCTAGACATAAGGCAGGGGCACAAGTGCTGGCTAGGCATAAGGCAGGGGCACAAGTGCAGGCTAGGCCATAAGGCAGGGGCACAAGTGCAGGCTAGGCATAAGGCAGGGGCACAAGTGCAGGCTAGGCATAAGGCATGGGCACAAGTGCTGGCTAGACTTAAGGCAGGGGCACAAGTGCTGGCTAGGCATAAGGCAGGGGCACAAGTGCAGGCTAGGCCATAAGGCAGGGGCACAAGTGCAGGCTAGGCATAAGGCAGGGGCACAAGTGCAGGCTAGGCATAAGGCAGGGGCACAAGTGCAGGCTAGGCATAAGGCAGGGGCACAAGTGCAAACTAAGCATAAGGCAGAGGCACAAGTGCAGCTAGGCATAAGGCAGGGGCACACGTGCTGGCTAGGCATAAGGCAGGGGCACACGTGCTGGCTAGGCATAAGGCAGGGGCACACGTGCGGGCTAGGCATAAGGCAGGGGCACACGTGCTGGCTAGGCATAAGGCAGGGGCACACGTGCTGGCTAGGCATAAGGCAGGGGCACACGTGCTGGCTAGGCATAAGGCAGGGTCACACATGCTGGCTAGGCATAAGGCAGGGGCACACGTGCTGGCTAGGCATAAGGCAGGGGCACACGTGCGGTCAAGGCATAAGGCAGGGGCACAAGTGCGGGCAAGGCATAATGCAGGGGCACAAGTGCGGGCTAGGCATAAGGCAGCAGCACAAGTGCTGGCTAGGCATAAGGCAGGGGCACAAGTGCTGGCTAGGCATAAGGCAGGGGCACAAGTGCGGGCTAGGCATAAGGCAGGGGCACAAGTGCGGGCTAGGCATAAGGCAGGGGCACAAGTGCGGGCTAGGCATAAGGCAGGGGCACAAGTGCAGGCTAGGCATAAGGCAGGGGCACAAGTGCGGGCTAGGCATAAGGCAGGGGCACAAGTGCGGTCACATCATAAGGCAGGGGCACAAGTGCGGGCAAGGCATAATGCAGGGGCACAAGTGCGGGCTAGGCATAAGGCAGCAGCACAAGTGCTGGCTAGGCATAAGGCAGGGGCACAAGTGCTGGCTAGGCATAAGGCAGGGGCACAAGTGCTGGCTAGGCATAAGGCAGGGGCACAAGTGCTGGCTAGGCATAAGGCAGGGGCACAAGTGCTGGCTAGGCATAAGGCAGGGGCACAAGTGCTGGCTAGGCATAAGGCAGGGCCACAAGTGCAGGCTAGGCATAAGGCAGGGCCACAAGTGCAGGCTAGGCATAAGGCAGGGCCACAAGTGCAGGCTAGGCATAAGGCAGGGGCACAAGTGCTGGCTAGGCATAAGGCAGGGGCACAAGTGCTGGCTAGGCATAAGGCAGGGGCTCAAGTGCTGGCTAGGCATAACGCAGGGGCACAAGTGCTGGCTAGGCATAAGGCAGGGGCACAAGTGCTGGCTAGGCATAAGGCAGGGGCACAAGTGCTGGCTAGGCATAAGGCAGGGGCACAAGTGCTGGCTAGGCATAAGGCAGGGGCACAAGTGCTGGCTAGGCATAAGGCAGGGGCACCTATGCAGGCTAGGCTTAAGGCAGGGGCACAAGTGATGGCTACACATAAGGCATACGGCTAACTCTTTGCACTCTTTGCATAAAGGGATAGGCACCCTTAGGGGTGAAGAGCTAGCTTTCACCCCTCTACTCTGTACTATGTTGTACAGTGCGGAGCCACTCCATAACCTCCATGCTCCAAGCGACCAGGCACATCTTGTCTGTCCTCCGAAAATGGGGAATGCCTTCGTCCCCAATTACAGTCGTGCATGTGCATACAGACGGGACAAGAGTGAAGAGCGTAAAGCCTGCCCTGTGTGCATAACCAACATGAAGCTAAAGACAAAAAAACAATAATGCAAGGGGCTCAAAAGTGCTGGCTAGGCATAAGGCAGGGGCACAAGTGCTTGCTAGACATAAGGCAGGGGCACAAGTGCTGGCTAGGCATAAGGCAGGGGCACAAGTGCAGGCTAGGCCATAAGGCAGGGGCACAAGTGCAGGCTAGGCATAAGGCAGGGGCACAAGTGCAGGCTAGGCATAAGGCAGGGGCACAAGTGCTGGCTAGACTTAAGGCAGGGGCACAAGTGCTGGCTAGGCATAAGGCAGGGGCACAAGTGCAGGCTAGGCCATAAGGCAGGGGCACAAGTGCAGGCTAGGCATAAGGCAGGGGCACAAGTGCAGGCTAGGCATAAGGCAGGGGCACAAGTGCAGGCTAGGCATAAGGCAGGGGCACAAGTGCAAACTAAGCATAAGGCAGAGGCACAACTGCAGCTAGGCATAAGGCAGGGGCACACGTGCTGGCTAGGCATAAGGCAGGGGCACACGTGCTGGCTAGGCATAAGGCAGGGGCACACGTGCTGGCTAGGCATAAGGCAGGGGCACACGTGCTGGCTAGGCATAAGGCAGGGGCACACGTGCTGGCTAGGCATAAGGCAGGGGCACACGTGCTGGCTAGGCATAAGGCAGGGGCACACGTGCTGGCTAGGCATAAGGCAGGGGCACACGTGCTGGCTAGGCATAAGGCAGGGGCACACGTGATGGCTAGGCATAAGGCAGGGGCACACGTGATGGCTAGGCATAAGGCAGGGGCACACGTGCTGGCTAGGCATAAGGCAGGGGCACAAGTGCTGGCTAGGCATAAGGCAGGGGCACACGTGCGAGCTAGGCATAAGGCAGGGGCACACGTGCGAGCTAGGCATAAGGCAGGGGCACAAGTGCTGGCTAGGCATAAGGCAGGGGCACAAGTGCTGGCTAGGCATAAGGCAGGGGCACAAGTGCTGGCTAGGCATAAGGCAGGGGCACAACTGCGGGCTAGGCATAAGGCTGGGGCACAACTGCGGGCTAGGCATAAGGCAGGGGCACAACTGAGGGCTAGGCATAAGGCAGGGGCACAACTGAGGGCTAGGCATAAGGCAGGGGCACAACTGCGGGCTAGGCATATGGCAGTGGCACAAGTGCAGGCTAGGCATAAGGCAGGGGCACAAGTGCAGGCTAGGCATAAGGCAGGGGCACAAGTGCAGGCTAGGCATAAGGCATGGGCACAAGTGCTGGCTAGACTTAAGGCAGGGGCACAAGTGCTGGCTAGGCATAAGGCAGGGGCACAAGTGCAGGCTAGGCCATAAGGCAGGGGCACAAGTGCAGGCTAGGCATAAGGCAGGGGCACAAGTGCAGGCTAGGCATAAGGCAGGGGCACAAGTGCAGGCTAGGCATAAGGCAGGGGCACAAGTGCAAACTAAGCATAAGGCAGAGGCACAAGTGCAGCTAGGCATAAGGCAGGGGCACACGTGCTGGCTAGGCATAAGGCAGGGGCACACGTGCTGGCTAGGCATAAGGCAGGGGCACACGTGCGGGCTAGGCATAAGGCAGGGGCACACGTGCTGGCTAGGCATAAGGCAGGGGCACACGTGCTGGCTAGGCATAAGGCAGGGGCACACGTGCTGGCTAGGCATAAGGCAGGGTCACACATGCTGGCTAGGCATAAGGCAGGGGCACACGTGCTGGCTAGGCATAAGGCAGGGGCACACGTGCGGTCAAGGCATAAGGCAGGGGCACAAGTGCGGGCAAGGCATAATGCAGGGGCACAAGTGCGGGCTAGGCATAAGGCAGCAGCACAAGTGCTGGCTAGGCATAAGGCAGGGGCACAAGTGCTGGCTAGGCATAAGGCAGGGGCACAAGTGCGGGCTAGGCATAAGGCAGGGGCACAAGTGCGGGCTAGGCATAAGGCAGGGGCACAAGTGCGGGCTAGGCATAAGGCAGGGGCACAAGTGCAGGCTAGGCATAAGGCAGGGGCACAAGTGCGGGCTAGGCATAAGGCAGGGGCACAAGTGCGGTCACATCATAAGGCAGGGGCACAAGTGCGGGCAAGGCATAATGCAGGGGCACAAGTGCGGGCTAGGCATAAGGCAGCAGCACAAGTGCTGGCTAGGCATAAGGCAGGGGCACAAGTGCTGGCTAGGCATAAGGCAGGGGCACAAGTGCTGGCTAGGCATAAGGCAGGGGCACAAGTGCTGGCTAGGCATAAGGCAGGGGCACAAGTGCTGGCTAGGCATAAGGCAGGGGCACAAGTGCTGGCTAGGCATAAGGCAGGGCCACAAGTGCAGGCTAGGCATAAGGCAGGGCCACAAGTGCAGGCTAGGCATAAGGCAGGGCCACAAGTGCAGGCTAGGCATAAGGCAGGGGCACAAGTGCTGGCTAGGCATAAGGCAGGGGCACAAGTGCTGGCTAGGCATAAGGCAGGGGCTCAAGTGCTGGCTAGGCATAACGCAGGGGCACAAGTGCTGGCTAGGCATAAGGCAGGGGCACAAGTGCTGGCTAGGCATAAGGCAGGGGCACAAGTGCTGGCTAGGCATAAGGCAGGGGCACAAGTGCTGGCTAGGCATAAGGCAGGGGCACAAGTGCTGGCTAGGCATAAGGCAGGGGCACCTATGCAGGCTAGGCTTAAGGCAGGGGCACAAGTGATGGCTACACATAAGGCATACGGCTAACTCTTTGCACTCTTTGCATAAAGGGATAGGCACCCTTAGGGGTGAAGAGCTAGCTTTCACCCCTCTACTCTGTACTATGTTGTACAGTGCGGAGCCACTCCATAACCTCCATGCTCCAAGCGACCAGGCACATCTTGTCTGTCCTCCGAAAATGGGGAATGCCTTCGTCCCCAATTACAGTCGTGCATGTGCATACAGACGGGACAAGAGTGAAGAGCGTAAAGCCTGCCCTGTGTGCATAACCAACATGAAGCTAAAGACAAAAAAACAATAATGCAAGGGGCTCAAAAGTGCTGGCTAGGCATAAGGCAGGGGCACAAGTGCTGGCTAGGCATAAGGCAGGGCCACAAGTGCAGGCTAGGCATAAGGCAGGGCCACAAGTGCAGGCTGGGCATAAGGCAGGGCCACAAGTGCAGGCTAGGCATAAGGCAGGGGCACAAGTGCTGGCTAGGCATAAGGCAGGGGCACAAGTGCTGGCTAGGCATAAGGCAGGGGCTCAAGTGCTGGCTAGGCATAACGCAGGGGCACAAGTGCTGGCTAGGCATAAGGCAGGGGCACAAGTGCAGGCTAGGCCATAAGGCAGGGGCACAAGTGCAGGCTAGGCATAAGGCAGGGGCACAAGTGCAGGCTAGGCATAAGGCAGGGGCACAAGTGCTGGCTAGACTTAAGGCAGGGGCACAAGTGCTGGCTAGGCATAAGGCAGGGGCACAAGTGCAGGCTAGGCCATAAGGCAGGGGCACAAGTGCAGGCTAGGCATAAGGCAGGGGCACAAGTGCAGGCTAGGCATAAGGCAGGGGCACAAGTGCAGGCTAGGCATAAGGCAGGGGCACAAGTGCAAACTAAGCATAAGGCAGAGGCACAAGTGCAGCTAGGCATAAGGCAGGGGCACACGTGCTGGCTAGGCATAAGGCAGGGGCACACGTGCTGGCTAGGCATAAGGCAGGGGCACACGTGCTGGCTAGGCATAAGGCAGGGGCACACGTGCTGGCTAGGCATAAGGCAGGGGCACACGTGCTGGCTAGGCATAAGGCAGGGGCACACGTGCTGGCTAGGCATAAGGCAGGGGCACACGTGCTGGCTAGGCATAAGGCAGGGGCACACGTGCTGGCTAGGCATAAGGCAGGGGCACACGTGATGGCTAGGCATAAGGCAGGGGCACACGTGATGGCTAGGCATAAGGCAGGGGCACACGTGCTGGCTAGGCATAAGGCAGGGGCACAAGTGCTGGCTAGGCATAAGGCAGGGGCACACGTGCGAGCTAGGCATAAGGCAGGGGCACACGTGCGAGCTAGGCATAAGGCAGGGGCACAAGTGCTGGCTAGGCATAAGGCAGGGGCACAAGTGCTGGCTAGGCATAAGGCAGGGGCACAAGTGCTGGCTAGGCATAAGGCAGGGGCACAACTGCGGGCTAGGCATAAGGCTGGGGCACAACTGCGGGCTAGGCATAAGGCAGGGGCACAACTGAGGGCTAGGCATAAGGCAGGGGCACAACTGAGGGCTAGGCATAAGGCAGGGGCACAACTGCGGGCTAGGCATATGGCAGTGGCACAAGTGCGGGCTAGGCATAAGGCAGGGGCACAAGTGCGGGCTAGGCATAAGGCAGGGGCACAAGTGCGGGCTAGGCATAAGGCAGGGGCACAAGTGCGGGCTAGGCATAAGGCAGGGGCACAAGTGCGGGCTAGGCATAAGGCAGGGGCACAAGTGCGGGCTAGGCATAAGGCAGGGGCACAAGTGCGGGCTAGGCATAAGGCAGGGGCACAAGTGCGGGCTAGGCATAAGGCAGGGGCACAAGTGCTGGCTAGGCATAAGGCAGGGGCACAACTGCGGGCTAGGCATAAGGCAGGGGCACAACTGCGGGCTAGGCATAAGGCAGGGGCACAACTGCGGGCTAGGCATAAGGCAGGGGCACAACTGAGGGCTAGGCATAAGGCAGGGGCACAACTGAGGGCTAGGCATAAGGCAGGGGCACAACTGCGGGCTAGGCATATGGCAGGGGCACAAGTGCGGGCTAAGCATAAGGCAGGGGCACAAGTGCGGGCTAGGCATAAGGCAGGGGCACAAGTGCGGGCTAGGCATAAGGCAGGGGCACAAGTGCGGGCTAGGCATAATGCAGGGGCACAAGTGCGGGCTAGGCATAAGGCAGGGGCACATGTGCAGGCTAGGCATAAGGCAGGGGCACAAGTGCAGGCTAGGCATAAGGCAGGGGCACAAGTGCTGGCTAGGCATAAGGCAGGGGCACAAGTGCTGGCTAGGCATAAGGCAGGGGCACAAGTGCTGGCTAGGCATAAGGCAGGGGCACAAGTGCTGGCTAGGCATAAGGCAGGGGCACAAGTGCTGGCTAGGCATAAGGCAGGGGCACAAGTGCTGGCTAGGCATAAGGCAGGGGCACAAGTGCTGGCTAGGCATAAGGCAGAGGCACAAGTGCAGGCTAGGCATAAGGCAGGGGCACAAGTGCAGGCTAGGCATAAGGCAGGGGCACAAGTGCCGGCTATGCATAAGGCAGGGGCACAAGTGCAGTCTAGGCATAAGGCAGGGGCACAAGTGCTGGCTAGGCATAAGGCAGGGGCACAAGTGCTGGCTAGGCATAAGGCAGGGGCACAAGTGCTGGCTAGGCATAAGGCAGGGGCACAAGTGCAGGCTAGGCATAAGGCAGGGGCACAAGTGCAGGCTAGGCATAAGGCAGGGGCACAAGTGCAGGCTAGGCATAAGGCAGGGGCACAAGTGCAGTCTAGGCATAAGGCAGGGGCACAAGTGCTGGCTAGGCATAAGGCAGGGGCACAAGTGCTGGCTAGGTATAAGGCAGGGGCACAAGTGCTGGCTAGGCATAAGGCAGGGGCACAAGTGCTGGCTAGGCATAAGGCAGGGGCACAAGTGCTGGCTAGGCATAAGGCAGGGGCACAACTGCGGGCAAGGCATAAGGCAGGGGCACAACTGCGGGCTAGGCATAAGGCAGGGGCACAACTGCTGGCTAGGCATAAGGCAGGGGCACAACTGCGGGCTAGGCATATGGCAGGGGCACAAGTGCGGGCTAGGCATAAGGCAGGGGCACAAGTGCGGGCTAGGCATAAGGCAGGGGCACAAGTGCGGGCTAGGCATAAGGCAGGGGCACAAGTGCGGGCTAGGCATAAGGCAGGGGCACAAGTGCGGGCTAGGCATAAGGCAGGGGCACAAGTGCGGGCTAGGCATAAGGCAGGGGCACAAGTGCGGGCTAGGCATAAGGCAGGGGCACAAGTGCGGGCTAGGCATAAGGCAGGGGCACAAGTGCAGGCTAGGCATAAGGCAGGGGCACAAGTGCAGGCTAGGCATAAGGCAGGGGCACAAGTGCAGTCTAGGCATAAGGCAGGGGCACAAGTGCTGGTTAGGCATAAGGCAGGGGCACAAGTGCTGGCTAGGCATAAGGCAGGGGCACAAGTGCAGGCTAGGCATAAGGCAGGGGCACAAGTGCAGTCTAGGCATAAGGCAGGGGCACAAGTGCTGGCTAGGCATAAGGCAGGGGCACAAGTGCTGGCTAGGCATAAGGCAGGGGCACAAGTGCTGGCTAGGCATAAGGCAGGGGCACAAGTGCTGGCTAGGCATAAGGCAGGGGCACAAGTGCGGGCTAGGCATAAGGCAGGGGCACAAGTGCGGGCTAGGCATAAGGCAGGGCCACAAGTGCGGGCTAGGCATAAGGCAGGGGCACAAGTGCGGGCTAGGCATAAGGCAGGGGCACAAGTGCGGGCTAGGCATAAGGCAGGGGCACAAGTGCTGGCTAGGCATAAGGCAGGGGCACAAGTGCAGGCTAGGCATAAGGCAGGGGCACAAGTGCAGGCTAGGCATAAGGGAGGGGCACAAGTGCAGGCTAGGCATAAGGGAGGGGCACAAGTGCAGGCTAGGCATAAGGCAGGGGCATAAGGCAGGGGCATAAGGCAGGGGCACAAGTGCAGGCTAGGCATAAGGCAGGGGCACAACTGCTGGCTAGGCATAAGGCAGGGGCACAAGTGCTGGCTAGGCGTAAGGCAGGGGCACAAGTGCTGGCTAGGCGTAAGGCAGGGGCACAAGTGCTGGCTAGGCGTAAGGCAGGGGCACAAGTGCTGGCTAGGCATAAGGCAGGGGCACAAGTGCTGGCTAGGCATAAGGCAGGGGCACAAGTGCTGGCTAGGCATAAGGCAGGGGCACAAGTGCTGGCTAGGCATAAGGCAGGGGCACAAGTGCTGGCTAGGCATAAGGCAGGGGCACAAGTGCTGGCTAGGCATAAGGAAGGGGCACAAGTGCTGGCTAGGCATAAGGCAGGGGCACAAGTGCTGGCTAGGCATAAGGCAGGGGCACAAGTGCTGGCTAGGCATAAGGCAGGGGCACAAGTGCTGGCTAGGCATAAGGCAGGGGCACAAGTGCGGGCTAGGCATAAGGCAGGGGCACAAGTGCGGGCTAGGCATAAGGCAGGGGCACAAGTGCGGGCTAGGCATAAGGCAGGGGCACAAGTGCGGGCTAGGCATAAGGCAGGGGCACAAGTGCAGGCTAGGCATAAGGCAGGGGCACAAGTGCAGGCTAGGCATAAGGGAGGGGCACAAGTGCAGGCTAGGCACAAGTGCAGGCTAGGCATAAGGTAGGGGCATAAGGCAGGGGCACAAGTGCAGGCTAGGCATAAGGCAGGGGCACAAGTGCTGGCTAGGCATAAGGCAGGGGCACAAGTGCTGGCTAGGCATAAGGCAGGGGCACAAGTGCTGGCTAGGCATAAGGCAGGGGCACAAGTGCTGGCTAGGCATAAGGCAGGGGCACAAGTGCTGGCTAGGCATAAGGCAGGGGCACAAGTGCTGGCTAGACATAAGGCAGGGGCACAAGTGCTGGCTAGGCATAAAGCAGGGGCACAAGTGCTGGCTAGGCATAAGGAAGGGGCACAAGTGCTGGCTAAGCATAAGGCAGGGGCACAAGTCCTGGCTAGGCATAAGGCAGGGGCACAAGTGCTGGCTAGGCATAAGGCAGGGGCACAAGTGCTGGCTAGGCATAAGGCAGGGGCACAAGTGCTGGCAAGGCATAAGGCAGGGGCACAAGTGCTGGCTAGGCATAAGGCAGGGGCACAAGTGCTGGCTAGGCATAAGGCAGGGGCACAAGTGCTGGCTAGGCATAAGGCAGGGGCACAAGTGCTGGCTAGGCATAAGGCAGGGGCACAAGTGCTGGCTAGGCATAAGGCAGGGGCACAAGTGCTGGCTAGGCATAAGGCAGGGGCACAAGTGCTGGCTAGGCATAAGGCAGGGGCACAAGTGCTGGCTAGGCATAAGGCAGGGGCACAAGTGCTGGCTAGGCATAAGGCAGGGGCACAAGTGCTGGCCAGGCATAAGGCAGGGGCACAAGTGCTGGCCAGGCATAAGGCAGGGGCACAAGTGCAAACAAAGCATAAGGCAGAGGCACAAGTGCAAGTTAAGCATAAGGCAGGGGCACCTATGCAGGCTAGGCTTAAGGCAGGGGCACAAGTGCTGGCTAGGCATAAGGCAGGGGCACAAGTGCTGGCTAGGCATAAGGCAGGGGCACAAGTGCTGGCTAGGCATAAGACAGGGGCACAAGTGCTGGCTAGGCATAAGGCAGGGGCACAAGTGCTGGCTAGGCATAAGGCAGGGGCACAAGTGCTGGCTAGGCATAAGGCAGGGGCACAAGTGCTGGCTAGGCATAAGGCAGGGGCACAAGTGCTGGCTAGGCATTAGGCAGGGGCACACGTGCTGGCTAGGCATTAGGCAGGGGCACACATGCTGGCTAGGCATTAGGCAGGGGCACGAGTGCTGGCTAGACATATGGCAGGGGCACGAGTGCAGGCTAGGCATATGGCAGGGGCACGAGTGCAGGCTAGGCATAAGGCAGGGGCACGAGTGCAGGCTAGGCATAAGGCAGAGGCACGAGTGCAGGCTAGGCATAAGGCAGGGGCACACGTGCTGGCTAGGCATAAGGCAGGGGCACAAGTGCTGGCTAGGCATAAGGCAGGGGCACAAGTGCTGGCTAGGCATAAGGCAGGGGCACAAGTGCTGGCTAGGCATAAGGCAGGGGCACAAGTGCTGGCTAGGCATAAGGCAGGGGCACAAGTGCTGGCTAGGCATAAGGCAGGGGCACAAGTGCTGGCTAGGCATAAGGCAGGGGCACAAGTGCTGGCTAGGCATAAGGCAGGGGCACAAGTGCTGGCTAGGCATAAGGCAGGGGCACAAGTGCTGGCTAGGCATAAGGCAGGGGCACAAGTGCTGGCTAGGCATAAGGCAGGGGCACAAGTGCTGGCTAGGCATAAGGCAGGGGCACAAGTGCTGGCTAGGCATAAGGCAGGGGCACAAGTGCTGGCTAGGCATAAGGCAGGGGCACAAGTGCTGGCTAGGCAAAAGGCAGGGGCACAAGTGCTGGCTAGGCATAAGGCAGGGGCACAAGTGCTGGCTAGGCATAAGGCAGGGGCACAAGTGCTGGCTAGGCATAAGGCAGGGGCACAAGTGCTGGCTAGGCATAAGGCAGGGGCACAAGTGCTGGCTAGGCATAAGGCAGGGGCACAAGTGCTGTCTAGGCATAAGGTAGGGGCACAAGTGCTGGCTAGGCATAAAGCAGGGGCACAAGTGCTGGCTAGGCATAAGGCAGGGGCACAAGTGCTGGCTAGGCATAAGGCAGGGGCACAAGTGCTGGCTAGGCATAAGGCAGGGGCACAAGTGCTGGCTAGGCATAAGGCAGGGGCACAAGTGCTGGCTAGGCATAAGGCAGGGGCACAAGTGCTGGCTAGGCATAAGGCAGGGGCACAAGTGCTGGCTAGGCATAAGGCAGGGGCACAAGTGCTGGCTAGGCATAAGGCAGGGGCACAAGTGCTGGCCAGGCATAAGGCAGGGGCACAAGTGCAAACAAAGCATAAGGCAGGGGCACAAGTGCTGGCTAGGCATAAGGCAGGGGCACAAGTGCTGGCTAGGCATAAGGCAGGAGCACAAGTGCTGGCTAGGCTTTAGGCAGGGGCACAAGTGCTGGCTAGGCTTTAGGCAGGGGCACAAGTGCGGGCTAGGCTTTAGGCGGGGGCACAAGTGCGGGCTAGGCTTTAGGCGGGGGCACAAGTGCAAACAAAGCATAAGGCAGAGGCACAAGTGCAAGCTAAGCATAAGGCAGGGGCACCTATGCAGGCTAGGCTTAAGGCAGTGGCACAAGTGATGGCTAGGCATAAGGCAGGGGCACAAGTGCTGGCTACACATTAGGCATACGGCTAACTCTTTGCACTCTTTGCATTAAGGGATAGGCACCCTTAGGGGTGAAGAGCTAGCTATCACCCCTCTACTCTGTACTTTGTTGAACAGAGCGGAGCCACTCCATAACCCCCATGCTCCAAGCGACCAGGCACATCTTGTCTGTCCTCCGTAAATGGGTAATGCCTTCGTCCCCAATTACAGTCGTGCATGTGCATTCAGATGGGACAAGAGCGAAGAGCGTAAAGCCTGCCCTGTGAGCATAAACAACATGAAACTAAAGACAAAAAAACACTAATGCAAGGGTCTCAAAAGTGCTGGCTAGGCATAAGGCAGGGGCACAAGTGCTGGCTAGGCATAAGGCAGGGGCACAAGTGCTGGCTAGGCATTAGGCAGGGGCACACGTGCTGGCTAGGCATTAGGCAGGGGCACGAGTGCATGCTAGACATATGGCAGGGGCACGAGTGCAGGCTAGGCATATGGCAGGGGCACGAGTGCAGGCTAGGCATAAGGCAGGGGCACGAGTGCAGGCTAGGCATAAGGCAGAGGCACGAGTGCAGGCTAGGCATAAGGCAGGGGCACACGTGCAGGCTAGGCATAAGGCAGGGGCACAAGTGCTGGCTAGGCATAAGGCAGGGGCACAAGTGCTGGCTAGGCATAAGGCAGGGGCACAAGTGCTGGCTAGGCATAAAGCAGGGGTACAAGTGCTGGCTAGGCATAAGGCAGGGGCACAAGTGCTGGCTAGGCATAAGGCAGGGGCACAAGTGCTGGCTAGGCATAAGGCAGGGGCACAAGTGCTGGCTAGGCATAAGGCAGGGGCACAAGTGCTGGCTAGGCATAAGGCAGGGGCACAAGTGCTGGCTAGGCATAAGGCAGGGGCACAAGTGCTGGCTAGGCATAAGGCAGGGGCACAAGTGCTGGCTAGGCATAAGGCAGGGGCACAAGTGCTGGCTAGGCATAAGGCATGGGCACAAGTGCTGGCTAGGCATAAGGCAGGGGCACAAGTGCTGGCTAGGCATAAGGCAGGGGCACAAGTGCTGGCTAGGCATAAGGCAGGGGCACAAGTGCTGGCTAGGCATAAGGCAGGGGCACAAGTGCTGGCTAGGCATAAGGCAGGGGCACAAGTGCTGGCTAGGCATAAGGCAGGGGCACAAGTGCTGGCTAGGCATAAGGCAGGGGCACAAGTGCTGGCCAGGCATAAGGCAGGGGCACAAGTGCAAACAAAGCATAAGGCAGAGGCACAAGTGCAAGCTAAGCATAAGGCAGGGGTACCTATGCAGGCTAGGCTTAAGGCAGGGGCACAAGTGCTGGCTAGGCATAAGGCAGGGGCACAAGTGCTGGCTAGGCATGAGGCAGGGGCACAAGTGCTGGCTAGGCATAAGGCAGGGGCACAAGTGCTGGCTAGGCATAAGGCAGGGGCACAAGTGCTGGCTAGGCATAAGGCAGGGGCACAAGTGCTGGCTAGGCATAAGGCAGGGGCACAAGTGCTGGCTAGGCATAAGGCAGGGGCACAAGTGCTGGCTAGGCATAAGGCAGGGGCACAAGTGCTGGCTAGGCATAAGGCAGGGGCACAACTGCTGGCTAGGCATAAGGCAGGGGCACAAGTGCTGGCTAGGCATAAGGCAGGGGCACAAGTGCTGGCTAGGCATAAGGCAGGGGCACAAGTGCTGGCTAGGCATAAGGCAGGGGCACAAGTGCGGGCTAGGCATAAGGCAGGGGCACAAGTGCGGGCTAGGCATAAGGCAGGGGCACAAGTGCGGGCTAGGCATAAGGCAGGGGCACAAGTGCTGGCTAGGCATAAGGCAGGGGCACAAGTGCTGGCTAGGCATAAGGCAGGTTCACAAGTGCTGGCTAGGCATAAGGCATAAGGCAGGGGCACAAGTGCTGGCTAGGCATAAGGCAGGGGCACAAGTGCTGGCTAGGCATAAGGCAGGGGCACAAGTGCAGGCTAGGCATAAGGCAGGGGCACAACTGCAGGCTAAGCATAAGGCAGGGGCACAACTGCGGGCTAGGCATAAGGCAGGGGCACAAGTGCTGGCTAGGCATAAGGCAGGGGCACAACTGCGGGCTAGGCATATGGCAGGGGCACAAGTGCGGGCTAGGCATAAGGCAGGGGCACAAGTGCGGGCTAGGCATAAGGCAGGGGCACAAGTGCGGGCTAGGCATAAGGCAGGGGCACAAGTGCGGACTAGGCATAAGGCAGGGGCACAAGTGCGGGCTAGGCATAAGGCAGGGGCACAAGTGCGGGCTAGGCATAAGGCAGGGGCACAAGTGCTGGCTAGGCATAAGGCAGGGGCACAAGTGCTGGCTAGGCATAAGGCAGGGGCACAAGTGCTGGCTAGGCATAAGGCAGGGGCACAAGTGCTGGCTAGGCATAAGGCAGGGGCACAAGTGCAGGCTAGGCATAAGGGAGGGGCACAAGTGCAGGCTAGGCATAAGGGAGGGGCACAAGTGCAGGCTAGGCATAAGGGAGGGGCACAAGTGCAGGCTAGGCATAAGGCAGGGGCATAAGGCAGTGGCACAAGTGCAGGCTAGGCATAAGGCAGGGGCACAAGTGCTGGCTAGGCATAAGGCAGGGGCACAAGTGCTGGCTAGGCATAAGGCAGGGGCACAAGTGCTGGCTAGGCATAAGGCAGGGGCACAAGTGCTGGCTAGGCATAAGGCAGGGGCACAAGTGCTGGCTAGGCATAAGGCAGGGGCACAAGTGCGGGCTAGGCATAAGGCAGGGGCACAAGTGCGGGCTAGGCATAAGGCAGGGGCACAAGTGCGGGCTAGGCATAAGGCAGGGGCACAAGTGCGGGCTAGGCATAAGGCAGGGGCACAAGTGCGGGCTAGGCATAAGGCAGGGGCACAAGTGCGGGCTAGGCATAAGGCAGGGGCACAAGTGCGGGCTAGGCATAAGGCAGGGGCACAAGTGCGGGCTAGGCATAAGGCAGGGGAACAAGTGCGGGCTAGGCATAAGGCAGGGGCACAAGTGCGGGCTAGGCATAAGGCAGGGGCACAAGTGCGGGCTAGGCATAAGGCAGGGGCACAAGTGCTGGCTAGGCATAAGGCAGGGGCACAAGTGCTGGCTAGGCATAAGGCAGGGGCACAAGTGCTGGCTAGGCATAAGGCAGGGGCACAAGTGCTGGCTAGGCATAAGGCAGGGGCACAAGTGCTGGCTAGGCATAAGGCAGGGGCACAAGTGCTGGCTAGGCATAAGGCAGGGGCACAAGTGCTGGCTAGGCATAAGGCAGGGGCACAAGTGCTGGCTAGGCATAAGGCAGGGGCACAAGTGCTGGCTAGGCATAAGGCAGGGGCACAAGTGCTGGCTAGGCATAAGGCAGGGGCACAAGTGCTAGTTAGGCATAAGGCAGGGGCACAAGTGCTGGCTAGGCATAAGGCAGGGGCACAAGTGCTGGCTAGGCATTAGGCAGGGGCACAAGTGCTGGCTAGGCATAAGGCAGGGGCACAAGTGCTGGCTAGGCATAAGGCAGGGGCACAAGTGCTGGCTAGGCATAAGGCAGGGGCACAAGTGCTGGCTAGGCATAAGGCAGGGGCACAAGTGCGGGCTAGGCATAAGGCAGGGGCACAAGTGCTGGCTAGGCATAAGGCAGGGGCACAAGTGCTGGCTAGGCATAAGGCAGGGGCACAAGTGCGGGCTAGGCATAAGGCAGGGGCACAAGTGCGGGCTAGGCATAAGGCAGGGGCACAAGTGCGGGCTAGGCATAAGGCAGGGGCACAAGTGCGGGCTAGGCATAAGGCAGGGGCACAAGTGCGGGCTAGGCATAAGGCAGGGGCACAAGTGCGGGCTAGGCATAAGGCAGGGGCACAAGTGCGGGCTAGGCATAAGGCAGGGGCACAAGTGCGGGCTAGGCATAAGGCAGGGGCACAAGTGCGGGCTAGGCATAAGGCAGGGGCACAAGTGCTGGCTAGGCATAAGGCAGGGCACAAGTGCTGGCTAGGCTTAAGGCAGGGGCACAAGTGCTGGCTAGGCATAAGGCAGAGGCACAAGTGCAGTCTAGGCATAAGGCAGGGGCACAAGTGCAGTCTAGGCATAAGGCAGGGGCACAAGTGCAGTCTAGGCATAAGGCAGGGGCACAAGTGCAGTCTAGGCATAAGGCAGGGGCACAAGTGCTGGCTAGGCATAAGGCAGGGGCACAAGTGCTGGCTAGGCATAGGGCAGGGGCACAAGTGCTGGCTAGGCATAAGGCAGGGGCACAAGTGCTGGCTAGGCATAAGGCAGGGGCACAAGTGCTGGCTAGGCATAAGGCAGGGGCACAAGTGCTGGCTAGGCATAAGGCAGGGGCACAAGTGCTGGCTAGGCATAAGGCAGGGGCACAAGTGCTGGCTAGGCATAAGGCAGGGGCACAAGTGCTGGCTAGGCATAAGGCAGGGGCACAAGTGCTGGCTAGGCATAAGGCAGGGGCACAAGTGCTGGCTAGGCATAAGGCAGGGGCACAAGTGCGGGCTAGGCATAAGGCAGGGGCACAAGTGCTGGCTAGGCATAAGGCAGGGGCACAAGTGCTGGCTAGGCATAAGGCAGGGGCACAAGTGCAGGCTAGGCATAAGGCAGGGGCACAAGTGCAGGCTAGGCATAAGGGAGGGGCACAAGTGCAGGCTAGGCATAAGGGAGGGGCACAAGTGCAGGCTAGGCATAAGGGAGGGGCACAAGTGCAGGCTAGGCATAAGGGAGGGGCACAAGTGCAGGCTAGGCATAAGGGAGGGGCACAAGTGCAGGCTAGGCATAAGGGAGGGGCATAAGGCAGGGGCATAAGGCAGGGGCATAAGGCAGGGGCACAAGTGCAGGCTAGGCATAAGGCAGGGGCACAAGTGCTGGCTAGGCATAAGGCAGGGGCACAAGTGCTGGCTAGGCATAAGGCAGGGGCACAAGTGCTGGCTAGGCATAAGGCAGGGGCACAAGTGCTGGCTAGGCATAAGGCAGGGGCACAAGTGCTGGCTAGGCATAAGGCAGGGGCACAAGTGCTGGCTAGGCATAAGGCAGGGGCACCTATGCAGGCTAGGCTTAAGGCAGGGGCACAAGTGATGGCTACACATAAGGCATACGGCTAACTCTTTGCACTCTTTGCATAAAGGGATAGGCACCCTTAGGGGTGAAGAGCTAGCTTTCACCCCTCTACTCTGTACTATGTTGTACAGTGTGGAGCCACTCCATAACCTCCATGCTCCAAGCGACCAGGCACATCTTGTCTGTCCTCTGTAAATGGGGAATGCCTTCGTCCGTACAGTCGTGCATGTGCATACAGACGGGACAAGAGCGAAGAGCGTAAAGCCTGCCCTGTGTGCATAACCAACATGAAGCTAAAGACAAAAATACAATAATGCAAGGGGCTCAAAAGTGCTGGCTAGGCATAAGGCAGGGGCACAAGTGCTGGCTAGACATAAGGCAGGGGCACAAGTGCAGGCTAGGCATAAGGCAGGGGCACAAGTGCAGGCTAGGCATAAGGCAGGGGCACAAGTGCGGGCTAGGCATAAGGCAGGGGCACAAGTGCGGGCTAGGCATAAAGCAGGGGCACAAGTGCGGGCTAGGCATAAGGCAGGGGCACAAGTGCGGGCTAGGCATAAGGCAGGGGCACAAGTGCAGGCTAGGCATAAGGCAGGGGCACAAGTGCGGGCTAGGCATAAGGCCCCAATTACAGTCGTGCATGTGCATACAGACGGGACAAGAGCGAAGAGCGTAAAGCCTGCCCTGTGTGCATAACCAACATGAAGCTAAAGACAAAAAAACAATAATGCAAGGGGCTCAAAAGTGCTGGCTAGGCATAAGGCAGGGGCACAAGTGCTGGCTAGACATAAGGCAGGGGCACAAGTGCTGGCTAGACATAAGGCAGGGGCACAAGTGCTGGCTAGGCATAAGGCAGGGGCACAAGTGCTGGCTAGGCATAAGGCAGGGGCACAAGTGCTGGCTAGGCATAAGGCAGGGGCACAAGTGCTGGCTAGGCATAAGGCAGGGGCACAAGTGCTGGCTAGGCATAAGGCAGGGGCACAAGTGCTGGCTAGGCATAAGGCAGGGGCACAAGTGCAAACAAAGCATAAGGCAGGGGCACAAGTGCGGGCTAGGCATAAGGCAGGGGCACAAGTGCTGGCTAGGCATAAGGCAGGGCACAAGTGCTGGCTAGGCTTAATGCAGGGGCACAAGTCCTGGCTAGGCATAAGGCAGGAGCACAAGTGCTGGCTAGGCGTAAGGCAGGGGCACAAGTGCGGGCTAGGCATAAGGCCCCAATTACAGTCGTGCATGTGCATACAGACGGGACAAGAGCGAAGAGCGTAAAGCCTGCCCTGTGTGCATAACCAACATGAAGCTAAAGACAAAAAAACAATAATGCAAGGGGCTCAAAGGTGCTGGCTAGGCATAAGGCAGGGGCACAAGTGCTGGCTAGACATAAGGCAGGGGCACAAGTGCTGGCTAGGCATAAGGCAGGGGCACAAGTGCTGGCTAGGCATAAGGCAGGGGCACAAGTGCTGGCTACGCATAAGGCAGGGGCACAAGTGCTGGCTAGGCATAAGGCAGGGGCACAAGTGCTGGCTAGGCATAAGGCAGGGGCACAAGTGCTGGCTAAGCATAAGGCAGGGGCACAAGTGCTGGCTAGGCATAAGGCAGGGGCACAAGTGCTGGCTAGGCATAAGGCAGGGGCACAAGTGCTGGCTAGGCATAAGGCAGGGGCACAAGTGCTAGTTAGGCATAAGGCAGGGGCACAAGTGCTGGCTAGGCATAAGGCAGGGGCACAAGTGCTGGCTAGGCATAAGGCAGGGGCACAAGTGCTGGCTAGGCATAAGGCAGGGGCACAAGTGCTGGCTAGGCATAAGGCAGGGGCACAAGTGCTGGCTAGGCATAAGGCAGGGGCACAAGTGCGGGCTAGGCATAAGGCAGGGGCACAAGTGCTGGCTAGGCATAAGGCAGGGGCACAAGTGCTGGCTAGGCATAAGGCAGGGGCACAAGTGCGGGCTAGGCATAAGGCAGGGGCACAAGTGCGGGCTAGGCATAAGGCAGGGGCACAAGTGCGGACTAGGCATAAGGCAGGGGCACAAGTGCGGGCTAGGCATAAGGCAGGGGCACAAGTGCGGGCTAGGCATAAGGCAGGGGCACAAGTGCGGGCTAGGCATAAGGCAGGGGCACAAGTGCTGGCTAGGCATAAGGCAGGGCACAAGTGCTGGCTAGGCTTAATGCAGGGGCACAAGTCCTGGCTAGGCATAAGGCAGGAGCACAAGTGCTGGCTAGGCGTAAGGCAGGGGCACAAGTGCGGGCTAGGCATAAGGCCCCAATTACAGTCGTGCATGTGCATACAGACGGGACAAGAGCGAAGAGCGTAAAGCCTGCCCTGTGTGCATAACCAACATGAAGCTAAAGACAAAAAAACAATAATGCAAGGGGCTCAAAGGTGCTGGCTAGGCATAAGGCAGGGGCACAAGTGCTGGCTAGACATAAGGCAGGGGCACAAGTGCTGGCTAGGCATAAGGCAGGGGCACAAGTGCTGGCTAGGCATAAGGCAGGGGCACAAGTGCTGGCTACGCATAAGGCAGGGGCACAAGTGCTGGCTAGGCATAAGGCAGGGGCACAAGTGCTGGCTAGGCATAAGGCAGGGGCACAAGTGCTGGCTAAGCATAAGGCAGGGGCACAAGTGCTGGCTAGGCATAAGGCAGGGGCACAAGTGCTGGCTAGGCATAAGGCAGGGGCACAAGTGCTGGCTAGGCATAAGGCAGGGGCACAAGTGCTAGTTAGGCATAAGGCAGGGGCACAAGTGCTGGCTAGGCATAAGGCAGGGGCACAAGTGCTGGCTAGGCATAAGGCAGGGGCACAAGTGCTGGCTAGGCATAAGGCAGGGGCACAAGTGCTGGCTAGGCATAAGGCAGGGGCACAAGTGCTGGCTAGGCATAAGGCAGGGGCACAAGTGCGGGCTAGGCATAAGGCAGGGGCACAAGTGCTGGCTAGGCATAAGGCAGGGGCACAAGTGCTGGCTAGGCATAAGGCAGGGGCACAAGTGCGGGCTAGGCATAAGGCAGGGGCACAAGTGCGGGCTAGGCATAAGGCAGGGGCACAAGTGCGGACTAGGCATAAGGCAGGGGCACAAGTGCGGGCTAGGCATAAGGCAGGGGCACAAGTGCGGGCTAGGCATAAGGCAGGGGCACAAGTGCGGGTTAGGCATAAGGCAGGGGCACAAGTGCTGGCTAGGCATAAGGCAGGGCACAAGTGCTGGCTAGGCTTAAGGCAGGGGCACAAGTGCTGGCTAGGCATAAGGCAGAGGCACAAGTGCAGTCTAGGCATAAGGCAGGGGCACAAGTGCAGTCTAGGCATAAGGCAGGGGCACAAGTGCAGTCTAGGCATAAGGCAGGGGCACAAGTGCAGTCTAGGCATAAGGCAGGGGCACAAGTGCTGGCTAGGCATAAGGCAGGGGCACAAGTGCTGGCTAGGCATAGGGCAAGGGCACAAGTGCTGGCTAGGCATAAGGCAGGGGCACAAGTGCTGGCTAGGCATAAGGCAGGGGCACAAGTGCTGGCTAGGCATAAGGCAGGGGCACAAGTGCTGGCTAGGCATAAGGCAGGGGCACAAGTGCTGGCTAGGCATAAGGCAGGGGCACAAGTGCTGGCTAGGCATAAGGCAGGGGCACAAGTGCTGGCTAGGCATAAGGCAGGGGCACAAGTGCTGGCTAGGCATAAGGCAGGGGCACAAGTGCTGGCTAGGCATAAGGCAGGGGCACAAGTGCTGGCTAGGCATAAGGCAGGGGCACAAGTGCTGGCTAGGCATAAGGCAGGGGCACAAGTGCGGGCTAGGCATAAGGCAGGGGCACAAGTGCTGGCTAGGCATAAGGCAGGGGCACAAGTGCTGGCTAGGCATAAGGCAGGGGCACAAGTGCTGGCTAGGCATAAGGCAGGGGCACAAGTGCAGGCTAGGCATAAGGCAGGGGCACAAGTGCAGGCTAGGCATAAGGGAGGGGCACAAGTGCAGGCTAGGCATAAGGCAGGGGCACAAGTGCTGGCTAGGCATAAGGCAGGGGCACAAGTGCGGGTTAGGCATAAGGCAGGGGCACAAGTGCTGGCTAGGCATAAGGCAGGGCACAAGTGCTGGCTAGGCATAAGGCAGGGCACAAGTGCTGGCTAGGCTTAAGGCAGGGGCACAAGTGCTGGCTAGGCATAAGGCAGAGGCACAAGTGCAGTCTAGGCATAAGGCAGGGGCACAAGTGCAGTCTAGGCATAAGGCAGGGGCACAAGTGCAGTCTAGGCATAAGGCAGGGGCACAAGTGCAGTCTAGGCATAAGGCAGGGGCACAAGTGCTGGCTAGGCATAAGGCAGGGGCACAAGTGCTGGCTAGGCATAGGGCAAGGGCACAAGTGCTGGCTAGGCATAAGGCAGGGGCACAAGTGCTGGCTAGGCATAAGGCAGGGGCACAAGTGCTGGCTAGGCATAAGGCAGGGGCACAAGTGCTGGCTAGGCATAAGGCAGGGGCACAAGTGCTGGCTAGGCATAAGGCAGGGGCACAAGTGCTGGCTAGGCATAAGGCAGGGGCACAAGTGCTGGCTAGGCATAAGGCAGGGGCACAAGTGCTGGCTAGGCATAAGGCAGGGGCACAAGTGCTGGCTAGGCATAAGGCAGGGGCACAAGTGCTGGCTAGGCATAAGGCAGGGGCACAAGTGCTGGCTAGGCATAAGGCAGGGGCACAAGTGCGGGCTAGGCATAAGGCAGGGGCACAAGTGCTGGCTAGGCATAAGGCAGGGGCACAAGTGCTGGCTAGGCATAAGGCAGGGGCACAAGTGCTGGCTAGGCATAAGGCAGGGGCACAAGTGCAGGCTAGGCATAAGGCAGGGGCACAAGTGCAGGCTAGGCATAAGGGAGGGGCACAAGTGCAGGCTAGGCATAAGGGAGGGGCACAAGTGCAGGCTAGGCATAAGGCAGGGGCATAAGGCAGGGGCATAAGGCAGGGGCATAAGGCAGGGGCACAAGTGCAGGCTAGGCATAAGGCAGGGGCACAAGTGCTGGCTAGGCATAAGGCAAGGGCACAAGTGCTGGCTAGGCATAAGGCAGGGGCACAAGTGCTGGCTAGGCATAAGGCAGGGGCACAAGTGCTGGCTAGGCATAAGGCAGGGGCACAAGTGCTGGCTAGGCATAAGGCAGGGGCACAAGTGCTGGCTAGGCATAAGGCAGGGGCACAAGTGCTGGCTAGGCATAAGGCAGGGGCACAAGTGCTGGCTAGGCATAAGGCAGGGGCACAAGTGCGGGCTAGGCATAAGGCAGCGGCACAAGTGCTGGCTAGGCATAAGGCAGGGGCACAAATGCTGGCTAGGCATAAGGCAGGGGCACAAGTGCTGGCTAGGCATAAGGCAGGGGCACAAGTGCTGGCTAGGCATGAGGCAGGGGCACAAGTGCAGGCTAGGCATAAGGCAGGGCCACAAGTGCAGGCTAGGCATAAGGCAGGGCCACAAGTGCAGGCTAGGCATAAGGCAGGGCCACAAGTGCAGGCTAGGCATAAGGCAGGGCCACAAGTGCAGGCTAGGCATAAGGCAGGGCCACAAGTGCAGGCTAGGCATAAGGCAGGGCCACAAGTGCAGGCTAGGCATAAGGCAGGGGCACAAGTGCTGGCTAGGCATAAGGCAGGGGCACAAGTGCTGGCTAGGCATAAGGCAGGGGCTCAAGTGCTGGCTAGGCATAAGGCAGGGACACAAGTGCTGGCTAGGCATAAGGCAGGGGCACAAGTGCTGGCTAGGCATAAGGCAGGGGCACAAGTGCGGTCTAGACTTTAGGCAGGGGCACAAGAGCAAACTAAGCATAAGGCAAAGGCACAAGTGCAAGCTAGGCATAAGGCAGGGGCACAAGTGATGGCTACACATAAGGCATACAGCTAACTCTTTGCACTCTTTGCATAAAGGGATAGGCACCCTTAGGGGTGAAGAGCTAGCTTTCACCCCTCTACTCTGTACTTTGTTGTACAGTGCGGAGCCACTCCATAACCCCCATGCTCCAAGCGACCAGGCACATCTTGTCTGTCCTCCGTAAATAGGTAATGCCTTCGTCCCCAATTACAGTCGTGCATGTGCATTCAGACGGGACAAGAGCGAAGAGCGTAAAGCCTGCCCTGTGTGCATAACCAACATGAAGCTAAAGACAAAAAAACAATAATACAAGGGGCTCAAAAGTGCTGGCTAGGCATAAGGCAGGGGCACAAGTGCTGGCTAGGCATAAGGCAGGGGCACAAGTGCTGGCTAGGCATAAGGCAGGGGCACAAGTGCTGGCTAGGCATAAGGCAGGGGCACAAGTGCTGGCTAGGCATAAGGCAGGGGCTCAAGTGCTGGCTAGGCATAAGGCAGGGGCTCAAGTGCTGGCTAGGCATAAGGCAGGGGCACAAGTGCTGGCTAGGCATAAGGCAGGGGCACAAGTGCTGGCTAGGCATAAGGCAGGGGCACAAGTGCTGGCTAGGCATAAGGCAGGGGCACAAGTGCTGGCTAGGCATAAGGCAGGGGCACAAGTGCTGGCTAGGCATAAGGCAGGGGCACAAGTGCTGGCTAGGCATAAGGCAGGGGCACCTATGCAGGCTAGGCTTAAGGCAGGGGCACAAGTGATGGCTACACATAAGGCATACGGCTAACTCTTTGCACTCTTTGCATAAAGGGATAGGCACCCTTAGGGGTGAAGAGCTAGCTTTCACCCCTCTACTCTGTACTATGTTGTACAGTGCGGAGCCACTCCATAACCTCCATGCTCCAAGCGACCAGGCACATCTTGTCTGTCCTCTGTAAATGGGGAATGCCTTCGTCCGTACAGTCGTGCATGTGCATACAGACGGGACAAGAGCGAAGAGCGTAAAGCCTGCCCTGTGTGCATAACCAACATGAAGCTAAAGACAAAAAAACAATAATGCAAGGGGCTCAAAAGTGCTGGCTAGGCATAAGGCAGGGGCACAAGTGCTGGCTAGACATAAGGCAGGGGCACAAGTGCAGGCTAGGCATAAGGCAGGGGCACAAGTGCAGGCTAGGCATAAGGCAGGGGCACAAGTGCGGGCTAGGCATAAGGCAGGGGCACAAGTGCGGGCTAGGCATAAAGCAGGGGCACAAGTGCGGGCTAGGCATAAGGCAGGGGCACAAGTGCGGGCTAGGCATAAGGCAGGGGCACAAGTGCAGGCTAGGCATAAGGCAGGGGCACAAGTGCGGGCTAGGCATAAGGCCCCAATTACAGTCGTGCATGTGCATACAGACGGGACAAGAGCGAAGAGCGTAAAGCCTGCCCTGTGTGCATAACCAACATGAAGCTAAAGACAAAAAAACAATAATGCAAGGGGCTCAAAAGTGCTGGCTAGGCATAAGGCAGGGGCACAAGTGCTGGCTAGACATAAGGCAGGGGCACAAGTGCTGGCTAGGCATAAGGCAGGGGCACAAGTGCTGGCTAGGCATAAGGCAGGGGCACAAGTGCTGGCTAGGCATAAGGCAGGGGCACAAGTGCTGGCTAGGCATAAGGCAGGGGCACAAGTGCTGGCTAGGCATAAGGCAGGGGCACAAGTGCTGGCTAGGCATAAGGCAGGGGCACAAGTGCTGGCTAGGCATAAGGCAGGGGCACAAGTGCTGGCTAGGCATAAGGCAGGGGCACAAGTGCTGGCTAGGCATAAGGCAGGGGCACAAGTGCTAGTTAGGCATAAGGCAGGGGCACAAGTGCTGGCTAGGCATAAGGCAGGGGCACAAGTGCTGGCTAGGCATAAGGCAGGGGCACAAGTGCTGGCTAGGCATAAGGCAGGGGCACAAGTGCTGGCTAGGCATAAGGCAGGGGCACAAGTGCTGGCTAGGCATAAGGCAGGGGCACAAGTGCTGGCTAGGCATAAGGCAGGGGCACAAGTGCGGGCTAGGCATAAGGCAGGGGCACAAGTGCTGGCTAGGCATAAGGCAGGGGCACAAGTGCTGGCTAGGCATAAGGCAGGGGCACAAGTGCGGGCTAGGCATAAGGCAGGGGCACAAGTGCTGGCTAGGCATAAGGCAGGGGCACAAGTGCTGGCTAGGCATAAGGCAGGGGCACAAGTGCGGGCTAGGCATAAGGCAGGGGCACAAGTGCGGGCTAGGCATAAGGCAGGGGCACAAGTGATGGCTACACATAAGGCATACAGCTAACTCTTTGCACTCTTTGCATAAAGGGATAGGCACCCTTAGGGGTGAAGAGCTAGCTTTCACCCCTCTACTCTGTACTTTGTTGTACAGTGCGGAGCCACTCCATAACCCCCATGCTCCAAGCGACCAGGCACATCTTGTCTGTCCTCCGTAAATGGGTAATGCCTTCGTCCCCAATTACAGTCGTGCATGTGCATTCAGACGGGACAAGAGCGAAGAGCGTAAAGCCTGCCCTGTGTGCATAACCAACATGAAGCTAAAGACAAAAAAACAATAATACAAGGGGCTCAAAAGTGCTGGCTAGGCATAAGGCAGGGGCACAAGTGCTGGCTAGGCATAAGGCAGGGGCACAAGTGCTGGCTAGGCATAAGGCAGGGGCACAAGTGCTGGCTAGGCATAAGGCAGGGGCACAAGTGCTGGCTAGGCATAAGGCAGGGGCACAAGTGCTGGCTAGGCATAAGGCAGGGGCACAAGTGCTGGCTAGGCATAAGGCAGGGGCACAAGTGCTGGCTAGGCATAAGGCAGGGGCACAAGTGCTAGTTAGGCATAAGGCAGGGCCCAAGTGCTGGCTAGGCATAAGGCAGGGGCACAAGTGCTGGCTAGGCATAAGGCAGGGGCACAAGTGCTGGCTAGGCATAAGGCAGGGGCACAAGTGCTGGCTAGGCATAAAGCAGGGGCACAAGTGCTGGCTAGGCATAAGGCAGGGGCACAAGTGCTGGCTAGGCATAAGGCAGGGGCACAAGTGCGGGCTAGGCATAAGGCAGGGGCACAAGTGCTGGCTAGGCATAAGGCAGGGGCACAAGTGCTGGCTAGGCATAAGGCAGGGGCACAAGTGCGGGCTAGGCATAAGGCAGGGGCACAAGTGCGGGCGAGGCATAAGGCAGGGGCACAAGTGCGGGCTAGGCATAAGGCAGGGGCACAAGTGCGGGCTAGGCATAAGGCAGGGGCACAAGTGCGGGCTAGGCATAAGGCAGGGGCACAAGTGCGGGCTAGGCATAAGGCAGGGGCACAAGTGCGGGCTAGGCATAAGGCAGGGGCACAAGTGCGGGCTAGGCATAAGGCAGGGGCACAAGTGCGGGCTAGGCATAAGGCAGGGGCACAAGTGCTGGCTAGGCATAAGGCAGGGCACAAGTGCTGGCTAGGCTTAAGGCAGGGGCACAAGTGCTGGCTAGGCATAAGGCAGAGGCACAAGTGCAGTCTAGGCATAAGGCAGGGGCACAAGTGCAGTCTAGGCATAAGGCAGGGGCACAAGTGCAGTCTAGGCATAAGGCAGGGGCACAAGTGCAGTCTAGGCATAAGGCAGGGGCACAAGTGCTGGCTAGGCATAAGGCAGGGGCACAAGTGCTGGCTAGGCATAGGGCAGGGGCACAAGTGCTGGCTAGGCATAAGGCAGGGGCACAAGTGCTGGCTAGGCATAAGGCAGGGGCACAAGTGCTGGCTAGGCATAAGGCAGGGGCACAAGTGCTGGCTAGGCATAAGGCAGGGGCACAAGTGCTGGCTAGGCATAAGGCAGGGGCACAAGTGCTGGCTAGGCATAAGGCAGGGGCACAAGTGCTGGCTAGGCATAAGTCAGGGACACAAGTGCAGGCTAGGCATAAGGCAGGGGCACAAGTGCTGGCTAGGCATAAGGCAGGGGCACAAGTGCTGGCTAGGCATAAGGCAGGGGTTCAAGTGCTGGCTAGGCATAAGGCAGGGGCACAAGTGCTGGCTAGGCATAAGGCAGGGGCACAAGTGCTGGCTAGGCATAAGGCAGGGGCACAAGTGCGGTCTAGACTTTAGGCAGGGGCACAAGAGCAAACTAAGCATAAGGCAGAGGCACAAGTGCAAGCTAGGCATAAGGCAGGGGCACAAGTGATGGCTACACATAAGGCATACAGCTAACTCTTTGCACTCTTTGCATAAAGGGATAGGCACCCTTAGGGGTGAAGAGCTAGCTTTCACCCCTCTACTCTGTACTTTGTTGTACAGTGCGGAGCCACTCCATAACCCCCATGCTCCAAGCGACCAGGCACATCTTGTCTGTCCTCCGTAAATGGGTAATGCCTTCGTCCCCAATTACAGTCGTGCATGTGCATTCAGACAAGACAAGAGCGAAGAGCGTAAAGCCTGCCCTGTGTGCATAACCAACATGAAGCTAAAGACAAAAAAACAATAATACAAGGGGCTCAAAAGTGCTGGCTAGGCATAAGGCAGGGGCACAAGTGCTGGCTAGGCATAAGGCAGGGGCACAAGTGCTGGCTAGGCATAAGGCAGGGGCACAAGTGCTGGCTAGGCATAAGGCAGGGGCACAAGTGCTGGCTAGGCATAAGGCAGGGGCACAAGTGCTGGCTAGGCATAAGGCAGGGGCTCAAGTGCTGGCTAGGCATAAGGCAGGGTTTCAAGTGCTGGCTAGGCATAAGGCAGGGGCACAAGTGCTGGCTAGGCATAAGGCAGGGGCACAAGTGCTGGCTAGGCATAAGGCAGGGGCACAAGTGCTGGCTAGGCATAAGGCAGGGGCACAAGTGCTGGCTAGGCATAAGGCAGGGGCACAAGTGCTGGCTAGGCATAAGGCAGGGGCACAAGTGCTGGCTAGGCATAAGGCAGGGGCACAAGTGCTGGCTAGGCATAAGGCAGGGGCACAAGTGCTGGCTAGGCTTAAGGCAGGGGCACAAGTGATGGCTACACATAAGGCATACGGCTAACTCTTTGCACTCTTTGCATAAAGGGATAGGCACCCTTAGGGGTGAAGAGCTAGCTTTCACCCCTCTACTCTGTACTATGTTGTACAGTGCGGAGCCACTCCATAACCTCCATGCTCCAAGCGACCAGGCACATCTTGTCTGTCCTCTGTAAATAGTGAATGCCTTCGTCCGTACAGTCTTGCATGTGCATACAGACGGGACAAGAGCGAAGAGCGTAAAGCCTGCCCTGTGTGCATAACCAACATGAAGCTAAAGAGAAAAAAACAATAATGCAAGGGGCTCAAAAGTGCTGGCTAGGCATAAGGCAGGGGCACAAGTGCTGGCTAGACATAAGGCAGGGGCACAAGTGCAGGCTAGGCATAAGGCAGGGGCACAAGTGCAGGCTAGGCATAAGGCAGGGGCACAAGTGCGGGCTAGGCATAAGGCAGGGGCACAAGTGCGGGCTAGGCATAAAGCAGGGGCACAAGTGCGGGCTAGGCATAAGGCAGGGGCACAAGTGCGGGCTAGGCATAAGGCAGGGGCACAAGTGCAGGCTAGGCATAAGGCAGGGGCACAAGTGCGGGCTAGGCATAAGGCCCCAATTACAGTCGTGCATGTGCATACAGACGGGACAAGAGCGAAGAGCGTAAAGCCTGCCCTGTGTGCATAACCAACATGAAGCTAAAGACAAAAAAACAATAATGCAAGGGGCTCAAAAGTGCTGGCTAGGCATAAGGCAGGGGCACAAGTGCTGGCTAGACATAAGGCAGGGGCACAAGTGCTGGCTAGGCATAAGGCAGGGGCACAAGTGCTGGCTAGGCATAAGGCAGGGGCACAAGTGCTGGCTAGGCATAAGGCAGGGGCACAAGTGCTGGCTAGGCATAAGGCAGGGGCACAAGTGCTGGCTAGGCATAAGGCAGGGGCACAAGTGCTGGCTAGGCATAAGGCAGGGGCACAAGTGCTGGCTAGGCATAAGGCAGGGGCACAAGTGCTGGCTAGGCATAAGGCAGGGGCACAAGTGCTGGCTAGGCATAAGGCAGGGGCACAAGTGCTAGTTAGGCATAAGGCAGGGGCACAAGTGCTGGCTAGGCATAAGGCAGGGGCACAAGTGCTGGCTAGGCATAAGGCAGGGGCACAAGTGCTGGCTAGGCATAAGGCAGGGGCACAAGTTCTGGCTAGGCATAAGGCAGGGGCACAAGTGCTGGCTAGGCATAAGGCAGGGGCACAAGTGCTGGCTAGGCATAAGGCAGGGGCACAAGTGCGGGCTAGGCATAAGGCAGGGGCACAAGTGCTGGCTAGGCATAAGGCAGGGGCACAAGTGCTGGCTAGGCATAAGGCAGGGGCAAAAGTGCGGGCTAGGCATAAGGCAGGGGCACAAGTGCGGGCTAGGCATAAGGCAGGGGCACAAGTGCGGGCTAGGCATAAGGCAGGGGCACAAGTGCGGGCTAGGCATAAGGCAGGGGCACAAGTGCGGGCTAGGCATAAGGCAGGGGCACAAGTGCGGGCTAGGCATAAGGCAGGGGCACAAGTGCGGGCTAGGCATAAGGCAGGGGCACAAGTGCGGGCTAGGCATAAGGCAGGGGCACAAGTGCGGGCTAGGCATAAGGCAGGGGCACAAGTGCTGGCTAGGCATAAGGCAGGGCACAAGTGCTGGCTAGGCTTAAGGCAGGGGCACAAGTGCTGGCTAGGCATAAGGCAGAGGCACAAGTGCAGTCTAGGCATAAGGCACGGGCACAAGTGCAGTCTAGGCATAAGGCAGGGGCACAAGTGCAGTCTAGGCATAAGGCAGGGGCACAAGTGCAGTTTAGGCATAAGGCAGGGGCACAAGTGCTGGCTAGGCATAAGGCAGGGGCACAAGTGCTGGCTAGGCATAGGGCAGGGGCACAAGTGCTGGCTAGGCATAGGGCAGGGGCACAAGTGCTGGCTAGGCATAAGGCAGGGGCACAAGTGCTGGCTAGGCATAAGGCAGGGGCACAAGTGCTGGCTAGGCATAAGGCAGGGGCACAAGTGCTGGCTAGGCATAAGGCAGGGGCACAAGTGCTGGCTAGGCATAAGGCAGGGGCACAAGTGCTGGCTAGGCATAAGGCAGGGGCACAAGTGCTGGCTAGGCATAAGGCAGGGGCACAAGTGCTGGCTAGGCATAAGGCAGGGGCACAAGTGCTGGCTAGTAATAAGGCAGGGGCACAAGTGCTGGCTAGGCATAAGGCAGGGGCACAAGTGCGGGCTAGGCATAAGGCAGGGGCACAAGTGCTGGCTAGGCATAAGGCAGGGGCACAAGTGCTGGCTAGGCATAAGGCAGGGGCACAAGTGCAGGCTAGGCATAAGGCAGGGGCACAAGTGCAGGCTAGGCATAAGGGAGGGGCACAAGTGCAGGCTAGGCATAAGGGAGGGGCACAAGTGCAGGCTAGGCATAAGGGAGGGGCACAAGTGCAGGCTAGGCATAAGGCAGGGGCATAAGGCAGGGGCATAAGGCAGGGGCATAAGGCAGGGGCATAAGGCAGGGGCACAAGTGCAGGCTAGGCATAAGGCAGGGGCACAAGTGCTGGCTAGGCATAAGGCAGGGGCACAAGTGCTGGCTAGGCATAAGGCAGGGGCACAAGTGCTGGCTAGGCATAAGGCAGGGGCACAAGTGCTGGCTAGGCATAAGGCAGGGGCACAAGTGCTGGCTAGGCATAAGGCAGGGGCACAAGTGCTGGCTAGGCATAAGGCAGGGGCACAAGTGCTGGCTAGGCATAAGGCAGGGGCACCTATGCAGGCTAGGCTTAAGGCAGGGGCACAAGTGATGGCTACACATAAGGCATACGGCTAACTCTTTGCACTCTTTGCATAAAGGGATAGGCACCCTTAGGGGTGAAGAGCTAGCTTTCACCCCTCTACTCTGTACTATGTTGTACAGTGCGGAGCCACTCCATAACCTCCATGCTCCAAGCGACCAGGCACATCTTGTCTGTCCTCTGTAAATGGGGAATGCCTTCGTCCGTACAGTCGTGCATGTGCATACAGAGGGGACAAGAGCGAAGAGCGTAAAGCCTGCCCTGTGTGCATAACCAACATGAAGCTAAAGACAAAAAAACAATAATGCAAGGGGCTCAAAAGTGCTGGCTAGGCATAAGGCAGGGGCACAAGTGCTGGCTAGACATAAGGCAGGGGCACAAGTGCAGGCTAGGCATAAGGCAGGGGCACAAGTGCAGGCTAGGCATAAGGCAGGGGCACAAGTGCGGGCTAGGCATAAGGCAGGGGCACAAGTGCGGGCTAGGCATAAAGCAGGGGCACAAGTGCGGGCTAGGCATAAGGCAGGGGCACAAGTGCGGGCTAGGCATAAGGCAGGGGCACAAGTGCAGGCTAGGCATAAGGCAGGGGCACATGTGCGGGCTAGGCATAAGGCCCCAATTACAGTCGTGCATGTGCATACAGACGGGACAAGAGCGAAGAGCGTAAAGCCTGCCCTGTGTGCATAACCAACATGAAGCTAAAGACAAAAAAACAATAATGCAAGGGGCTCAAAAGTGCTGGCTAGGCATAAGGCAGGGGCACAAGTGCAGGCTAGGCATAAGGCAGGGGCACAAGTGCGGGCTAGGCATAAGGCAGGGGCACAAGTGCGGGCTAGGCATAAGGCAGGGGCACAAGTGCGGGCTAGGCATAAGGCAGGGGCACAAGTGCGGGCTAGGCATAAGGCAGGGGCACAAGTGCGGGCTAGGCATAAGGCAGGGGCACAAGTGCGGGCTAGGCATAAGGCAGGGGCACAAGTGCGGGCTAGGCATAAGGCAGGGGCACAAGTGCGGGCTAGGCATAAGGCAGGGGCACAAGTGCTGGCTAGGCATAAGGCAGGGCACAAGTGCTGGCTAGGCTTAAGGCAGGGGCACAAGTGCTGGCTAGGCATAAGGCAGAGGCACAAGTGCAGTCTAGGCATAAGGCAGGGGCACAAGTGCAGTCTAGGCATAAGGCAGGGGCACAAGTGCAGTCTAGGCATAAGGCAGGGGCACAAGCGCAGTCTAGGCATAAGGCAGGGGCACAAGTGCTGGCTAGGCATAAGGCAGGGGCACAAGTGCTGGCTAGGCATAGGGCAGGGGCACAAGTGCTGGCTAGGCATAAGGCAGGGGCACAAGTGCTGGCTAGGCATAAGGCAGGGGCACAAGTGCTGGCTAGGCATAAGGCAGGGGCACAAGTGCTGGCTAGGCATAAGGCAGGGGCACAAGTGCTGGCTAGGCATAAGGCAGGGGCACAAGTGCTGGCTAGGCATAAGGCAGGGGCACAAGTGCTGGCTAGGCATAAGGCAGGGGCACAAGTGCTGGCTAGGCATAAGGCAGGGGCACAAGTGCTGGCTAGGCATAAGGCAGGGGCACAAGTGCGGGCTAGGCATAAGGCAGGGGCACAAGTGCTGGCTAGGCATAAGGCAGGGGCACAAGTGCTGGCTAGGCATAAGGCAGGGGCACAAGTGCAGGCTAGGCATAAGGCAGGGGCACAAGTGCAGGCTAGGCATAAGGGAGGGGCACAAGTGCAGGCTAGGCATAAGGCAGGGGCACAAGTGCAGGCTAGGCATAAGGGAGGGGCACAAGTGCAGGCTAGGCATAAGGCAGGGGCATAAGGCAGGGGCATAAGGCAGGGGCACAAGTGCAGGCTAGGCATAAGGCAGGGGCACAAGTGCTGGCTAGGCATATGGCAGGGGCACAAGTGCTGGCTAGGCATAAGGCAGGGGCACAAGTGCTGGCTAGGCATAAGGCAGGGGCACAAGTGCTGGCTAGGCATAAGGCAGGGGCACAAGTGCTGGCTAGGCATAAGGCAGGGGCACAAGTGCTGGCTAGGCATAAGGCAGGGGCACAAGTGCTGGCTAGGCATAAGGCAGGGGCACAAGTGCTGGCTAGGCATAAGGCAGGGGCACAAGTGCTGGCTAGGCATAAGGCAGGGGCACAAGTGCTGGCTAGGCATAAGGCAGGGGCACAAGTGCTGGCTAGGCATAAGGCAGGGGCACAAGTGCTGGCTAGGCATAAGGCAGGGGCACAAGTGCTGGCTAGGCATAAGGCAGGGGCACAAGTGCTGGCTAGGCATAAGGCAGGGGCACAAGTGCTGGCTAGGCATAAGGCAGGGGCACAAGTGCTGGCTAGGCATAAGGCAGGGGCACAAGTGCTGGCTAGGCATAAGGCAGGGGCACAAGTGCTGGCTAGGCATAAGGCAGGGGCACAAGTGCTGGCTAGGCATAAGGCAGGGGCACAAGTGCTGGCTGGGCATAAGGCAGGGGCACAAGTGCTGGCTGGGCATAAGGCAGGGGCACAAGTGCTGGCTGGGCATAAGGCAGGGGCACAAGTGCTGGCTAGGCATAAGGCAGGGGCACAAGTGCTGGCTAGGCATAAGGCAGCGGCAAAAGTGCTGGCTAGGCATAAGGCAGGGGCACAAGTGCTGGCTAGGCATAAGGCAGGGGCACAAGTGCTGGCTAGGCATAAGGCAGGGGCACAAGTGCAGGCTAGGCATAAGGCAGGTGCACAAGTGCAGGCTAGGCATAAGGCAGGGGCACAAGTGCTGGCTAGGCATAAGGCAGGGGCACAAGGGCTGGCTAGGCATAAGGCAGGGGCACAAGTGCTGGCTAGGCATAAGGCAGGGGCACAAGTGCTGGCTAGGCATAAGGCAGGGGCACAAGTGCTGGCTAGGCATAAGGCAGGGGCACAAGTGCTGGCTAGGCATAAGGCAGGGGCACAAGTGCTGGCTAGGCATAAGGCAGGGGCACAAGTGCTAGTTAGGCATAAGGCAGGGGCACAAGTGCTGGCTAGGCATAAGGCAGGGGCACAAGTGCTGGCTAGGCATAAGGCAGGGGCACAAGTGCGGGCTAGGCATAAGGCAGGGGCACAAGTGCAGGCTAGGCATAAGGCAGGGGCACATGTGCGGGCTAGGCATAAGGCCCCAATTACAGTCGTGCATGTGCATACAGACGGGACAAGAGCGAAGAGCGTAAAGCCTGCCCTGTGTGCATAACCAACATGAAGCTAAAGACAAAAAAACAATAATGCAAGGGGCTCAAAAGTGCTGGCTAGGCATAAGGCAGGGGCACAAGTGCTGGCTAGACATAAGGCAGGGGCACAAGTGCTGGCTAGGCATAAGGCAGGGGCACAAGTGCTGGCTAGGCATAAGGCAGGGGCACAAGTGCTGGCTAGGCATAAGGCAGGGGCACAAGTGCTGGCTAGGCATAAGGCAGGGGCACAAGTGCTGGCTAGGCATAAGGCAGGGGCACAAGTGCTGGCTAGGCATAAGGCAGGGGCACAAGTGCTGGCTAGGCATAAGGCAGGGGCACAAGTGCTGGCTAGGCATAAGGCAGGGGCACAAGTGCTGGCTAGGCATAAGGCAGGGGCACAAGTGCTAGTTAGGCATAAGGCAGGGGCACAAGTGCTGGCTAGGCATAAGGCAGGGGCACAAGTGCTGGCTAGGCATAAGGCAGGGGCACAAGTGCTGGCTAGGCATAAGGCAGGGGCACAAGTGCTGGCTAGGCATAAGGCAGGGGCACAAGTGCTGGCTAGGCATAAGGCAGGGGCACAAGTGCTGGCTAGGCATAAGGCAGGGGCACAATTGCTGGCTAGGCATAAGGCAGGGGCACAAGTGCGGGCTAGGCATAAGGCAGGGGCACAAGTGCTGGCTAGGCATAAGGCAGGGGCACAAGTGCTGGCTAGGCATAAGGCAGGGGCACAAGTGCGGGCTAGGCATAAGGCAGGGGCACAAGTGCGGGCTAGGCATAAGGCAGGGGCACAAGTGCGGGCTAGGCATAAGGCAGGGGCACAAGTGCGGGCTAGGCATAAGGCAGGGGCACAAGTGCGGGCTAGGCATAAGGCAGGGGCACAAGTGCGGGCTAGGCATAAGGCAGGGGCACAAGTGCGGGCTAGGCATAAGGCAGGGGCACAAGTGCGGGCTAGGCATAAGGCAGGGGCACAAGTGCGGGCTAGGCATAAGGCAGGGGCACAAGTGCGGGCTAGGCATAAGGCAGGGGCACAAGTGCTGGCTAGGCTTAAGGCAGGGGCACAAGTGCTGGCTAGGCATAAGGCAGAGGCACAAGTGCAGTCTAGGCATAAGGCAGGGGCACAAGTGCAGTCTAGGCATAAGGCAGGGGCATAAGTGCAGTCTAGGCATAAGGCAGGGGCACAAGTGCAGTCTAGGCATAAGGCAGGGGCACAAGTGCTGGCTAGGCATAAGGCAGGGGCACAAGTGCTGGCTAGGCATAGGGCAGGGGCACAAGTGCTGGCTAGGCATAAGGCAGGGGCACAAGTGCTGGCTAGGCATAAGGCAGGGGCACAAGTGCTGGCTAGGCATAAGGCAGGGGCACAAGTGCTGGCTAGGCATAAGGCAGGGGCACAAGTGCTGGCTAGGCATAAGGCAGGGGCACAAGTGCTGGCTAGGCATAAGGCAGGGGCACAAGTGCTGGCTAGGCATAAGGCAGGGGCACAAGTGCTGGCTAGGCATAAGGCAGGGGCACAAGTGCTGGCTAGGCATAAGGCAGGGGCACAAGTGCTGGCTAGGCATAAGACAGGGGCACAAGTGCGGGCTAGGCATAAGGCAGGGGCAGAAGTGCTGGCTAGGCATAAGGCAGGGGCACAAGTGCTGGCTAGGCATAAGGCAGGGGCACAAGTGCAGGCTAGGCATAAGGCAGGGGCACAAGTGCAGGCTAGGCATAAGGGAGGGGCACAAGTGCAGGCTAGGCATAAGGGAGGGGCACAAGTGCAGGCTAGGCATAAGGGAGGGGCACAAGTGCAGGCTAGGCATAAGGCAGGGGCATAAGGCAGGGGCATAAGGCAGGGGCATAAGGCAGGGGCACAAGTGCAGGCTAGGCATAAGGCAGGGGCACAAGTGCTGGCTAGGCATAAGGCAGGGGCACAAGTGCTGGCTAGGCATAAGGCAGGGGCACAAGTGCTGGCTAGGCATAAGGCAGGGGCACAAGTGCTGGCTAGGCATAAGGCAGGGGCACAAGTGCTGGCTAGGCATAAGGCAGGGGCACAAGTGCTGGCTAGGCATAAGGCAGGGGCACAAGTGCTGGCTAGGCATAAGGCAGGGGCACAAGTGCTGGCTAGGCATAAGGCAGGGGCACAAGTGCTGGCTAGGCATAAGGCAGGGGCACAAGTGCTGGCTAGGCATAAGGCAGGGGCACAAGTGCTGGCTAGGCATAAGGCAGGGGCACAAGTGCTGGCTAGGCATAAGGCAGGGGCACAAGTGCTGGCTAGGCATAAGGCAGGGGCACAAGTGCTGGCTAGGCATAAGGCAGGGGCACAAGTGCTGGCTAGGCATAAGGCAGGGGCACAAGTGCTGGCTAGGCATAAGGCAGGGGCACAAGTGCTGGCTAGGCATAAGGCAGGGGCACAAGTGCTGGCTAGGCATAAGGCAGGGGCACAAGTGCTGGCTAGGCATAAGGCAGGGGCACAAGTGCTGGCTAGGCATAAGGCAGGGGCACAAGTGCTGGCTAGGCATAAGGCAGGGGCACAAGTGCTGGCTAGGCATAAGGCAGGGGCACAAGTGCTGGCTAGGCATAAGGCAGGGGCACAAGTGCTGGCTAGGCATAAGGCAGGGGCACAAGTGCTGACTAGGCATAAGGCAGGGGCACAAGTGCTGGCTAGTCATAAGGCAGGGGCACAAGTGCTGGCTAGGCATAAGGCAGGGGCACAAGTGCTGGCTAGGCATAAGGCAGGGGCACAAGTCCTGGCTAGGCATAAGGCAGGAGCACAAGTGCTGGCTAGGCGTAAGGCAGGGGCACAAGTGCGGGCTAGGCATAAGGCCCCAATTACAGTCGTGCATGTGCATACAGACGGGACAAGAGCGAAGAGCGTAAAGCCTGCCCTGTGTGCATAACCAACATGAAGCTAAAGACAAAAAAACAATAATGCAAGGGGCTCAAAAGTGCTGGCTAGGCATAAGGCAGGGGCACAAGTGCTGGCTAGACATAAGGCAGGGGCACAAGTGCTGGCTAGGCATAAGGCAGGGGCACAAGTGCTGGCTAGGCATAAGGCAGGGGCACAAGTGCTGGCTAGGCATAAGGCAGGGGCACAAGTGCTGGCTAGGCATAAGGCAGGGGCACAAGTGCTGGCTAGGCATAAGGCAGGGGCACAAGTGCTGGCTAGGCATAAGGCAGGGGCACAAGTGCTGGCTAGGCATAAGGCAGGGGCACAAGTGCTGGCTAGGCATAAGGCAGGGGCACAAGTGCTGGCTAGGCATAAGGCAGGGGCACAAGTGCTGGCTAGGCATAAGGCAGGGGCACAAGTGCTGGCTAGGCATAAGGCAGGGGCACAAGTGCTAGTTAGGCATAAGGCAGGGGCACAAGTGCTGGCTAGGCATAAGGCAGGGGCACAAGTGCTGGCTAGGCATAAGGCAGGGGCACAAGTGCTGGCTAGGCATAAGGCAGGGGCACAAGTGCTGGCTAGGCATAAGGCAGGGGCACAAGTGCTGGCTAGGCATAAGGCAGGGGCACAAGTGCTGGCTAGGCATAAGGCAGGGGCACAAGTGCGGGCTAGGCATAAGGCAGGGGCACAAGTGCTGGCTAGGCATAAGGCAGGGGCACAAGTGCTGGCTAGGCATAAGGCAGGGGCACAAGTGCGGGCTAGGCATAAGGCAGGGGCACAAGTGCGGGCTAGGCATAAGGCAGGGGCACAAGTGCGGGCTAGGCATAAGGCAGGGGCACAAGTGCTGGCTAGGCATAAGGCAGGGGCACAAGTGCGGGCTAGGCATAAGGCAGGGGCACAAGTGCTGGCTAGGCATAAGGCAGGGGCACAAGTGCCGGCTAGGCATAAGGCAGGGGCACAAGTGCCGGCTAGGCATAAGGCAGGGGCACAAGTGCGGGCTAGGCATAAGGCAGGGGCACAAGTGCTGGCTAGGCATAAGGCAGGGCACAAGTGCTGGCTAGGCTTAAGGCAGGGGCACAAGTCCTGGCTAGGCGTAAGGCAGGAGCACAAGTGCTGGCTAGGCGTAAGGCAGGGGCACAAGTGCGGGCTAGGCATAAGGCCCCAATTACAGTCGTGCATGTGCATACAGACGGGACAAGAGCGAAGAGCGTAAAGCCTGCCCTGTGTGCATAACCAACATGAAGCTAAAGACAAAAAACAATAATGCAAGGGGCTCAAAAGTGCTGGCTAGGCGTAAGGCAGGAGCACAAGTGCTGGCTAGGCATAAGGCAGGGGCACAAGTGCTGGCTAGGCTTTAGGCAGGGGCACAAGTGCGGGCTAGGCATAAGGCAGGGGCACAAGTGCGGGCTACGCTTTAGGCGGGGGCACAAGTGCAAACAAAGCATAAGGCAGAGGCACAAGTGCAAGCTAAGCATAAGGCAGGGGCACCTATGCAGGCTAGGCTTAAGGCAGGGGCACAAGTGATGGCTACACATAAGGCATACAGCTAACTCTTTGCACTCTTTGCATAAAGGGATAGGCACCCTTAGGGGTGAAGAGCTAGCTTTCACCCCTCTACTCTGTACTTTGTTGTACAGTGCGGAGCCACTCCATAACCCCCATGTTTCAAGCGACCAGGCACTTCTTGTCTGTCCTCCGTAAATGGGTAATGCCTTCGTCCCCAATTAGTCGTGCATGTGCATTCAGACGGGACAAGAGCGAAGAGCGTAAAGCCTGCCCTGTGAGCATAAACAACATGAAACTAAAGACAAAAAAACAATAATGCAGGGGTCTCAAAAGTGCTGGCTAGGAATAAGGCAGGGGCACAAGTGCTGGCTAGGCATAAGGCATGGGCACAAGTGCTGGCTAGGCATTAGGCAGGGGCACACGTGCTGGCTAGGCATTAGGCAGGGGCACACGTGCTGGCTAGGCATAAGGCAGGGGCACACGTGCTGGCTAGGCATAAGGCAGGGGCACACGTGCTGGCTAGGCATAAGGCAGGGGCACACGTGCTGGCTAGGCATAAGGCAGGGGCACACGTGCTGGCTAGGCATAAGGCAGGGGCACACGTGCTGGCTAGGCATAAGGCAGGGGCACACGTGCTGGCTAGGCATAAGGCAGGGGCACACGTGCTGGCTAGGCATAAGGCAGGGGCACACGTGCTGGCTAGGCATAAGGCAGGGGCACACGTGCTGGCTAGGCATAAGGCAGGGGCACACGTGCTGGCTAGGCATAAGGCAGGGGCACACGTGCTGGCTAGGCATAAGGCAGGGGCACACGTGCTGGCTAGGCATAAGGCAGGGGCACACGTGCTGGCTAGGCATAAGGCAGGGGCACACGTGCTGGCTAGGCATAAGGCAGGGGCACACGTGCTGGCTAGGCATAAGGCAGGGGCACACGTGCTGGCTAGGCATAAGGCAGGGGCACACATGCTGGCTAGGCATAAGGCAGGGGCACACGTGCTGGCTGGGCATAAGGCAGGGGCACACGTGCTGGCTGGGCATAAGGCAGGGGCACACGTGCTGGCTGGGCATAAGGCAGGGGCACAAGTGCTGGCTGGGCATAAGGCAGGGGCACAAGTGCTGGCTGGGCATAAGGCAGGGGCACAAGTGCTGGCTGGGCATAAGGCAGGGGCACAAGTGCTGGCTGGGCATAAGGCAGGGGCACAAGTGCTGGCTGGGCATAAGGCAGGGGCACAAGTGCTGGCTGGGCATAAGGCAGGGGCACAAGTGCTGGCTGGGCATAAGGCAGGGGCACAAGTGCTGGCTGGGCATAAGGCAGGGGCACAAGTGCTGGCTAGGCATAAGGCAGCGGCAAAAGTGCTGGCTAGGCATAAGGCAGGGGCACAAGTGCTGGCTAGGCATAAGGCAGGGGCACAAGTGCTGGCTAGGCATAAGGCAGGGGCACAAGTGCAGGCTAGGCATAAGGCAGGTGCACAAGTGCAGGCTAGGCATAAGGCAGGGGCACAAGTGCTGGCTAGGCATAAGGCAGGGGCACAAGTGCTGGCTAGGCATAAGGCAGGGGCACAAGTGCAGGCTAGGCATAAGGCAGGGGCACAAGTGCAGGCTAGGCATAAGGCAGGGGCACAAGTGCAGGCTAGGCATAAGGCAGGGGCACAAGTGCAGGCTAGGCATAAGGCAGGGGCACAAGTGCAGGCTAGGCATAAGGCAGGGGCACAAGTGCTGGGTAGGCATAAGGCAGGGGCACAAGTGCAGGCTAGGCATAAGGCAGGGGCACAAGTGCTGGCTAGGCATAAGGCAGGGGCACAAGTGCAGGCTAGGCATAAGGCAGGGGCACAAGTGCAGGCTAGGCATAAGGCAGGGGCACAAGTGCAGGCTAGGCATAAGGGAGGGGCACAAGTGCAGGCTAGGCATAAGGCAGGGGCACAAGTGCTGGCTAGGCATAAGGCAGGGGCACAAGTGCTGGCTAGGCATAAGGCAGGGGCACAAGTGCTGGCTAGGCATAAGGCAGGGGCACAAGTGCTGGCTAGGCATAAGGCAGGGGCACAAGTGCAGGCTAGGCATAAGGCAGGGGCACAAGTGCAGGCTAGGCATAAGGCAGGGGCACAAGTGCAGGCTAGGCATAAGGCAGGGGCACAAGTGCAGTCTAGGCATAAGGCAGGGGCACAAGTGCAGTCTAGGCATAAGGCAGGGGCACAAGTGCAGTCTAGGCATAAGGCAGGGGCACAAGTGCTGGCTAGGCATAAGGCAGGGGCACAAGTGCAGGCTAGGCATAAGGCAGGGGCACAAGTGCAGGCTAGGCATAAGGCAGGGGCACAAGTGCAGGCTAGGCATAAGGCAGGGGCACAAGTGCAGTCTAGGCATAAGGCAGGGGCACAAGTGCTGGCTAGGCATAAGGCAGGGGCACAAGTGCTGGCTAGGCATAAGGCAGGGGCACAAGTGCTGGCTAGGCATAAGGCAGGGGCACAAGTGCTGGCTAGGCATAAGGCAGGGGCACAAGTGCTGGCTAGGCATAAGGCAGGGGCACAAGTACTGGCTAGGCATAAGGCAGGGGCACAAGTGCAGGCGGGGCACAAGTGCACGCTAGGCATAAGGCAGGGGCACAACTGCAGGCTAGGCATAAGGCAGGGGCACAACTGCGGGCTAGGCATAAGGCAGGGGCACAACTGCGGGCTGGGCATAAGGCAGGGGCACAAGTGCAGGCGGGGCACAAGTGCAGGCTAGGCATAAGGCAGGGGCACAACTGCAGGCTAGGCATAAGGCAGGGGCACAACTGCAGGCTAGGCATAAGGCAGGGGCACAACTGCGGACTGGGCATAAGGCAGGGGCACAAGTGCGGGCTAGGCATAAGGCAGGGGCACAAGTGCGGGCTAGGCATAAGGCAGGGGCACAAGTGCGGGCTAGGCATAAGGCAGGGGCACAAGTGCGGGCTAGGCATAAGGCAGGGGCACAAGTGCGGGCTAGGCATAAGGCAGGGGCACAAGTGCAGGCGGGGCACAAGTGCAGGCTAGGCATAAGGCAGGGGCACACGTGCTGGCTAGGCATAAGGCAGGGGCACACGTGCTGGCTAGGCATAAGGCAGGGGCACACGTGCTGGCTAGGCATAAGGCAGGGGCACACGTGCTGGCTAGGCATAAGGCAGGGGCACACGTGCTGGCTAGGCATAAGGCAGGGGCACACGTGCTGGCTAGGCATAAGGCAGGGGCACACGTGCTGGCTAGGCATAAGGCAGGGGCACACGTGCTGGCTAGGCATAAGGCAGGGGCACACGTGCTGGCTAGGCATAAGGCAGGGGCACACGTGCTGGCTAGGCATAAGGCAGGGGCACAAGTGCTGGCTAGGCATAAGGCAGGGGCACAAGTGCTGGCTAGGCATAAGGCAGGGGCACAAGTGCTGGCTAGGCATAAGGCAGGGGCACAAGTGCTGGCTAGGCATAAGGCAGGGGCACAAGTGCTGGCTAGGCATAAGGCAAGGGCACAAGTGCTGGCTAGGCATAAGGCAGGGGCACAAGTGCTGGCTAGGCATAAGGCAGGGGCACAAGTGCTGGCTAGGCATAAGGCAGGGGCACAAGTGCTGGCTAGGCATAAGGCAGGGGCACAAGTGCTGGCTAGGCATAAGGCAGGGGCACAAGTGCAGGCTAGGCATAAGGCAGGGGCACAAGTGCAGGCTAGACATAAGGCAGGGGCACAAGTGCTGGCTGGGCATAAGGCAGGGGCACAAGTGCAGGCTAGGCATAAGGCAGGGGCACAAGTGCTGGCTAGGCATAAGGCAGGGGCACAAGTGCTGGCTAGGCATAAGGCAGGGGCACAAGTGCAGGCTAGGCATAAGGCAGGGGCACAAGTGCAGGCTAGACATAAGGCAGGGGCACAAGTGCTGGCTGGGCATAAGGCAGGGGCACAAGTGCAGGCTAGGCATAAGGCAGGGGCACAAGTGCAGGCTAGGCATAAGGCAGGGGCACAAGTGCAGGCTAGGCATAAGGCAGGGGCACAAGTGCTGGCTGGGCATAAGGCAGGGGCACAAGTGCTGGCTGGGCATAAGGCAGGGGCACAAGTGCAGGCTGGGCATAAGGCAGGGGCACAAGTGCAGGCTAGGCATAAGGCAGGGGCACAAGTGCTGGCTGGGCATAAGGCAGGGGCACAAGTGCTGGCTGGGCATAAAGCAGGGGCACAAGTGCAGGCTAGGCATAAGGCAGGGGCACAAGTGCAGGCTAGGCATAAGGCAGGGGCACAAGTGCAGGCTAGGCATAAGGCAGGGGCACAAGTGCAGGCTAGGCATAAGGCAGGGGCACAAGTGCAGGCTAGGCATAAGGCAGGGGCACAAGTGCAGGCTAGGCATAAGGCAGGGGCACAAGTGCAGGCTAGGCATAAGGCAGGGGCACAAGTGCTGGCTGGGCATAAGGCAGGGGCACAAGTGCTGGCTGGGCATAAGGCAGGGGCACAAGTGCTGGCTGGGCATAAGGCAGGGGCACAAGTGCTGGCTGGGCATAAGGCAGGGGCACAAGTGCTGGCTAGGCATAAGGCAGGGGCACAAGTGCTGGCTAGGCATAAGGCAGGGGCACAAGTGCTGGCTAGGCATAAGGCAGGGGCACAAGTGCTGGCTAGGCATAAGGCAGGGGCACAAGTGCTGGCTAGGCATAAGGCAGGGGCACAAGTGCTGGCTAGGCATAAGGCAGGGGCACAAGTGCTGGCTAGGCATAAGGCAGGGGCACAAGTGCTGGCTAGGCATAAGGCAGGGGCACAAGTGCTGGCTAGGCATAAGGCAGGGGCACAAGTGCTGGCTAGGCATAAGGCAGGGGCACAAGTGCTGGCTAGGCATAAGGCAGGGGCACAAGTGCTGGCTAGGCATAAGGCAGGGGCACAAGTGCTGGCTAGGCATAAGGCAGGGGCACAAGTGCTGGCTAGGCATAAGGCAGGGGCACAAGTGCTGGCTAGGCATAAGGCAGGGGCACAAGTGCTGGCTAGGCATAAGGCAGGGGCACAAGTGCTGGCTAGGCATAAGGCAGGGGCACAAGTGCTGGCTAGGCATAAGGCAGGGGCACAAGTGCAGGCTAGGCATAAGGCAGGGGCACAAGTGCAGGCTAGGCATAAGGCAGGGGCACAAGTGCTGGCTAGGCATAAGGCAGGGGCACAAGTGCTGGCTAGGCATAAGGCAGGGGCACAAGTGCTGGCTAGGCATAAGGCAGGGGCACAAGTGCTGGCTAGGCATAAGGCAGGGGCACAAGTGCTGGCTAGGCATAAGGCAGGGTCACAAGTGCTGGCTAGGCATAAGGCAGGGGCACAAGTGCAGGCTAGGCATAAGGCAGGGGCACAAGTGCAGGCTAGGCATAAGGCAGGGGCACAAGTGCAGGCTAGGCATAAGGCAGGGGCACAAGTGCAGTAAAGGCATAAGGCAGGGGCACAAGTGCTGGCTGGGCATAAGGCAGGGGCACAAGTGCTGGCTAGGCATAAGACAGGGGCACAAATGCTGGCTAGGCATAAGGCAGGGGCACAAGTGCTGGCTAGGCATAAGGCAGGGGCACAAGTGCTGACTAGGCATAAGGCAGGGGCACAAGTGCTGGCTAGGCATAAGGCAGGGGCACAAGTGCTGGCTAGGCATAAGGCAGGGGCACAAGTGCTGGCTAGGCATTAGGCAGGGGCACAAGTGCTGGCTAGGCATAAGGCAGGGGCACAAGTGCTGGCTAGGCATAAGGCAGGGGCACAAGTGCTGGCTAGGCATAAGGCAGGGGCACAAGTGCTGGCTAGGCATAAGGCAGGGGCACAAGTGCTGGCTAGGCATAAGGCAGGGGCACAAGTGCTGGCTAGGCATAAGGCAGGGGCACAAGTGCTGGCTAGGCATAAGGCAGGGGCACAAGTGCTGGCTAGGCATAAGGCAGGGGCACAAGTGCTGGCTAGGCATAAGGCAGGGGCACAAGTGCTGGCTAGGCATAAGGCAGGGGCACAAGTGCAGGCTAGGCATAAGGCAGGGGCACAAGTGCAGGCTAGGCATAAGGCAGGGGCACAAGTGCAGGCTAGGCATAAGGCAGGGGCACAAGTGCTGGCTAGGCATAAGGCAGGGGCACAAGTGCTGGCTAGGCATAAGGCAGGGGCACAAGTGCTGGCTAGGCATAAGGCAGGGGCACAAGTGCTGGCTAGGCATAAGGCAGGGGCACAAGTGCTGGCTAGGCATAAGGCAGGGGCACAAGTGCTGGCTAGGCATAAGGCAGGGGCACAAGTGCAGGCTAGGCATAAGGCAGGGGCACAAGTGCAGGCTAGGCATAAGGCAGGGGCACAAGTGCTGGCTAGGCATAAGGCAGGGGCACAAGTGCTGGCTAGGCATAAGGCAGGGGCACAAGTGCTGGCTAGGCATAAGGCAGGGGCACAAGTGCTGGCTAGGCATAAGGCAGGGGCACAAGTGCTGGCTAGGCATAAGGCAGGGGCACAAGTGCTGGCTAGGCATAAGGCAGGGGCACAAGTGCAGGCTAGGCATAAGGCAGGGGCACAAGTGCAAGCTAGGCATAAGGCAGGGGCACAAGTGCTGGCTAGGCATAAGGCAGGGGCACAAGTGCTGGCTAGGCATAAGGCAGGGGCACAAGTGCTGGCTAGGCATAAGGCAGGGGCACAAGTGCTGGCTAGGCATAAGGCAGGGGCACAAGTGCTGGCTAGGCATAAGGCAGGGGCACAAGTGCTGGCTAGGCATAAGGCAGGGGCACAAGTGCTGGCTAGGCATAAGGCAGGGGCACAAGTGCTGGCTAGGCATAAGGCAGGGGCACAAGTGCAGGCTAGGCATAAGGCAGGGGCACAAGTGCAGGCTAGGCATAAGGCAGGGGCACAAGTGCTGGCTAGGCATAAGGCAGGGGCACAAGTGCTGGCTAGGCATAAGGCAGGGGCACAAGTGCAGGCTAGGCATAAGGCAGGGGCACAAGTGCAGGCTAGGCATAAGGCAGGGGCACAAGTGCAGGCTAGGCATAAGGCAGGGGCACAAGTGCTGGCTAGGCATAAGGCAGGGGCACAAGTGCTGGCTAGGCATAAGGCAGGGGCACAAGTGCTGGCTAGGCATAAGGCAGGGGCACAAGTGCTGGCTAGGCATAAGGCAGGGGCACAAGTGCAGGCTAGGCATAAGGCAGGGGCACAAGTGCAGGCTTGGCATAAGGCAGGGGCACAAGTGCAGTCTAGGCATAAGGCAGGGGCACAAGTGCAGTCTAGGCATAAGGCAGGGGCACAAGTGCTGGCTAGGCATAAGGCAGGGGCACAAGTGCAGGCTAGGCATAAGGCAGGGGCACAAGTGCAGGCTAGGCATAAGGCAGGGGCACAAGTGCAGGCTAGGCATAAGGCAGGGGCACAAGTGCAGGCTAGGCATAAGGCAGGGGCACAAGTGCAGTCTAGGCATAAGGCAGGGGCACAAGTGCTGGCTAGGCATAAGGCAGGGGCACAAGTGCTGGCTAGGCATAAGGCAGGGGCACAAGTGCTGGCTAGGCATAAGGCAGGGTCACAAGTGCTGGCTAGGCATAAGGCAGGGGCACAAGTGCTGGCTAGGCATAAGGCAGGGGCACAAGTTCTGGCTAGGCATAAGGCAGGGGCACAAGTACTGGCTAGGCATAAGGCAGGGGCACAAGTGCAGGCGGGGCACAAGTGCAGGCTAGGCATAAGGCAGGGGCACAACTGCAGGCTAGGCATAAGGCAGGGGCACAACTGCAGGCTAGGCATAAGGCAGGGGCACAACTGCGGGCTAGGCATAAGGCAGGGGCACAAGTGCGGGCTAGGCATAAGGCAGGGGCACAGGTGCGGGCTAGGCATAAGGCAGGGGCACAGGTGCGGGCTAGGCATAAGGCAGGGGCACAAGTACGGGCTAGGCATAAGGCAGGGGCACAAGTGCGGGCTAGGCATAAGGCAGGGGCACAAGTGCAGGCTAGGCATAAGGCAGGGGCACAAGTGCGGGCTAGGCATATGGCAGGGGCACAAGTGCTGGCTAGGCATAAGGCAGGGGCACAAGTGCTGGCTAGGCATAAGGCAGGGGCACAAGTGCAGGCTAGGCATAAGGCAGGGGCACAAGTGCAGGCTAGGCATAAGGCAGGGGCACAAGTGCAGGCTAGGCATAAGGCAGGGGCACAAGTGCAGGCTAGGCATAAGGCAGGGGCACAAGTGCTGGCTAGGCATAAGGCAGGGGCACAAGTGCAGGCTAGGCATAAGGCAGGGGCACAAGTGCAGGCTAGGCATAAGGCAGGGGCATAAGGCAGGGGCATAAGGCAGGGGCATAAGGCAGGGGCATAAGGCAGGGGCACAAGTGCAGGCTAGGCATAAGGCAGGGGCACAAGTGCTGGCTAGGCATAAGGCAGGGGCACAAGTGCTGGCTAGGCATAAGGCAGGGGCACAAGTGCTGTCTAGGCATAAGGATGGGGCACAAGTGCTGTCTAGGCATAAGGCAGGGGCACAAGTGCTGGCTAGGCATAAGGCAGGGGCACAAGTGCTGGCTAGGCATAAGGCAGGGGCACAAGTGCTGGCTAGGCATAAGGCAGGGGCACAAGTGCTGGCTAGGCATAAGGCAGGGGCACAAGTGCTGGCTAGGCATAAGGCAGGGGCACAAGTGCTGTCTAGGCATAAGGCAGGGGCACAAGTGCTGTCTAGGCATAAGGCAGGGGCACAAGTGCTGGCTAGGCATAAGGCAGGAGCACAAGTGCTGGCTAGGCATAAGGCAGGAGCACAAGTGCTGGCTAGGCATAAGGCAGGAGCACAAGTGCTGGCTAGGCATAAGGCAGGGGCACAAGTGCTGGCTAGGCTTTAGGCAGGGGCACAAGTGCGGGCTAGGCATAAGGCAGGGGCACAAGTGCGGGCTACGCTTTAGGCGGGGGCACAAGTGCAAACAAAGCATAACGCGGGGCACAAGTGCAAACAAAGCATAAGGCAGAGGCACAAGTGCAAGCTAAGCATAAGGCAGGGGCACCTATGCAGGCTAGGCTTAAGGCAGGGGCACAAGTGATGGCTACACATAAGGCATACAGCTAACTCTTTGCACTCTTTGCATAAAGGGATAGGCACCCTTAGGGGTGAAGAGCTAGCTTTCACCCCTCTACTCTGTACTTTGTTGTACAGTGCGGAGCCACTCCATAACCCCCATGCTCCAAGCGACCAGGCACTTCTTGTCTGTCCTCCGTAAATGGGTAATGCCTTCGTCCCCAATTACAGTCGTGCATGTGCATTCAGACGGGACAAGAGCGAAGAGCGTAAAGCCTGCCCTGTGAGCATAAACAACATGAAACTAAAGACAAAAAAACAATAATGCAAGGGTCTCAAAAGTGCTGGCTAGGCATAAGGCAGGGGCACAAGTGCAGGCTAGGCATAAGGCAGGGGCACAAGTGCAGGCTAGGCATAAGGCAGGGGCACAAGTGCAGGCTAGGCATAAGGCAGGGGCACAAGTGCAGGCTAGGCATAAGGCAGGGGCACAAGTGCTGGCTGGGCATAAGGCAGGGGCACAAGTGCAGGCTAGGCATAAGGCAGGGGCACAAGTGCAGGCTAGGCATAAGGCAGGGGCACAAGTGCAGGCTAGGCATAAGGCAGGGGCACAAGTGCAGGCTAGGCATAAGGCAGGGGCACAAGTGCAGGCTAGGCATAAGGCAGGGGCACAAGTGCTGGCTAGGCATAAGGCAGGGGCACAAGTGCTGGCTAGGCATAAGGCAGGGGCACAAGTGCTGGCTAGGCATAAGGCAGGGGCACAAGTGCTGGCTAGGCATAAGGCAGGGGCACAAGTGCTGGCTAGGCATAAGGCAGGGGCACAAGTGCTGGCTAGGCATAAGGCAGGGGCACAAGTGCTGGCTAGGCATAAGGCAGGGGCACAAGTGCTGGCTAGGCATAAGGCAGGGGCACAAGTGCTGGCTAGGCATAAGGCAGGGGCACAAGTGCTGGCTAGGCATAAGGCAGGGGCACAAGTGCTGGCTAGGCATAAGGCAGGGGCACAAGTGCTGGCTAGGCATAAGGCAGGGGCACAAGTGCTGGCTAGGCATAAGGCAGGGGCACAAGTGCTGGCTAGGCATAAGGCAGGGGCACAAGTGCTGGCTAGGCATAAGGCAGGGGCACAAGTGCTGGCTAGGCATAAGGCAGGGGCACAAGTGCTGGCTAGGCATAAGGCAGGGGCACAAGTGCTGGCTAGGCATAAGGCAGGGGCACAAGTGCTGGCTAGGCATAAGGCAGGGGCACAAGTGCTGGCTAGGCATAAGGCAGGGGCACAAGTGCTGGCTAGGCATAAGGCAGGGGCACAAGTGCTGGCTAGGCATAAGGCAGGGGCACAAGTGCTGGCTAGGCATAAGGCAGGGGCACAAGTGCTGGCTAGGCATAAGGCAGGGGCACAAGTGCTGGCTAGGCATAAGGCAGGGGCACAAGTGCTGGCTAGGCATAAGGCAGGGGCACAAGTGCTGGCTAGGCATAAGGCAGGGGCACAAGTGCTGGCTAGGCATAAGGCAGGGGCACAAGTGCTGGCTAGGCATAAGGCAGGGGCACAAGTGCTGGCTAGGCATAAGGCAGGGGCACAAGTGCTGGCTAGGCATAAGGCAGGGGCACAAGTGCAGGCTAGGCATAAGGCAGGGGCACAAGTGCAGGCTAGGCATAAGGCAGGGGCACAAGTGCTGGCTAGGCATAAGGCAGGGGCACAAGTGCTGGCTAGGCATAAGGCAGGGGCACAAGTGCTGGCTAGGCATAAGGCAGGGGCACAAGTGCTGGCTAGGCATAAGGCAGGGGCACAAGTGCTGGCTAGGCATAAGGCAGGGGCACAAGTGCTGGCTAGGCATAAGGCAGGGGCACAAGTGCTGGCTAGGCATAAGGCAGGGGCACAAGTGCTGGCTAGGCATAAGGCAGGGGCACAAGTGCTGGCTAGGCATAAGGCAGGGGCACAAGTGCTGGCTAGGCATAAGGCAGGGGCACAAGTGCTGGCTAGGCATAAGGCAGGGGCACAAGTGCTGGCTAGGCATAAGGCAGGGGCACAAGTGCTGGCTAGGCATAAGGCAGGGGCACAAGTGCTGGCTAGGCATAAGGCAGGGGCACAAGTGCTGGCTAGGCATAAGGCAGGGGCACAAGTGCTGGCTAGGCATAAGGCAGGGGCACAAGTGCTGGCTAGGCATAAGGCAGGGGCACAAGTGCTGGCTAGGCATAAGGCAGGGGCACAAGTGCTGGCTAGGCATAAGGCAGGGGCACAAGTGCTGGCTAGGCATAAGGCAGGGGCACAAGTGCTGGCTAGGCATAAGGCAGGGGCACAAGTGCTGGCTAGGCATAAGGCAGGGGCACAAGTGCTGGCTAGGCATAAGGCAGGGGCACAAGTGCTGGCTAGGCATAAGGCAGGGGCACAAGTGCTGGCTAGGCATAAGGCAGGGGCACAAGTGCTGGCTAGGCATAAGGCAGGGGCACAAGTCCTGGCTAGGCATAAGGCAGGAGCACAAGTGCTGGCTAGGCGTAAGGCAGGGGCACAAGTGCGGGCTAGGCATAAGGCCCCAATTACAGTCGTGCATGTGCATACAGACGGGACAAGAGCGAAGAGCGTAAAGCCTGCCCTGTGTGCATAACCAACATGAAGCTAAAGACAAAAAAACAATAATGCAAGGGGCTCAAAAGTGCTGGCTAGGCATAAGGCAGGGGCACAAGTGCTGGCTAGACATAAGGCAGGGGCACAAGTGCTGGCTAGGCATAAGGCAGGGGCACAAGTGCTGGCTAGGCATAAGGCAGGGGCACAAGTGCTGGCTAGGCATAAGGCAGGGGCACAAGTGCTGGCTAGGCATAAGGCAGGGGCACAAGTGCTGGCTAGGCATAAGGCAGGGGCACAAGTGCTGGCTAGGCATAAGGCAGGGGCACAAGTGCTGGCTAGGCATAAGGCAGGGGCACAAGTGCTGGCTAGGCATAAGGCAGGGGCACAAGTGCTGGCTAGGCATAAGGCAGGGGCACAAGTGCTGGCTAGGCATAAGGCAGGGGCACAAGTGCTGGCTAGGCATAAGGCAGGGGCACAAGTGCTAGTTAGGCATAAGGCAGGGGCACAAGTGCTGGCTAGGCATAAGGCAGGGGCACAAGTGCTGGCTAGGCATAAGGCAGGGGCACAAGTGCTGGCTAGGCATAAGGCAGGGGCACAAGTGCTGGCTAGGCATAAGGCAGGGGCACAAGTGCTGGCTAGGCATAAGGCAGGGGCACAAGTGCTGGCTAGGCATAAGGCAGGGGCACAAGTGCGGGCTAGGCATAAGGCAGGGGCACAAGTGCTGGCTAGGCATAAGGCAGGGGCACAAGTGCTGGCTAGGCATAAGGCAGGGGCACAAGTGCGGGCTAGGCATAAGGCAGGGGCACAAGTGCGGGCTAGGCATAAGGCAGGGGCACAAGTGCGGGCTAGGCATAAGGCAGGGGCACAAGTGCTGGCTAGGCATAAGGCAGGGGCACAAGTGCGGGCTAGGCATAAGGCAGGGGCACAAGTGCCGGCTAGGCATAAGGCAGGGGCACAAGTGCCGGCTAGGCATAAGGCAGGGGCACAAGTGCCGGCTAGGCATAAGGCAGGGGCACAAGTGCGGGCTAGGCATAAGGCAGGGGCACAAGTGCTGGCTAGGCATAAGGCAGGGCACAAGTGCTGGCTAGGCTTAAGGCAGGGGCACAAGTCCTGGCTAGGCGTAAGGCAGGAGCACAAGTGCTGGCTAGGCGTAAGGCAGGGGCACAAGTGCGGGCTAGGCATAAGGCCCCAATTACAGTCGTGCATGTGCATACAGACGGGACAAGAGCGAAGAGCGTAAAGCCTGCCCTGTGTGCATAACCAACATGAAGCTAAAGACAAAAAAACAATAATGCAAGGGGCTCAAAAGTGCTGGCTAGGCGTAAGGCAGGAGCACAAGTGCTGGCTAGGCATAAGGCAGGGGCACAAGTGCTGGCTAGGCTTTAGGCAGGGGCACAAGTGCGGGCTAGGCATAAGGCAGGGGCACAAGTGCGGGCTACGCTTTAGGCGGGGGCACAAGTGCAAACAAAGCATAAGGCAGAGGCACAAGTGCAAGCTAAGCATAAGGCAGGGGCACCTATGCAGGCTAGGCTTAAGGCAGGGGCACAAGTGATGGCTACACATAAGGCATACAGCTAACTCTTTGCACTCTTTGCATAAAGGGATAGGCACCCTTAGGGGTGAAGAGCTAGCTTTCACCCCTCTACTCTGTACTTTGTTGTACAGTGCGGAGCCACTCCATAACCCCCATGTTTCAAGCGACCAGGCACTTCTTGTCTGTCCTCCGTAAATGGGTAATGCCTTCGTCCCCAATTAGTCGTGCATGTGCATTCAGACGGGACAAGAGCGAAGAGCGTAAAGCCTGCCCTGTGAGCATAAACAACATGAAACTAAAGACAAAAAAACAATAATGCAGGGGTCTCAAAAGTGCTGGCTAGGAATAAGGCAGGGGCACAAGTGCTGGCTAGGCATAAGGCATGGGCAAAAGTGCTGGCTAGGCATTAGGCAGGGGCACACGTGCTGGCTAGGCATTAGGCAGGGGCACACGTGCTGGCTAGGCATAAGGCAGGGGCACACGTGCTGGCTAGGCATAAGGCAGGGGCACACGTGCTGGCTAGGCATAAAGCAGGGGCACACGTGCTGGCTAGGCATAAGGCAGGGGCACACGTGCTGGCTAGGCATAAGGCAGGGGCACACGTGCTGGCTAGGCATAAGGCAGGGGCACACGTGCTGGCTAGGCATAAGGCAGGGGCACACGTGCTGGCTAGGCATAAGGCAGGGGCACACGTGCTGGCTAGGCATAAGGCAGGGGCACACGTGCTGGCTAGGCATAAGGCAGGGGCACACGTGCTGGCTAGGCATAAGGCAGGGGCACACGTGCTGGCTAGGCATAAGGCAGGGGCACACGTGCTGGCTAGGCATAAGGCAGGGGCACACGTGCTGGCTAGGCATAAGGCAGGGGCACACGTGCTGGCTAGGCATAAGGCAGGGGCACACGTGCTGGCTAGGCATAAGGCAGGGGCACACGTGCTGGCTAGGCATAAGGCAGGGGCACAAGTGCTGGCTGGGCATAAGGCAGGGGCACAAGTGCTGGCTGGGCATAAGGCAGGGGCACAAGTGCTGGCTGGGCATAAGGCAGGGGCACAAGTGCTGGCTGGGCATAAGGCAGGGGCACAAGTGCTGGCTGGGCATAAGGCAGGGGCACAAGTGCTGGCTGGGCATAAGGCAGGGGCACAAGTGCTGGCTGGGCATAAGGCAGGGGCACAAGTGCTGGCTGGGCATAAGGCAGGGGCACAAGTGCTGGCTGGGCATAAGGCAGGGGCACAAGTGCTGGCTGGGCATAAGGCAGGGGCACAAGTGCTGGCTAGCATAAGGCAGGGGCACAAGTGCTGGCTAGGCATAAGGCAGCGGCAAAAGTGCTGGCTAGGCATAAGGCAGGGGCACAAGTGCTGGCTAGGCATAAGGCAGGGGCACAAGTGCTGGCTAGGCATAAGGCAGGGGCACAAGTGCAGGCTAGGCATAAGGCAGGTGCACAAGTGCAGGCTAGGCATAAGGCAGGGGCACAAGTGCTGGCTAGGCATAAGGCAGGGGCACAAGTGCTGGCTAGGCATAAGGCAGGGGCACAAGTGCTGGCTAGGCATAAGGCAGGGGCACAAGTGCTGGCTAGGCATAAGGCAGGGGCACAAGTGCTGGCTAGGCATAAGGCAGGGGCACAAGTGCTGGCTAGGCATAAGGCAGGGGCACAAGTGCAGGCTAGGCATAAGGCAGGGGCACAAGTGCTGGCTAGGCATAAGGCAGGGGCACAAGTGCTGGCTAGGCATAAGGCAGGGGCACAAGTGCTGGCTAGGCATAAGGCAGGGGCACAAGTGCTGGCTAGGCATAAGGCAGGGGCACAAGTGCTGGCTAGGCATAAGGCAGGGGCACAAGTGCTGGCTAGGCATGAGGCAGGGGCACAAGTGCAGGCTAGGCATAAGGCAGGGGCACAAGTGCAGGCTAGGCATAAGGCAGGGGCACACGTGCAGGCTAGGCATAAGGCAGGGGCACAAGTGCAGGCTAGGCATAAGGCAGGGGCACAAGTGCAGGCTAGGCATAAGGCAGGGGCACAAGTGCTGGCTAGGCATAAGGCAGGGGCACAAGTGCTGGCTAGGCATAAGGCAGGGGCACAAGTGCTGGCTAGGCATAAGGCAGGGGCACAAGTGCTGGCTAGGCATAAGGCAGGGGCACAAGTGCTGGCTAGGCATAAGGCAGGGGCACAAGTGCAGGCTAGGCATAAGGCAGGGGCACAAGTGCAGGCTAGGCATAAGGCAGGGGCACAAGTGCAGGCTAGGCATAAGGCAGGGGCACAAGTGCAGTAAAGGCATAAGGCAGGGGCACAAGTGCTGGCTGGGCATAAGGCAGGGGCACAAGTGCTGGCTAGGCATAAGACAGGGGCACAAGTGCTGGCTAGCCATAAGGCAGGGGCACAAGTGCTGGCTAGGCATAAGGCAGGGGCACAAGTGCTGGCTAGGCATAAGGCAGGGGCACAAGTGCTGGCTAGGCATAAGGCAGGGGCACAAGTGCTGGCTAGGCATAAGGCAGGGGCACAAGTGCTGGCTAGGCATAAGGCAGGGGCACAAGTGCTGGCTAGGCATAAGGCAGGGGCACAAGTGCTGGCTAGGCATAAGGCAGGGGCACATGTGCTGGCTAGGCATAAGGCAGGGGCACAAGTGCTGGCTAGGCATAAGGCAGGGGCACAAGTGCTGGCTAGGCATAAGGCAGGGGCACAAGTGCTGGCTAGGCATAAGGCAGGGGCACAAGTGCAGGCTAGGCATAAGGCAGGGGCACAAGTGCAGGCTAGGCATAAGGCAGGGGCACAAGTGCAGGCTAGGCATAAGGCAGGGGCACAAGTGCAGGCTAGGCATAAGGCAGGGGCACAAGTGCAGGCTCGGCATAAGGCAGGGGCACAAGTGCAGGCTAGGCATAAGGCAGGGGCACAAGTGCTGGCTAGGCATAAGGCAGGGGCACAAGTGCAGGCTAGGCATAAGGCAGGGGCACAAGTGCTGGCTAGGCATAAGGCAGGGGCACAAGTGCAGGCTAGGCATAAGGCAGGGGCACAAGTGCAGGCTAGGCATAAGGCAGGGGCACAAGTGCAGGCTAGGCATAAGGGAGGGGCACAAGTGCAGGCTAGGCATAAGGCAGGGGCACAAGTGCTGGCTAGGCATAAGGCAGGGCACAAGTGCTGGCTAGGCATAAGGCAGGGGCACAAGTGCTGGCTAGGCATAAGGCAGGGGCACAAGTGCTGGCTAGGCATAAGGCAGGGGCACAAGTGCTGGCTAGGCATAAGGCAGGGGCACAAGTGCAGGCTAGGCATAAGGCAGGGGCACAAGTGCAGGCTAGGCATAAGGCAGGGGCACAAGTGCAGGCTAGGCATAAGGCAGGGGCACAAGTGCAGTCTAGGCATAAGGCAGGGGCACAAGTGCAGTCTAGGCATAAGGCAGGGGCACAAGTGCAGTCTAGGCATAAGGCAGGGGCACAAGTGCTGGCTAGGCATAAGGCAGGGGCACAAGTGCAGGCTAGGCATAAGGCAGGGGCACAAGTGCAGGCTAGGCATAAGGCAGGGGCACAAGTGCAGGCTAGGCATAAGGCAGGGGCACAAGTGCAGTCTAGGCATAAGGCAGGGGCACAAGTGCTGGCTAGGCATAAGGCAGGGGCACAAGTGCTGGCTAGGCATAAGGCAGGGGCACAAGTGCTGGCTAGGCATAAGGCAGGGGCACAAGTGCTGGCTAGGCATAAGGCAGGGGCACAAGTGCTGGCTAGGCATAAGGCAGGGGCACAAGTACTGGCTAGGCATAAGGCAGGGGCACAAGTGCAGGCGGGGCACAAGTGCACGCTAGGCATAAGGCAGGGGCACAACTGCAGGCTAGGCATAAGGCAGGGGCACAACTGCGGGCTAGGCATAAGGCAGGGGCACAACTGCGGGCTGGGCATAAGGCAGGGGCACAAGTGCAGGCGGGGCACAAGTGCAGGCTAGGCATAAGGCAGGGGCACAACTGCAGGCTAGGCATAAGGCAGGGGCACAACTGCAGGCTAGGCATAAGGCAGGGGCACAACTGCGGACTGGGCATAAGGCAGGGGCACAAGTGCGGGCTAGGCATAAGGCAGGGGCACAAGTGCGGGCTAGGCATAAGGCAGGGGCACAAGTGCGGGCTAGGCATAAGGCAGGGGCACAAGTGCGGGCTAGGCATAAGGCAGGGGCACAAGTGCGGGCTAGGCATAAGGCAGGGGCACAAGTGCAGGCGGGGCACAAGTGCAGGCTAGGCATAAGGCAGGGGCACACGTGCTGGCTAGGCATAAGGCAGGGGCACACGTGCTGGCTAGGCATAAGGCAGGGGCACACGTGCTGGCTAGGCATAAGGCAGGGGCACACGTGCTGGCTAGGCATAAGGCAGGGGCACACGTGCTGGCTAGGCATAAGGCAGGGGCACACGTGCTGGCTAGGCATAAGGCAGGGGCACACGTGCTGGCTAGGCATAAGGCAGGGGCACACGTGCTGGCTAGGCATAAGGCAGGGGCACACGTGCTGGCTAGGCATAAGGCAGGGGCACACGTGCTGGCTAGGCATAAGGCAGGGGCACACGTGCTGGCTAGGCATAAGGCAGGGGCACAAGTGCTGGCTAGGCATAAGGCAGGGGCACAAGTGCTGGCTAGGCATAAGGCAGGGGCACAAGTGCTGGCTAGGCATAAGGCAGGGGCACAAGTGCTGGCTAGGCATAAGGCAGGGGCACAAGTGCTGGCTAGGCATAAGGCAAGGGCACAAGTGCTGGCTAGGCATAAGGCAGGGGCACAAGTGCTGGCTAGGCATAAGGCAGGGGCACAAGTGCTGGCTAGGCATAAGGCAGGGGCACAAGTGCTGGCTAGGCATAAGGCAGGGGCACAAGTGCTGGCTAGGCATAAGGCAGGGGCACAAGTGCAGGCTAGGCATAAGGCAGGGGCACAAGTGCAGGCTAGGCATAAGGCAGGGGCACAAGTGCTGGCTGGGCATAAGGCAGGGGCACAAGTGCAGGCTAGGCATAAGGCAGGGGCACAAGTGCAGGCTAGGCATAAGGCAGGGGCACAAGTGCAGGCTAGGCATAAGGCAGGGGCACAAGTGCTGGCTGGGCATAAGGCAGGGGCACAAGTGCAGGCTGGGCATAAGGCAGGGGCACAAGTGCGGGCTAGGCATAAGGCAGGGGCACAAGTGCGGGCTAGGCATAAGGCAGGGGCACAAGTGCGGGCTAGGCATAAGGCAGGGGCACAAGTGCAGGCGGGGCACAAGTGCAGGCTAGGCATAAGGCAGGGGCACACGTGCTGGCTAGGCATAAGGCAGGGGCACACGTGCTGGCTAGGCATAAGGCAGGGGCACACGTGCTGGCTAGGCATAAGGCAGGGGCACACGTGCTGGCTAGGCATAAGGCAGGGGCACACGTGCTGGCTAGGCATAAGGCAGGGGCACACGTGCTGGCTAGGCATAAGGCAGGGGCACACGTGCTGGCTAGGCATAAGGCAGGGGCACACGTGCTGGCTAGGCATAAGGCAGGGGCACACGTGCTGGCTAGGCATAAGGCAGGGGCACACGTGCTGGCTAGGCATAAGGCAGGGGCACACGTGCTGGCTAGGCATAAGGCAGGGGCACAAGTGCTGGCTAGGCATAAGGCAGGGGCACAAGTGCTGGCTAGGCATAAGGCAGGGGCACAAGTGCTGGCTAGGCATAAGGCAGGGGCACAAGTGCTGGCTAGGCATAAGGCAGGGGCACAAGTGCTGGCTAGGCATAAGGCAAGGGCACAAGTGCTGGCTAGGCATAAGGCAGGGGCACAAGTGCTGGCTAGGCATAAGGCAGGGGCACAAGTGCTGGCTAGGCATAAGGCAGGGGCACAAGTGCTGGCTAGGCATAAGGCAGGGGCACAAGTGCTGGCTAGGCATAAGGCAGGGGCACAAGTGCAGGCTAGGCATAAGGCAGGGGCACAAGTGCAGGCTAGGCATAAGGCAGGGGCACAAGTGCTGGCTGGGCATAAGGCAGGGGCACAAGTGCAGGCTAGGCATAAGGCAGGGGCACAAGTGCAGGCTAGGCATAAGGCAGGGGCACAAGTGCAGGCTAGGCATAAGGCAGGGGCACAAGTGCTGGCTGGGCATAAGGCAGGGGCACAAGTGCAGGCTGGGCATAAGGCAGGGGCACAAGTGCAGGCTAGGCATAAGGCAGGGGCACAAGTGCTGGCTGGGCATAAGGCAGGGGCACAAGTGCTGGCTGGGCATAAGGCAGGGGCACAAGTGCAGGCTAGGCATAAGGCAGGGGCACAAGTGCAGGCTAGGCATAAGGCAGGGGCACAAGTGCAGGCTAGGCATAAGGCAGGGGCACAAGTGCAGGCTAGGCATAAGGCAGGGGCACAAGTGCAGGCTAGGCATAAGGCAGGGGCACAAGTGCTGGCTGGGCATAAGGCAGGGGCACAAGTGCTGGCTGGGCATAAGGCAGGGGCACAAGTGCTGGCTGGGCATAAGGCAGGGGCACAAGTGCTGGCTGGGCATAAGGCAGGGGCACAAGTGCTGGCTAGGCATAAGGCAGGGGCACAAGTGCTGGCTAGGCATAAGGCAGGGGCACAAGTGCTGGCTAGGCATAAGGCAGGGGCACAAGTGCTGGCTAGGCATAAGGCAGGGGCACAAGTGCTGGCTAGGCATAAGGCAGGGGCACAAGTGCTGGCTAGGCATAAGGCAGGGGCACAAGTGCTGGCTAGGCATAAGGCAGGGGCACAAGTGCTGGCTAGGCATAAGGCAGGGGCACAAGTGCTGGCTAGGCATAAGGCAGGGGCACAAGTGCTGGCTAGGCATAAGGCAGGGGCACAAGTGCTGGCTAGGCATAAGGCAGGGGCACAAGTGCTGGCTAGGCATAAGGCAGGGGCACAAGTGCTGGCTAGGCATAAGGCAGGGGCACAAGTGCTGGCTAGGCATAAGGCAGGGGCACAAGTGCTGGCTAGGCATAAGGCAGGGGCACAAGTGCTGGCTAGGCATAAGGCAGGGGCACAAGTGCTGGCTAGGCATAAGGCAGGGGCACAAGTGCTGGCTAGGCATAAGGCAGGGGCACAAGTGCAGGCTAGGCATAAGGCAGGGGCACAAGTGCAGGCTAGGCATAAGGCAGGGGCACAAGTGCTGGCTAGGCATAAGGCAGGGGCACAAGTGCTGGCTAGGCATAAGGCAGGGGCACAAGTGCTGGCTAGGCATAAGGCAGGGGCACAAGTGCTGGCTAGGCATAAGGCAGGGGCACAAGTGCTGGCTAGGCATAAGGCAGGGTCACAAGTGCTGGCTAGGCATAAGGCAGGGGCACAAGTGCAGGCTAGGCATAAGGCAGGGGCACAAGTGCAGGCTAGGCATAAGGCAGGGGCACAAGTGCAGGCTAGGCATAAGGCAGGGGCACAAGTGCAGTAAAGGCATAAGGCAGGGGCACAAGTGCTGGCTGGGCATAAGGCAGGGGCACAAGTGCTGGCTAGGCATAAGACAGGGGCACAAGTGCTGGCTATGCATAAGGCAGGGGCACAAGTGCTGGCTAGGCATAAGGCAGGGGCACAAGTGCTGGCTAGGCATAAGGCAGGGGCACAAGTGCTGGCTAGGCATAAGGCAGGGGCACAAGTGCTGGCTAGGCATAAGGCAGGGGCACAAGTGCAGGCTAGGCATAAGGCAGGGGCACAAGTGCAGGCTAGGCATAAGGCAGGGGCACAAGTGCTGGCTAGGCATAAGGCAGGGGCACAAGTGCTGGCTAGGCATAAGGCAGGGGCACAAGTGCTGGCTAGGCATAAGGCAGGGGCACAAGTGCTGGCTAGGCATAAGGCAGGGGCACAAGTGCTGGCTAGGCATAAGGCAGGGGCACAAGTGCTGGCTAGGCATAAGGCAGGTGCACAAGTGCAGGCTAGGCATAAGGCAGGGGCACAAGTGCAAGCTAGGCATAAGGCAGGGGCACAAGTGCTGGCTAGGCATAAGGCAGGGGCACAAGTGCTGGCTAGGCATAAGGCAGGGGCACAAGTGCTGGCTAGGCATAAGGCAGGGGCACAAGTGCTGGCTAGGCATAAGGCAGGGGCACAAGTGCTGGCTAGGCATAAGGCAGGGGCACAAGTGCTGGCTAGGCATAAGGCAGGGGCACAAGTGCTGGCTAGGCATAAGGCAGGGGCACAAGTGCTGGCTAGGCATAAGGCAGGGGCACAAGTGCTGGCTAGGCATAAGGCAGGGGCACAAGTGCAGGCTAGGCATAAGGCAGGGGCACAAGTGCAGGCTAGGCATAAGGCAGGGGCACAAGTGCTGGCTAGGCATAAGGCAGGGGCACAAGTGCTGGCTAGGCATAAGGCAGGGGCACAAGTGCAGGCTAGGCATAAGGCAGGGGCACAAGTGCAGGCTAGGCATAAGGCAGGGGCACAAGTGCAGGCTAGGCATAAGGCAGGGGCACAAGTGCTGGCTAGGCATAAGGCAGGGGCACAAGTGCTGGCTAGGCATAAGGCAGGGGCACAAGTGCTGGCTAGGCATAAGGCAGGGGCACAAGTGCTGGCTAGGCATAAGGCAGGGGCACAAGTGCAGGCTAGGCATAAGGCAGGGGCACAAGTGCAGGCTTGGCATAAGGCAGGGGCACAAGTGCAGTCTAGGCATAAGGCAGGGGCACAAGTGCAGTCTAGGCATAAGGCAGGGGCACAAGTGCTGGCTAGGCATAAGGCAGGGGCACAAGTGCAGGCTAGGCATAAGGCAGGGGCACAAGTGCAGGCTAGGAATAAGGCAGGGGCACAAGTGCAGGCTAGGCATAAGGCAGGGGCACAAGTGCAGGCTAGGCATAAGGCAGGGGCACAAGTGCAGTCTAGGCATAAGGCAGGGGCACAAGTGCTGGCTAGGCATAAGGCAGGGGCACAAGTGCTGGCTAGGCATAAGGCAGGGGCACAAGTGCTGGCTAGGCATAAGGCAGGGTCACAAGTGCTGGCTAGGCATAAGGCAGGGGCACAAGTGCTGGCTAGGCATAAGGCAGGGGCACAAGTTCTGGCTAGGCATAAGGCAGGGGCACAAGTACTGGCTAGGCATAAGGCAGGGGCACAAGTGCAGGCGGGGCACAAGTGCAGGATAGGCATAAGGCAGGGGCACAACTGCAGGCTAGGCATAAGGCAGGGGCACAACTGCAGGCTAGGCATAAGGCAGGGGCACAACTGCGGGCTAGGCATAAGGCAGGGGCACAAGTGCGGGCTAGGCATAAGGCAGGGGCACAGGTGCGGGCTAGGCATAAGGCAGGGGCACAGGTGCGGGCTAGGCATAAGGCAGGGGCACAAGTACGGGCTAGGCATAAGGCAGGGGCACAAGTGCGGGCTAGGCATAAGGCAGGGGCACAAGTGCGGGCTAGGCATAAGGCAGGGGCACAAGTGCGGGCTAGGCATAAGGCAGGGGCACAAGTGCTGGCTAGGCATAAGGCAGGGGCACAAGTGCTGGCTAGGCATAAGGCAGGGGCACAAGTGCAGGCTATGCATAAGGCAGGGGCACAAGTGCAGGCTAGGCATAAGGCAGGGGCACAAGTGCAGGCTAGGCATAAGGCAGGGGCACAAGTGCAGGCTAGGCATAAGGCAGGGGCACAAGTGCTGGCTAGGCATAAGGCAGGGGCACAAGTGCAGGCTAGGCATAAGGCAGGGGCACAAGTGCAGGCTAGGCATAAGGCAGGGGCATAAGGCAGGGGCATAAGGCAGGGGCATAAGGCAGGGGCATAAGGCAGGGGCACAAGTGCAGGCTAGGCATAAGGCAGGGGCACAAGTGCTGGCTAGGCATAAGGCAGGGGCACAAGTGCTGGCTAGGCATAAGGCAGGGGCACAAGTGCTGTCTAGGCATAAGGATGGGGCACAAGTGCTGTCTAGGCATAAGGCAGGGGCACAAGTGCTGGCTAGGCATAAGGCAGGGGCACAAGTGCTGGCTAGGCATAAGGCAGGGGCACAAGTGCTGGCTAGGCATAAGGCAGGGGCACAAGTGCTGGCTAGGCATAAGGCAGGGGCACAAGTGCTGGCTAGGCATAAGGCAGGGGCACAAGTGCTGGCTAGGCATAAGGCAGGGGCACAAGTGCTGGCTAGGCATAAGGCAGGGGCACAAGTGCTGTCTAGGCATAAGGCAGGGGCACAAGTGCTGGCTAGGCATTAGGCAGGGGCACAAGTGCTGGCTAGGCATAAGGCAGGGGCACAAGTTCTGGCTAGGCATAAGGCAGGGGCACAAGTACTGGCTAGGCATAAGGCAGGGGCACAAGTGCAGGCGGGGCACAAGTGCAGGCTAGGCATAAGGCAGGGGCACAACTGCAGGCTAGGCATAAGGCAGGGGCACAACTGCGGGCTAGGCATAAGGCAGGGGCACAACTGCGGGCTAGGCATAAGGCAGGGGCACAAGTGCAGGCGGGGCACAAGTGCAGGCTAGGCATAAGGCAGGGGCACAACTGCGGGCTAGGCATAAGGCAGGGGCACAACTGCGGGCTAGGCATAAGGCAGGGGCACAACTGCGGGCTAGGCATAAGGCAGGGGCACAGGTGCGGGCTAGGCATAAGGCAGGGGCACAGGTGCGGGCTAGGCATAAGGCAGGGGCACAAGTGCGGGCTAGGCATAATGCAGGGGCACAAGTGCGGGCTAGGCATAATGCAGGGGCACAAGTGCGGGCTAGGCATAAGGCAGGGGCACAAGTGCGGGCTAGGCATAAGGCAGGGGCACAAGTGCTGGCTAGGCATAAGGCAGGGGCACAAGTGCTGGCTAGGCATAAGGCAGGGGCACAAGTGCAGGCTAGGCATAAGGCAGGGGCACAAGTGCAGGCTAGGCATAAGGCAGGGGCACAAGTGCAGGCTAGGCATAAGGCAGGGGCACAAGTGCTGGCTAGGCATAAGGCAGGGGCACAAGTGCAGGCTAGGCATAAGGCAGGGGCACAAGTGCAGGCTAGGCATAAGGCAGGGGCATAAGGCAGGGGCATAAGGCAGGGGCACAAGTGCAGGCTAGGCATAAGGCAGGGGCACAAGTGCTGGCTAGGCATAAGGCAGGGGCACAAGTGCTGGCTAGGCATAAGGCAGGGGCACAAGTGCTGTCTAGGCATAAGGATGGGGCACAAGTGCTGTCTAGGCATAAGGCAGGGGCACAAGTGCTGGCTAGGCATAAGGCAGGGGCACAAGTGCTGGCTAGGCATAAGGCAGGGGCACAAGTGCAGGCTAGGCATAAGGCAGGGGCACAAGTGCTGGCTAGGCATAAGGCAGGGGCACAAGTGCTGGCTAGGCATAAGGCAGGGGCACAAGTGCTGGCTAGGCATAAGGCAGGGGCACAAGTGCTGGCTAGGCATAAGGCAGGGGCACAAGTGCTGGCTAGGCATAAGGCAGGGGCACAAGTGCTGTCTAGGCATAAGGCAGGGGCACAAGTGCTGGCTAGGCATAAGGCAGGAGCACAAGTGCTGGCTAGGCATAAGGCAGGAGCACAAGTGCTGGCTAGGCATAAGGCAGGAGCACAAGTGCTGGCTAGGCATAAGGCAGGGGCACAAGTGCTGGCTAGGCATAAGGCAGGGGCACAAGTGCGGGCTAGGCATAAGGCAGGGGCACAAGTGCGGGCTAGGCATAAGGCAGGGGCACAAGTGCGGGCTACGCTTTAGGCGGGGGCACAAGTGCAAACAAAGCATAACGCGGGGCACAAGTGCAAACAAAGCATAAGGCAGAGGCACAAGTGCAAGCTAAGCATAAGGCAGGGGCACCTATGCAGGCTAGGCTTAAGGCAGGGGCACAAGTGATGGCTACACATAAGGCATACAGCTAACTCTTTGCACTCTTTGCATAAAGGGATAGGCACCCTTAGGGGTGAAGAGCTAGCTTTCACCCCTCTACTCTGTACTTTGTTGTACAGTGCGGAGCCACTCCATAACCCCCATGCTCCAAGCGACCAGGCACTTCTTGTCTGTCCTCCGTAAATGGGTAATGCCTTCGTCCCCAATTACAGTCGTGCATGTGCATTCAGACGGGACAAGAGCGAAGAGCGTAAAGCCTGCCCTGTGAGCATAAACAACATGAAACTAAAGACAAAAAAACAATAATGCAAGGGTCTCAAAAGTGCTGGCTAGGCATAAGGCAGGGGCACAAGTGCTGGCTAGGCATAAGGCAGGGGCACAAGTGCTGGCTAGGCATTAGGCAGGGGCACACGTGCTGGCTAGGCATTAGGCAGGGGCACACGTGCTGGCTAGGCATTAGGCAGGGGCACACGTGCTGGCTAGGCATAAGGCAGGGGCACACGTGCTGGCTAGGCATAAGGCAGGGGCACACGTGCTGGCTAGGCATAAGGCAGGGGCACACGTGCTGGCTAGGCATAAGGCAGGGGCACACGTGCTGGCTAGGCATAAGGAAGGGGCACACGTGCTGGCTAGGCATAAGGCAGGGGCACACGTGCTGGCTAGGCATAAGGCAGGGGCACAAGTGCTGGCTAGGCATAAGGCAGGGGCACAAGTGCTGGCTAGGCATAAGGCAGGGGCACAAGTGCTGGCTAGGCATAAGGCAGGGGCACAAGTGCTGGCTAGGCATAAGGCAGGGGCACAAGTGCTGGCTGGGCATAAGGCAGGGGCACAAGTGCAGGCTGGGCATAAGGCAGGGGCACAAGTGCAGGCTAGGCATAAGGCAGGGGCACAAGTGCTGGCTGGGCATAAGGCAGGGGCACAAGTGCTGGCTAGGCATAAGGCAGGGGCACAAGTGCAGGCTAGGCATAAGGCAGGGGCACAAGTGCAGGCTAGGCATAAGGCAGGGGCACAAGTGCAGGCTAGGCATAAGGCAGGGGCACAAGTGCAGGCTAGGCATAAGGCAGGGGCACAAGTGCTGGCTGGGCATAAGGCAGGGGCACAAGTGCAGGCTAGGCATAAGGCAGGGGCACAAGTGCAGGCTAGGCATAAGGCAGGGGCACAAGTGCAGGCTAGGCATAAGGCAGGGGCACAAGTGCAGGCTAGGCATAAGGCAGGGGCACAAGTGCTGGCTAGGCATAAGGCAGGGGCACAAGTGCTGGCTAGGCATAAGGCAGGGGCACAAGTGCTGGCTAGGCATAAGGCAGGGGCACAAGTGCTGGCTAGGCATAAGGCAGGGGCACAAGTGCTGGCTAGGCATAAGGCAGGGGCACAAGTGCTGGCTAGGCATAAGGCAGGGGCACAAGTGCTGGCTAGGCATAAGGCAGGGGCACAAGTGCTGGCTAGGCATAAGGCAGGGGCACAAGTGCTGGCTAGGCATAAGGCAGGGGCACAAGTGCTGGCTAGGCATAAGGCAGGGGCACAAGTGCTGGCTAGGCATAAGGCAGGGGCACAAGTGCTGGCTAGGCATAAGGCAGGGGCACAAGTGCTGGCTAGGCATAAGGCAGGGGCACAAGTGCTGGCTAGGCATAAGGCAGGGGCACAAGTGCTGGCTAGGCATAAGGCAGGGGCACAAGTGCTGGCTAGGCATAAGGCAGGGGCACAAGTGCTGGCTAGGCATAAGGCAGGGGCACAAGTGCTGGCTAGGCATAAGGCAGGTGCACAAGTGCAGGCTAGGCATAAGGCAGGGGCACAAGTGCAGGCTAGGCATAAGGCAGGGGCACAAGTGCTGGCTAGGCATAAGGCAGGGGCACAAGTGCTGGCTAGGCATAAGGCAGGGGCACAAGTGCTGGCTAGGCATAAGGCAGGGGCACAAGTGCTGGCTAGGCATAAGGCAGGGGCACAAGTGCTGGCTAAGCATAAGGCAGGGGCACAAGTGCTGGCTAGGCATAAGGCAGGGGCACAAGTGCAGGCTAGGCATAAGGCAGGGGCACAAGTGCAGGCTAGGCATAAGGCAGGGGCACAAGTGCAGGCTAGGCATAAGGCAGGGGCACAAGTGCAGTAAAGGCATAAGGCAGGGGCACAAGTGCAGTAAAGGCATAAGGCAGGGGCACAAGTGCTGGCTGGGCATAAGGCAGGGGCACAAGTGCTGGCTAGGCATAAGGCAGGGGCACAAGTGCAGGCTAGGCATAAGGCAGGGGCACAAGTGCAGGCTAGGCATAAGGCAGGGGCACAAGTGCTGGCTAGGCATAAGGCAGGGGCACAAGTGCTGGCTAGGCATAAGGCAGGGGCACAAGTGCTGGCTAGGCATAAGGCAGGGGCACAAGTGCTGGCTAGGCATAAGGCAGGGGCACAAGTGCTGGCTAGGCATAAGGCAGGGGCACAAGTGCTGGCTAGGCATAAGGCAGGGGCACAAGTGCTGGCTAGGCATAAGGCAGGGGCACAAGTGCTGGCTAGGCATAAGGCAGGGGCACAAGTGCTGGCTAGGCATAAGGCAGGGGCACAAGTGCAGGCGGGGCACAAGTGCAGGCTAGGCATAAGGCAGGGGCACAACTGCAGGCTAGGCATAAGGCAGGGGCACAACTGCGGGCTAGGCATAAGGCAGGGGCACAACTGCGGGCTAGGCATAAGGCAGGGGCACAAGTGCGGGCTAGGCATAAGGCAGGGGCACAGGTGCGGGCTAGGCATAAGGCAGGGGCACAAGTACGGGCTAGGCATAAGGCAGGGGCACAAGTGCGGGCTAGGCATAAGGCAGGGGCACAAGTGCGGGCTAGGCATAAGGCAGGGGCACAAGTGCGGGCTAGGCATAAGGCAGGGGCACAAGTGCTGGCTAGGCATAAGGCAGGGCACAAGTGCTGGCTAGGCATAAGGCAGGGGCACAAGTGCAGGCTAGGCATAAGGCAGGGGCACAAGTGCAGGCTAGGCATAAGGCAGGGGCACAAGTGCAGGCTAGGCATAAAGCAGGGGCACAAGTGCAGGCTAGGCATAAGGCAGGGGCACAAGTGCTGGCTAGGCATAAGGCAGGGGCACAAGTGCAGGCTAGGCATAAGGCAGGGGCACAAGTGCAGGCTAGGCATAAGGCAGGGGCATAAGGCAGGGGCATAAGGCAGGGGCATAAGGCAGGGGCATAAGGCAGGGGCACAAGTGCAGGCTAGGCATAAGGCAGGGGCACAAGTGCTGGCTAGGCATAAGGCAGGGGCACAAGTGCTGGCTAGGCATAAGGCAGGGGAATAAGTGCTGTCTAGGCATAAGGATGGGGCACAAGTGCTGTCTAGGCATAAGGCAGGGGCACAAGTGCTGGCTAGGCATAAGGCAGGGGCACAAGTGCTGGCTAGGCATAAGGCAGGGGCACAAGTGCAGGCTAGGCATAAGGCAGGGGCACAAGTGCTGGCTAGGCATAAGGCAGGGGCACAAGTGCTGGCTAGGCATAAGGCAGGGGCACAAGTGCTGGCTAGGCATAAGGCAGGGGCACAAGTGCTGGCTACGCATAAGGCAGGGGCACAAGTGCTGTCTAGGCATAAGGCAGGGGCACAAGTGCTGGCTAGGCATAAGGCAGGAGCACAAGTGCTGGCTAGGCATAAGGCAGGAGCACAAGTGCTGGCTAGGCATAAGGCAGGAGCACAAGTGCTGGCTAGGCATAAGGCAGGGGCACAAGTGCTGGCTAGGCTTTAGGCAGGGGCACAAGTGCGGGCTAGGCATAAGGCAGGGGCACAAGTGCGGGCTACGCTTTAGGCGGGGGCACAAGTGCAAACAAAGCATAACGCGGGGCACAAGTGCAAACAAAGCATAAGGCAGAGGCACAAGTGCAAGCTAAGCATAAGGCAGGGGCACCTATGCAGGCTAGGCTTAAGGCAGGGGCACAAGTGATGGCTACACATAAGGCATACAGCTAACTCTTTGCACTCTTTGCATAAAGGGATAGGCACCCTTAGGGGTGAAGAGCTAGCTTTCACCCCTCTACTCTGTACTTTGTTGTACAGTGCGGAGCCACTCCATAACCCCCATGCTCCAAGCGACCAGGCACTTCTTGTCTGTCCTCCGTAAATGGGTAATGCCTTCGTCCCCAATTACAGTCGTGCATGTGCATTCAGACGGGACAAGAGCGAAGAGCGTAAAGCCTGCCCTGTGAGCATAAACAACATGAAACTAAAGACAAAAAAACAATAATGCAAGGGTCTCAAAAGTGCTGGCTAGGCATAAGGCAGGGGCACAAGTGCTGGCTAGGCATAAGGCAGGGGCACAAGTGCTGGCTAGGCATTAGGCAGGGGCACACGTGCTGGCTAGGCATTAGGCAGGGGCACACGTGCTGGCTAGGCATTAGGCAGGGGCACACGTGCTGGCTAGGCATAAGGCAGGGGCACACGTGCTGGCTAGGCATAAGGCAGGGGCACACGTGCTGGCTAGGCATAAGGCAGGGGCACACGTGCTGGCTAGGCATAAGGCAGGGGCACACGTGCTGGCTAGGCATAAGGAAGGGGCACACGTGCTGGCTAGGCATAAGGCAGGGGCACACGTGCTGGCTAGGCATAAGGCAGGGGCACAAGTGCTGGCTAGGCATAAGGCAGGGGCACAAGTGCTGGCTAGGCATAAGGCAGGGGCACAAGTGCTGGCTAGGCATAAGGCAGGGGCACAAGTGCTGGCTAGGCATAAGGCAGGGGCACAAGTGCTGGCTGGGCATAAGGCAGGGGCACAAGTGCAGGCTGGGCATAAGGCAGGGGCACAAGTGCAGGCTAGGCATAAGGCAGGGGCACAAGTGCTGGCTGGGCATAAGGCAGGGGCACAAGTGCTGGCTAGGCATAAGGCAGGGGCACAAGTGCAGGCTAGGCATAAGGCAGGGGCACAAGTGCAGGCTAGGCATAAGGCAGGGGCACAAGTGCAGGCTAGGCATAAGGCAGGGGCACAAGTGCAGGCTAGGCATAAGGCAGGGGCACAAGTGCTGGCTGGGCATAAGGCAGGGGCACAAGTGCAGGCTAGGCATAAGGCAGGGGCACAAGTGCAGGCTAGGCATAAGGCAGGGGCACAAGTGCAGGCTAGGCATAAGGCAGGGGCACAAGTGCAGGCTAGGCATAAGGCAGGGGCACAAGTGCAGGCTAGGCATAAGGCAGGGGCACAAGTGCAGGCTAGGCATAAGGCAGGGGCACAAGTGCTGGCTAGGCATAAGGCAGGGGCACAAGTGCTGGCTAGGCATAAGGCAGGGGCACAAGTGCTGGCTAGGCATAAGGCAGGGGCACAAGTGCTGGCTAGGCATAAGGCAGGGGCACAAGTGCTGGCTAGGCATAAGGCAGGGGCACAAGTGCTGGCTAGGCATAAGGCAGGGGCACAAGTGCTGGCTAGGCATAAGGCAGGGGCACAAGTGCTGGCTAGGCATAAGGCAGGGGCACAAGTGCTGGCTAGGCATAAGGCAGGGGCACAAGTGCTGGCTAGGCATAAGGCAGGGGCACAAGTGCTGGCTAGGCATAAGGCAGGGGCACAAGTGCTGGCTAGGCATAAGGCAGGGGCACAAGTGCTGGCTAGGCATAAGGCAGGGGCACAAGTGCTGGCTAGGCATAAGGCAGGGGCACAAGTGCTGGCTAGGCATAAGGCAGGGGCACAAGTGCTGGCTAGGCATAAGGCAGGGGCACAAGTGCTGGCTAGGCATAAGGCAGGGGCACAAGTGCTGGCTAGGCATAAGGCAGGTGCACAAGTGCAGGCTAGGCATAAGGCAGGGGCACAAGTGCAGGCTAGGCATAAGGCAGGGGCACAAGTGCTGGCTAGGCATAAGGCAGGGGCACAAGTGCTGGCTAGGCATAAGGCAGGGGCACAAGTGCTGGCTAGGCATAAGGCAGGGGCACAAGTGCTGGCTAGGCATAAGGCAGGGGCACAAGTGCTGGCTAGGCATAAGGCAGGGGCACAAGTGCTGGCTAGGCATAAGGCAGGGGCACAAGTGCTGGCTAAGCATAAGGCAGGGGCACAAGTGCTGGCTAGGCATAAGGCAGGGGCACAAGTGCAGGCTAGGCATAAGGCAGGGGCACAAGTGCAGGCTAGGCATAAGGCAGGGGCACAAGTGCAGGCTAGGCATAAGGCAGGGGCACAAGTGCAGTAAAGGCATAAGGCAGGGGCACAAGTGCTGGCTGGGCATAAGGCAGGGGCACAAGTGCTGGCTAGGCATAAGACAGGGGCACAAGTGCAGGCTAGGCATAACGCAGGGGCACAAGTGCAGGCTAGGCATAAGGCAGGGGCACAAGTGCTGGCTAGGCATAAGGCAGGGGCACAAGTGCTGGCTAGGCATAAGGCAGGGGCACAAGTGCTGGCTAGGCATAAGGCAGGGGCACAAGTGCTGGCTAGGCATAAGGCAGGGGCACAAGTGCTGGCTAGGCATAAGGCAGGGGCACAAGTGCTGGCTAGGCATAAGGCAGGGGCACAAGTGCTGGCTAGGCATAAGGCAGGGGCACAAGTGCTGGCTAGGCATAAGGCAGGGGCACAAGTGCTGGCTAGGCATAAGGCAGGGGCACAAGTGCAGGCGGGGCACAAGTGCAGGCTAGGCATAAGGCAGGGGCACAACTGCAGGCTAGGCATAAGGCAGGGGCACAACTGCGGGCTAGGCATAAGGCAGGGGCACAACTGCGGGCTAGGCATAAGGCAGGGGCACAAGTGCGGGCTAGGCATAAGGCAGGGGCACAGGTGCGGGCTAGGCATAAGGCAGGGGCACAAGTACGGGCTAGGCATAAGGCAGGGGCACAAGTGCGGGCTAGGCATAAGGCAGGGGCACAAGTGCGGGCTAGGCATAAGGCAGGGGCACAAGTGCGGGCTAGGCATAAGGCAGGGGCACAAGTGCGGGCTAGGCATAAGGCAGGGGCACAAGTGCTGGCTAGGCATAAGGCAGGGGCACAAGTGCTGGCTAGGCATAAGGCAGGGGCACAAGTGCAGGCTAGGCATAAGGCAGGGGCACAAGTGCAGGCTAGGCATAAGGCAGGGGCACAAGTGCAGGCTAGGCATAAAGCAGGGGCACAAGTGCAGGCTAGGCATAAGGCAGGGGCACAAGTGCTGGCTAGGCATAAGGCAGGGGCACAAGTGCAGGCTAGGCATAAGGCAGGGGCACAAGTGCAGGCTAGGCATAAGGCAGGGGCATAAGGCAGGGGCATAAGGCAGGGGCATAAGGCAGGGGCATAAGGCAGGGGCACAAGTGCAGGCTAGGCATAAGGCAGGGGCACAAGTGCTGGCTAGGCATAAGGCAGGGGCACAAGTGCTGGCTAGGCATAAGGCAGGGGCACAAGTGCTGGCTAGGCATAAGGCAGGGGCACAAGTGCTGGCTAGGCATAAGGCAGGGGCACAAGTGCTGTCTAGGCATAAGGATGGGGCACAAGTGCTGTCTAGGCATAAGGCAGGGGCACAAGTGCTGGCTAGGCATAAGGCAGGGGCACAAGTGCTGGCTAGGCATAAGGCAGGGGCACAAGTGCTGGCTAGGCATAAGGCAGGGGCACAAGTGCTGGCTAGGCATAAGGCAGGGGCACAAGTGCTGGCTAGGCATAAGGCAGGGGCACAACTGCGGGCTAGGCATAAGGCAGGGGCACAACTGCGGGCTAGGCATAAGGCAGGGGCACAACTGCGGGCTAGGCATAAGGCAGGGGCACAAGTGCGGGCTAGGCATAAGGCAGGGGCACAGGTGCGGGCTAGGCATAAGGCAGGGGCACAAGTGCGGGCTAGGCATAATGCAGGGGCACAAGTGCGGGCTAGGCATAAGGCAGGGGCACAAGTGCGGGCTAGGCATAAGGCAGGGGCACAAGTGCGGGCTAGGCATAAGGCAGGGGCACAAGTGCGGGCTAGGCATAAGGCAGGGGCACAAGTGCTGGCTAGGCATAAGGCAGGGGCACAAGTGCTGGCTAGGCATAAGGCAGGGGCACAAGTGCAGGCTAGGCATAAGGCAGGGGCACAAGTGCAGGCTAGGCATAAGGCAGGGGCACAAGTGCAGGCTAGGCATAAGGCAGGGGCACAAGTGCTGGCTAGGCATAAGGCAGGGGCACAAGTGCAGGCTAGGCATAAGGCAGGGGCACAAGTGCAGGCTAGGCATAAGGCAGGGGCATAAGGCAGGGGCATAAGGCAGGGGCATAAGGCAGGGGCATAAGGCAGGGGCACAAGTGCAGGCTAGGCATAAGGCAGGGGCACAAGTGCTGGCTAGGCATAAGGCAGGGGCACAAGTGCTGGCTAGGCATAAGGATGGGGCACAAGTGCTGTCTAGGCATAAGGCAGGGGCACAAGTGCTGGCTAGGCATAAGGCAGGGGCACAAGTGCTGGCTAGGCATAAGGCAGGGGCACAAGTGCTGGCTAGGCATAAGGCAGGGGCACAAGTGCTGGCTAGGCATAAGGCAGGGGCACAAGTGCTGGCTAGGCATAAGGCAGGGGCACAAGTGCTGGCTAGGCATAAGGCAGGGGCACAAGTGCTGGCTAGGCATAAGGCAGGGGCACAAGTGCTGGCTAGGCATAAGGCAGGGGCACAAGTGCTGGCTAGGCATAAGGCAGGGGCACAAGTACTGGCTAGGCATAAGGCAGGAGCACAAGTGCTGGCTAGGCATAAGGCAGGAGCACAAGTGCTGGCTAGGCATAAGGCAGGAGCACAAGTGCTGGCTAGGCATAAGGCAGGGGCACAAGTGCTGGCTAGGCTTTAGGCAGGGGCACAAGTGCGGGCTAAGCATAAGGCAGGGGCACAAGTGCGGGCTACGCTTTAGGCGGGGGCACAAGTGCAAACAAAGCATAACGCGGGGCACAAGTGCAAACAAAGCATAAGGCAGAGGCACAAGTGCAAGCTAAGCATAAGGCAGGGGCACCTATGCAGGCTAGGCTTAAGGCAGGGGCACAAGTGATGGCTACACATAAGGCATACAGCTAACTCTTTGCACTCTTTGCATAAAGGGATAGGCACCCTTAGGGGTGAAGAGCTAGCTTTCACCCCTCTACTCTGTACTTTGTTGTACAGTGCGGAGCCACTCCATAACCCCCATGCTCCAAGCGACCAGGCACTTCTTGTCTGTCCTCCGTAAATGGGTAATGCCTTCGTCCCCAATTACAGTCGTGCATGTGCATTCAGACGGGACAAGAGCGAAGAGCGTAAAGCCTGCCCTGTGAGCATAAACAACATGAAACTAAAGACAAAAAAACAATAATGCAAGGTTCTCAAAAGTGCTGGCTAGGCATAAGGCAGGGGCACAAGTGCTGGCTAGGCATAAGGCAGGGGCACAAGTGCTGGCTAGGCATTAGGCAGGGGCACACGTGCTGGCTAGGCATAAGGCAGGGGCACACGTGCTGGCTAGGCATAAGGCAGGGGCACACGTGCTGGCTAGGCATAAGGCAGGGGCACACGTGCTGGCTAGGCATAAGGAAGGGGCACACGTGCTGGCTAGGCATAAGGCAGGGGCACACGTGCTGGCTAGGCATAAGGCAGGGGCACAAGTGCTGGCTAGGCATAAGGCAGGGGCACAAGTGCTGGCTAGGCATAAGGCAGGGGCACAAGTGCTGGCTAGGCATAAGGCAGGGGCACAAGTGCTGGCTAGGCATAAGGCAGGGGCACAAGTGCTGGCTAGGCATAAGGCAGGGGCACAATTGCTGGCTAGGCATAAAGCATGGGCACAAATGCTGGCTAGGCATAAGGCAGGGGCACAAGTGCTGGCTAGGAATAAGGCAGGGGCACAAGTGCTGGCTAGGAATAAGGCAGGGGCACAAGTGCTGGCTAGGAATAAGGCAGGGGCACAAGTGCTGGCTAGGCATAAGGCAGGGGCACAAGTGCAGGCTAGGCATAAGGCAGGGGCACAAGTGCAGGCTAGGCATAAGGCAGGGGCACAAGTGCAAACTAGGCATAAGGCAGGGGCACTAGTGCGGGCTAGGCATAAGGCAGGGGCACAAGTGCGGGCTAGGCATAAGGCAGGGGCACAAGTGCGGGCTAGGCATAAGTCAGGGGCACAAGTGCGGGCTAGGCATAAGGCAGGGGCACAAGTGCGGGCTAGGCATAAGGCAGGGGCACAAGTGCGGGCTAGGCATAAGGCAGGGGCACAAGTGCGGGCTAGGCATAAGGCAGGGGCACAAGTGCGGGCTAGGCATAAGGCAGGGGCACAAGTGCGGGCTAGGCATAAGGCAGGGGCACAAGTGCGGGCTAGGCATAAGGCAGGGGCACAAGTGCAGGCTAGGCATAAGGCAGGGGCACAAGTGCTGGCTAGGCATAAGGCAAGGGCACAAGTGCTGGCTAGGCATAAGGCAAGGGCACAAGTGCTGGCTAGGCATAAGGCAGGGGCACAATTGCTGGCTAGGCATAAGGCATGGGCACAAGTGCAAACTGAGCATAAGGCAGAGGCACAAGTGCAAGCTAGGCATAAGGCAGGGGCACCTATGCAGGCTAGGCTTAAGGCAGGGGCACAAGTGATGGCTACACATAAGGCATACGGCTAACTCTTTGCACTCTTTGCATAAAGGGATAGACACCCTTAGGGGTGAAGAGCTAGCTTTCACCCCTCTACTCTGTACTTTGTTGTACAGTGCGGAGCCACTCCATAACCCCCATGCTCCAAGCGACCAGGCACATCTTGTCTGTCCTCCGTAAATGGGTAATGCCTTCGTCCCCAATTACAGTCGTGCATGTGCATTCAGACGGGACAAGAGCGAAGAGCGTAAAGCCTGCCCTACGTGCATAACCAACATGAAGCTAAAGACAAAAAAACAATAATACAAGGGGCTCAAAAGTGCTGGCTATGCATAAGGCAGGGGCACAAGTGCAGGCTAGGCATAAGGCAGGGGCACAAGTGCAGGCTAGGCATAAGGCAGGGGCACAAGTGCTGGCTAGGCATAAGGCAGGGGCACAAGTGCTGGCTAGGCATAAGGCAGGGGCACAAGTGCTGGCTAGGCATAAGGCAGGGGCACAAGTGCTGGCTAGGCATAAGGCAGGGGCACAAGTGCTGTCTAGGCATAAGGCAGGGGCACAAGTGCTGGCTAGGCATAAGGCAGGGGCACAAGTGCTGGCTAGGCATAAGGCAGGGGCACAAGTGCTGGCTAGGCATAAGGCAGGGGCACAAGTGCTGGCTAGGCATAAGGCAGGGGCACAAGTGCTGGCTAGGCATAAGGCAGGGGCACAAGTGATGGCTAGGCATAAGGCAGGGGCACAAGTGCTGGCTAGGCATAAGGCAGGGGCACAAGTGCTGGCTAGGCATAAGGCAGGGGCACAAGTGCAGGCTAGGCATAAGGCAGGGGCACAAGTGCTGGCTAGGCATAAGGCAGGGGCACAAGTGCTGGCTAGGCATAAGGCAGGGGCACAAGTGCTGGCTAGGCATAAGGCAGGGGCACAAGTGCTGGCTAGGCATAAGGCAGGGGCACAAGTGCTGGCTAGGCATAAGGCAGGGGCACAAGTGCTGGCTAGGCATAAGGCAGGGGCACAAGTGCAGGCTAGGCATAAGGCAGGGGCACAAGTGCAGGCTAGGCATAAGGCAGGGGCACAAGTGCAGTAAAGGCATAAGGCAGGGGCACAAGTGCTGGCTGGGCATAAGGCAGGGGCACAAGTGCTGGCTAGGCATAAGACAGGGGCACAAGTGCTGGCTAGGCATAAGGCAGGGGCACAAGTGCTGGCTAGGCATAAGGCAGGGGCACAAGTGCTGGCTAGGCATAAGGCAGGGGCACAAGTGCTGGCTAGGCATAAGGCAGGGGCACAAGTGCTGGCTAGGCATAAGGCAGGGGCACAAGTGCTGGCTAGGCATAAGGCAGGGGCACAAGTGCTGGCTAGGCATAAGGCAGGGGCACAAGTGCTGGCTAGGCATAAGGCAGGGGCACAAGTGCTGGCTAGGCATAAGGCAGGGGCACAAGTGCTGGCTAGGCATAAGGCAGGGGCACAAGTGCTGGCTAGGCATAAGGCAGGGGCACAAGTGCTGGCTAGGCATAAGGCAGGGGCACAAGTGCTGGCTAGGCATAAGGCAGGGGCACAAGTGCTGGCTAGGCATAAGGCAGGGGCACAAGTGCTGGCTAGGCATAAGGCAGGGGCACAAGTGCAGGCTAGGCATAAGGCAGGGGCACAAGTGCTGGCTAGGCATAAGGCAGGGGCACAAGTGCTGGCTAGGCATAAGGCAGGGGCACAAGTGCTGGCTAGGCATAAGGCAGGGGCACAAGTGCTGGCTAGGCATAAGGCAGGGGCACAAGTGCTGGCTAGGCATAAGGCAGGGGCACAAGTGCAGGCTAGGCATAAGGCAGGGGCACAAGTGCAGGCTAGGCATAAGGCAGGGGCACAAGTGCTGGCTAGGCATAAGGCAGGGGCACAAGTGCTGGCTAGGCATAAGGCAGGGGCACAAGTGCTGGCTAGGCATAAGGCAGGGGCACAAGTGCTGGCTAGGCATAAGGCAGGGGCACAAGTGCAGGCTAGGCATAAGGCAGGGGCACAACTGCGGGCTAGGCATAAGGCAGGGGCACAACTGCGGGCTAGGCATAAGGCAGGGGCACAAGTGCGGGCTAGGCATAAGGCAGGGGCACAGGTGCGGGCTAGGCATAAGGCAGGGGCACAAGTGCGGGCTAGGCATAATGCAGGGGCACAAGTGCGGGCTAGGCATAAGGCAGGGGCACAAGTGCGGGCTAGGCATAAGGCAGGGGCACAAGTGCGGGCTAGGCATAAGGCAGGGGCACAAGTGCGGGCTAGGCATAAGGCAGGGGCACAAGTGCTGGCTAGGCATAAGGCAGGGGCACAAGTGCTGGCTAGGCATAAGGCAGGGGCACAAGTGCAGGCTAGGCATAAGGCAGGGGCACAAGTGCAGGCTAGGCATAAGGCAGGGGCACAAGTGCAGGCTAGGCATAAGGCAGGGGCACAAGTGCTGGCTAGGCATAAGGCAGGGGCACAAGTGCAGGCTAGGCATAAGGCAGGGGCACAAGTGCAGGCTAGGCATAAGGCAGGGGCATAAGGCAGGGGCATAAGGCAGGGGCATAAGGCAGGGGCATAAGGCAGGGGCACAAGTGCAGGCTAGGCATAAGGCAGGGGCACAAGTGCTGGCTAGGCATAAGGCAGGGGCACAAGTGCTGGCTAGGCATAAGGATGGGGCACAAGTGCTGTCTAGGCATAAGGCAGGGGCACAAGTGCTGGCTAGGCATAAGGCAGGGGCACAAGTGCTGGCTAGGCATAAGGCAGGGGCACAAGTGCTGGCTAGGCATAAGGCAGGGGCACAAGTGCTGGCTAGGCATAAGGCAGGGGCACAAGTGCTGGCTAGGCATAAGGCAGGGGCACAAGTGCTGGCTAGGCATAAGGCAGGGGCACAAGTGCTGGCTAGGCATAAGGCAGGGGCACAAGTGCTGGCTAGGCATAAGGCAGGGGCACAAGTGCTGGCTAGGCATAAGGCAGGGGCACAAGTACTGGCTAGGCATAAGGCAGGAGCACAAGTGCTGGCTAGGCATAAGGCAGGAGCACAAGTGCTGGCTAGGCATAAGGCAGGAGCACAAGTGCTGGCTAGGCATAAGGCAGGGGCACAAGTGCTGGCTAGGCTTTAGGCAGGGGCACAAGTGCGGGCTAAGCATAAGGCAGGGGCACAAGTGCGGGCTACGCTTTAGGCGGGGGCACAAGTGCAAACAAAGCATAACGCGGGGCACAAGTGCAAACAAAGCATAAGGCAGAGGCACAAGTGCAAGCTAAGCATAAGGCAGGGGCACCTATGCAGGCTAGGCTTAAGGCAGGGGCACAAGTGATGGCTACACATAAGGCATACAGCTAACTCTTTGCACTCTTTGCATAAAGGGATAGGCACCCTTAGGGGTGAAGAGCTAGCTTTCACCCCTCTACTCTGTACTTTGTTGTACAGTGCGGAGCCACTCCATAACCCCCATGCTCCAAGCGACCAGGCACTTCTTGTCTGTCCTCCGTAAATGGGTAATGCCTTCGTCCCCAATTACAGTCGTGCATGTGCATTCAGACGGGACAAGAGCGAAGAGCGTAAAGCCTGCCCTGTGAGCATAAACAACATGAAACTAAAGACAAAAAAACAATAATGCAAGGTTCTCAAAAGTGCTGGCTAGGCATAAGGCAGGGGCACAAGTGCTGGCTAGGCATAAGGCAGGGGCACAAGTGCTGGCTAGGCATTAGGCAGGGGCACACGTGCTGGCTAGGCATAAGGCAGGGGCACACGTGCTGGCTAGGCATAAGGCAGGGGCACACGTGCTGGCTAGGCATAAGGCAGGGGCACACGTGCTGGCTAGGCATAAGGAAGGGGCACACGTGCTGGCTAGGCATAAGGCAGGGGCACACGTGCTGGCTAGGCATAAGGCAGGGGCACAAGTGCTGGCTAGGCATAAGGCAGGGGCACAAGTGCTGGCTAGGCATAAGGCAGGGGCACAAGTGCTGGCTAGGCATAAGGCAGGGGCACAAGTGCTGGCTAGGCATAAGGCAGGGGCACAAGTGCTGGCTAGGCATAAGGCAGGGGCACAATTGCTGGCTAGGCATAAAGCATGGGCACAAATGCTGGCTAGGCATAAGGCAGGGGCACAAGTGCTGGCTAGGAATAAGGCAGGGGCACAAGTGCTGGCTAGGAATAAGGCAGGGGCACAAGTGCTGGCTAGGAATAAGGCAGGGGCACAAGTGCTGGCTAGGCATAAGGCAGGGGCACAAGTGCAGGCTAGGCATAAGGCAGGGGCACAAGTGCAGGCTAGGCATAAGGCAGGGGCACAAGTGCAAACTAGGCATAAGGCAGGGGCACTAGTGCGGGCTAGGCATAAGGCAGGGGCACAAGTGCGGGCTAGGCATAAGGCAGGGGCACAAGTGCGGGCTAGGCATAAGTCAGGGGCACAAGTGCGGGCTAGGCATAAGGCAGGGGCACAAGTGCGGGCTAGGCATAAGGCAGGGGCACAAGTGCGGGCTAGGCATAAGGCAGGGGCACAAGTGCGGGCTAGGCATAAGGCAGGGGCACAAGTGCGGGCTAGGCATAAGGCAGGGGCACAAGTGCGGGCTAGGCATAAGGCAGGGGCACAAGTGCGGGCTAGGCATAAGGCAGGGGCACAAGTGCAGGCTAGGCATAAGGCAGGGGCACAAGTGCTGGCTAGGCATAAGGCAAGGGCACAAGTGCTGGCTAGGCATAAGGCAAGGGCACAAGTGCTGGCTAGGCATAAGGCAGGGGCACAATTGCTGGCTAGGCATAAGGCATGGGCACAAGTGCAAACTGAGCATAAGGCAGAGGCACAAGTGCAAGCTAGGCATAAGGCAGGGGCACCTATGCAGGCTAGGCTTAAGGCAGGGGCACAAGTGATGGCTACACATAAGGCATACGGCTAACTCTTTGCACTCTTTGCATAAAGGGATAGACACCCTTAGGGGTGAAGAGCTAGCTTTCACCCCTCTACTCTGTACTTTGTTGTACAGTGCGGAGCCACTCCATAACCCCCATGCTCCAAGCGACCAGGCACATCTTGTCTGTCCTCCGTAAATGGGTAATGCCTTCGTCCCCAATTACAGTCGTGCATGTGCATTCAGACGGGACAAGAGCGAAGAGCGTAAAGCCTGCCCTACGTGCATAACCAACATGAAGCTAAAGACAAAAAAACAATAATACAAGGGGCTCAAAAGTGCTGGCTATGCATAAGGCAGGGGCACAAGTGCAGGCTAGGCATAAGGCAGGGGCACAAGTGCAGGCTAGGCATAAGGCAGGGGCACAAGTGCTGGCTAGGCATAAGGCAGGGGCACAAGTGCTGGCTAGGCATAAGGCAGGGGCACAAGTGCTGGCTAGGCATAAGGCAGGGGCACAAGTGCTGGCTAGGCATAAGGCAGGGGCACAAGTGCTGTCTAGGCATAAGGCAGGGGCACAAGTGCTGGCTAGGCATAAGGCAGGGGCACAAGTGCTGGCTAGGCATAAGGCAGGGGCACAAGTGCTGGCTAGGCATAAGGCAGGGGCACAAGTGCTGGCTAGGCATAAGGCAGGGGCACAAGTGCTGGCTAGGCATAAGGCAGGGGCACAAGTGATGGCTAGGCATAAGGCAGGGGCACAAGTGCTGGCTAGGCATAAGGCAGGGGCACAAGTGCTGGCTAGGCATAAGGCAGGGGCACAAGTGCTGGCTAGGCATAAGGCAGGGGCACAAGTGCTGGCTAGGCATAAGGCAGGGGCACAAGTGCTGGCTAGGCATAAGGCAGGGGCACAAGTGCTGGCTAGGCATAAGGCAGGGGCACAAGTGCAGGCTAGGCATAAGGCAGGGGCACAAGTGCAGGCTAGGCATAAGGCAGGGGCACAAGTGCAGTAAAGGCATAAGGCAGGGGCACAAGTGCTGGCTGGGCATAAGGCAGGGGCACAAGTGCTGGCTAGGCATAAGACAGGGGCACAAGTGCTGGCTAGGCATAAGGCAGGGGCACAAGTGCTGGCTAGGCATAAGGCAGGGGCACAAGTGCTGGCTAGGCATAAGGCAGGGGCACAAGTGCTGGCTAGGCATAAGGCAGGGGCACAAGTGCTGGCTAGGCATAAGGCAGGGGCACAAGTGCTGGCTAGGCATAAGGCAGGGGCACAAGTGCTGGCTAGGCATAAGGCAGGGGCACAAGTGCTGGCTAGGCATAAGGCAGGGGCACAAGTGCTGGCTAGGCATAAGGCAGGGGCACAAGTGCTGGCTAGGCATAAGGCAGGGGCACAAGTGCTGGCTAGGCATAAGGCAGGGGCACAAGTGCTGGCTAGGCATAAGGCAGGGGCACAAGTGCTGGCTAGGCATAAGGCAGGGGCACAAGTGCTGGCTAGGCATAAGGCAGGGGCACAAGTGCTGGCTAGGCATAAGGCAGGGGCACAAGTGCAGGCTAGGCATAAGGCAGGGGCACAAGTGCTGGCTAGGCATAAGGCAGGGGCACAAGTGCTGGCTAGGCATAAGGCAGGGGCACAAGTGCTGGCTAGGCATAAGGCAGGGGCACAAGTGCTGGCTAGGCATAAGGCAGGGGCACAAGTGCTGGCTAGGCATAAGGCAGGGGCACAAGTGCAGGCTAGGCATAAGGCAGGGGCACAAGTGCAGGCTAGGCATAAGGCAGGGGCACAAGTGCTGGCTAGGCATAAGGCAGGGGCACAAGTGCTGGCTAGGCATAAGGCAGGGGCACAAGTGCTGGCTAGGCATAAGGCAGGGGCACAAGTGCTGGCTAGGCATAAGGCAGGGGCACAAGTGCTGGCTAGGCATAAGGCAGGGGCACAAGTGCTGGCTAGGCATAAGGCAGGGGCACAAGTGCTGGCTAGGCATAAGGCAGGGGCACAAGTGCTGGCTAGGCATAAGGCAGGGGCACAAGTGCAGGCTAGGCATAAGGCAGGGGCACAAGTGCAGGCTAGGCATAAGGCAGGGGCACAAGTGCAGGCTAGGCATAAGGCAGGGGCACAAGTGCAGGCTAGGCATAAGGCAGGGGCACAAGTGCTGGCTAGGCATAAGGCAGGGGCACAAGTGCTGGCTAGGCATAAGGCAGGGGCACAAGTGCTGGCTAGGCATAAGGCAGGGGCACAAGTGCTGGCTAGGCATAAGGCAGGGGCACAAGTGCTGGCTAGGCATAAGGCAGGGGCACAAGTGCTGGCTAGGCATAAGGCAGGGGCACAAGTGCTGGCTAGGCATAAGGCAGGGGCACAAGTGCTGGCTAGGCATAAGGCAGGGGCACAAGTGCTGGCTAGGCATAAGGCAGGGGCACAAGTGCTGGCTAGGCATAAGGCAGGGGCACAAGTGCTGGCTAGGCATAAGGCAGGGGCACAAGTGCTGGCTAGGCATAAGGCAGGGGCACAAGTGCAGGCTAGGCATAAGGCAGGGGCACAAGTGCAGGCTAGGCATAAGGCAGGGGCACAAGTGCAGGCTAGGCATAAGGCAGGGGCACAAGTGCAGGCTAGGCATAAGGCAGGGGCACAAGTGCTGGCTAGGCATAAGGCAGGGGCACAAGTGCTGGCTAGGCATAAGGCAGGGGCACAAGTGCTGGCTAGGCATAAGGCAGGGGCACAAGTGCTGGCTAGGCATAAGGCAGGGGCACAAGTGCTGGCTAGGCATAAGGCAGGGGCACAAGTGCTGGCTAGGCATAAGGCAGGGGCACAAGTGCTGGCTAGGCATAAGGCAGGGGCACAAGTGCTGGCTAGGCATAAGGCAGGGGCACAAGTGCAGGCTAGGCATAAGGCAGGGGCACAAGTGCAGGCTAGGCATAAGGCAGGGGCACAAGTGCTGGCTAGGCATAAGGCAGGGGCACAAGTGCTGGCTAGGCATAAGGCAGGGGCACAAGTGCAGGCTAGGCATAAGGCAGGGGCACAAGTGCAGGCTAGGCATAAGGCAGGGGCACAAGTGCAGGCTAGGCATAAGGCAGGGGCACAAGTGCTGGCTAGGCATAAGGCAGGGGCACAAGTGCTGGCTAGGCATAAGGCAGGGGCACAAGTGCTGGCTAGGCATAAGGCAGGGGCACAAGTGCAGGCTAGGCATAAGGCAGGGGCACAAGTGCAGGCTTGGCATAAGGCAGGGGCACAAGTGCAGTCTAGGCATAAGGCAGGGGCACAAGTTCAGTCTAGGCATAAGGCAGGGGCACAAGTGCTGGCTAGGCATAAGGCAGGGGCACAAGTGCAGGCTAGGCATAAGGCAGGGGCACAAGTGCAGGCTAGGCATAAGGCAGGGGCACAAGTGCAGGCTAGGCATAAGGCAGGGGCACAAGTGCAGTCTAGGCATAAGGCAGGGGCACAAGTGCTGGCTAGGCATAAGGCAGGGGCACAAGTGCTGGCTAGGCATAAGGCAGGGGCACAAGTGCTGGCTAGGCATAAGGCAGGGGCACAAGTGCTGGCTAGGCATAAGGCAGGGTCACAAGTGCTGGCTAGGCATAAGGCAGGGGCACAAGTGCTGGCTAGGCATAAGGCAGGGGCACAAGTTCTGGCTAGGCATAAGGCAGGGGCACAAGTACTGGCTAGGCATAAGGCAGGGGCACAAGTGCAGGCGGGGCACAAGTGCAGGCTAGGCATAAGGCAGGGGCACAACTGCAGGCTAGGCATAAGGCAGGGGCACAACTGCAGGCTAGGCATAAGGCAGGGGCACAACTGCGGGCTAGGCATAAGGCAGGGGCACAACTGCGGGCTAGGCATAAGGCAGGGGCACAAGTGCGGGATAGGCATAAGGCAGGGGCACAGGTGCGGGCTAGGCATAAGGCAGGGGCACAAGTGCGGGCTAGGCATAAGGCAGGGGCACAAGTGCGGGCTAGGCATAAGGCAGGGGCACAAGTGCGGGCTAGGCATAAGGCAGGGGCACAAGTGCGGGCTAGGCATAAGGCAGGGGCACAAGTGCGGGCTAGGCATAAGGCAGGGGCACAAGTGCTGGCTAGGCATAAGGCAGGGGCACAAGTGCTGGCTAGGCATAAGGCAGGGGCACAAGTGCTGGCTAGGCATAAGGCAGGGGCACAAGTGCAGGCTAGGCATAAGGCAGGGGCACAAGTGCAGGCTAGGCATAAGGCAGGGGCACAAGTGCAGGCTAGGCATAAGGCAGGGGCACAAGTGCTGGCTAGGCATAAGGCAGGGGCACAAGTGCAGGCTAGGCATAAGGCAGGGGCACAAGTGCAGGCTAGGCATAAGGCAGGGGCATAAGGCAGGGGCATAAGGCAGGGGCATAAGGCAGGGGCATAAGGCAGGGGCATAAGGCAGGGGCATAAGGCAGGGGCATAAGGCAGGGGCACAAGTGCAGGCTAGGCATAAGGCAGGGGCACAAGTGCTGGCTAGGCATAAGGCAGGGGCACAAGTGCTGGCTAGGAATAAGGCAGGGGCACAAGTGCTGTCTAGGCATAAGGCAGGGGCACAAGTGCTGGCTAGGCATAAGGCAGGGGCACAAGTGCTGGCTAGGCATAAGGCAGGGGCACAAGTGCTGGCTAGGCATAAGGCAGGGGCACAAGTGCTGGCTAGGCATAAGGCAGGGGCACAAGTGCTGGCTAGGCATAAGGCAGGGGCACAAGTGCTGGCTAGGCATAAGGCAGGGGCACAAGTGCTGGCTAGGCATAAGGCAGGGGCACAAGTGCTGGCTAGGCATAAGGCAGGGGCACAAGTGCTGGCTAGGCATAAGGCAGGGGCACAAGTGCAGGCTAGGCATAAGGCAGGGGCACAAGTGCTGGCTAGGCATAAGGCAGGGGCACAAGTGCTGGCTAGGCATAAGGCAGGGGCACAAGTGCTGGCTAGGCATAAGGCAGGGGCACAAGTGCTGGCTAGGCATAAGGCAGGGGCACAAGTGCTGGCTAGGCATAAGGCAGGGGCACAAGTGCAGGCTAGGCATAAGGCAGGGGCACAAGTGCAGGCTAGGCATAAGGCAGGGGCACAAGTGCTGGCTAGGCATAAGGCAGGGGCACAAGTGCTGGCTAGGCATAAGGCAGGGGCACAAGTGCTGGCTAGGCATAAGGCAGGGGCACAAGTGCTGGCTAGGCATAAGGCAGGGGCACAAGTGCTGGCTAGGCATAAGGCAGGGGCACAAGTGCTGGCTAGGCATAAGGCAGGGGCACAAGTGCTGGCTAGGCATAAGGCAGGGGCACAAGTGCTGGCTAGGCATAAGGCAGGGGCACAAGTGCAGGCTAGGCATAAGGCAGGGGCACAAGTGCAGGCTAGGCATAAGGCAGGGGCACAAGTGCAGGCTAGGCATAAGGCAGGGGCACAAGTGCAGGCTAGGCATAAGGCAGGGGCACAAGTGCTGGCTAGGCATAAGGCAGGGGCACAAGTGCTGGCTAGGCATAAGGCAGGGGCACAAGTGCTGGCTAGGCATAAGGCAGGGGCACAAGTGCTGGCTAGGCATAAGGCAGGGGCACAAGTGCTGGCTAGGCATAAGGCAGGGGCACAAGTGCTGGCTAGGCATAAGGCAGGGGCACAAGTGCTGGCTAGGCATAAGGCAGGGGCACAAGTGCTGGCTAGGCATAAGGCAGGGGCACAAGTGCTGGCTAGGCATAAGGCAGGGGCACAAGTGCTGGCTAGGCATAAGGCAGGGGCACAAGTGCTGGCTAGGCATAAGGCAGGGGCACAAGTGCTGGCTAGGCATAAGGCAGGGGCACAAGTGCAGGCTAGGCATAAGGCAGGGGCACAAGTGCAGGCTAGGCATAAGGCAGGGGCACAAGTGCAGGCTAGGCATAAGGCAGGGGCACAAGTGCAGGCTAGGCATAAGGCAGGGGCACAAGTGCTGGCTAGGCATAAGGCAGGGGCACAAGTGCTGGCTAGGCATAAGGCAGGGGCACAAGTGCTGGCTAGGCATAAGGCAGGGGCACAAGTGCTGGCTAGGCATAAGGCAGGGGCACAAGTGCTGGCTAGGCATAAGGCAGGGGCACAAGTGCTGGCTAGGCATAAGGCAGGGGCACAAGTGCTGGCTAGGCATAAGGCAGGGGCACAAGTGCTGGCTAGGCATAAGGCAGGGGCACAAGTGCAGGCTAGGCATAAGGCAGGGGCACAAGTGCAGGCTAGGCATAAGGCAGGGGCACAAGTGCTGGCTAGGCATAAGGCAGGGGCACAAGTGCTGGCTAGGCATAAGGCAGGGGCACAAGTGCAGGCTAGGCATAAGGCAGGGGCACAAGTGCAGGCTAGGCATAAGGCAGGGGCACAAGTGCAGGCTAGGCATAAGGCAGGGGCACAAGTGCTGGCTAGGCATAAGGCAGGGGCACAAGTGCTGGCTAGGCATAAGGCAGGGGCACAAGTGCTGGCTAGGCATAAGGCAGGGGCACAAGTGCAGGCTAGGCATAAGGCAGGGGCACAAGTGCAGGCTTGGCATAAGGCAGGGGCACAAGTGCAGTCTAGGCATAAGGCAGGGGCACAAGTTCAGTCTAGGCATAAGGCAGGGGCACAAGTGCTGGCTAGGCATAAGGCAGGGGCACAAGTGCAGGCTAGGCATAAGGCAGGGGCACAAGTGCAGGCTAGGCATAAGGCAGGGGCACAAGTGCAGGCTAGGCATAAGGCAGGGGCACAAGTGCAGTCTAGGCATAAGGCAGGGGCACAAGTGCTGGCTAGGCATAAGGCAGGGGCACAAGTGCTGGCTAGGCATAAGGCAGGGGCACAAGTGCTGGCTAGGCATAAGGCAGGGGCACAAGTGCTGGCTAGGCATAAGGCAGGGTCACAAGTGCTGGCTAGGCATAAGGCAGGGGCACAAGTGCTGGCTAGGCATAAGGCAGGGGCACAAGTTCTGGCTAGGCATAAGGCAGGGGCACAAGTACTGGCTAGGCATAAGGCAGGGGCACAAGTGCAGGCGGGGCACAAGTGCAGGCTAGGCATAAGGCAGGGGCACAACTGCAGGCTAGGCATAAGGCAGGGGCACAACTGCAGGCTAGGCATAAGGCAGGGGCACAACTGCGGGCTAGGCATAAGGCAGGGGCACAACTGCGGGCTAGGCATAAGGCAGGGGCACAAGTGCGGGATAGGCATAAGGCAGGGGCACAGGTGCGGGCTAGGCATAAGGCAGGGGCACAAGTGCGGGCTAGGCATAAGGCAGGGGCACAAGTGCGGGCTAGGCATAAGGCAGGGGCACAAGTGCGGGCTAGGCATAAGGCAGGGGCACAAGTGCGGGCTAGGCATAAGGCAGGGGCACAAGTGCGGGCTAGGCATAAGGCAGGGGCACAAGTGCTGGCTAGGCATAAGGCAGGGGCACAAGTGCTGGCTAGGCATAAGGCAGGGGCACAAGTGCTGGCTAGGCATAAGGCAGGGGCACAAGTGCAGGCTAGGCATAAGGCAGGGGCACAAGTGCAGGCTAGGCATAAGGCAGGGGCACAAGTGCAGGCTAGGCATAAGGCAGGGGCACAAGTGCTGGCTAGGCATAAGGCAGGGGCACAAGTGCAGGCTAGGCATAAGGCAGGGGCACAAGTGCAGGCTAGGCATAAGGCAGGGGCATAAGGCAGGGGCATAAGGCAGGGGCATAAGGCAGGGGCATAAGGCAGGGGCATAAGGCAGGGGCATAAGGCAGGGGCATAAGGCAGGGGCACAAGTGCAGGCTAGGCATAAGGCAGGGGCACAAGTGCTGGCTAGGCATAAGGCAGGGGCACAAGTGCTGGCTAGGAATAAGGCAGGGGCACAAGTGCTGTCTAGGCATAAGGCAGGGGCACAAGTGCTGTCTAGGCATAAGGCAGGGGCACAAGTGCTGGCTAGGCATAAGGCAGGGGCACAAGTGCTGGCTAGGCATAAGGCAGGGACACAAGTGCTGGCTAGGCATAAGGCAGGGGCACAAGTGCTGGCTAGGCATAAGGCAGGGGCACAAGTGCTGGCTAGGCATAAGGCAGGGGCACAAGTGCTGGCTAAGCATAAGGCAGGGGCACAAGTGCTGGCTAGGCATAAGGCAGGGGCACAAGTGCTGGCTAGGCATAAGGCAGGGGCACAAGTACTGGCTAGGCATAAGGCAGGAGCACAAGTGCTGGCTAGGCATAAGGCAGGAGCACAAGTGCTGGCTAGGCATAAGGCAGGGGCACAAGTTCTGGCTAGGCATAAGGCAGGGGCACAAGTTCTGGCTAGGCTTTAGGCAGGGGCACAAGTGCGGGCTAGGCATAAGGCAGGGGCACAAGTGCGGGCTAGGCATAAGGCAGGGGCACAAGTGCGGGCTACACTTTAGGCGGGGGCACAAGTGCAAACAAAGCATAAGGCGGGGCACAAGTGCAAACAAAGCATAAGGCAGAGGCACAAGTGCAAGCTAAGCATAAGGCAGGGGCACCTATGCAGGCTAGGCTTAAGGCAGGGGCACAAGTGATGGCTACACATAAGGCATACAGCTAACTCTTTGCACTCTTTGCATAAAGGGATAGGCACCCTTAGGGGTGAAGAGCTAGCTTTCACCCCTCTACTCTGTACTTTGTTGTACAGTGCGGAGCCACTCCATAACCCCCATGCTCCAAGCGACCAGGCACTTCTTGTCTGTCCTCCGTAAATGGGTAATGCCTTCGTCCCCAATTACAGTCGTGCATGTGCATTCAGACGGGACAAGAGCGAAGAGCGTAAAGCCTGCCCTGTGAGCATAAACAACATGAAACTAAAGACAAAAAAACAATAATGCAAGGGTCTCAAAAGTGCTGGCTAGGCATAAGGCAGGGGCACACGTGCTGGCTAGGCATTAGGCAGGGGCACACGTGCTGGCTAGGCATTAGGCAGGGGCACACGTGCTGGCTAGGCATAAGGCAGGGGCACATGTGCTGGCTAGGCATAAGGCAGGGGCACACGTGCTGGCTAGGCATAAGGCAGGGGCACACGTGCTGGCTAGGCATAAGGCAGGGGCACACGTGCTGGCTAGGCATAAGGAAGGGGCACACGTGCTGGCTAGGCATAAGGCAGGGGCACACGTGCTGGCTAGGCATAAGGCAGGGGCACACGTGCTGGCTAGGCATAAGGCAGGGGCACAAGTGCTGGCTAGGCATAAGGCAGGGGCACAAGTGCTGGCTAGGCATAAGGCAGGGGCACAAGTGCTGGCTAGGCATAAGGCAGGGGCACAAGTGCTGGCTAGGCATAAGGCAGGGGCACAATTGCTGGCTAGGCATAAGGCATGGGCACAAGTGCTGGCTAGGCATAAGGCAGGAGCACAAGTGCTGGCTAGGCATAAGGCAGGGGCACAAGTGCTGGCTAGGCTTTAGGCAGGGGCACAAGTGCGGGCTAGGCATAAGGCAGGGGCACAAGTGCGGGCTACGCTTTAGGCGGGGGCACAAGTGCAAACAAAGCATAAGGCGGGGCACAAGTGCAAACAAAGCATAAGGCGGGGCACAAGTGCAAACAAAGCATAAGGCAGAGGCACAAGTGCAAGCTAAGCATAAGGCAGGGGCACCTATGCAGGCTAGGCTTAAGGCAGGGGCACAAGTGATGGCTACACATAAGGCATACAGCTAACTCTTTGCACTCTTTGCATAAAGGGATAGGCACCCTTAGGGGTGAAGAGCTAGCTTTCACCCCTCTACTCTGTACTTTGTTGTACAGTGCGGAGCCACTCCATAACCCCCATGCTCCAAGCGACCAGGCACTTCTTGTCTGTCCTCCGTAAATGGGTAATGCCTTCGTCCCCAATTACAGTCGTGCATGTGCATTCAGACGGGACAAGAGCGAAGAGCGTAAAGCCTGCCCTGTGAGCATAAACAACATGAAACTAAAGACAAAAAAACAATAATGCAAGGGTCTCAAAAGTGCTGGCTAGGCATAAGGCAGGGGCACACGTGCTGGCTAGGCATTAGGCAGGGGCACACGTGCTGGCTAGGCATTAGGCAGGGGCACACGTGCTGGCTAGGCATTAGGCAGGGGCACACGTGCTGGCTAGGCATAAGGCAGGGGCACACGTGCTGGCTAGGCATAAGGCAGGGGCACACGTGCTGGCTAGGCATAAGGCAGGGGCACACGTGCTGGCTAGGCATAAGGCAGGGGCACACGTGCTGGCTAGGCATAAGGCAGGGGCACACGTGCTGGCTAGGCATAAGGCAGGGGCACACGTGCTGGCTAGGCATAAGGCAGGGGCACAAGTGCTGGCTAGGCATAAGGCAGGGGCACAAGTGCTGGCTAGGCATAAGGCAGGGGCACAAGTGCTGGCTAGGCATAAGGCAGGGGCACAAGTGCTGGCTAGGCATAAGGCAGGGGCACAATTGCTGGCTAGGCATAAGGCATGGGCACAAGTGCTGGCTAGGCATAAGGCAGGGGCACAAGTGCTGGCTAGGAATAAGGCAGGGGCACAAGTGCTGGCTAGGAATAAGGCAGGGGCACAAGTGCTGGCTAGGAATAAGGCAGGGGCACAAGTGCTGGCTAGGCATAAGGCAGGGGCACAAGTGCAGGCTAGGCATAAGGCAGGGGCACAAGTGCAGGCTAGGCATAAGGCAGGGGCACAAGTGCGGGCTAGGCATAAGGCAGGGGCACAAGTGCAAACTAGGCATAAGGCAGGGGCACTAGTGCGGGCTAGGCATAAGGCAGGGGCACAAGTGCGGGCTAGGCATAAGGCAGGGGCACAAGTGCGGGCTAGGCATAAGTCAGGGGCACAAGTGCGGGCTAGGCATAAGGCAGGGGCACAAGTGCGGGCTAGGCATAAGGCAGGGGCAAAAGTGCGGGCTAGGCATAAGGCAGGGGCACAAGTGCGGGCTAGGCATAAGGCAGGGGCACAAGTGCGGGCTAGGCATAAGGCAGGGGCACAAGTGCGGGCTAGGCATAAGGCAGGGGCACAAGTGCGGGCTAGGCATAAGGCAGGGGCACAAGTGCAGGCTAGGCATAAGGCAGGGGCACAAGTGCTGGCTAGGCATAAGGCAAGGGCACAAGTGCTGGCTAGGCATAAGGCAAGGGCACAAGTGCTGGCTAGGCATAAGGCAGGGGCACAAGTGCTGGCTAGGCATAAGGCAGGGGCACAAGTGCAAACTGAGCATAAGGCAGAGGCACAAGTGCAAGCTAGGCATAAGGCAGGGGCACCTATGCAGGCTAGGCTTAAGGCAGGGGCACAAGTGATGGCTACACATAAGGCATACGGCTAACTCTTTGCACTCTTTGCATAAAGGGATAGACACCCTTAGGGGTGAAGAGCTAGCTTTCACCCCTCTACTCTGTACTTTGTTGTACGGTGCGGAGCCACTCCATAACCCCCATGCTCCAAGCGACCAGGCACATCTTGTCTGTCCTCCGTAAATGGGTAATGCCTTCGTCCCCAATTACAGTCGTGCATGTGCATTCAGACGGGACAAGAGCGAAGAGCGTAAAGCCTGCCCTACGTGCATAACCAACATGAAGCTAAAGACAAAAAAACAATAATACAAGGGGCTCAAAAGTGCTGGCTAGGCATAAGGCAGGGGCACAAGTGCAGGCTAGGCATAAGGCAGGGGCACAAGTGCAGGCTAGGCATAAGGCAGGGGCACAAGTGCAGGCTAGGCATAAGGCAGGGGCACAAGTGCTGGCTAGGCATAAGGCAGGGGCACAAGTGCTGGCTAGGCATAAGGCAGGGGCACAAGTGCTGGCTAGGCATAAGGCAGGGGCACAAGTGCTGGCTAGGCATAAGGCAGGGGCACAAGTGCTGGCTAGGCATAAGGCAGGGGCACAAGTGCTGGCTAGGCATAAGGCAGGGGCACAAGTGCTGGCTAGGCATAAGGCAGGGGCACAAGTGCTGGCTAGGCATAAGGCAGGGGCACAAGTGCTGGCTAGGCATAAGGCAGGGGCACAAGTGCTGGCTAGGCATAAGGCAGGGGCACAAGTGCTGGCTAGGCATAAGGCAGGGGCACAAGTGCTGGCTAGGCATAAGGCAGGGGCACAAGTGCAAACAAAGCATAAGGCAGAGGCACAAGTGCAAGCTAAGCATAAGGCAGGGGCACCTATGCAGGCTAGGCTTAAGGCAGGGGCACAAGTGATGGCTACACATAAGGCATACAGCTAACTCTTTGCACTCTTTGCATAAAGGGATAGGCACCCTTAGGGGTGAAGAGCTAGCTTTCACCCCTCTACTCTGTACTTTGTTGTACAGTGCGGAGCCACTCCATAACCCCCATGCTCCAAGCGACCAGGCACTTCTTGTCTGTCCTCCGTAAATGGGTAATGCCTTCGTCCCCAATTACAGTCGTGCATGTGCATTCAGACGGGACAAGAGCGAAGAGCGTAAAGCCTGCCCTGTGAGCATAAACAACATGAAACTAAAGACAAAAAAACAATAATGCAAGGTTCTCAAAAGTGCTGGCTAGGCATAAGGCAGGGGCACAAGTGCTGGCTAGGCATAAGGCAGGGGCACAAGTGCTGGCTAGGCATTAGGCAGGGGCACACGTGCTGGCTAGGCATAAGGCAGGGGCACACGTGCTGGCTAGGCATAAGGCAGGGGCACACGTGCTGGCTAGGCATAAGGCAGGGGCACACGTGCTGGCTAGGCATAAGGAAGGGGCACACGTGCTGGCTAGGCATAAGGCAGGGGCACACGTGCTGGCTAGGCATAAGGCAGGGGCACAAGTGCTGGCTAGGCATAAGGCAGGGGCACAAGTGCTGGCTAGGCATAAGGCAGGGGCACAAGTGCTGGCTAGGCATAAGGCAGGGGCACAAGTGCTGGCTAGGCATAAGGCAGGGGCACAAGTGCTGGCTAGGCATAAGGCAGGGGCACAATTGCTGGCTAGGCATAAAGCATGGGCACAAATGCTGGCTAGGCATAAGGCAGGGGCACAAGTGCTGGCTAGGAATAAGGCAGGGGCACAAGTGCTGGCTAGGAATAAGGCAGGGGCACAAGTGCTGGCTAGGAATAAGGCAGGGGCACAAGTGCTGGCTAGGCATAAGGCAGGGGCACAAGTGCAGGCTAGGCATAAGGCAGGGGCACAAGTGCAGGCTAGGCATAAGGCAGGGGCACAAGTGCAAACTAGGCATAAGGCAGGGGCACTAGTGCGGGCTAGGCATAAGGCAGGGGCACAAGTGCGGGCTAGGCATAAGGCAGGGGCACAAGTGCGGGCTAGGCATAAGTCAGGGGCACAAGTGCGGGCTAGGCATAAGGCAGGGGCACAAGTGCGGGCTAGGCATAAGGCAGGGGCACAAGTGCGGGCTAGGCATAAGGCAGGGGCACAAGTGCGGGCTAGGCATAAGGCAGGGGCACAAGTGCGGGCTAGGCATAAGGCAGGGGCACAAGTGCGGGCTAGGCATAAGGCAGGGGCACAAGTGCGGGCTAGGCATAAGGCAGGGGCACAAGTGCGGGCTAGGCATAAGGCAGGGGCACAAGTGCAGGCTAGGCATAAGGCAGGGGCACAAGTGCTGGCTAGGCATAAGGCAAGGGCACAAGTGCTGGCTAGGCATAAGGCAAGGGCACAAGTGCTGGCTAGGCATAAGGCAGGGGCACAATTGCTGGCTAGGCATAAGGCATGGGCACAAGTGCAAACTGAGCATAAGGCAGAGGCACAAGTGCAAGCTAGGCATAAGGCAGGGGCACCTATGCAGGCTAGGCTTAAGGCAGGGGCACAAGTGATGGCTACACATAAGGCATACGGCTAACTCTTTGCACTCTTTGCATAAAGGGATAGACACCCTTAGGGGTGAAGAGCTAGCTTTCACCCCTCTACTCTGTACTTTGTTGTACAGTGCGGAGCCACTCCATAACCCCCATGCTCCAAGCGACCAGGCACATCTTGTCTGTCCTCCGTAAATGGGTAATGCCTTCGTCCCCAATTACAGTCGTGCATGTGCATTCAGACGGGACAAGAGCGAAGAGCGTAAAGCCTGCCCTACGTGCATAACCAACATGAAGCTAAAGACAAAAAAACAATAATACAAGGGGCTCAAAAGTGCTGGCTATGCATAAGGCAGGGGCACAAGTGCAGGCTAGGCATAAGGCAGGGGCACAAGTGCAGGCTAGGCATAAGGCAGGGGCACAAGTGCTGGCTAGGCATAAGGCAGGGGCACAAGTGCTGGCTAGGCATAAGGCAGGGGCACAAGTGCTGGCTAGGCATAAGGCAGGGGCACAAGTGCTGGCTAGGCATAAGGCAGGGGCACAAGTGCTGTCTAGGCATAAGGCAGGGGCACAAGTGCTGGCTAGGCATAAGGCAGGGGCACAAGTGCTGGCTAGGCATAAGGCAGGGGCACAAGTGCTGGCTAGGCATAAGGCAGGGGCACAAGTGCTGGCTAGGCATAAGGCAGGGGCACAAGTGCTGGCTAGGCATAAGGCAGGGGCACAAGTGATGGCTAGGCATAAGGCAGGGGCACAAGTGCTGGCTAGGCATAAGGCAGGGGCACAAGTGCTGGCTAGGCATAAGGCAGGGGCACAAGTGCAGGCTAGGCATAAGGCAGGGGCACAAGTGCTGGCTAGGCATAAGGCAGGGGCACAAGTGCTGGCTAGGCATAAGGCAGGGGCACAAGTGCTGGCTAGGCATAAGGCAGGGGCACAAGTGCTGGCTAGGCATAAGGCAGGGGCACAAGTGCTGGCTAGGCATAAGGCAGGGGCACAAGTGCTGGCTAGGCATAAGGCAGGGGCACAAGTGCAGGCTAGGCATAAGGCAGGGGCACAAGTGCAGGCTAGGCATAAGGCAGGGGCACAAGTGCAGTAAAGGCATAAGGCAGGGGCACAAGTGCTGGCTGGGCATAAGGCAGGGGCACAAGTGCTGGCTAGGCATAAGACAGGGGCACAAGTGCTGGCTAGGCATAAAGCAGGGGCACAAGTGCTGGCTAGGCATAAGGCAGGGGCACAAGTGCTGGCTAGGCATAAGGCAGGGGCACAAGTGCTGGCTAGGCATAAGGCAGGGGCACAAGTGCTGGCTAGGCATAAGGCAGGGGCACAAGTGCTGGCTAGGCATAAGGCAGGGGCACAAGTGCTGGCTAGGCATAAGGCAGGGGCACAAGTGCTGGCTAGGCATAAGGCAGGGGCACAAGTGCTGGCTAGGCATAAGGCAGGGGCACAAGTGCTGGCTAGGCATAAGGCAGGGGCACAAGTGCTGGCTAGGCATAAGGCAGGGGCACAAGTGCTGGCTAGGCATAAGGCAGGGGCACAAGTGCAGGCTAGGCATAAGGCAGGGGCACAAGTGCGGGCTAGGCATAAGGCAGGGGCACAAGTGCTGGCTAGGCATAAGGCAGGGGCACAAGTGCTGGCTAGGCATAAGGCAGGGGCACAAGTGCTGTCTAGGCATAAGGCAGGGGCACAAGTGCTGGCTAGGCATAAGGCAGGGGCACAAGTGCTGGCTAGGCATAAGGCAGGGGCACAAGTGCTGGCTAGGCATAAGGCAGGGGCACAAGTGCTGGCTAGGCATAAGGCAGGGGCACAAGTGCTGGCTAGGCATAAGGCAGGGGCACAAGTGATGGCTAGGCATAAGGCAGGGGCACAAGTGCTGGCTAGGCATAAGGCAGGGGCACAAGTGCTGGCTAGGCATAAGGCAGGGGCACAAGTGCAGGCTAGGCATAAGGCAGGGGCACAAGTGCTGGCTAGGCATAAGGCAGGGGCACAAGTGCTGGCTAGGCATAAGGCAGGGGCACAAGTGCTGGCTAGGCATAAGGCAGGGGCACAAGTGCTGGCTAGGCATAAGGCAGGGGCACAAGTGCTGGCTAGGCATAAGGCAGGGGCACAAGTGCTGGCTAGGCATAAGGCAGGGGCACAAGTGCAGGCTAGGCATAAGGCAGGGGCACAAGTGCAGGCTAGGCATAAGGCAGGGGCACAAGTGCAGTAAAGGCATAAGGCAGGGGCACAAGTGCTGGCTGGGCATAAGGCAGGGGCACAAGTGCTGGCTAGGCATAAGACAGGGGCACAAGTGCTGGCTAGGCATAAAGCAGGGGCACAAGTGCTGGCTAGGCATAAGGCAGGGGCACAAGTGCTGGCTAGGCATAAGGCAGGGGCACAAGTGCTGGCTAGGCATAAGGCAGGGGCACAAGTGCTGGCTAGGCATAAGGCAGGGGCACAAGTGCTGGCTAGGCATAAGGCAGGGGCACAAGTGCTGGCTAGGCATAAGGCAGGGGCACAAGTGCTGGCTAGGCATAAGGCAGGGGCACAAGTGCTGGCTAGGCATAAGGCAGGGGCACAAGTGCTGGCTAGGCATAAGGCAGGGGCACAAGTGCTGGCTAGGCATAAGGCAGGGGCACAAGTGCTGGCTAGGCATAAGGCAGGGGCACAAGTGCTGGCTAGGCATAAGGCAGGGGCACAAGTGCTGGCTAGGCATAAGGCAGGGGCACAAGTGCTGGCTAGGCATAAGGCAGGGGCACAAGTGCAGGCTAGGCATAAGGCAGGGGCACAAGTGCTGGCTAGGCATAAGGCAGGGGCACAAGTGCTGGCTAGGCATAAGGCAGGGGCACAAGTGCTGGCTAGGCATAAGGCAGGGGCACAAGTGCTGGCTAGGCATAAGGCAGGGGCACAAGTGCTGGCTAGGCATAAGGCAGGGGCACAAGTGCAGGCTAGGCATAAGGCAGGGGCACAAGTGCAGGCTAGGCATAAGGCAGGGGCACAAGTGCTGGCTAGGCATAAGGCAGGGGCACAAGTGCTGGCTAGGCATAAGGCAGGGGCACAAGTGCTGGCTAGGCATAAGGCAGGGGCACAAGTGCTGGCTAGGCATAAGGCAGGGGCACAAGTGCTGGCTAGGCATAAGGCAGGGGCACAAGTGCTGGCTAGGCATAAGGCAGGGGCACAAGTGCTGGCTAGGCATAAGGCAGGGGCACAAGTGCTGGCTAGGCATAAGGCAGGGGCACAAGTGCAGGCTAGGCATAAGGCAGGGGCACAAGTGCAGGCTAGGCATAAGGCAGGGGCACAAGTGCAGGCTAGGCATAAGGCAGGGGCACAAGTGCAGGCTAGGCATAAGGCAGGGGCACAAGTGCTGGCTAGGCATAAGGCAGGGGCACAAGTGCTGGCTAGGCATAAGGCAGGGGCACAAGTGCTGGCTAGGCATAAGGCAGGGGCACAAGTGCTGGCTAGGCATAAGGCAGGGGCACAAGTGCTGGCTAGGCATAAGGCAGGGGCACAAGTGCTGGCTAGGCATAAGGCAGGGGCACAAGTGCTGGCTAGGCATAAGGCAGGGGCACAAGTGCTGGCTAGGCATAAGGCAGGGGCACAAGTGCTGGCTAGGCATAAGGCAGGGGCACAAGTGCTGGCTAGGCATAAGGCAGGGGCACAAGTGCTGGCTAGGCATAAGGCAGGGGCACAAGTGCTGGCTAGGCATAAGGCAGGGGCACAAGTGCAGGCTAGGCATAAGGCAGGGGCACAAGTGCAGGCTAGGCATAAGGCAGGGGCACAAGTGCAGGCTAGGCATAAGGCAGGGGCACAAGTGCAGGCTAGGCATAAGGCAGGGGCACAAGTGCTGGCTAGGCATAAGGCAGGGGCACAAGTGCTGGCTAGGCATAAGGCAGGGGCACAAGTGCTGGCTAGGCATAAGGCAGGGGCACAAGTGCTGGCTAGGCATAAGGCAGGGGCACAAGTGCTGGCTAGGCATAAGGCAGGGGCACAAGTGCTGGCTAGGCATAAGGCAGGGGCACAAGTGCTGGCTAGGCATAAGGCAGGGGCACAAGTGCTGGCTAGGCATAAGGCAGGGGCACAAGTGCAGGCTAGGCATAAGGCAGGGGCACAAGTGCAGGCTAGGCATAAGGCAGGGGCACAAGTGCTGGCTAGGCATAAGGCAGGGGCACAAGTGCTGGCTAGGCATAAGGCAGGGGCACAAGTGCAGGCTAGGCATAAGGCAGGGGCACAAGTGCAGGCTAGGCATAAGGCAGGGGCACAAGTGCAGGCTAGGCATAAGGCAGGGGCACAAGTGCTGGCTAGGCATAAGGCAGGGGCACAAGTGCTGGCTAGGCATAAGGCAGGGGCACAAGTGCTGGCTAGGCATAAGGCAGGGGCACAAGTGCAGGCTAGGCATAAGGCAGGGGCACAAGTGCAGGCTTGGCATAAGGCAGGGGCACAAGTGCAGTCTAGGCATAAGGCAGGGGCACAAGTTCAGTCTAGGCATAAGGCAGGGGCACAAGTGCTGGCTAGGCATAAGGCAGGGGCACAAGTGCAGGCTAGGCATAAGGCAGGGGCACAAGTGCAGGCTAGGCATAAGGCAGGGGCACAAGTGCAGGCTAGGCATAAGGCAGGGGCACAAGTGCAGTCTAGGCATAAGGCAGGGGCACAAGTGCTGGCTAGGCATAAGGCAGGGGCACAAGTGCTGGCTAGGCATAAGGCAGGGGCACAAGTGCTGGCTAGGCATAAGGCAGGGGCACAAGTGCTGGCTAGGCATAAGGCAGGGTCACAAGTGCTGGCTAGGCATAAGGCAGGGGCACAAGTGCTGGCTAGGCATAAGGCAGGGGCACAAGTTCTGGCTAGGCATAAGGCAGGGGCACAAGTACTGGCTAGGCATAAGGCAGGGGCACAAGTGCAGGCGGGGCACAAGTGCAGGCTAGGCATAAGGCAGGGGCACAACTGCAGGCTAGGCATAAGGCAGGGGCACAACTGCAGGCTAGGCATAAGGCAGGGGCACAACTGCGGGCTAGGCATAAGGCAGGGGCACAACTGCGGGCTAGGCATAAGGCAGGGGCACAAGTGCGGGATAGGCATAAGGCAGGGGCACAGGTGCGGGCTAGGCATAAGGCAGGGGCACAAGTGCGGGCTAGGCATAAGGCAGGGGCACAAGTGCGGGCTAGGCATAAGGCAGGGGCACAAGTGCGGGCTAGGCATAAGGCAGGGGCACAAGTGCGGGCTAGGCATAAGGCAGGGGCACAAGTGCGGGCTAGGCATAAGGCAGGGGCACAAGTGCTGGCTAGGCATAAGGCAGGGGCACAAGTGCTGGCTAGGCATAAGGCAGGGGCACAAGTGCTGGCTAGGCATAAGGCAGGGGCACAAGTGCAGGCTAGGCATAAGGCAGGGGCACAAGTGCAGGCTAGGCATAAGGCAGGGGCACAAGTGCAGGCTAGGCATAAGGCAGGGGCACAAGTGCTGGCTAGGCATAAGGCAGGGGCACAAGTGCAGGCTAGGCATAAGGCAGGGGCACAAGTGCAGGCTAGGCATAAGGCAGGGGCATAAGGCAGGGGCATAAGGCAGGGGCATAAGGCAGGGGCATAAGGCAGGGGCATAAGGCAGGGGCATAAGGCAGGGGCACAAGTGCAGGCTAGGCATAAGGCAGGGGCACAAGTGCTGGCTAGGCATAAGGCAGGGGCACAAGTGCTGGCTAGGAATAAGGCAGGGGCACAAGTGCTGTCTAGGCATAAGGCAGGGGCACAAGTGCTGTCTAGGCATAAGGCAGGGGCACAAGTGCTGGCTAGGCATAAGGCAGGGGCACAAGTGCTGGCTAGGCATAAGGCAGGGACACAAGTGCTGGCTAGGCATAAGGCAGGGGCACAAGTGCTGGCTAGGCATAAGGCAGGGGCACAAGTGCTGGCTAGGCATAAGGCAGGGGCACAAGTGCTGGCTAAGCATAAGGCAGGGGCACAAGTGCTGGCTAGGCATAAGGCAGGGGCACAAGTGCTGGCTAGGCATAAGGCAGGGGCACAAGTACTGGCTAGGCATAAGGCAGGAGCACAAGTGCTGGCTAGGCATAAGGCAGGAGCACAAGTGCTGGCTAGGCATAAGGCAGGGGCACAAGTTCTGGCTAGGCATAAGGCAGGGGCACAAGTTCTGGCTAGGCTTTAGGCAGGGGCACAAGTGCGGGCTAGGCATAAGGCAGGGGCACAAGTGCGGGCTAGGCATAAGGCAGGGGCACAAGTGCGGGCTACACTTTAGGCGGGGGCACAAGTGCAAACAAAGCATAAGGCGGGGCACAAGTGCAAACAAAGCATAAGGCAGAGGCACAAGTGCAAGCTAAGCATAAGGCAGGGGCACCTATGCAGGCTAGGCTTAAGGCAGGGGCACAAGTGATGGCTACACATAAGGCATACAGCTAACTCTTTGCACTCTTTGCATAAAGGGATAGGCACCCTTAGGGGTGAAGAGCTAGCTTTCACCCCTCTACTCTGTACTTTGTTGTACAGTGCGGAGCCACTCCATAACCCCCATGCTCCAAGCGACCAGGCACTTCTTGTCTGTCCTCCGTAAATGGGTAATGCCTTCGTCCCCAATTACAGTCGTGCATGTGCATTCAGACGGGACAAGAGCGAAGAGCGTAAAGCCTGCCCTGTGAGCATAAACAACATGAAACTAAAGACAAAAAAACAATAATGCAAGGGTCTCAAAAGTGCTGGCTAGGCATAAGGCAGGGGCACACGTGCTGGCTAGGCATTAGGCAGGGGCACACGTGCTGGCTAGGCATTAGGCAGGGGCACACGTGCTGGCTAGGCATAAGGCAGGGGCACATGTGCTGGCTAGGCATAAGGCAGGGGCACACGTGCTGGCTAGGCATAAGGCAGGGGCACACGTGCTGGCTAGGCATAAGGCAGGGGCACACGTGCTGGCTAGGCATAAGGAAGGGGCACACGTGCTGGCTAGGCATAAGGCAGGGGCACACGTGCTGGCTAGGCATAAGGCAGGGGCACACGTGCTGGCTAGGCATAAGGCAGGGGCACAAGTGCTGGCTAGGCATAAGGCAGGGGCACAAGTGCTGGCTAGGCATAAGGCAGGGGCACAAGTGCTGGCTAGGCATAAGGCAGGGGCACAAGTGCTGGCTAGGCATAAGGCAGGGGCACAATTGCTGGCTAGGCATAAGGCATGGGCACAAGTGCTGGCTAGGCATAAGGCAGGAGCACAAGTGCTGGCTAGGCATAAGGCAGGGGCACAAGTGCTGGCTAGGCTTTAGGCAGGGGCACAAGTGCGGGCTAGGCATAAGGCAGGGGCACAAGTGCGGGCTACGCTTTAGGCGGGGGCACAAGTGCAAACAAAGCATAAGGCGGGGCACAAGTGCAAACAAAGCATAAGGCGGGGCACAAGTGCAAACAAAGCATAAGGCAGAGGCACAAGTGCAAGCTAAGCATAAGGCAGGGGCACCTATGCAGGCTAGGCTTAAGGCAGGGGCACAAGTGATGGCTACACATAAGGCATACAGCTAACTCTTTGCACTCTTTGCATAAAGGGATAGGCACCCTTAGGGGTGAAGAGCTAGCTTTCACCCCTCTACTCTGTACTTTGTTGTACAGTGCGGAGCCACTCCATAACCCCCATGCTCCAAGCGACCAGGCACTTCTTGTCTGTCCTCCGTAAATGGGTAATGCCTTCGTCCCCAATTACAGTCGTGCATGTGCATTCAGACGGGACAAGAGCGAAGAGCGTAAAGCCTGCCCTGTGAGCATAAACAACATGAAACTAAAGACAAAAAAACAATAATGCAAGGGTCTCAAAAGTGCTGGCTAGGCATAAGGCAGGGGCACACGTGCTGGCTAGGCATTAGGCAGGGGCACACGTGCTGGCTAGGCATTAGGCAGGGGCACACGTGCTGGCTAGGCATTAGGCAGGGGCACACGTGCTGGCTAGGCATAAGGCAGGGGCACACGTGCTGGCTAGGCATAAGGCAGGGGCACACGTGCTGGCTAGGCATAAGGCAGGGGCACACGTGCTGGCTAGGCATAAGGCAGGGGCACACGTGCTGGCTAGGCATAAGGCAGGGGCACACGTGCTGGCTAGGCATAAGGCAGGGGCACACGTGCTGGCTAGGCATAAGGCAGGGGCACAAGTGCTGGCTAGGCATAAGGCAGGGGCACAAGTGCTGGCTAGGCATAAGGCAGGGGCACAAGTGCTGGCTAGGCATAAGGCAGGGGCACAAGTGCTGGCTAGGCATAAGGCAGGGGCACAATTGCTGGCTAGGCATAAGGCATGGGCACAAGTGCTGGCTAGGCATAAGGCAGGGGCACAAGTGCTGGCTAGGAATAAGGCAGGGGCACAAGTGCTGGCTAGGAATAAGGCAGGGGCACAAGTGCTGGCTAGGAATAAGGCAGGGGCACAAGTGCTGGCTAGGCATAAGGCAGGGGCACAAGTGCAGGCTAGGCATAAGGCAGGGGCACAAGTGCAGGCTAGGCATAAGGCAGGGGCACAAGTGCGGGCTAGGCATAAGGCAGGGGCACAAGTGCAAACTAGGCATAAGGCAGGGGCACTAGTGCGGGCTAGGCATAAGGCAGGGGCACAAGTGCGGGCTAGGCATAAGGCAGGGGCACAAGTGCGGGCTAGGCATAAGTCAGGGGCACAAGTGCGGGCTAGGCATAAGGCAGGGGCACAAGTGCGGGCTAGGCATAAGGCAGGGGCAAAAGTGCGGGCTAGGCATAAGGCAGGGGCACAAGTGCGGGCTAGGCATAAGGCAGGGGCACAAGTGCGGGCTAGGCATAAGGCAGGGGCACAAGTGCGGGCTAGGCATAAGGCAGGGGCACAAGTGCGGGCTAGGCATAAGGCAGGGGCACAAGTGCAGGCTAGGCATAAGGCAGGGGCACAAGTGCTGGCTAGGCATAAGGCAAGGGCACAAGTGCTGGCTAGGCATAAGGCAGGGGCACAAGTGCTGGCTAGGCATAAGGCAGGGGCACAAGTGCAAACTGAGCATAAGGCAGAGGCACAAGTGCAAGCTAGGCATAAGGCAGGGGCACCTATGCAGGCTAGGCTTAAGGCAGGGGCACAAGTGATGGCTACACATAAGGCATACGGCTAACTCTTTGCACTCTTTGCATAAAGGGATAGACACCCTTAGGGGTGAAGAGCTAGCTTTCACCCCTCTACTCTGTACTTTGTTGTACGGTGCGGAGCCACTCCATAACCCCCATGCTCCAAGCGACCAGGCACATCTTGTCTGTCCTCCGTAAATGGGTAATGCCTTCGTCCCCAATTACAGTCGTGCATGTGCATTCAGACGGGACAAGAGCGAAGAGCGTAAAGCCTGCCCTACGTGCATAACCAACATGAAGCTAAAGACAAAAAAACAATAATACAAGGGGCTCAAAAGTGCTGGCTAGGCATAAGGCAGGGGCACAAGTGCAGGCTAGGCATAAGGCAGGGGCACAAGTGCAGGCTAGGCATAAGGCAGGGGCACAAGTGCAGGCTAGGCATAAGGCAGGGGCACAAGTGCTGGCTAGGCATAAGGCAGGGGCACAAGTGCTGGCTAGGCATAAGGCAGGGGCACAAGTGCTGGCTAGGCATAAGGCAGGGGCACAAGTGCTGGCTAGGCATAAGGCAGGGGCACAAGTGCTGGCTAGGCATAAGGCAGGGGCACAAGTGCTGGCTAGGCATAAGGCAGGGGCACAAGTGCTGGCTAGGCATAAGGCAGGGGCACAAGTGCTGGCTAGGCATAAGGCAGGGGCACAAGTGCTGGCTAGGCATAAGGCAGGGGCACAAGTGCTGGCTAGGCATAAGGCAGGGGCACAAGTGCTGGCTAGGCATAAGGCAGGGGCACAAGTGCTGGCTAGGCATAAGGCAGGGGCACAAGTGCAAACAAAGCATAAGGCAGAGGCACAAGTGCAAGCTAAGCATAAGGCAGGGGCACCTATGCAGGCTAGGCTTAAGGCAGGGGCACAAGTGATGGCTACACATAAGGCATACAGCTAACTCTTTGCACTCTTTGCATAAAGGGATAGGCACCCTTAGGGGTGAAGAGCTAGCTTTCACCCCTCTACTCTGTACTTTGTTGTACAGTGCGGAGCCACTCCATAACCCCCATGCTCCAAGCGACCAGGCACATCTTGTCTGTCCTCCGTAAATGGGTAATGCCTTCGTCCCCAATTACAGTCGTGCATGTGCATTCAGACGGGACAAGAGCGAAGAGCGTAAAGCCTGCCCTGTGAGCATAAACAACATGAAACTAAAGACAAAAAAACAATAATGCAAGGGTCTCAAAAGTGCTGGCTAGGCATAAGGCAGGGGCACAAGTGCTGGCTAGGCATAAGGCAGGGGCACAAGTGCTGGCTAGGCATTAGGCAGGGGCACACGTGCTGGCTAGGCATTAGGCAGGGGCACACGTGCTGGCTAGGCATTAGGCAGGGGCACACGTGCTGGCTAGGCATAAGGCAGGGGCACACGTGCTGGCTAGGCATAAGGCAGGGGCACACGTGCTGGCTAGGCATAAGGCAGGGGCACGCGTGCTGGCTAGGCATAAGGCAGGGGCACACGTGCTGGCTAGGCATAAGGCAGGGGCACACGTGCTGGCTAGGCATAAGGCAGGGGCACAAGTGCTGGCTAGGCATAAGGCAGGGGCACAAGTGCTGGCTAGGCATAAGGCAGGGGCACAAGTGCTGGCTAGGCATAAGGCAGGGGCACAAGTGCTGGCTAGGCATAAGGCAGGGGCACAATTGCTGGCTAGGCATGGGCACAAGTGCTGGCTAGGCATAAGGCAGGGGCACAAGTGCTGGCTAGGAATAAGGCAGGGGCACAAGTGCTGGCTAGGAATAAGGCAGGGGCACAAGTGCTGGCTAGGAATAAGGCAGGGGCACAAGTGCTGGCTAGGAATAAGGCAGGGGCACAAGTGCTGGCTAGGCATAAGGCAGGGGCACAAGTGCAGGCTAGGCATAAGGCAGGGGCACAAGTGCAGGCTAGGCATAAGGCAGGGGCACAAGTGCAAACTAGGCATAAGGCAGGGGCACTAGTGCGGGCTAGGCATAAGGCAGGGGCACAAGTGCGGGCTAGGCATAAGGCAAGGGCACAAGTGCGGGCTAGGCATAAGTCAGGGGCACAAGTGCGGGCTAGGCATAAGGCAGGGGCACAAGTGCGGGCTAGGCATAAGGCAGGGGCACAAGTGCGGGCTAGGCATAAGGCAGGGGCACAAGTGCGGGCTAGGCATAAGGCAGGGGCACAAGTGCGGGCTAGGCATAAGGCAGGGGCACAAGTGCGGGCTAGGCATAAGGCAGGGGCACAAGTGCGGGCTAGGCATAAGGCAGGGGCACAAGTGCGGGCTAGGCATAAGGCAGGGGCACAAGTGCGGGCTAGGCATAAGGCAGGGGCACAAGTGCGGGCTAGGCATAAGGCAGGGGCACAAGTGCTGGCTAGGCATAAGGCAAGGGCACAAGTGCTGGCTAGGCATAAGGCAGGGGCACAATTGCTGGCTAGGCATAAGGCAGGGGCACAAGTGCAAACTGAGCATAAGGCAGAGGCACAAGTGCAAGCTAGGCATAAGGCAGGGGCACCTATGCAGGCTAGGCTTAAGGCAGGGGCACAAGTGATGGCTACACATAAGGCATACGGCTAACTCTTTGCACTCTTTGCACTCTTTGCATAAAGGGATAGACACCCTTAGGGGTGAAGAGCTAGCTTTCACCCCTCTACTCTGTACTTTGTTGTACAGTGTGGAGCCACTCCATAACCCCCATGCTCCAAGCGACCAGGCACATCTTGTCTGTCCTCCGTAAATGGGTAATGCCTTCGTCCCCAATTACAGTCGTGCATGTGCATTCAGACGGGACAAGAGCGAAGAGCGTAAAGCCTGCCCTACGTGCATAACCAACATGAAGCTAAAGACAAAAAAACAATAATACAAGGGGCTCAAAAGTGCTGGCTAGGCATAAGGCAGGGGCACAAGTGCAGGCTAGGCATAAGGCAGGGGCACAAGTGCAGGCTAGGCATAAGGCAGGGGCACAAGTGCTGGCTAGGCATAAGGCAGGGGCACAAGTGCTGGCTAGGCATAAGGCAGGGGCACAAGTGCTGGCTAGGCATAAGGCAGGGGCACAAGTGCTGTCTAGGCATAAGGCAGGGGCACAAGTGCTGGCTAGGCATAAGGCAGGGGCACAAGTGCTGGCTAGGCATAAGGCAGGGGCACAAGTGCTGGCTAGGCATAAGGCAGGGGCACAAGTGCTGGCTAGGCATAAGGCAGGGGCACAAGTGCTGGCTAGGCATAAGGCAGGGGCACAAGTGCTGGCTAGGCATAAGGCAGGGGCACAAGTGCTGGCTAGGCATAAGGCAGGGGCACAAGTGCTGGCTAGGCATAAGGCAGGGGCACAAGTGCTGGCTAGGCATAAGGCAGGGGCACAAGTGCAAACAAAGCATAAGGCAGAGGCACAAGTGCAAGCTAAGCATAAGGCAGGGGCACCTATGCAGGCTAGGCTTAAGGCAGGGGCACAAGTGATGGCTACACATAAGGCATACAGCTAACTCTTTGCACTCTTTGCATAAAGGGATAGGCACCCTTAGGGGTGAAGAGCTAGCTTTCACCCCTCTACTCTGTACTTTGTTGTACAGTGCGGAGCCACTCCATAACCCCCATGCTCCAAGCGACCAGGCACTTCTTGTCTGTCCTCCGTAAATGGGTAATGCCTTCGTCCCCAATTACAGTCGTGCATGTGCATTCAGACGGGACAAGAGCGAAGAGCGTAAAGCCTGCCCTGTGAGCATAAACAACATGAAACTAAAGACAAAAAAACAATAATGCAAGGGTCTCAAAAGTGCTGGCTAGGCATAAGGCAGGGGCACAAGTGCTGGCTAGGCATAAGGCAGGGGCACAAGTGCTGGCTAGGCATAAGGCAGGGGCACAAGTGCTGGCTAGGCATTAGGCAGGGGCACACGTGCTGGCTAGGCATTAGGCAGGGGCACACGTGCTGGCTAGGCATAAGGCAGGGGCACACGTGCTGGCTAGGCATAAGGCAGGGGCACACGTGCTGGCTAGGCATAAGGCAGGGGCACACGTGCTGGCTAGGCATAAGGCAGGGGCACACGTGCTGGCTAGGCATAAGGCAGGGGCAAACGTGCTGGCTAGGCATAAGGCAGGGGCAAACGTGCTGGCTAGGCATAAGGAAGGGGCACACGTGCTGGCTAGGCATAAGGCAGGGGCACACGTGCTGGCTAGGCATAAGGCAGGGGCACACGTGCTGGCTAGGCATAAGGCAGGGGCACAAGTGCTGGCTAGGCATAAGGCATGGGCACAAGTGCTGGCTAGGCATAAGGCAGGGGCACAAGTGCTGGCTAGGCATAAGGCAGGGGCACAAGTGCTGGCTAGGCATAAGGCAGGGGCACAATTGCTGGCTAGGCATAAGGCACGGGCACAAATGCTGGCTAGGCATAAGGCAGGGGCACAAGTGCTGGCTAGGAATAAGGCAGGGGCACAAGTGCTGGCTAGGAATAAGGCAGGGGCACAAGTGCTGGCTAGGCATAAGGCAGGGGCACAAGTGCAGGCTAGGCATAAGGCAGGGGCACAAGTGCAGGCTAGGCATAAGGCAGGGGCACAAGTGCAAACTAGGCATAAGGCAGGGGCACTAGTGCGGGCTAGGCATAAGGCAGGGGCACAAGTGCGGGCTAGGCATAAGTCAGGGGCACAAGTGCGGGCTAGGCATAAGGCAGGGGCACAAGTGCGGGCTAGGCATAAGGCAGGGGCACAAGTGCGGGCTAGGCATAAGGCAGGGGCACAAGTGCGGGCTAGGCATAAGGCAGGGGCACAAGTGCGGGCTAGGCATAAGGCAGGGGCACAAGTGCTGGCTAGGCATAAGGCAAGGGCACAAGTGCTGGCTAGGCATAAGGCAGGGGCACAATTGCTGGCTAGGCATAAGGCAGGGGCACAAGTGCAAACTGAGCATAAGGCAGAGGCACAAGTGCAAGCTAGGCATAAGGCAGGGGCACCTATGCAGGCTAGGCTTAAGGCAGGGGCACAAGTGATGGCTACACATAAGGCATACGGCTAACTCTTTGCACTCTTTGCATAAAGGGATAGACACCCTTAGGGGTGAAGAGCTAGCTTTCACCCCTCTACTCTGTACTTTGTTGTACAGTGCGGAGCCACTCCATAACCCCCATGCTCCAAGCGACCAGGCACTTCTTGTCTGTCCTCCGTAAATGGGTAATGCCTTCGTCCCCAATTACAGTCGTGCATGTGCATTCAGACGGGACAAGAGCGAAGAGCGTAAAGCCTGCCCTATGTGCATAACCAACATGAAGCTAAAGACAAAAAAACAATAATACAAGGGGCTCAAAAGTGCTGGCTAGGCATAAGGCAGGGGCACAAGTGCAGGCTAGGCATAAGGCAGGGGCACAAGTGCAGGCTAGGCATAAGGCAGGGGCACAAGTGCTGGCTAGGCATAAGGCAGGGGCACAAGTGCTGGCTAGGCATAAGGCAGGGGCACAAGTGCTGGCTAGGCATAAGGCAGGGGCACAAGTGCTGGCTAGGCATAAGGCAGGGGCACAAGTGCTGGCTAGGCATAAGGCAGGGGCACAAGTGCTGGCTAGGCATAAGGCAGGGGCACAAGTGCTGTCTAGGCATAAGGCAGGGGCACAAGTGCTGGCTAGGCATAAGGCAGGGGCACAAGTGCTGGCTAGGCATAAGGCAGGGGCACAAGTGCTGGCTAGGCATAAGGCAGGGGAACAAGTGCTGGCTAGGCATAAGGCAGGGGCACAAGTGCTGGCTAGGCATAAGGCAGGGGCACAAGTGCTGGCTAGGCATAAGGCAGGGGCACAAGTGCTGGCTAGGCATAAGGCAGGGGCACAAGTGCTGGCTAGGCATAAGGCAGGGGCACAAGTGCTGGCTAGGCATAAGGCAGGGGCACAAGTGCTGGCTAGGCATAAGGCAGGGGCACAAGTGCTGGCTAGGCATAAGGCAGGGGCACAAGTGCTGGCTAGGCATAAGGCAGGGGCACAAGTGCTGGCTAGGCATAAGGCAGGGGCACAAGTGCTGGCTAGGCATAAGGCAGGGGCACAAGTGCTGGCTAGGCATAAGGCAGGGGCACAAGTGCTGGCTAGGCATAAGGCAGGGGCACAAGTGCTGGCTAGGCATAAGGCAGGGGCACAAGTGCTGGCTAGGCATAAGGCAGGGGCACAAGTGCTGGCTAGGCATAAGGCAGGGGCACAAGTGCTGGCTAGGCATAAGGCAGGGGCACAAGTGCTGGCTAGGCATAAGGCAGGGGCACAAGTGCTGGCTAGGCATAAGGCAGGGGCACAAGTGCTGGCTAGGCATAAGGCAGGGGCACAAGTGCTGGCTAGGCATAAGGCAGGGGCACAAGTGCTGGCTAGGCATAAGGCAGGGGCACAAGTGCTGGCTAGGCATAAGGCAGGGGCACAAGTGCTGGCTAGGCTTAAGGCAGGGGCACAAGTGCTGGCTAGACATAAGGCAGGGGCACAAGTGCTGGCTAGGCATAAGGCAGGGGCACAAGTGCTGGCTAGGCATAAGGCAGGGGCACAAGTGCAAACAAAGCATAAGGCAGAGGCACAAGTGCAAGCTAAGCATAAGGCAGGGGCACCTATGCAGGCTAGGCTTAAGGCAGGGGCACAAGTGATGGCTACACATAAGGCATACAGCTAACTCTTTGCACTCTTTGCATAAAGGGATAGGCACCCTTAGGGGTGAAGAGCTAGCTTTCACCCCTCTACTCTGTACTTTGTTGTACAGTGCGGAGCCACTCCATAACCCCCATGCTCCAAGCGACCAGGCACTTCTTGTCTGTCCTCCGTAAATGGGTAATGCCTTCGTCCCCAATTACAGTCGTGCATGTGCATTCAGACGGGACAAGAGCGAAGAGCGTAAAGCCTGCCCTGTGAGCATAAACAACATGAAACTAAAGACAAAAAAACAATAATGCAAGGGTCTCAAAAGTGCTGGCTAGGCATAAGGCAGGGGCACAAGTGCTGGCTAGGCATAAGGCAGGGGCACAAGTGCTGGCTAGGCATTAGGCAGGGGCACACGTGCTGGCTAGGCATTAGGCAGGGGCACACGTGCTGGCTAGGCATAAGGCAGGGGCACACGTGCTGGCTAGGCATAAGGCAGGGGCACACGTGCTGGCTAGGCATAAGGCAGGGGCACACGTGCTGGCTAGGCATAAGGCAGGGGCACACGTGCTGGCTAGGCATAAGGCAGGGGCAAACGTGCTGGCTAGGCATAAGGCAGGGGCAAACGTGCTGGCTAGGCATAAGGAAGGGGCACACGTGCTGGCTAGGCATAAGGCAGGGGCACACGTGCTGGCTAGGCATAAGGCAGGGGCACAAGTGCTGGCTAGGCATAAGGCATGGGCACAAGTGCTGGCTAGGCATAAGGCAGGGGCACAAGTGCTGGCTAGGCATAAGGCAGGGGCACAAGTGCTGGCTAGGCATAAGGCAGGGGCACAATTGCTGGCTAGGCATAAGGCACGGGCACAAATGCTGGCTAGGCATAAGGCAGGGGCACAAGTGCTGGCTAGGAATAAGGCAGGGGCACAAGTGCTGGCTAGGAATAAGGCAGGGGCACAAGTGCTGGCTAGGCATAAGGCAGGGGCACAAGTGCAGGCTAGGCATAAGGCAGGGGCACAAGTGCAGGCTAGGCATAAGGCAGGGGCACAAGTGCAAACTAGGCATAAGGCAGGGGCACTAGTGCGGGCTAGGCATAAGGCAGGGGCACAAGTGCGGGCTAGGCATAAGTCAGGGGCACAAGTGCGGGCTAGGCATAAGGCAGGGGCACAAGTGCGGGCTAGGCATAAGGCAGGGGCACAAGTGCGGGCTAGGCATAAGGCAGGGGCACAAGTGCGGGCTAGGCATAAGGCAGGGGCACAAGTGCGGGCTAGGCATAAGGCAGGGGCACAAGTGCTGGCTAGGCATAAGGCAAGGGCACAAGTGCTGGCTAGGCATAAGGCAGGGGCACAATTGCTGGCTAGGCATAAGGCAGGGGCACAAGTGCAAACTGAGCATAAGGCAGAGGCACAAGTGCAAGCTAGGCATAAGGCAGGGGCACCTATGCAGGCTAGGCTTAAGGCAGGGGCACAAGTGATGGCTACACATAAGGCATACGGCTAACTCTTTGCACTCTTTGCATAAAGGGATAGACACCCTTAGGGGTGAAGAGCTAGCTTTCACCCCTCTACTCTGTACTTTGTTGTACAGTGCGGAGCCACTCCATAACCCCCATGCTCCAAGCGACCAGGCACATCTTGTCTGTCCTCCGTAAATGGGTAATGCCTTCGTCCCCAATTACAGTCGTGCATGTGCATTCAGACGGGACAAGAGCGAAGAGCGTAAAGCCTGCCCTATGTGCATAACCAACATGAAGCTAAAGACAAAAAAACAATAATACAAGGGGCTCAAAAGTGCTGGCTAGGCATAAGGCAGGGGCACAAGTGCAGGCTAGGCATAAGGCAGGGGCACAAGTGCAGGCTAGGCATAAGGCAGGGGCACAAGTGCTGGCTAGGCATAAGGCAGGGGCACAAGTGCTGGCTAGGCATGAGGCAGGGGCACAAGTGCTGGCTAGGCATAAGGCAGGGGCACAAGTGCTGGCTAGGCATAAGGCAGGGGCACAAGTGCTGGCTAGGCATAAGGCAGGGGCACAAGTGCTGGCTAGGCATAAGGCAGGGGCACAAGTGCTGTCTAGGCATAAGGCAGGGGCACAAGTGCTGGCTAGGCATAAGGCAGGGGCACAAGTGCTGGCTAGGCATAAGGCAGGGGCACAAGTGCTGGCTAGGCATAAGGCAGGGGCACAAGTGCTGGCTAGGCATAAGGCAGGGGCACAAGTGCTGGCTAGGCATAAGGCAGGGGCACAAGTGCTGGCTAGGCATAAGGCAGGGGCACAAGTGCTGGCTAGGCATAAGGCAGGGGCACAAGTGCTGGCTAGGCATAAGGCAGGGGCACAAGTGCTGGCTAGGCATAAGGCAGGGGCACAAGTGCTGGCTAGGCATAAGGCAGGGGCACAAGTGCTGGCTAGGCATAAGGCAGGGGCACAAGTGCTGGCTAGGCATAAGGCAGGGGCACAAGTGCTGGCTAGGCATAAGGCAGGGGCACAAGTGCTGGCTAGGCATAAGGCAGGGGCACAAGTGCTGGCTAGGCATAAGGCAGGGGCACAAGTGCTGGCTAGGCATAAGGCAGGGGCACAAGTGCTGGCTAGGCATAAGGCAGGGGCACAAGTGCTGGCTAGGCATAAGGCAGGGGCACAAGTGCTGGCTAGGCATAAGGCAGGGGCACAAGTGCTGGCTAGGCATAAGGCAGGGGCACAAGTGCTGGCTAGGCATAAGGCAGGGGCACAAGTGCTGGCTAGGCATAAGGCAGGGGCACAAGTGCTGGCTAGGCATAAGGCAGGGGCACAAGTGCTGGCTAGGCATAAGGCAGGGGGCACAAGTGCTGGCTAGGCATAAGGCAGGGGCACAAGTGCTGGCTAGGCATAAGGCAGGGGCACAAGTGCTGGCTAGGCATAAGGCAGGGGCACAAGTGCTGGCTAGGCATAAGGCAGGGGCACAAGTGCTGGCTAGGCATAAGGCAGGGGCACAAGTGCTGGCTAGGCATAAGGCAGGGGCACAAGTGCTGGCTAGGCATAAGGCAGGGGCACAAGTGCTGGCTAGGCATAAGGCAGGGGCACAACTGCGGGCTAGGCATAAGGCAGGGGCACAACTGCGGGCTAGGCATAAGGCAGGGGCACAACTGCGGGCTAGGCATAAGGCAGGGGCACAACTGCGGGCTAGGCATAAGGCAGAGGCACAACTGCGGGCTAGGCATAAGGCAGAGGGCACAACTGCGGGCTAGGCATAAGGCAGGGGCACAACTGCGGGCTAGGCATAAGGCAGGGGCACAACTGCGGGCTAGGCATAAGGCAGGGGGCACAACTGCGGGCTAGGCATAAGGCAGGGGCACAACTGCGGGCTAGGCATAAGGCAGGGGCACAAGTGCGGGCTAGGCATAAGGCAGGGGCACAAGTGCGGGCTAGGCATAAGGCAGGGGCACAAGTGCGGGCTAGGCATAAGGCAGGGGCACAAGTGCGGGGCTAGGCATAAGGCAGGGGCACAAGTGCGGGCTAGGCATAAGGCAGGGGCACAAGTGCGGGCTAGGCATAAGGCAGGGGCACAAGTGCGGGCTAGGCATAAGGCAGGGGCACAAGTGCGGGCTAGGCTATAAGGCAGGGGGCACAAGTGCGGGCTAGGCATAAGGCAGGGGCACAAGTGCGGGCTAGGCATAAGGCAGGGGCACAAGTGCTGGCTAGGCATAAGACAGGGGCACAAGTGCAGGCTAGGCATAAGGCAGGGGCACAAGTGCAGGCTAGGCATAAGGCAGGGGCACAAGTGCAGGCTAGGCATAAGGGAGGGGCACAAGTGCAGGCTAGGCATAAGGCAGGGGCATAAGGCAGGGGCACAAGTGCAGGCTAGGCATAAGGCAGGGGCACAAGTGCTGGCTAGGCATAAGGCAGGGGCACAAGTGCTGGCTAGGCATAAGGCAAGGGCACAAGTGCTGGCTAGGCATAAGGCAGGGGCACAAGTGCTGGCTAGGCATAAGGCAGGGGCACAAGTGATGGCTAGGCATAAGGCAGGGGCACAAGTGATGGCTAGGCATAAGGCAGGGGCACAAGTGCTGGCTAGGCATAAGGCAGGGGCACAAGTGCTGGCTAGGCATAAGGCAGGGGCACAAGTGCTGGCTAGGCATAAGGCAGGGGCACAAGTGCTGGCTAGGCATAAGGCAGGGGCACAAGTGCTGGCTAGGCATAAGGCAGGGGAACAAGTGCTGGCTAGGCATAAGGCAGGGGCACAAGTGCTGGCTAGGCATAAGGCAGGGGCACAAGTGCTGGCTAGGCATAAGGCAGGGGCACAAGTGCTGGCTAGGCATAAGGCAGGGACACAAGTGCTGGCTAGGCATAAGGCTGGGGCACAAGTGCTGGCTAGGCATAAGGCAGGGGCACAAGTGCTGGCTAGGCATAAGGCAGGGGCACAAGTGCTGGCTAGGCATAAGGCAGGGGCACAAGTGCTGGCTAGGCATAAGGCAGGGGCACAAGTGCTGGCTAGGCATAAGGCAGGGGCACAAGTGCTGGCTAGGCATAAGGCAGGGGCACAAGTGCTGGCTAGGCATAAGGCAGGGGCACAAGTGCTGGCTAGGCATAAGGCAGGGGCACAAGTGCTGGCTAGGCATAAGGCAGGGGCACAAGTGCTGGCTAGGCATAAGGCAGGGGCACAAGTGCTGGCTAGGCATAAGGCAGGGGCACAAGTGCTGGCTAGGCATAAGGCAGGGGCACAAGTGCTGGCTAGGCATAAGGCAGGGGCACAAGTGCTGGCTAGGCATAAGGCAGGGGCACAAGTGCTGGCTAGGCATAAGGCAGGGGCACAAGTGCTGGCTAGGCATAAGGCAGGGGCACAAGTGCTGGCTAGGCATAAGGCAGGGGCACAAGTGCTGGCTAGGCATAAGGCAGGGGCACAAGTGCTGGCTAGGCTTAAGGCAGGGGCACAAGTGCTGGCTAGACATAAGGCAGGGGCACAAGTGCTGGCTAGGCATAAGGCAGGGGCACAAGTGCTGGCTAGGCATAAGGCAGGGGCACAAGTGCAATCAAAGCATAAGGCAGAGGCACAAGTGCAAGCTAAGCATAAGGCAGGGGCACCTATGCAGGCTAGGCTTAAGGCAGGGGCACAAGTGATGGCTACACATAAGGCATACAGCTAACTCTTTGCACTCTTTGCATAAAGGGATAGGCACCCTTAGGGGTGAAGAGCTAGCTTTCACCCCTCTACTCTGTACTTTGTTGTACAGTGCGGAGCCACTCCATAACCCCCATGCTCCAAGCGACCAGGCACTTCTTGTCTGTCCTCCGTAAATGGGTAATGCCTTCGTCCCCAATTACAGTCGTGCATGTGCATTCAGACGGGACAAGAGCGAAGAGCGTAAAGCCTGCCCTGTGAGCATAAACAACATGAAACTAAAGACAAAAAAACAATAATGCAAGGGTCTCAAAAGTGCTGGCTAGGCATAAGGCAGGGGCACAAGTGCTGGCTAGGCATAAGGCAGGGGCACAAGTGCTGGCTAGGCATTAGGCAGGGGCACACGTGCTGGCTAGGCATTAGGCAGGGGCACACGTGCTGGCTAGGCATAAGGCAGGGGCACACGTGCTGGCTAGGCATAAGGCAGGGGCACACGTGCTGGCTAGGCATAAGGCAGGGGCACACGTGCTGGCTAGGCATAAGGCAGGGGCACACGTGCTGGCTAGGCATAAGGCAGGGGCAAACGTGCTGGCTAGGCATAAGGCAGGGGCAAACGTGCTGGCTAGGCATAAGGAAGGGGCACACGTGCTGGCTAGGCATAAGGCAGGGGCACACGTGCTGGCTAGGCATAAGGCAGGGGCACAAGTGCTGGCTAGGCATAAGGCATGGGCACAAGTGCTGGCTAGGCATAAGGCAGGGGCACAAGTGCTGGCTAGGCATAAGGCAGGGGCACAAGTGCTGGCTAGGCATAAGGCAGGGGCACAATTGCTGGCTAGGCATAAGGCACGGGCACAAATGCTGGCTAGGCATAAGGCAGGGGCACAAGTGCTGGCTAGGAATAAGGCAGGGGCACAAGTGCTGGCTAGGAATAAGGCAGGGGCACAAGTGCTGGCTAGGCATAAGGCAGGGGCACAAGTGCAGGCTAGGCATAAGGCAGGGGCACAAGTGCAGGCTAGGCATAAGGCAGGGGCACAAGTGCAAACTAGGCATAAGGCAGGGGCACTAGTGCGGGCTAGGCATAAGGCAGGGGCACAAGTGCGGGCTAGGCATAAGTCAGGGGCACAAGTGCGGGCTAGGCATAAGGCAGGGGCACAAGTGCGGGCTAGGCATAAGGCAGGGGCACAAGTGCGGGCTAGGCATAAGGCAGGGGCACAAGTGCGGGCTAGGCATAAAGCAGGGGCACAAGTGCGGGCTAGGCATAAGGCAGGGGCACAAGTGCTGGCTAGGCATAAGGCAAGGGCACAAGTGCTGGCTAGGCATAAGGCAGGGGCACAATTGCTGGCTAGGCATAAGGCAGGGGCACAAGTGCAAACTGAGCATAAGGCAGAGGCACAAGTGCAAGCTAGGCATAAGGCAGGGGCACCTATGCAGGCTAGGCTTAAGGCAGGGGCACAAGTGATGGCTACACATAAGGCATACGGCTAACTCTTTGCACTCTTTGCATAAAGGGATAGACACCCTTAGGGGTGAAGAGCTAGCTTTCACCCCTCTACTCTGTACTTTGTTGTACAGTGCGGAGCCACTCCATAACCCCCATGCTCCAAGCGACCAGGCACATCTTGTCTGTCCTCCGTAAATGGGTAATGCCTTCGTCCCCAATTACAGTCGTGCATGTGCATTCAGACGGGACAAGAGCGAAGAGCGTAAAGCCTGCCCTATGTGCATAACCAACATGAAGCTAAAGACAAAAAAACAATAATACAAGGGGCTCAAAAGTGCTGGCTAGGCATAAGGCAGGGGCACAAGTGCAGGCTAGGCATAAGGCAGGGGCACAAGTGCAGGCTAGGCATAAGGCAGGGGCACAAGTGCTGGCTAGGCATAAGGCAGGGGCACAAGTGCTGGCTAGGCATAAGGCAGGGGCACAAGTGCTGGCTAGGCATAAGGCAGGGGCACAAGTGCTGGCTAGGCATAAGGCAGGGGCACAAGTGCTGGCTAGGCATAAGGCAGGGGCACAAGTGCTGGCTAGGCATAAGGCAGGGGCACAAGTGCTGTCTAGGCATAAGGCAGGGGCACAAGTGCTGGCTAGGCATAAGGCAGGGGCACAAGTGCTGGCTAGGCATAAGGCAGGGGCACAAGTGCTGGCTAGGCATAAGGCAGGGGAACAAGTGCTGGCTAGGCATAAGGCAGGGGCACAAGTGCTGGCTAGGCATAAGGCAGGGGCACAAGTGCTGGCTAGGCATAAGGCAGGGGCACAAGTGCTGGCTAGGCATAAGGCAGGGGCACAAGTGCTGGCTAGGCATAAGGCAGGGGCACAAGTGCTGGCTAGGCATAAGGCAGGGGCACAAGTGCTGGCTAGGCATAAGGCAGGGGCACAAGTGCTGGCTAGGCATAAGGCAGGGGCACAAGTGCTGGCTAGGCATAAGGCAGGGGCACAAGTGCTGGCTAGGCATAAGGCAGGGGCACAAGTGCTGGCTAGGCATAAGGCAGGGGCACAAGTGCTGGCTAGGCATAAGGCAGGGGCACAAGTGCTGGCTAGGCATAAGGCAGGGGCACAAGTGCTGGCTAGGCATAAGGCAGGGGCACAAGTGCTGGCTAGGCATAAGGCAGGGGCACAAGTGCTGGCTAGGCATAAGGCAGGGGCACAAGTGCTGGCTAGGCATAAGGCAGGGGCACAAGTGCTGGCTAGGCATAAGGCAGGGGCACAAGTGCTGGCTAGGCATAAGGCAGGGGCACAAGTGCTGGCTAGGCATAAGGCAGGGGCACAAGTGCTGGCTAGGCATAAGGCAGGGGCACAAGTGCTGGCTAGGCATAAGGCAGGGGCACAAGTGCTGGCTAGGCATAAGGCAGGGGCACAAGTGCTGGCTAGGCATAAGGCAGGGGCACAAGTGCTGGCTAGGCATAAGGCAGGGGCACAAGTGCTGGCTAGGCATAAGGCAGGGGCACAAGTGCTGGCTAGGCATAAGGCAGGGGCACAAGTGCTGGCTAGGCATAAGGCAGGGGCACAAGTGCTGGCTAGGCATAAGGCAGGGGCACAAGTGCTGGCTAGGCATAAGGCAAGGGCACAAGTGCTGGCTAGGCATAAGGCAGGGGCACAAGTGCTGGCTAGGCATAAGGCAGGGGCACAAGTGCTGGCTAGGCATAAGGCAGGGGCACAAGTGCTGGCTAGGCATAAGGCAGGGGCACAAGTGCTGGCTAGGCATAAGGCAGGGGCACAAGTGCTGGCTAGGCATAAGGCAGGGGCACAAGTGCTGGCTAGGCATAAGGCAGGGGCACAAGTGCTGGCTAGGCATAAGGCAGGGGCACAAGTGCTGGCTAGGCATAAGGCAGGGGCACAAGTGCTGGCTAGGCATAAGGCAGGGGCACAAGTGCTGGCTAGGCATAAGGCAGGGGCACAAGTGCTGGCTAGGCATAAGGCAGGGGCACAAGTGCTGGCTAGGCATAAGGCAGGGGCACAAGTGCTGGCTAGGCATAAGGCAGGGGCACAAGTGCTGGCTAGGCATAAGGCAGGGGCACAAGTGCTGGCTAGGCATAAGGCAGGGGCACAAGTGCTGGCTAGGCATAAGGCAGGGGCACAAGTGCTGGCTAGGCATAAGGCAGGGGCACAAGTGCTGGCTAGGCATAAGGCAGGGGCACAAGTGCTGGCTAGGCATAAGGCAAGGGCACAAGTGCTGGCTAGGCATAAGGCAGGGGCACAAGTGCTGGCTAGGCATAAGGCAGGGGCACAAGTGCTGGCTAGGCATAAGGCAGGGGCACAAGTGCTGGCTAGGCATAAGGCAGGGGCACAAGTGCTGGCTAGGCATAAGGCAGGGGCACAAGTGCTGGCTAGGCATAAGGCAGGGGCACAAGTGCTGGCTAGGCATAAGGCAGGGGCACAAGTGCTGGCTAGGCATAAGGCAGGGGCACAAGTGCTGGCTAGGCATAAGGCAGGGGCACAAGTGCTGGCTAGGCATAAGGCAAGGGCACAAGTGCTGGCTAGGCATAAGGCAGGGGCACAAGTGCTGGCTAGGCATAAGGCAGGGGCACAAGTGCTGGCTAGGCATAAGGCAGGGGCACAAGTGCAGGCTAGGCATAAGGCAGGGGCACAAGTGCAGGCTAGGCATAAGGCAGGGGCACAAGTGCTGGCTAGGCATAAGGCAGGGGCACAAGTGCTGGCTAGGCATAAGGCAGGGGCACAAGTGCTGGCTAGGCATAAGGCAGGGGCACAAGTGCTGGCTAGGCATAAGGCAGGGGCACAAGTGCTGGCTAGGCATAAGGCAGGGGCACAAGTGCTGGCTAGGCATAAGGCAGGGGCACAAGTGCTGGCTAGGCATAAGGCAGGGGCACAAGTGCTGGCTAGGCATAAGGCAGGGGCACAGGTGCTGGCTAGGCATAAGGCAGGGGCACAAGTGCTGGCTAGGCATAAGGCAGGGGCACAAGTGCTGGCTAGGCATAAGGCAGGGGCACAAGTGCTGGCTAGGCATAAGGCAGGGGCACAAGTGCTGGCTAGGCATAAGGCAGGGGCACAAGTGCTGGCTAGGCATAAGGCAGGGGCACAAGTGCTGGCTAGGCATAAGGCAGGGGCACAAGTGCTGGCTAGGCATAAGGCAGGGGCACAAGTGCTGGCTAGGCATAAGGCAGGGGCACAAGTGCTGGCTAGGCATAAGGCAGGGGCACAAGTGCTGGCTAGGCATAAGGCAGGGGCACAAGTGCTGGCTAGGCATAAGGCAGGGGCACAAGTGCTGGCTAGGCATAAGGCAGGGGCACAAGTGCTGGCTAGGCATAAGGCAGGGGCACAAGTGCTGGCTAGGCATAAGGCAGGGGCACAAGTGCTGGCTAGGCATAAGGCAGGGGCACAAGTGCTGGCTAGGCATAAGGCAGGGGCACAAGTGCTGGCTAGGCTTAAGGCAGGGGCACAAGTGCTGGCTAGACATAAGGCAGGGGCACAAGTGCTGGCTAGGCATAAGGCAGGGGCACAAGTGCTGGCTAGGCATAAGGCAGGGGCACAAGTGCTGGCTAGGCATAAGGCAGGGGCACAAGTGCTGGCTAGGCATAAGGCAGGGGCACAAGTGCTGGCTAGGCATAAGGCAGGGGCACAAGTGCTGGCTAGGCATAAGGCAGGGGCACAAGTGCTGGCTAGGCATAAGGCAGGGGCACAAGTGCTGGCTAGGCATAAGGCAGGGGCACAAGTGCTGGCTAGGCATAAGGCAGGGGCACAAGTGCTGGCTAGGCATAAGGCAGGGGCACAAGTGCTGGCTAGGCATAAGGCAAGGGCACAAGTGCTGGCTAGGCATAAGGCAGGGGCACAAGTGCTGGCTAGGCATAAGGCAGGGGCACAAGTGCTGGCTAGGCATAAGGCAGGGGCACAAGTGCTGGCTAGGCATAAGGCAGGGGCACAAGTGCTGGCTAGGCATAAGGCAGGGGCACAAGTGCTGGCTAGGCATAAGGCAGGGGCACAAGTGCTGGCTAGGCATAAGGCAGGGGCACAAGTGCTGGCTAGGCATAAGGCAGGGGCACAAGTGCTGGCTAGGCATAAGGCAGGGGCACAACTGCGGGCTAGGCATAAGGCAGGGGCACAACTGCGGGCTAGGCATAAGGCAGGGGCACAACTGCGGGCTAGGCATAAGGCAGGGGCACAACTGCGGGCTAGGCATAAGGCAGGGGCACAACTGCGGGCTAGGCATAAGGCAGAGGCACAACTGCGGGCTAGGCATAAGGCAGGGGCACAACTGCGGGCTAGGCATAAGGCAGGGGCACAACTGCGGGCTAGGCATAAGGCAGGGGCACAACTGCGGGCTAGGCATAAGGCAGGGGCACAACTGCGGGCTAGGCATAAGGCAGGGGCACAAGTGCGGGCTAGGCATAAGGCAGGGGCACAAGTGCGGGCTAGGCATAAGGCAGGGGCACAAGTGCGGGCTAGGCATAAGGCAGGGGCACAAGTGCGGGCTAGGCATAAGGCAGGGGCACAAGTGCGGGCTAGGCATAAGGCAGGGGCACAAGTGCGGGCTAGGCATAAGGCAGGGGCACAAGTGCGGGCTAGGCATAAGGCAGGGGCACAAGTGCGGGCTAGGTATAAGGCAGGGGCACAAGTGCGGGCTAGGCATAAGGCAGGGGCACAAGTGCGGGCTAGGCATAAGGCAGGGGCACAAGTGCTGGCTAGGCATAAGACAGGGGCACAAGTGCAGGCTAGGCATAAGGCAGGGGCACAAGTGCAGGCTAGGCATAAGGCAGGGGCACAAGTGCAGGCTAGGCATAAGGGAGGGGCACAAGTGCAGGCTAGGCATAAGGCAGGGGCATAAGGCAGGGGCACAAGTGCAGGCTAGGCATAAGGCAGGGGCACAAGTGCTGGCTAGGCATAAGGCAGGGGCACAAGTGCTGGCTAGGCATAAGGCAAGGGCACAAGTGCTGGCTAGGCATAAGGCAGGGGCACAAGTGCTGGCTAGGCATAAGGCAGGGGCACAAGTGATGGCTAGGCATAAGGCAGGGGCACAAGTGATGGCTAGGCATAAGGCAGGGGCACAAGTGCTGGCTAGGCATAAGGCAGGGGCACAAGTGCTGGCTAGGCATAAGGCAGGGGCACAAGTGCTGGCTAGGCATAAGGCAGGGGCACAAGTGCTGGCTAGGCATAAGGCAGGGGCACAAGTGCTGGCTAGGCATAAGGCAGGGGCACAAGTGCTGGCTAGGCATAAGGCAGGGGCACAAGTGCTGGCTAGGCATAAGGCAGGGGCACAAGTGCTGGCTAGGCATAAGGCAGGGGCACAAGTGCTGGCTAGGCATAAGGCAGGGTCACAAGTACTGGCTAGGCATAAGGCAGGAGCACAAGTGCTGGCTAGGCATAAGTCAGGAGCACAAGTGCTGGCTAGGCATAAGGCAGGGGCACAAGTGCTGGTTAGGCTTTAGGCAGGGGCACAAGTGCTGGTTAGGCTTTAGGCAGGGGCACAAGTGCGGGCTAGGCATAAGGCAGGGGCACAAGTGCGGGCTACGCTTTAGGAGGGGGCACAAGTGCAAACAAAGCATAAGGCAGAGGCACAAGTGCAAGCTAAGCATAAGGCAGGGGCACCTATGCAGGCTAGGCTTAAGGCAGGGGCACCTATGCAGGCTAGGCTTAAGGCAGGGGCACAAGTGATGGCTACACATAAGGCATACAGCTAACTCTTTGCACTCTTTGCATGAAGGGATAGGCACCCTTAGGGGTGAAGAGCTAGCTTTCACCCCTCTACTCTGTACTTTGTTGTACAGTGCGGAGCCACTCCATAACCCCCATGCTCCAAGCGACCAGGCACTTCTTGGCTGTCCTCCGTAAATGGGTAATGCCTTCATCCCCAATTACAGTCGTGCATGTGCATTCAGACGGGACAAGAGCGAAGAGCGTAAAGCCTGCCCTGTGAGCATAAACAACATGAAACTAAAGACAAAAAAACAATAATGCAAGGGTCTCAAAAGTGCTGGCTAGGCATAAGGCAGGGGCACAAGTGCTGGCTAGGCATAAGGCAGGGGCACAAGTGCTGGCTAGGCATAAGGCAGGGGCACAAGTGCTGGCTAGGCATAAGGCAGGGGCACAAGTGCAGGCTAGGCATGAGGCAGGGGCACAAGTGCTGGCTAGGCATGAGGCAGGGGCACAAGTGCTGGCTAGGCATGAGGCAGGGGCACAAGTGCTGGCTAGGCATGAGGCAGGGGCACAAGTGCTGGCTAGGCATGAGGCAGTGGCACAAGTGCTGGCTAGGCATGAGGCAGGGGCACAAGTGCTGGCTAGGCATGAGGCAGGGGCACAAGTGCTGGCTAGGCATGAGGCAGGGGCACAAGTGCTGGCTAGGCATGAGGCAGGGGCACAAGTGCTGGCTAGGCATGAGGCAGGGGCACAAGTGCTGGCTAGGCATGAGGCAGGGGCACAAGTGCAGGCTAGGCATGAGGCAGGGGCACAAGTGCAGTCTAGGCATAAGGCAGGGGCACAAGTGCAGTCTAGGAATAAGGCAGGGGCACAAGTGCAGTCTAGGCATAAGGCAGGGGCACAAGTGCTGGCTAGGCATAAGGCAGGGGCACAAGTGCTGGCTAGCCATAAGGCAGGGGCACAAGTGCTGGCTAGGCATAAGGCAGGGGCACAAGTGCAGGCTAGGCATAAGGCAGGGGCACAAGTGCAGGCTAGGCATAAGGCAGGGGCACAAGTGCAGGCTAGGCATAAGGCAGGGGCACAAGTGCAGGCTAGGCATAAGGCAGGGGCACAAGTGCAGTCTAGGCATAAGGCAGGGGCACAAGTGCTGGCTAGGCATAAGGCAGGGGCACAAGTGCTGGCTAGGCATAAGGCAGGGGCACAAGTGCTGGCTAGGCATAAGGCAGGGGCACAAGTGCTGGCTAGGCATAAGGCAGGGGCACAAGTGCTGGCTAGGCATAAGGCAGGGGCACAAGTGCTGGCTAGGCATAAGGCAGGGGCACAAGTGCTGGCTAGGCATAAGGCAGGGGCACAAGTGCTGGCTAGGCATAAGGCAGGGGCACAACTGCGGGCTAGGCATAAGGCAGGGGCACAATTGCAGGCTAGGCATAAGGCAGGGGCACAACTGCGGGCTAGGCATAAGGCAGGGGCACAACTGCGGGCTAGGCATAAGGCAGGGGCACAACTGCGGGCTAGTCATAAGGCAGGGGCACAACTGCGGGCTAGGCATAAGGCAGGGGCACAACTGCGGGCTAGGCATAAGGCAGGGGCACAACTGCGGGCTAGGCATAAGGCAGGGGCACAACTGCGGGCTAGGCATAAGGCAGGGGCACAACTGCGGGCTAGGCATAAGGCAGGGGCACAACTGCGGGCTAGGCATAAGGCAGGGGCACAACTGCGGGCTAGGCATAAGGCAGGGGCACAACTGCGGGCTAGGCATATGGCAGGGGCACAAGTGCGGGCTAGGCATAATGCAGGGGCACAAGTGCTGGCTAGGCATAAGGCAGGGGCACAAGTGCGGGCTTGGCATAAGGCAGGGGCACAAGTGCTGGATAGGCATAAGGCAGGGGCAAAAGTGCTGGATAGGCATAAGACAGGGGCACAAGTGCTGGCTAGGCATAAGGCAGGGGCACAAGTGCAGGCTAGGCATAAGGCAGGGGCACAAGTGCAGGCTAGGCATAAGGGAGGGGCACAAGTGCAGGCTAGGCATAAGGGAGGGGCACAAGTGCAGGCTAGGCATAAGGCAGGGGCATAAGGCAGGGGTACAAGTGCAGGCTAGGCATAAGGCAGGGGCACAAGTGCAGTCTGGGCATAAGGCAGGGGCACAAGTGCTGGCTAGGCATAAGGCAGGGGCACAAGTGCTGGCTAGGCATAAGGCAGGGGCACAAGTGCTGGCTAGGCATAAGGCAGGGGCACAAGTGCAGGCTAGGCATAAGGCAGGGGCAAAAGTGCAGGCTAGGCATAAGGCAGGGGCACAAGTGCAGTCTAGGCATAAGGCAGGGGCACAAGTGCTGGCTAGGCATAAGGCAGGGGCACAAGTGCAGGCTAGGCATAAGGCAGGGGCACAAGTGCTGGCTAGGCATAAGGCAGGGGCTCAAGTGCTGGCTAGGCATAAGGCAGGGGCACAACTGCGGGCTAGGCATAAGGCAGGGGCACAACTGCGGGCTAGGCATATGGCAGGGGCACAAGTGCGGGCTAGGCATAAGGCAGGGGCACACGTGCTGGCTAGGCATAAGGCAAGGGCACACGTGCGGGCTAGGCATAAGGCAGGGGCACAAGTGCTTGACAGGCATAAGGCAGGGGCACAAGTGCTGGATAGGCATAAGGCAGGGGCACAAGTGCTGGCTAGGCATAAGGCAGGGGCACAAGTGCAGGCTAGGCATAAGGCAGGGGCACAAGTGCAGGCTAGGCATAAGGCAGGGGCACAAGTGCAGGCTAGGCATAAGGAAGGGGCACAACTGCGGGCTAGGCATAAGGCAGGGGCACAACTGCGGGCTAGGCATAAGGCAGGGGCACAACTGTGGGCTAGGCATAAGGCAGGGGCACAACTGCGGGCTAGGCATAAGGCAGGGGCACAACTGCGGGCTAGGCATATGGCAGGGGCACAAGTGCGGGCTAGGCATAAGGCAGGGGCACAAGTGCTGGCTAGGCATAAGGCAGGGGCACAAGTGCGGGCTAGGCATAAGGCAGGGGCACAAGTGCTGGATAGGCATAAGGCAGGGGCAAAAGTGCTGGATAGGCATAAGACAGGGGCACAAGTGCTGGCTAGGCATAAGGCAGGAGCACAAGTGCAGGCTAGGCATAAGGCAGGGGCACAAGTGCAGGCTAGGCATAAGGGAGGGGCACAAGTGCAGGCTAGGCATAAGGGAGGGGCACAAGTGCAGGCTAGGCATAAGGCAGGGGCATAAGGCAGGGGTACAAGTGCAGGCTAGGCATAAGGCAGGGGCACAAGTGCAGTCTGGGCATAAGGCAGGGGCACAAGTGCTGGCTAGGCATAAGGCAGGGGCACAAGTGCTGGCTAGGCATAAGGCAGGGGCACAAGTGCTGGCTAGGCATAAGGCAGGGGCACAAGTGCAGGCTAGGCATAAGGCAGGGGCACAAGTGCAGGCTAGGCATAAGGCAGGGGCAAAAGTGCAGGCTAGGCATAAGGCAGGGGCACAAGTGCAGTCTAGGCATAAGGCAGGGGCACAAGTGCTGGCTAGGCATAAGGCAGGGGCACAAGTGCTGGCTAGGCATAAGGCAAGGGCACAAGTGCTGGCTAGGCATAAGGCAGGGGCACAACTGCGGGCTAGGCATAAGGCAGGGGCACAACTGCGGGCTAGGCATATGGCAGGGGCACAAGTGCGGGCTAGGCATAAGGCAGGGGCACAAGTGCTGGCTAGGCATAAGGCAAGGGCACAAGTGCGGGCTAGGCATAAGGCAGGGGCACAAGTGCTTGATAGGCATAAGGCAGGGGCACAAGTGCTGGATAGGCATAAGGCAGGGGCACAAGTGCTGGCTAGGCATAAGGCAGGGGCACAAGTGCAGGCTAGGCATAAGGCAGGGGCACAAGTGCAGGCTAGGCATAAGGGAGGGGCACAAGTGCAGGCTAGGCATAAGGGAGGGGCACAAGTGCAGGCTAGGCATAAGGCAGGGGCATAAGGCAGGGGCACAAGTGCAGGCTAGGCATAAGGCAGGGGCACAAGTGCAGTCTAGGCATAAGGCAGGGGCACAAGTGCAGTCTAGGCATAAGGCAGGGGCACAAGTGCTGGCTAGGCATAAGGCAGGGGCACAAGTGCAGGCTAGGCATAAGGCAGGGGCATAAGGCAGGGGCACAAGTGCAGGCTAGGCATAAGGCAGGGGCACAAGTGCAGGCTAGGCATAAGGCAGGGGCACAAGTGCAGTCTAGGCATAAGGCAGGGGCACAAGTGCTGGCTAGGCATAAGGCAGGGGCACAAGTGCTGGCTAGGCATAAGGCAGGGGCACAAGTGCTGGCTAGGCATAAGGCAGGGGCACAAGTGCTGGCTAGGCATAAGGCAGGGGCACAAGTGCTGGCTAGGCATAAGGCAGGGGCATAAGGCAGGGGCACAAGTGCAGGCTAGGCATAAGGCAGGGGCATAAGGCAGGGGCACAAGTGCAGGCTAGGCATAAGGCAGGGGCACAAGTGCTGGCTAGGCATAAGGCAGGGGCATAAGGCAGGGGCACAAGTGCAGGCTAGGCATAAGGCAGGGGCATAAGGCAGGGGCACAAGTTCTGGCTAGGCATAAGGCAGGGGCACAAGTGCTGGCTAGGCATAAGGCAGGGGCACAAGTGCTGGCTAGGCATAAGGCAGGGGCACAAGTGCTGGCTAGGCATAAGGCAGGGGCACAAGTGCTGGCTAGGCATAAGGCAGGGGCACAAGTGCAGGCTAGGCATAAGGCAGGGGCACAAGTGCAGGCTACGCATAAGGCAGGGGCACAAGTGCAGGCTAGGCATAAGGCAGGGGCACAAGTGCAGGCTAGGCATAAGGCAGGGGCACAAGTGCAGGCTAGGCATAAGGCAGGGGCACAAGTGCAGGCTAGGCATAAGGCAGGGGCACAAGTGCAGGCTAGGCATAAGGCAGGGGCACAAGTGCAGGCTAGGCATAAGGCAGGGGCACAAGTGCAGGCTAGGCATAAGGCAGGGGCACACGTGCTGGCTAGGCATAAGGCAGGGGCACACGTGCTGGCAAGGCATAAGGCAGGGGCACAAGTGCGGGCAAGGCATAAGGCAGGGGCACAAGTGCGGGCTAGGCATAAGGCAGGGGCACAAGTGCGGGCTAGGCATAAGGCAGCGGCACAAGTGCGGGCTAGGCATAAGGCAGGGGCACAAGTGCGGGCTAGGCATAAGGCAGGGGCACAAGTGCGGGCTAGGCATAAGGCAGGGGCACAAGTGCGGGCTAGGCATAAGGCAGGGGCACAAGTGCGGGCTAGGCATAAGGCAGGGGCACAAGTGCGGGCTAGGCATAAGGCAGGGGCACAAGTGCGGGCTAGGCATAAGGCAGGGGCACAAGTGCGGGCTAGGCATAAGGCAGGGGCACAAGTGCGGCTAGGCATAAGGCAGGGGCACAAGTGCGGGCTAGGCATAAGGCAGGGGCACACGTGCTGGCTAGGCATAAGGCAGGGGCACACGTGCGGGCTAGGCATAAGGCAGGGGCACACGTGCGGGCTAGGCATAAGGCAGGGGCACACGTGCGGGCTAGGCATAAGGCAGGGGCACACGTGCTGGCTAGGCATAAGGCAGGGGCACACGTGCTGGCTAGGCATAAGGCAGGGGCACACGTGCGGGCTAGGCATAAGGCAGGGGCACACGTGCTGGCTAGGCATAAGGCAGGGGCACACGTGCTGGCTAGGCATAAGGCAGGGGCACACGTGCTGGCTAGGCATAAGGCAGGGGCACACGTGCTGGCTAGGCATAAGGCAGGGGCACACGTGCTGGCTAGGCATAAGGCAGGGGCACACGTGCTGGCTAGGCATAAGGCATGGGCACACGTGCTGGCTAGGCATAAGGCAGGGGTACACGTGCTGGCTAGGCATAAGGCAGGGGCACACGTGCTGTCTTGGCATAAGGCAGGGGCACACGTGCTGGCTAGGCATAAGGCAGGGGCACACGTGCTGGCTAGGCATAAGGCAGGGGCACACGTGCTGGCTAGGCATAAGGCAGGGGCACACGTGCTGGCTAGGCATAAGGCAGGGGCACACGTGCTGGCTAGGCATAAGGCAGGGGCACACGTGCTGGCTAGGCATAAGGCAGGGGCACACGTGCTGGCTAGGCATAAGGCAGGGGCACACGTGCTGGCTAGGCATAAGGCAGGGGCACACGTGCTGGCTAGGCATAAGGCAGGGGCACACGTGCTGGCTAGGCATAAGGCAGGGGCACACGTGCTGGCTAGGCATAAGGCAGGGGCACACGTGCTGGCTAGGCATAAGGCAGGGGCACACGTGCTGGCTAGGCATAAGGCAGGGGCACACGTGCTGGCTAGGCATAAGGCAGGGGCACACGTGCTGGCTAGGCATAAGGCAGGGGCACACGTGCTGGCTAGGCATAAGGCAGGGGCACACGTGCTGGCTAGGCATAAGGCAGGGGCACACGTGCTGGCTAGGCATAAGGCAGGGGCACACGTGCTGGCTAGGCATAAGGCAGAGGCATAAGGCAGGGGCACAAGTGCGGGCTAGGCATAAGGCAGGGGCACAAGTGCGGGCTAGGCATAAGGCAGGGGCACAAGTGCGGGCTAGGCATAAGGCAGGGGCACAAGTGCGGGCTAGGCATAAGGCAGGGGCACAAGTGCGGGCTAGGCATAAGGCAGGGGCACAAGTGCTGGCTAGGCATAAGGCAGGGGCACAAGTGCGGGCTAGGCATAAGGCAGGGGCACAAGTGCGGTCAAGGCATAAGGCAGGGGCACAAGTGCGGGCAAGGCATAATGCAGGGGCACAAGTGCGGGCTAGGCATAAGGCAGCAGCACAAGTGCTGGCTAGGCATAAGGCAGGGGCACAAGTGCTGGCTAGGCATAAGGCAGGGGCACAAGTGCTGGCTAGGCATAAGGCAGGGGCACAAGTGCTGGCTAGGCATAAGGCAGGGGCACATGTGCTGGCTAGGCATAAGGCAGGGCCACAAGTGCAGGCTAGGCATAAGGCAGGGCCACAAGTGCAGGCTAGGCATAAGGCAGGGCCACAAGTGCAGGCTAGGCATAAGGCAGGGGCACAAGTGCTGGCTAGGCATAAGGCAGGGGCACAAGTGCTGGCTAGGCATAAGGCAGGGGCTCAAGTGCTGGCTAGGCATAACGCAGGGGCACAAGTGCTGGCTAGGCATAAGGCAGGGGCACAAGTGCTGGCTAGGCATAAGGCAGGGGCACAAGTGCTGGCTAGGCATAAGGCAGGGGCACAAGTGCTGGCTAGGCATAAGGCAGGGGCACAAGTGCTGGCTAGGCATAAGGCAGGGGCACCTATGCAGGCTAGGCTTAAGGCAGGGGCACAAGTGATGGCTACACATAAGGCATACGGCTAACTCTTTGCACTCTTTGCATAAAGGGATAGGCACCCTTAGGGGTGAAATGCTAGCTTTCACCCCTCTACTCTGTACTATGTTGTACAGTGCGGAGCCACTCCATAACCTCCATGCTCCAAGCGACCAGGCACATCTTGTCTGTCCTCCGAAAATGGGGAATGCCTTCGTCCCCAATTACAGTCGTGCATGTGCATACAGACGGGACAAGAGTGAAGAGCGTAAAGCCTGCCCTGTGTGCATAACCAACATGAAGCTAAAGACAAAAAAACAATAATGCAAGGGGCTCAAAAGTGCTGGCTAGGCATAAGGCAGGGGCACAAGTGCTTGCTAGACATAAGGCAGGGGCACAAGTGCTGGCTAGGCATAAGGCAGGGGCACAAGTGCAGGCTAGGCCATAAGGCAGGGGCACAAGTGCAGGCTAGGCATAAGGCAGGGGCACAAGTGCAGGCTAGGCATAAGGCAGGGGCACAAGTGCTGGCTAGACTTAAGGCAGGGGCACAAGTGCTGGCTAGGCATAAGGCAGGGGCACAAGTGCAGGCTAGGCCATAAGGCAGGGGCACAAGTACAGGCTAGGCATAAGGCAGGGGCACAAGTGCAGGCTAGGCATAAGGCAGGGGCACAAGTGCAGGCTAGGCATAAGGCAGGGGCACAAGTGCAAACTAAGCATAAGGCAGAGGCACAAGTGCAGCTAGGCATAAGGCAGGGGCACACGTGCTGGCTAGGCATAAGGCAGGGGCACACGTGCTGGCTAGGCATAAGGCAGGGGCACACGTGCGGGCTAGGCATAAGGCAGGGGCACACGTGCTGGCTAGGCATAAGGCAGGGGCACACGTGCTGGCTAGGCATAAGGCAGGGGCACACATGCTGGCTAGGCATAAGGAAGGGGCACACGTGCTGGCTAGGCATAAGGCAGGGGCACACGTGCGGTCAAGGCATAAGGCAGGGGCACAAGTGCGGGCAAGGCATAATGCAGGGGCACAAGTGCGGGCTAGGCATAAGGCAGCAGCACAAGTGCTGGCTAGGCATAAAGCAGGGGCACAAGTGCTGGCTAGGCATAAGGCAGGGGCACAAGTGCGGGCTAGGCATAAGGCAGGGGCACAAGTGCGGGCTAGGCATAAGGCAGGGGCACAAGTGCGGGCTAGGCATAAGGCAGGGGCACAAGTGCAGGCTAGGCATAAGGCAGGGGCACAAGTGCGGGCTAGGCATAAGGCAGGGGCACAAGTGCGGTCAAGGCATAAGGCAGGGGCACAAGTGCGGGCAAGGCATAATGCAGGGGCACAAGTGCGGGCTAGGCATAAGGCAGCAGCACAAGTGCTGGCTAGGCATAAGGCAGGGGCACAAGTGCTGGCTAGGCATAAGGCAGGGGCACAAGTGCGGTCAAGGCATAAGGCAGGGGCACAAGTGCGGGCAAGGCATAATGCAGGGGCACAAGTGCGGGCTAGGCATAAGGCAGCAGCACAAGTGCTGGCTAGGCATAAGGCAGGGGCACAAGTGCTGGCTAGGCATAAGGCAGGGGCACAAGTGCTGGCTAGGCATAAGGCAGGGGCACAAGTGCTGGCTAGGCATAAGGCAGGGGCACAAGTGCTGGCTAGGCATAAGGCAGGGCCACAAGTGCAGGCTAGGCATAAGGCAGGGCCACAAGTGCAGGCTAGGCATAAGGCAGGGCCACAAGTGCAGGCTAGGCATAAGGCAGGGGCACAAGTGCTGGCTAGGCATAAGGCAGGGGCACAAGTGCTGGCTAGGCATAAGGCAGGGGCTCAAGTGCTGGCTAGGCATAACGCAGGGGCACAAGTGCTGGCTAGGCATAAGGCAGGGGCACAAGTGCTGGCTAGGCATAAGGCAGGGGCACAAGTGCTGGCTAGGCATAAGGCAGGGGCACAAGTGCTGGCTAGGCATAAGGCAGGGGCACAAGTGCTGGCTAGGCATAAGGCAGGGGCACCTATGCAGGCTAGGCTTAAGGCAGGGGCACAAGTGATGGCTACACATAAGGCATACGGCTAACTCTTTGCACTCTTTGCATAAAGGGATAGGCACCCTTAGGGGTGAAATGCTAGCTTTCACCCCTCTACTCTGTACTATGTTGTACAGTGCGGAGCCACTCCATAACCTCCATGCTCCAAGCGACCAGGCACATCTTGTCTGTCCTCCGAAAATGGGGAATGCCTTCGTCCCCAATTACAGTCGTGCATGTGCATACAGACGGGACAAGAGTGAAGAGCGTAAAGCCTGCCCTGTGTGCATAACCAACATGAAGCTAAAGACAAAAAAACAATAATGCAAGGGGCTCAAAAGTGCTGGCTAGGCATAAGGCAGGGGCACAAGTGCTTGCTAGACATAAGGCAGGGGCACAAGTGCTGGCTAGGCATAAGGCAGGGGCACAAGTGCAGGCTAGGCCATAAGGCAGGGGCACAAGTGCAGGCTAGGCATAAGGCAGGGGCACAAGTGCAGGCTAGGCATAAGGCAGGGGCACAAGTGCTGGCTAGACTTAAGGCAGGGGCACAAGTGCTGGCTAGGCATAAGGCAGGGGCACAAGTGCAGGCTAGGCCATAAGGCAGGGGCACAAGTGCAGGCTAGGCATAAGGCAGGGGCACAAGTGCAGGCTAGGCATAAGGCAGGGGCACAAGTGCAGGCTAGGCATAAGGCAGGGGCACAAGTGCAAACTAAGCATAAGGCAGAGGCACAAGTGCAGCTAGGCATAAGGCAGGGGCACACGTGCTGGCTAGGCATAAGGCAGGGGCACACGTGCTGGCTAGGCATAAGGCAGGGGCACACGTGCGGGCTAGGCATAAGGCAGGGGCACACGTGCTGGCTAGGCATAAGGCAGGGGCACACGTGCTGGCTAGGCATAAGGCAGGGGCACACATGCTGGCTAGGCATAAGGAAGGGGCACACGTGCTGGCTAGGCATAAGGCAGGGGCACACGTGCGGTCAAGGCATAAGGCAGGGGCACAAGTGCGGGCAAGGCATAATGCAGGGGCACAAGTGCGGGCTAGGCATAAGGCAGCAGCACAAGTGCTGGCTAGGCATAAGGCAGGGGCACAAGTGCTGGCTAGGCATAAGGCAGGGGCACAAGTGCGGGCTAGGCATAAGGCAGGGGCACAAGTGCGGGCTAGGCATAAGGCAGGGGCACAAGTGCGGGCTAGGCATAAGGCAGGGGCACAAGTGCAGGCTAGGCATAAGGCAGGGGCACAAGTGCGGGCTAGGCATAAGGCAGGGGCACAAGTGCGGTCAAGGCATAAGGCAGGGGCACAAGTGCGGGCAAGGCATAATGCAGGGGCACAAGTGCGGGCTAGGCATAAGGCAGCAGCACAAGTGCTGGCTAGGCATAAGGCAGGGGCACAAGTGCTGGCTAGGCATAAGGCAGGGGCACAAGTGCTGGCTAGGCATAAGGCAGGGGCACAAGTGCTGGCTAGGCATAAGGCAGGGGCACAAGTGCTGGCTAGGCATAAGGCAGGGGCACAAGTGCTGGCTAGGCATAAGGCAGGGGCACAAGTGCAGGCTAGGCATAAGGCAGGGCCACAAGTGCAGGCTAGGCATAAGGCAGGGCCACAAGTGCAGGCTAGGCATAAGGCAGGGGCACAAGTGCTGGCTAGGCATAAGGCAGGGGCACAAGTGCTGGCTAGGCATAAGGCAGGGGCTCAAGTGCTGGCTAGGCATAACGCAGGGGCACAAGTGCTGGCTAGGCATAAGGCAGGGGCACAAGTGCTGGCTAGGCATAAGGCAGGGGCACAAGTGCTGGCTAGGCATAAGGCAGGGGCACAAGTGCTGGCTAGGCATAAGGCAGGGGCACAAGTGCTGGCTAGGCATAAGGCAGGGGCACAAGTGCTGGCTAGGCATAAGGCAGGGGCACAAGTGCTGGCTAGGCATAAGGCAGGGGCACCTATGCAGGCTAGGCTTAAGGCAGGGGCACAAGTGATGGCTACACATAAGGCATACGGCTAACTCTTTGCACTCTTTGCATAAAGGGATAGGCACCCTTAGGGGTGAAGAGCTAGCTTTCACCCCTCTACTCTGTACTATGTTGTACAGTGCGGAGCCACTCCATAACCTCCATGCTCCAAGCGACCAGGCACATCTTGTCTGTCCTCCGAAAATGGGGAGTGCCTTCGTCCCCAATTACAGTCGTGCATGTGCATACAGACGGGACAAGAGTGAAGAGCGTAAAGCCTGCCCTGTGTGCATAACCAACATGAAGCTAAAGACAAAAAAACAATAATGCAAGGGGCTCAAAAGTGCTGGCTAGGCATAAGGCAGGGGCACAAGTGCTTGCTAGACATAAGGCAGGGGCACAAGTGCTGGCTAGGCATAAGGCAGGGGCACAAGTGCAGGCTAGGCCATAAGGCAGGGGCACAAGTGCAGGCTAGGCATAAGGCAGGGGCACAAGTGCAGGCTAGGCATAAGGCAGGGGCACAAGTGCTGGCTAGACTTAAGGCAGGGGCACAAGTGCTGGCTAGGCATAAGGCAGGGGCACAAGTGCAGGCTAGGCCATAAGGCAGGGGCACAAGTGCAGGCTAGGCATAAGGCAGGGGCACAAGTGCAGGCTAGGCATAAGGCAGGGGCACAAGTGCAGGCTAGGCATAAGGCAGGGGCACAAGTGCAAACTAAGCATAAGGCAGAGGCACAAGTGCAGCTAGGCATAAGGCAGGGGCACACGTGCTGGCTAGGCATAAGGCAGGGGCACACGTGCTGGCTAGGCATAAGGCAGGGGCACACGTGCTGGCTAGGCATAAGGCAGGGGCACACGTGCTGGCTAGGCATAAGGCAGGGGCACACGTGCTGGCTAGGCATAAGGCAGGGGCACACGTGCTGGCTAGGCATAAGGCAGGGGCACATGTGCTGGCTAGGCATAAGGCAGGGGCACACGTGCTGGCTAGGCATAAGGCAGGGGCACACGTGATGGCTAGGCATAAGGCAGGGGCACACGTGATGGCTAGGCATAAGGCAGGGGCACACGTGCTGGCTAGGCATAAGGCGGGGCACAAGTGCTGGCTAGGCATAAGGCAGGGGCAAACGTGCGAGCTAGGCATAAGGCAGGGGCACACGTGCGAGCTAGGCATAAGGCAGGGGCACAAGTGCTGGCTAGGCATAAGGCAGGGGCACAAGTGCTGGCTAGGCATAAGGCAGGGGCACAAGTGCTGGCTAGGCATAAGGCAGGGGCACAAGTGCGGGCTAGGCATAAGGCTGGGGCACAACTGCGGGCTAGGCATAAGGCTGGGGCACAACTGCGGGCTAGGCATAAGGCAGGGGCACAACTGAGGGCTAGGCATAAGGCAGGGGCACAACTGAGGGCTAGGCATAAGGCAGGGGCACAACTGCGGGCTAGGCATATGGCAGTGGCACAAGTGCGGGCTAGGCATAAGGCAGGGGCACAAGTGCGGGCTAGGCATAAGGCAGGGGCACAAGTGCGGGCTAGGCATAAGGCAGGGGCACAAGTGCGGGCTAGGCATAAGGCAGGGGCACAAGTGCGGGCTAGGCATAAGGCAGGGGCACAAGTGCGGGCTAGGCATAAGGCAGGGGCACAAGTGCGGGCTAGGCATAAGGCAGGGGCACAAGTGCGGGCTAGGCATAAGGCAGGGGCACAAGTGCTGGCTAGGCATAAGGCAGGGGCACAACTGCGGGCTAGGCATAAGGCAGGGGCACAACTGCGGGCTAGGCATAAGGCAGGGGCACAACTGCGGGCTAGGCATAAGGCAGGGGCACAACTGAGGGCTAGGCATAAGGCAGGGGCACAACTGAGGGCTAGGCATAAGGCAGGGGCACAACTGCGGGCTAGGCATATGGCAGGGGCACAAGTGCGGGCTAAGCATAAGGCAGGGGCACAAGTGCGGGCTAGGCATAAGGCAGGGGCACAAGTGCGGGCTAGGCATAAGGCAGGGGCACAAGTGCGGGCTAGGCATAATGCAGGGGCACAAGTGCGGGCTAGGCATAAGGCAGGGGCACATGTGCAGGCTAGGCATAAGGCAGGGGCACAAGTGCAGGCTAGGCATAAGGCAGGGGCACAAGTGCTGGCTAGGCATAAGGCAGGGGCACAAGTGCTGGCTAGGCATAAGGCAGGGGCACAAGTGCTGGCTAGGCATAAGGCAGGGGCACAAGTGCTGGCTAGGCATAAGGCAGGGGCACAAGTGCTGGCTAGGCATAAGGCAGGGGCACAAGTGCTGGCTAGGCATAAGGCAGGGGCACAAGTGCGGGCTAGGCATAAGGCAGGGGCACAAGTGCTGGCTAGGCATAAGGCAGGGGCACAAGTGCAGGCTAGGCATAAGGCAGGGGCACAAGTGCAGGCTAGGCATAAGGCAGGGGCACAAGTGCAGGCTAGGCATAAGGCAGGGGCACAAGTGCAGTCTAGGCATAAGGCAGGGGCACAAGTGCTGGCTAGGCATAAGGCAGGGGCACAAGTGCTGGCTAGGCATAAGGCAGGGGCACAAGTGCTGGCTAGGCATAAGGCAGGGGCACAAGTGCAGGCTAGGCATAAGGCAGGGGCACAAGTGCAGGCTAGGCATAAGGCAGGGGCACAAGTGCAGGCTAGGCATAAGGCAGGGGCACAAGTGCAGTCTAGGCATAAGGCAGGGGCACAAGTGCTGGCTAGGCATAAGGCAGGGGCACAAGTGCTGGCTAGGCATAAGGCAGGGGCACAAGTGCTGGCTAGGCATAAGGCAGGGGCACAAGTGCTGGCTAGGCATAAGGCAGGGGCACAAGTGCTGGCTAGGCATAAGGCAGGGGCACAAGTGCTGGCTAGGCATAAGGCAGGGGCACAAGTGCTGGCTAGGCATAAGGCAGGGGCACAACTGCGGGCAAGGCATAAGGCAGGGGCACAACTGCGGGCTAGGCATAAGGCAGGGGCACAACTGCGGGCTAGGCATAAGGCAGGGGCACAACTGCGGGCTAGGCATATGGCAGGGGCACAAGTGCGGGCTAGGCATAAGGCAGGGGCACAAGTGCGGGCTAGGCATAAGGCAGGGGCACAAGTGCGGGCTAGGCATAAGGCAGGGGCACAAGTGCGGGCTAGGCATAAGGCAGGGGCACAAGTGCGGGCTAGGCATAAGGCAGGGGCACAAGTGCGGGCTAGGCATAAGGCAGGGGCACAAGTGCGGGCTAGGCATAAGGCAGGGGCACAAGTGCGGGCTAGGCATAAGGCAGGGGCACAAGTGCAGGCTAGGCATAAGGCAGGGGCACAAGTGCAGGCTAGGCATAAGGCAGGGGCACAAGTGCAGTCTAGGCATAAGGCAGGGGCACAAGTGCTGGTTAGGCATAAGGCAGGGGCACAAGTGCTGGCTAGGCATAAGGCAGGGGCACAAGTGCAGGCTAGGCATAAGGCAGGGGCACAAGTGCAGTCTAGGCATAAGGCAGGGGCACAAGTGCTGGCTAGGCATAAGGCAGGGGCACAAGTGCTGGCTAGGCATAAGGCAGGGGCACAAGTGCTGGCTAGGCATAAGGCAGAGGCACAAGTACTGGCTAGGCATAAGGCAGGGGCACAAGTGCGGGCTAGGCATAAGGCAGGGGCACAACTGCGGGCTAGGCATAAGGCAGGGGCACAACTGCGGGCTAGGCATATGGCAGGGGCACAAGTGCGGGCTAGGCATAAGGCAGGGGCACAAGTGCTGGCTAGGCATAAGGCAGGGGCACAAGTGCGGGCTAGGCATAAGGCAGGGGCACAAGTGCGGGCTAGGCATAAGGCAGGGCCACAAGTGCGGGCTAGGCATAAGGCAGGGGCACAAGTGCGGGCTAGGCATAAGGCAGGGGCACAAGTGCGGGCTAGGCATAAGGCAGGGGCACAAGTGCTGACTAGGCATAAGGCAGGGGCACAAGTGCAGGCTAGGCATAAGGCAGGGGCACAAGTGCAGGCTAGGCATAAGGGAGGGGCACAAGTGCAGGCTAGGCATAAGGGAGGGGCACAAGTGCAGGCTAGGCATAAGGCAGGGGCATAAGGCAGGGGCATAAGGCAGGGGCATAAGGCAGGGGCACAAGTGCAGGCTAGGCATAAGGCAGGGGCACAACTGCTGGCTAGGCATAAGGCAGGGGCACAAGTGCTGGCTAGGCATAAGGCAGGGGCACAAGTGCTGGCTAGGCGTAAGGCAGGGGCACAAGTGCTGGCTAGGCATAAGGCAGGGGCACAAGTGCTGGCTAGGCATAAGGCAGGGGCACAAGTGCTGGCTAGGCATAAGGCAGGGGCACAAGTGCTGGCTAGGCATAAGGCAGGGGCACAAGTGCTGGCTAGGCATAAGGCAGGGGCACAAGTGCTGGCTAGGCATAAGGCAGGGGCACAAGTGCTGGCTAGGCATAAGGAAGGGGCACAAGTGCTGGCTAGGCATAAGGCAGGGGCACAAGTGCTGGCTAGGCATAAGGCAGGGGCACAAGTGCTGGCTAGGCATAAGGCAGGGGCACAAGTGCTGGCTAGGCATAAGGCAGGGGCACAAGTGCGGGCTAGGCATAAGGCAGGGGCACAAGTGCGGGCTAGGCATAAGGCAGGGGCACAAGTGCGGGCTAGGCATAAGGCAGGGGCACAAGTGCAGGCTAGGCATAAGGCAGGGGCACAAGTGCAGGCTAGGCATAAGGGAGGGGCACAAGTGCAGGCTAGGCACAAGTGCAGGCTAGGCATAAGGTAGGGGCATAAGGCAGGGGCACAAGTGCAGGCTAGGCATAAGGCAGGGGCACAAGTGCTGGCTAGGCATAAGGCAGGGGCACAAGTGCTGGCTAGGCATAAGGCAGGGGCACAAGTGCTGGCTAGGCATAAGGCAGGGGCACAAGTGCTGGCTAGGCATAAGGCAGGGGCACAAGTGCTGGCTAGGCATAAGGCAGGGGCACAAGTGCTGGCTGGACATAAGGCAGGGGCACAAGTGCTGGCTAGGCATAAGGCAGGGGCACAAGTGCTGGCTAGGTATAAGGAAGGGGCACAAGTGCTGGCTAAGCATAAGGCAGGGGCACAAGTCCTGGCTAGGCATAAGGCAGGGGCACAAGTGCTGGCTAGGCATAAGGCAGGGGCACAAGTGCTGGCTAGGCATAAGGCAGGGGCACAAGTGCTGGCTAGGCATAAGGCAGGGGCACAAGTGCTGGCTAGGCATAAGGCAGGGGCACAAGTGCAGGCTAGGCATAAGGCAGGGGCACAAGTGCTGGCTAGGCATAAGGCAGGGGCACAAGTGCTGGCTAGGCATAAGGCAGGGGCACAAGTGCTGGCTAGGCATAAGGCAGGGGCACAAGTGCTGGCTAGGCATAAGGCAGGGGCACAAGTGCTGGCTAGGCATAAGGCAGGGGCACAAGTGCTGGCTAGGCATAAGGCAGGGGCACAAGTGCTGGCTAGGCATAAGGCAGGGGCACAAGTGCTGGCTAGGCATAAGGCAGGGGCACAAGTGCTGGCCAGGCATAAGGCAGGGGCACAAGTGCTGGCCAGGCATAAGGCAGGGGCACAAGTGCAAACAAAGCATAAGGCAGAGGCACAAGTGCAAGCTAAGCATAAGGCAGGGGCACCTATGCAGGCTAGGCTTAAGGCAGGGGCACAAGTGCTGGCTAGGCATAAGGCAGGGGCACAAGTGCTGGCTAGGCATAAGGCAGGGGCACAAGTGCTGGCTAGGCATAAGACAGGGGCACAAGTGCTGGCTAGGCATAAGGCAGGGGCACAAGTGCTGGCTAGGCATAAGGCAGGGGCACAAGTGCTGGCTAGGCATAAGGCAGGGGCACAAGTGCTGGCTAGGCATAAGGCAGGGGCACAAGTGCTGGCTAGGCATAAGGCAGGGGCACAAGTGCTGGCTAGGCATAAGGCAGGGGCACAAGTGCTGGCTAGGCATAAGGCAGGGGCACAAGTGCTGGCTAGGCATAAGGCAGGGGCACAAGTGCTGGCTAGGCATAAGGCAGGGGCACAAGTGCTGGCTAGGCATAAGGCAGGGGCACAAGTGCTGGCTAGGCATAAGGCAGGGGCACAAGTGCTGGCTAGCTATAAGGCAGGGGCACAAGTGCTGGCTAGGCATAAGGCAGGGGCACAAGTGCTGGCTAGGCATAAGGCAGGAGCACAAGTGCTGGCTAGGCATAAGGCAGGGGCACAAGTGCTGGCTAGGCATAAGGCAGGGGCAAAAGTGCTGGCTAGGCATAAGGCATGGGCACAAGTGCAGGCTAGGCATAAGGCAGGGGCACAAGTGCAGGCTAGGCATAAGGCATGGGCACAAGTGCAGGCTAGGCATAAGGCAGGGCCACAAGTGCAGGCTAGGCATAAGGCAGGGCCACAAGTGCAGGCTAGGCATAAGGCAGGGCCACAAGTGCAGGCTAGGCATAAGGCAGGGCCACAAGTGCAGGCTAGGCATAAGGCAGGGCCACAAGTGCAGGCTAGGCATAAGGCAGGGCCACAAGTGCAGGCTAGGCAAAAGGCAGGGGCACAAGTGCAGGCTAGGCATAAGGCAGGGGCACAAGTGCAGGCTAGGCATAAGGCAGGGGCACAAGTGCTGGCTAGGCATAAGGCAGGGGCAAAAGTGCTGGCTAGGCATAAGGCATGGGCACAAGTGCAGGCTAGGCATAAGGCAGGGGCACAAGTGCAGGCTAGGCATAAGGCATGGGCACAAGTGCAGGCTAGGCATAAGGCAGGGCCACAAGTGCAGGCTAGGCATAAGGCAGGGCCACAAGTGCAGGCTAGGCATAAGGCAGGGCCACAAGTGCAGGCTAGGCATAAGGCAGGGCCACAAGTGCAGGCTAGGCATAAGGCAGGGCCACAAGTGCAGGCTAGGCATAAGGCAGGGCCACAAGTGCAGGCTAGGCAAAAGGCAGGGGCACAAGTGCAGGCTAGGCATAAGGCAGGGGCACAAGTGCAGGCTAGGCATAAGGCAGGGGCACAAGTGCAGGCTAGGCATAAGGCAGGGGCACAAGTGCTGGCTAGGCATAAGGCAGGGGCACAAGTGCTGGCTAGGCATAAGGCAGGGGCACAAGTGCTGGCTAGGCATAAGGCAGGGGCACAAGTGCTGGCTAGGCATAAGGCAGGGGCACAAGTGCTGGCTAGGCATAAGGCAGGGGCACAAGTGCTGGCTAGGCATAAGGCAGGGGCACAAGTGCTGGCTAGGCATAAGGCAGGGGCACAAGTGCTGGCTAGGCATAAGGCAGGGGCACAAGTGCTGGCTAGGCATAAGGCAGGGGCACAAGTGCTGGCTAGGCATAAGGCAGGGGCACACGTGCTGGCTAGGCATAAGGCAGGGGCACAAGTGCTGGCTAGGCATAAGGCAGGAGCACAAGTGCTGGCTAGGCTTTAGGCAGGGGCACAAGTGCTGGCTAGGCTTTAGGCAGGGGCACAAGTGCGGGCTAGGCTTTAGGCGGGGGCACAAGTGCGGGCTAGGCTTTAGGCGGGGGCACAAGTGCAAACAAAGCATAAGGCAGAGGCACAAGTGCAAGCTAAGCATAAGGCAGGGGCACCTATGCAGGCTACGCTTAAGGCAGTGGCACAAGTGATGGCTAGGCATAAGGCAGGGGCACAAGTGCTGGCTACACATTAGGCATACGGCTAACTCTTTGCACTCTTTGCATTAAGGGATAGGCACCCTTAGGGGTGAAGAGCTAGCTATCACCCCTCTACTCTGTACTTTGTTGAACAGAGCGGAGCCACTCCATAACCCCCATGCTGCAAGCAACCAGGCACATCTTGTCTGTCCTCCGTAAATGGGTAATGCCTTCGTCCCCAATTACAGTCGTGCATGTGCATTCAGATGGGACAAGAGCGAAGAGCGTAAAGCCTGCCCTGTGAGCATAAACAACATGAAACTAAAGACAAAAAAACAATAATGCAAGGGTCTCAAAAGTACTGGCTAGGCATAAGGCAGGGGCACAAGTGCTGGCTAGGCATAAGGCAGGGGCACAAGTGCTGGCTAGGCATTAGGCAGGGGCACACGTGCTGGCTAGGCATTAGGCAGGGGCACACATGCTGGCTAGGCATTAGGCAGGGGCACGAGTGCAGGCTAGACATATGGCAGGGGCACGAGTGCAGGCTAGGCATATGGCAGGGGCACGAGTGCAGGCTAGGCATAAGGCAGGGGCACGAGTGCAGGCTAGGCATAAGGCAGAGGCACGACTGCAGGCTAGGCATAAGGCAGGGGCACACGTGCTGGCTAGGCATAAGGCAGGGGCACAAGTGCTGGCTAGGCATAAGGCAGGGGCACAAGTGCTGGCTAGGCATAAGGCAGGGGCACAAGTGCTGGCTAGGCATAAGGCAGGGGCACAAGTGCTGGCTAGGCATAAGGCAGGGGCACAAGTGCTGGCTAGGCATAAGGCAGGGGCACAAGTGCTGGCTAGGCATAAGGCAGGGGCACAAGTGCTGGCTAGGCATAAGGCAGGGGCACAAGTGCTGGCTAGGCATAAGGCAGGGGCACAAGTGCTGGCTAGGCATAAGGCAGGGGCACAAGTGCTGGCTAGGCATAAGGCAGGGGCACAAGTGCTGGCTAGGCATAAGGCAGGGGCACAAGTGCTGGCTAGGCATAAGGCAGGGGCACAAGTGCTGGCTAGGCATAAGGCAGGGGCACAAGTGCTGGCTAGGCATAAGGCAGGGGCACAAGTGCTGGCTAGGCATAAGGCAGGGGCACAAGTGCAAACAAAGCATAAGGCAGAGGCACAAGTGCAAGCTAAGCATAAGGCAGGGGCACCTATGCAGGGGCACAAGTGCTGGCTAGGCATAAGGCAGGGGCACAAGTGCTGGCTAGGCATAAGGCAGGGGCACAAGTGCTGGCTAGGCATAAGGCAGGGGCGCAAGTGCTGGCTAGGCATAAGGCAGGGGCACAAGTGCTGGCTAGGCATAAGGCAGGGGCACAAGTGCTGGCTAGGCATAAGGCAGGGGCACAAGTGCTGGCTAGGCATAAGGCAGGGGCACAAGTGCTGGCTAGGCATAAGGCAGGGGCACAAGTGCTGGCTAGGCATAAGGCAGGGGCACAAGTGCTGGCTAGGCATAAGGCAGGAGCACAAGTGCTGGCTAGGCTTTAGGCAGGGGCACAAGTGCTGGCTAGGCTTTAGGCAGGGGCACAAGTGCGGGCTAGGCTTTAGGCGGGGGCACAAGTGCGGGCTAGGCTTTAGGCGGGGGCACAAGTGCAAACAAAGCATAAGGCAGAGGCACAAGTGCAAGCTAAGCATAAGGCAGGGGCACCTATGCAGGCTAGGCTTAAGGCAGTGGCACAAGTGATGGCTAGGCATAAGGCAGGGGCACAAGTGCTGGCTACACATTAGGCATACGGCTAACTCTTTGCACTCTTTGCATTAAGGGATAGGCACCCTTAGGGGTGAAGAGCTAGCTATCACCCCTCTATTCTGTACTTTGTTGAACAGAGCGGAGCCACTCCATAACCCCCATGCTCCAAGCGACCAGGCACATCTTGTCTGTCCTCCGTAAATGGGTAATGCCTTCGTCCCCAATTACAGTCGTGCATGTGCATTCAGATGGGACAAGAGCGAAGAGCGTAAAGCCTGCCCTGTGAGCATAAACAACATGAAACTAAAGACAAAAAAACAATAATGCAAGGGTCTCAAAAGTGCTGGCTAGGCATAAGGCAGGGGCACAAGTGCTGGCTAGGCATAAGGCAGGGGCACAAGTGCTGGCTAGGCATTAGGCAGGGGCACACGTGCTGGCTAGGCATTAGGCAGGGGCACACATGCTGGCTAGGCATTAGGCAGGGGCACGAGTGCATGCTAGACATATGGCAGGGGCACGAGTGCAGGCTAGGCATATGGCAGGGGCACGAGTGCAGGCTAGGCATAAGGCAGGGGCACGAGTGCAGGCTAGGCATAAGGCAGAGGCACGAGTGCAGGCTAGGCATAAGGCAGGGGCACACGTGCAGGCTAGGCATAAGGCAGGGGCACAAGTGCTGGCTAGGCATAAGGCAGGGGCACAAGTGCTGGCTAGGCATAAGGCAGGGGCACAAGTGCTGGCTAGGCATAAAGCAGGGGCACAAGTGCTGGCTAGGCATAAGGCAGGGGCACAAGTGCTGGCTAGGCATAAGGCAGGGGCACAAGTGCTGGCTAGGCATAAGGCAGGGGCACAAGTGCTGACTAGGCATAAGGCAGGGGCACAAGTGCTGGCTAGGCATAAGGCAGGGGCACAAGTGCTGGCTAGGCATAAGGCAGGGGCACAAGTGCTGGCTAGGCATAAGGCAGGGGCACAAGTGCTGGCTAGGCATAAGGCAGGGGCACAAGTGCTGGCTAGGCATAAGGCAGGGGCACAAGTGCTGGCTAGGCATAAGGCAGGGGCACAAGTGCTGGCTAGGCATAAGGCAGGGGCACAAGTGCTGGCTAGGCATAAGGCAGTGGCACAAGTGCTGGCTAGGCATAAGGCATGGGCACAAGTGCTGGCTAGGCATAAGGCAGGGGCACAAGTGCTGGCTAGGCATAAGGCAGGGGCACAAGTGCTGGCTAGGCATAAGGCAGGGGCACAAGTGCTGGCTAGGCATAAAGCAGGGGCACAAGTGCTGGCTAGGCATAAGGCAGGGGCACAAGTGCTGGCTAGGCATAAGGCAGGGGCACAAGTGGCATAAGGCAGGGGCACAAGTGCGGGCTAGGCATAAGGCAGGGGCACAAGTGCTGGCTAGGCATAAGGCAGGGGCACAAGTGCTGGCTAGGCATAAGGCAGGGGCACAAGTGCTGGCTAGGCATAAGGCAGGGGCACAAGTGCTGGCTAGGCATAAGGCAGGGGCACAAGTGCTGGCTAGGCATAAGGCAGGGGCACAAGTGCTGGCTAGGCATAAGGCAGGGGCACAAGTGCTGGCCAGGCATAAGGCAGGGGCACAAGTGCAAACAAAGCATAAGGCAGAGGCACAAGTGCAAGCTAAGCGTAAGGCAGGGGCACCTATGCAGGCTAGGCTTAAGGCAGGGGCACAAGTGCTGGCTAGGCATAAGGCAGGGGCACAAGTGCTGGCTAGGCATGAGGCAGGGGCACAAGTGCTGGCTAGGCATAAGGCAGGGGCACAAGTGCTGGCTAGGCATAAGGCAGGGGCACAAGTGCTGGCTAGGCATAAGGCAGGGGCACAAGTGCTGGCTAGGCATAAGGCAGGGGCACAAGTGCTGGCTAGGCATAAGGCAGGGGCACAAGTGCTGGCTAGGCATAAGGCAGGGGCACAAGTGCTGGCTAGGCATAAGGCAGGGGCACAACTGCTGGCTAGGCATAAGGCAGGGGCACAAGTGCTGGCTAGGCATAAGGCAGGGGCACAAGTGCTGGCTAGGCATAAGGCAGGGGCACAAGTGCTGGCTAGGCATAAGGCAGGGGCACAAGTGTGGGCTAGGCATAAGGCAGGGGCACAAGTGCGGGCTAGGCATAAGGCAGGGGCACAAGTGCGGGCTAGGCATAAGGCAGGGGCACAAGTGCGGGCTAGGCATAAGGCAGGGGCACAAGTGCTGGCTAGGCATAAGGCAGGGGCACAAGTGCTGGCTAGGCATAAGGCAGGTTCACAAGTGCTGGCTAGGCATAAGGCAGGGGCACAAGTGCTGGCTAGGCATAAGGCAGGGGCACAAGTGCTGGCTAGGCATAAGGCAGGGGCACAAGTGCAGGCTAGGCATAAGGCAGGGGCACAACTGCAGGCTAAGCATAAGGCAGGGGCACAACTGCGGGCTAGGCATAAGGCAGGGGCACAAGTGCTGGCTAGGCATAAGGCAGGGGCACAACTGCGGGCTAGGCATATGGCAGGGGCACAAGTGCGGGCTAGGCATAAGGCAGGGGCACAAGTGCGGGCTAGGCATAAGGCAGGGGCACAAGTGCGGGCTAGGCATAAGGCAGGGGCACAAGTGCGGACTAGGCATAAGGCAGGGGCACAAGTGCGGGCTAGGCATAAGGCAGGGGCACAAGTGCGGGCTAGGCATAAGGCAGGGGCACAAGTGCTGGCTAGGCATAAGGCAGGGGCACAAGTGCTGGCTAGGCATAAGGCAGGGGCACAAGTGCTGGCTAGGCATAAGGCAGGGGCACAAGTGCAGGCTAGGCATAAGGGAGGGGCACAAGTGCAGGCTAGGCATAAGGGAGGGGCACAAGTGCAGGCTAGGCATAAGGGAGGGGCACAAGTGCAGGCTAGGCATAAGGCAGGGGCATAAGGCAGTGGCACAAGTGCAGGCTAGGCATAAGGCAGGGGCACAAGTGCTGGCTAGGCATAAGGCAGGGGCACAAGTGCTGGCTAGGCATAAGGCAGGGGCACAAGTGCTGGCTAGGCATAAGGCAGGGGCACAAGTGCTGGCTAGGCATAAGGCAGGGGCACAAGTGCTGGCTAGGCATAAGGCAGGGGCACAAGTGCGGGCTAGGCATAAGGCAGGGGCACAAGTGCGGGCTAGGCATAAGGCAGGGGCACAAGTGCGGGCTAGGCATAAGGCAGGGGCACAAGTGCGGGCTAGGCATAAGGCAGGGGCACAAGTGCGGGCTAGGCATAAGGCAGGGGCACAAGTGCGGGCTAGGCATAAGGCAGGGGCACAAGTGCGGGCTAGGCATAAGGCAGGGGCACAAGTGCGGGCTAGGCATAAGGCAGGGGCACAAGTGCGGGCTAGGCATAAGGCAGGGGCACAAGTGCGGGCTAGGCATAAGGCAGGGGCACAAGTGCGGGCTAGGCATAAGGCAGGGGCACAAGTGCTGGCTAGGCATAAGGCAGGGGCACAAGTGCTGGCTAGGCATAAGGCAGGGGCACAAGTGCTGGCTAGGCATAAGGCAGGGGCACAAGTGCTGGCTAGGCATAAGGCAGGGGCACAAGTGCTGGCTAGGCATAAGGCAGGGGCACAAGTGCTGGCTAGGCATAAGGCAGGGGCACAAGTGCTGGCTAGGCATAAGGCAGGGGCACAAGTGCTGGCTAGGCATAAGGCAGGGGCACAAGTGCTGGCTAGGCATAAGGCAGGGGCACAAGTGCTAGTTAGGCATAAGGCAGGGGCACAAGTGCTGGCTAGGCATAAGGCAGGGGCACAAGTGCTGGCTAGGCATTAGGCAGGGGCACAAGTGCTGGCTAGGCATAAGGCAGGGGCACAAGTGCTGGCTAGGCATAAGGCAGGGGCACAAGTGCTGGCTAGGCATAAGGCAGGGGCACAAGTGCTGGCTAGGCATAAGGCAGGGGCACAAGTGCTGGCTAGGCATAAGGCAGGGGCACAAGTGCGGGCTAGGCATAAGGCAGGGGCACAAGTGCTGGCTAGGCATAAGGCAGGGGCACAAGTGCTGGCTAGGCATAAGGCAGGGGCACAAGTGCGGGCTAGGCATAAGGCAGGGGCACAAGTGCGGGCTAGGCATAAGGCAGGGGCACAAGTGCGGGCTAGGCATAAGGCAGGGGCACAAGTGCGGGCTAGGCATAAGGCAGGGGCACAAGTGCGGGCTAGGCATAAGGCAGGGGCACAAGTGCGGGCTAGGCATAAGGCAGGGGCACAAGTGCGGGCTAGGCATAAGGCAGGGGCACAAGTGCGGGCTAGGCATAAGGCAGGGGCACAAGTGCGGGCTAGGCATAAGGCAGGGGCACAAGTGCTGGCTAGGCATAAGGCAGGGCACAAGTGCTGGCTAGGCTTAAGGCAGGGGCACAAGTGCTGGCTAGGCATAAGGCAGAGGCACAAGTGCAGTCTAGGCATAAGGCAGGGGCACAAGTGCAGTCTAGGCATAAGGCAGGGGCACAAGTGCAGTCTAGGCATAAGGCAGGGGCACAAGTGCAGTCTAGGCATAAGGCAGGGGCACAAGTGCTGGCTAGGCATAAGGCAGGGGCACAAGTGCTGGCTAGGCATAGGGCAGGGGCACAAGTGCTGGCTAGGCATAAGGCAGGGGCACAAGTGCTGGCTAGGCATAAGGCAGGGGCACAAGTGCTGGCTAGGCATAAGGCAGGGGCACAAGTGCTGGCTAGGCATAAGGCAGGGGCACAAGTGCTGGCTAGGCATAAGGCAGGGGCACAAGTGCTGGCTAGGCATAAGGCAGGGGCACAAGTGCTGGCTAGGCATAAGGCAGGGGCACAAGTGCTGGCTAGGCATAAGGCAGGGGCACAAGTGCTGGCTAGGCATAAGGCAGGCGCACAAGTGCGGGCTAGGCATAAGGCAGGGGCACAAGTGCTGGCTAGGCATAAGGCAGGGGCACAAGTGCTGGCTAGGCATAAGGCAGGGGCACAAGTGCAGGCTAGGCATAAGGCAGGGGCACAAGTGCAGGCTAGGCATAAGGGAGGGGCACAAGTGCAGGCTAGGCATAAGGGAGGGGCACAAGTGCAGGCTAGGCATAAGGGAGGGGCACAAGTGCAGGCTAGGCATAAGGGAGGGGCACAAGTGCAGGCTAGGCATAAGGGAGGGGCATAAGGCAGGGGCATAAGGCAGGGGCATAAGGCAGGGGCATAAGGCAGGGGCACAAGGCAGGGGCATAAGGCAGGGGCACAAGTGCAGGCTAGGCATAAGGCAGGGGCACAAGTGCTGGCTAGGCATAAGGCAGGGGCACAAGTGCTGGCTAGGCATAAGGCAGGGGCACAAGTGCTGGCTAGGCATAAGGCAGGGGCACAAGTGCTGGCTAGGCATAAGGCAGGGGCACAAGTGCTGGCTAGGCATAAGGCAGGGGCACAAGTGCTGGCTAGGCATAAGGCAGGGGCACCTATGCAGGCTAGGCTTAAGGCAGGGGCACAAGTGATGGCTACACATAAGGCATACGGCTAACTCTTTGCACTCTTTGCATAAAGGGATAGGCACCCTTAGGGGTGAAGAGCTAGCTTTCACCCCTCTACTCTGTACTATGTTGTACAGTGCGGAGCCACTCCATAACCTCCATGCTCCAAGCGACCAGGCACATCTTGTCTGTCCTCTGTAAATGGGGAATGCCTTCGTCCGTACAGTCGTGCATGTGCATACAGACGGGACAAGAGCGAAGAGCGTAAAGCCTGCCCTGTGTGCATAACCAACATGAAGCTAAAGACAAAAATACAATAATGCAAGGGGCTCAAAAGTGCTGGCTAGGCATAAGGCAGGGGCACAAGTGCTGGCTAGACATAAGGCAGGGGCACAAGTGCAGGCTAGGCATAAGGCAGGGGCACAAGTGCAGGCTAGGCATAAGGCAGGGGCACAAGTGCGGGCTAGGCATAAGGCAGGGGCACAAGTGCGGGCTAGGCATAAAGCAGGGGCACAAGTGCGGGCTAGGCATAAGGCAGGGGCACAAGTGCGGGCTAGGCATAAGGCAGGGGCACAAGTGCAGGCTAGGCATAAGGCAGGGGCACAAGTGCGGGCTAGGCATAAGGCCCCAATTACAGTCGTGCATGTGCATACAGACGGGACAAGAGCGAAGAGCGTAAAGCCTGCCCTGTGTGCATAACCAACATGAAGCTAAAGACAAAAAAACAATAATGCAAGGGGCTCAAAAGTGCTGGCTAGGCATAAGGCAGGGGCACAAGTGCTGGCTAGGCATAAGGCAGGGGCACAAGTGCTGGCTAGACATAAGGCAGGGGCACAAGTGCTGGCTAGGCATAAGGCAGGGGCACAAGTGCTGGCTAGGCATAAGGCAGGGGCACAAGTGCTGGCTAGGCATAAGGCAGGGGCACAAGTGCTGGCTAGGCATAAGGCAGGGGCACAAGTGCTGGCTAGGCATAAGGCAGGGGCACAAGTGCTGGCTAGGCATAAGGCAGGGGCACAAGTGCTGGCTAGGCATAAGGCAGGGGCACAAGTGCTGGCTAGGCATAAGGCAGGGGCACAAGTGCTGGCTAGGCATAAGGCAGGGGCACAAGTGCTGGCTAGGCATAAGGCAGGGGCACAAGTGCTGGCTAGGCATAAGGCAGTGGCACAAGTGCTAGTTAGGCATAAGGCAGGGGCACAAGTGCTGGCTAGGCATAAGGCAGGGGCACAAGTGCTGGCTAGGCATAAGGCAGGGGCACAAGTGCTGGCTAGGCATAAGGCAGGGGCACAAGTGCTGGCTAGGCATAAGGCAGGGGCACAAGTGCTGGCTAGGCATAAGGCAGGGGCACAAGTGCTGGCTAGGCATAAGGCAGGGGCACAAGTGCGGGCTAGGCATAAGGCAGGGGCACAAGTGCTGGCTAGGCATAAGGCAGGGGCACAAGTGCGGGCTAGGCATAAGGCAGGGGCACAAGTGCTGGCTAGGCATAAGGCAGGGGCACAAGTGCTGGCTAGGCATAAGGCAGGGGCACAAGTGCCGGCTAGGCATAAGGCAGGGGCACAAGTGCGGGCTAGGCATAAGGCAGGGGCACAAGTGCTGGCTAGGCATAAGGCAGGGCACAAGTGCTGGCTAGGCTTAAGGCAGGGGCACAAGTCCTGGCTAGGCATAAGGCAGGAGCACAAGTGCTGGCTAGGCGTAAGGCAGGGGCACAAGTGCGGGCTAGGCATAAGGCCCCAATTACAGTCGTGCATGTGCATTCAGACGGGACAAGAGCGAAGAGCGTAAAGCCTGCCCTGTGTGCATAACCAACATGAAGCTAAAGACAAAAAAACAATAATACAAGGGGCTCAAAAGTGCTGGCTAGGCATAAGGCAGGGGCACAAGTGCTGGCTAGGCATAAGGCAGGGGCACAAGTGCTGGCTAGGCATAAGGCAGGGGCACAAGTGCTGGCTAGGCATAAGGCAGGGGCACAAGTGCTGGCTAGGCATAAGGCAGGGGCACAAGTGCTGGCTAGGCATAAGGCAGGGGCACAAGTGCTAGTTAGGCATAAGGCAGGGGCACAAGTGCTGGCTAGGCATAAGGCAGGGGCACAAGTGCTGGCTAGGCATAAGGCAGGGGCACAAGTGCTGGCTAGGCATAAGGCAGGGGCACAAGTGCTGGCTAGGCATAAGGCAGGGGCACAAGTGCTGGCTAGGCATAAGGCAGGGGCACAAGTGCTGGCTAGGCATAAGGCAGGGGCACAAGTGCGGGCTAGGCATAAGGCAGGGGCACAAGTGCTGGCTAGGCATAAGGCAGGGGCACAAGTGCTGGCTAGGCATAAGGCAGGGGCACAAGTGCGGGCTAGGCATAAGGCAGGGGCACAAGTGCGGGCGAGGCATAAGGCAGGGGCACAAGTGCGGGCTAGGCATAAGGCAGGGGCACAAGTGCGGGCTAGGCATAAGGCAGGGGCACAAGTGCGGGCTAGGCATAAGGCAGGGGCACAAGTGCGGGCTAGGCATAAGGCAGGGGCACAAGTGCGGGCTAGGCATAAGGCAGGGGCACAAGTGCAGGCTAGGCATAAGGCAGGGGCACAAGTGCGGGCTAGGCATAAGGCAGGGGCACAAGTGCTGGCTAGGCATAAGGCAGGGCACAAGTGCTGGCTAGGCTTAAGGCAGGGGCACAAGTGCTGGCTAGGCATAAGGCAGAGGCACAAGTGCAGTCTAGGCATAAGGCAGGGGCACAAGTGCAGTCTAGGCATAAGGCAGGGGCACAAGTGCAGTCTAGGCATAAGGCAGGGGCACAAGTGCAGTCTAGGCATAAGGCAGGGGCACAAGTGCTGGCTAGGCATAAGGCAGGGGCACAAGTGCTGGCTAGGCATAGGGCAGGGGCACAAGTGCTGGCTAGGCATAAGGCAGGGGCACAAGTGCTGGCTAGGCATAAGGCAGGGGCACAAGTGCTGGCTAGGCATAAGGCAGGGGCACAAGTGCTGGCTAGGCATAAGGCAGGGCCACAAGTGCTGGCTAGGCATAAGGCAGCGGCACAAGTGCTGGCTAGGCATAAGGCAGGGGCACAAGTGCTGGCTAGGCATAAGGCAGGGGCACAAGTGCTGGCTAGGCATAAGGCAGGGACACAAGTGCAGGCTAGGCATAAGGCAGGGGCACAAGTGCTGGCTAGGCATAAGGCAGGGGCACAAGTGCTGGCTAGGCATAAGGCAGGGGCTCAAGTGCTGGCTAGGCATAAGGCAGGGGCACAAGTGCTGGCTAGGCATAAGGCAGGGGCACAAGTGCTGGCTAGGCATAAGGCAGGGGCACAAGTGCGGTCTAGACTTTAGGCAGGGGCACAAGAGCAAACTAAGCATAAGGCAGAGGCACAAGTGCAAGCTAGGCATAAGGCAGCGGCACAAGTGATGGCTACACATAAGGCATACAGCTAACTCTTTGCACTCTTTGCATAAAGGGATAGGCACCCTTAGGGGTGAAGAGCTAGCTTTCACCCCTCTACTCTGTACTTTGTTGTACAGTGCGGAGCCACTCCATAACCCCCATGCTCCAAGCGACCAGGCACATCTTGTCTGTCCTCCGTAAATGGGTAATGCCTTCGTCCCCAATTACAGTCGTGCATGTGCATTCAGACAAGACAAGAGCGAAGAGCGTAAAGCCTGCCCTGTGTGCATAACCAACATGAAGCTAAAGACAAAAAAACAATAATACAAGGGGCTCAAAAGTGCTGGCTAGGCATAAGGCAGGGGCACAAGTGCTGGCTAGGCATAAGGCAGGGGCACAAGTGCTGGCTAGGCATAAGGCAGGGGCACAAGTGCTGGCTAGGCATAAGGCAGGGGCACAAGTGCTGGCTAGGCATAAGGCAGGGGCACAAGTGCTGGCTAGGCATAAGGCAGGGGCTCAAGTGCTGGCTAGGCATAAGGCAGGGGCTCAAGTGCTGGCTAGGCATAAGGCAGGGGCACAAGTGCTGGCTAGGCATAAGGCAGGGGCACAAGTGCTGGCTAGGCATAAGGCAGGGGCACACGTGCTGGCTAGGCATAAGGCAGGGGCACAAGTGCTGGCTAGGCATAAGGCAGGGGCACAAGTGCTGGCTAGGCATAAGGCAGGGGCACAAGTGCTGGCTAGGCATAAGGCAGGGGCACAAGTGCTGGCTAGGCTTAAGGCAGGGGCACAAGTGCTGGCTAGGCTTAAGGCAGGGGCACAAGTGATGGCTACACATAAGGCATACGGCTAACTCTTTGCACTCTTTGCATAAAGGGATAGGCACCCTTAGGGGTGAAGAGCTAGCTTTCACCCCTCTACTCTGTACTATGTTGTACAGTGCGGAGCCACTCCATAACCTCCATGCTCCAAGCGACCAGGCACATCTTGTCTGTCCTCTGTAAATAGTGAATGCCTTCGTCCGTACAGTCTTGCATGTGCATACAGACGGGACAAGAGCGAAGAGCGTAAAGCCTGCCCTGTGTGCATAACCAACATGAAGCTAAAGACAAAAAAACAATAATGCAAGGGGCTCAAAAGTGCTGGCTAGGCATAAGGCAGGGGCACAAGTGCTGGCTAGACATAAGGCAGGGGCACAAGTGCAGGCTAGGCATAAGGCAGGGGCACAAGTGCAGGCTAGGCATAAGGCAGGGGCACAAGTGCGGGCTAGGCATAAGGCAGGGGCACAAGTGCGGGCTAGGCATAAAGCAGGGGCACAAGTGCGGGCTAGGCATAAGGCAGGGGCACAAGTGCGGGCTAGGCATAAGGCAGGGGCACAAGTGCGGGCTAGGCATAAGGCAGGGGCACAAGTGCAGGCTAGGCATAAGGCAGGGGCACAAGTGCGGGCTAGGCATAAGGCCCCAATTACAGTCGTGCATGTGCATACAGACGGGACAAGAGCGAAGAGCGTAAAGCCTGCCCTGTGTGCATAACCAACATGAAGCTAAAGACAAAAAACAATAATGCAAGGGGCTCAAAAGTGCTGGCTAGGCATAAGGCAGGGGCACAAGTGCTGGCTAGACATAAGGCAGGGGCACAAGTGCTGGCTAGGCATAAGGCAGGGGCACAAGTGCTGGCTAGGCATAAGGCAGGGGCACAAGTGCTGGCTAGGCATAAGGCAGGGGCACAAGTGCTGGCTAGGCATAAGGCAGGGGCACAAGTGCTGGCTAGGCATAAGGCAGGGGCACAAGTGCGGGCTAGGCATAAGGCAGGGGCACAAGTGCTGGCTAGGCATAAGGCAGGGGCACAAGTGCTGGCTAGGCATAAGGCAGGGGCACAAGTGCGGGCTAGGCATAAGGCAGGGGCACAAGTGCGGGCTAGGCATAAGGCAGGGGCACAAGTGCGGGCTAGGCATAAGGCAGGGGCACAAGTGCGGGCTAGGCATAAGGCAGGGGCACAAGTGCGGGCTAGGCATAAGGCAGGGGCACAAGTGCGGGCTAGGCATAAGGCAGGGGCACAAGTGCGGGCTATGCATAAGGCAGGGGCACAAGTGCGGGCTAGGCATAAGGCAGGGGCACAAGTGCGGGCTAGGCATAAGGCAGGGGCACAAGTGCGGGCTAGGCATAAGGCAGGGGCACAAGTGCGGGCTAGGCATAAGGCAGGGGCACAAGTGCTGGCTAGGCTTAAGGCAGGGGCACAAGTGCTGGCTAGGCATAAGGCAGAGGCACAAGTGCAGTCTAGGCATAAGGCAGGGGCACAAGTGCAGTCTAGGCATAAGGCAGGGGCACAAGTGCAGTCTAGGCATAAGGCAGGGGCACAAGTGCAGTCTAGGCATAAGGCAGGGGCACAAGTGCTGGCTAGGCATAAGGCAGGGGCACAAGTGCTGGCTAGGCATAGGGCAGGGGCACAAGTGCTGGCTAGGCATAGGGCAGGGGCACAAGTGCTGGCTAGGCATAAGGCAGGGGCACAAGTGCTGGCTAGGCATAAGGCAGGGGCACAAGTGCTGGCTAGGCATAAGGCAGGGGCACAAGTGCTGGCTAGGCATAAGGCAGGGGCACAAGTGCTGGCTAGGCATAAGGCAGGGGCACAAGTGCTGGCTAGGCATAAGGCAGGGGCACAAGTGCTGGCTAGGCATAAGGCAGGGGCACAAGTGCTGGCTAGGCATAAGGCAGGGGCACAAGTGCTGGCTAGGCATAAGGCAGGGGCACAAGTGCTGGCTAGGCATAAGGCAGGGGCACAAGTGCTGGCTAGGCATAAGGCAGGGGCACAAGTGCTGGCTAGGCATAAGGCAGGGGCACAAGTGCTGGCTAGGCATAAGGCAGGGGCACAAGTGCGGGCTAGGCATAAGGCAGGGGCACAAGTGCTGGCTAGGCATAAGGCAGGGGCACAAGTGCTGGCTAGGCATAAGGCAGGGGCACAAGTGCAGGCTAGGCATAAGGCAGGGGCACAAGTGCAGGCTAGGCATAAGGGAGGGGCACAAGTGCAGGCTAGGCATAAGGGAGGGGCACAAGTGCAGGCTAGGCATAAGGGAGGGGCACAAGTGCAGGCTAGGCATAAGGGAGGGGCACAAGTGCAGGCTAGGCATAAGGCAGGGGCATAAGGCAGGGGCATAAGGCAGGGGCATAAGGCAGGGGCATAAGGCAGGGGCACAAGTGCAGGCTAGGCATAAGGCAGGGGCACAAGTGCTGGCTAGGCATAAGGCAGGGGCACAAGTGCTGGCTAGGCATAAGGCAGGGGCACAAGTGCTGGCTAGGCATAAGGCAGGGGCACAAGTGCTGGCTAGGCATAAGGCAGGGGCACAAGTGCTGGCTAGGCATAAGGCAGGGGCACAAGTGCTGGCTAGGCATAAGGCAGGGGCACCTATGCAGGCTAGGCTTAAGGCAGGGGCACAAGTGATGGCTACACATAAGGCATACGGCTAACTCTTTGCACTCTTTGCATAAAGGGATAGGCACCCTTAGGGGTGAAGAGCTAGCTTTCACCCCTCTACTCTGTACTATGTTGTACAGTGCGGAGCCACTCCATAACCTCCATGCTCCAAGCGACCAGGCACATCTTGTCTGTCCTCTGTAAATGGGGAATGCCTTCGTCCGTACAGTCGTGCATGTGCATACAGAGGGGACAAGAGCGAAGAGCGTAAAGCCTGCCCTGTGTGCATAACCAACATGAAGCTAAAGACAAAAAAACAATAATGCAAGGGGCTCAAAAGTGCTGGCTAGGCATAAGGCAGGGGCACAAGTGCTGGCTAGACATAAGGCAGGGGCACAAGTGCAGGCTAGGCATAAGGCAGGGGCACAAGTGCAGGCTAGGCATAAGGCAGGGGCACAAGTGCGGGCTAGGCATAAGGCAGGGGCACAAGTGCGGGCTAGGCATAAAGCAGGGGCACAAGTGCGGGCTAGGCATAAGGCAGGGGCACAAGTGCGGGCTAGGCATAAGGCAGGGGCACAAGTGCAGGCTAGGCATAAGGCAGGGGCACATGTGCGGGCTAGGCATAAGGCCCCAATTACAGTCGTGCATGTGCATACAGACGGGACAAGAGCGAAGAGCGTAAAGCCTGCCCTGTGTGCATAACCAACATGAAGCTAAAGACAAAAAAACAATAATGCAAGGGGCTCAAAAGTGCTGGCTAGGCATAAGGCAGGGGCACAAGTGCTGGCTAGACATAAGGCAGGGGCACAAGTGCTGGCTAGGCATAAGGCAGGGGCACAAGTGCTGGCTAGGCATAAGGCAGGGGCACAAGTGCTGGCTAGGCATAAGGCAGGGGCACAAGTGCTGGCTAGGCATAAGGCAGGGGCACAAGTGCTGGCTAGGCATAAGGCAGGGGCACAAGTGCTGGCTAGGCATAAGGCAGGGGCACAAGTGCTGGCTAGGCATAAGGCAGGGGCACAAGTGCTGGCTAGGCATAAGGCAGGGGCACAAGTGCTGGCTAGGCATAAGGCAGGGGCACAAGTGCTGGCTAGGCATAAGGCAGGGGCACAAGTGCTAGTTAGGCATAAGGCAGGGGCACAAGTGCTGGCTAGGCATAAGGCAGGGGCACAAGTGCTGGCTAGGCATAAGGCAGGGGCACAAGTGCTGGCTAGGCATAAGGCAGGGGCACAAGTGCTGGCTAGGCATAAGGCAGGGGCACAAGTGCTGGCTAGGCATAAGGCAGGGGCACAAGTGCTGGCTAGGCATAAGGCAGGGGCACAAGTGCGGGCTAGGCATAAGGCAGGGGCACAAGTGCTGGCTAGGCATAAGGCAGGGGCACAAGTGCTGGCTAGGCATAAGGCAGGGGCACAAGTGCGGGCTAGGCATAAGGCAGGGGCACAAGTGCGGGCTAGGCATAAGGCAGGGGCACAAGTGCGGGCTAGGCATAAGGCAGGGGCACAAGTGCGGGCTAGGCATAAGGCAGGGGCACAAGTGCGGGCTAGGCATAAGGCAGGGGCACAAGTGCGGGCTAGGCATAAGGCAGGGGCACAAGTGCGGGCTAGGCATAAGGCAGGGGCACAAGTGCGGGCTAGGCATAAGGCAGGGGCACAAGTGCGGGCTAGGCATAAGGCAGGGGCACAAGTGCGGGCTAGGCATAAGGCAGGGGCACAAGTGCGGGCTAGGCATAAGGCAGGGGCACAAGTGCTGGCTAGGCATAAGGCAGGGCACAAGTGCTGGCTAGGCTTAAGGCAGGGGCACAAGTGCTGGCTAGGCATAAGGCAGAGGCACAAGTGCAGTCTAGGCATAAGGCAGGGGCACAAGTGCAGTCTAGGCATAAGGCAGGGGCACAAGTGCAGTCTAGGCATAAGGCAGGGGCACAAGTGCAGTCTAGGCATAAGGCAGGGGCACAAGTGCTGGCTAGGCATAAGGCAGGGGCACAAGTGCTGGCTAGGCATAGGGCAGGGGCACAAGTGCTGGCTAGGCATAAGGCAGGGGCACAAGTGCTGGCTAGGCATAAGGCAGGGGCACAAGTGCTGGCTAGGCATAAGGCAGGGGCACAAGTGCTGGCTAGGCATAAGGCAGGGGCACAAGTGCTGGCTAGGCATAAGGCAGGGGCACAAGTGCTGGCTAGGCATAAGGCAGGGGCACAAGTGCTGGCTAGGCATAAGGCAGGGGCACAAGTGCTGGCTAGGCATAAGGCAGGGGCACAAGTGCTGGCTAGGCATAAGACAGGGGCACAAGTGCGGGCTAGGCATAAGGCAGGGGCACAAGTGCTGGCTACGCATAAGGCAGGGGCACAAGTGCTGGCTAGGCATAAGGCAGGGGCACAAGTGCAGGCTAGGCATAAGGCAGGGGCACAAGTGCAGGCTAGGCATAAGGGAGGGGCACAAGTGCAGGCTAGGCATAAGGGAGGGGCACAAGTGCAGGCTAGGCATAAGGGAGGGGCACAAGTGCAGGCTAGGCATAAGGCAGGGGCATAAGGCAGGGGCATAAGGCAGGGGCATAAGGCAGGGGCACAAGTGCAGGCTAGGCATAAGGCAGGGGCACAAGTGCTGGCTAGGCATAAGGCAGGGGCACAAGTGCTGGCTAGGCATAAGGCAGGGGCACAAGTGCTGGCTAGGCATAAGGCAGGGGCACAAGTGCTGGCTAGGCATAAGGCAGGGGCACAAGTGCTGGCTAGGCATAAGGCAGGGGCACAAGTGCTGGCTAGGCATAAGGCAGGGGCACAAGTGCTGGCTAGGCATAAGGCAGGGGCACAAGTGCTGGCTAGGCATAAGGCAGGGGCACAAGTGCTGGCTAGGCATAAGGCAGGGGCACAAGTGCTGGCTAGGCATAAGGCAGGGGCACAAGTGCTGGCTAGGCATAAGGCAGGGGCACAAGTGCTGGCTAGGCATAAGGCAGGGGCACAAGTGCTGGCTAGGCATAAGGCAGGGGCACAAGTGCTGGCTAGGCATAAGGCAGGGGCACAAGTGCTGGCTAGGCATAAGGCAGGGGCACAAGTGCTGGCTAGGCATAAGGCAGGGGCACAAGTGCTGGCTAGGCATAAGGCAGGGGCACAAGTGCTGGCTAGGCATAAGGCAGGGGCACAAGTGCTGGCTAGGCATAAGGCAGGGGCACAAGTGCTGGCTAGGCATAAGGCAGGGGCACAAGTGCTGGCTAGGCATAAGGCAGGGGCACAAGTGCTGGCTAGGCATAAGGCAGGGGCACAAGTGCTGGCTAGGCATAAGGCAGGGGCACAAGTGCTGGCTAGGCATAAGGCAGGGGCACAAGTGCTGGCTAGGCATAAGGCAGGGGCACAAGTGCTGGCTAGGCATAAGGCAGGGGCACAAGTGCTGGCTAGGCATAAGGCAGGGGCACAAGTCCTGGCTAGGCATAAGGCAGGAGCACAAGTGCTGGCTAGGCGTAAGGCAGGGGCACAAGTGCGGGCTAGGCATAAGGCCCCAATTACAGTCGTGCATGTGCATACAGACGGGACAAGAGCGAAGAGCGTAAAGCCTGCCCTGTGTGCATAACCAACATGAAGCTAAAGACAAAAAAACAATAATGCAAGGGGCTCAAAAGTGCTGGCTAGGCATAAGGCAGGGGCACAAGTGCTGGCTAGACATAAGGCAGGGGCACAAGTGCTGGCTAGGCATAAGGCAGGGGCACAAGTGCTGGCTAGGCATAAGGCAGGGGCACAAGTGCTGGCTAGGCATAAGGCAGGGGCACAAGTGCTGGCTAGGCATAAGGCAGGGGCACAAGTGCTGGCTAGGCATAAGGCAGGGGCACAAGTGCTGGCTAGGCATAAGGCAGGGGCACAAGTGCTGGCTAGGCATAAGGCAGGGGCACAAGTGCTGGCTAGGCATAAGGCAGGGGCACAAGTGCTGGCTAGGCATAAGGCAGGGGCACAAGTGCTGGCTAGGCATAAGGCAGGGGCACAAGTGCTGGCTAGGCATAAGGCAGGGGCACAAGTGCTGGCTAGGCATAAGGCAGGGGCACAAGTGCTGGCTAGGCATAAGGCAGGGGCACAAGTGCTAGTTAGGCATAAGGCAGGGGCACAAGTGCTGGCTAGGCATAAGGCAGGGGCACAAGTGCTGGCTAGGCATAAGGCAGGGGCACAAGTGCTGGCTAGGCATAAGGCAGGGGCACAAGTGCTGGCTAGGCATAAGGCAGGGGCACAAGTGCTGGCTAGGCATAAGGCAGGGGCACAAGTGCTGGCTAGGCATAAGGCAGGGGCACAAGTGCGGGCTAGGCATAAGGCAGGGGCACAAGTGCTGGCTAGGCATAAGGCAGGGGCACAAGTGCTGGCTAGGCATAAGGCAGGGGCACAAGTGCGGGCTAGGCATAAGGCAGGGGCACAAGTGCGGGCTAGGCATAAGGCAGGGGCACAAGTGCGGGCTAGGCATAAGGCAGGGGCACAAGTGCTGGCTAGGCATAAGGCAGGGGCACAAGTGCGGGCTAGGCATAAGGCAGGGGCACAAGTGCTGGCTAGGCATAAGGCAGGGGCACAAGTGCCGGCTAGGCATAAGGCAGGGGCACAAGTGCCGGCTAGGCATAAGGCAGGGGCACAAGTGCGGGCTAGGCATAAGGCAGGGGCACAAGTGCTGGCTAGGCATAAGGCAGGGCACAAGTGCTGGCTAGGCTTAAGGCAGGGGCACAAGTCCTGGCTAGGCGTAAGGCAGGAGCACAAGTGCTGGCTAGGCGTAAGGCAGGGGCACAAGTGCGGGCTAGGCATAAGGCCCCAATTACAGTCGTGCATGTGCATACAGACGGGACAAGAGCGAAGAGCGTAAAGCCTGCCCTGTGTGCATAACCAACATGAAGCTAAAGACAAAAAAACAATAATGCAAGGGGCTCAAAAGTGCTGGCTAGGCGTAAGGCAGGAGCACAAGTGCTGGCTAGGCATAAGGCAGGGGCACAAGTGCTGGCTAGGCTTTAGGCAGGGGCACAAGTGCGGGCTAGGCATAAGGCAGGGGCACAAGTGTGGGCTACGCTTTAGGCGGGGGCACAAGTGCAAACAAAGCATAAGGCAGAGGCACAAGTGCAAGCTAAGCATAAGGCAGGGGCACCTATGCAGGCTAGGCTTAAGGCAGGGGCACAAGTGATGGCTACACATAAGGCATACAGCTAACTCTTTGCACTCTTTGCATAAAGGGATAGACACCCTTAGGGGTGAAGAGCTAGCTTTCACCCCTCTACTCTGTACTTTGTTGTACAGTGCGGAGCCACTCCATAACCCCCATGTTTCAAGCGACCAGGCACTTCTTGTCTGTCCTCCGTAAATGGGTAATGCCTTCGTCCCCAATTAGTCGTGCATGTGCATTCAGACGGGACAAGAGCGAAGAGCGTAAAGCCTGCCCTGTGAGCATAAACAACATGAAACTAAAGACAAAAAAACAATAATGCAGGGGTCTCAAAAGTGCTGGCTAGGAATAAGGCAGGGGCACAAGTGCTGGCTAGGCATAAGGCATGGGCACAAGTGCTGGCTAGGCATTAGGCAGGGGCACACGTGCTGGCTAGGCATTAGGCAGGGGCACACGTGCTGGCTAGGCATAAGGCAGGGGCACACGTGCTGGCTAGGCATAAGGCAGGGGCACACGTGCTGGCTAGGCATAAGGCAGGGGCACACGTGCTGGCTAGGCATAAGGCAGGGGCACACGTGCTGGCTAGGCATAAGGCAGGGGCACACGTGCTGGCTAGGCATAAGGCAGGGGCACACGTGCTGGCTAGGCATAAGGCAGGGGCACACGTGCTGGCTAGGCATAAGGCAGGGGCACACGTGCTGGCTAGGCATAAGGCAGGGGCACACGTGCTGGCTAGGCATAAGGCAGGGGCACAAGTGCTGGCTAGGCATAAGACAGGGGCACAAGTGCGGGCTAGGCATAAGGCAGGGGCACAAGTGCTGGCTAGGCATAAGGCAGGGGCACAAGTGCAGGCTAGGCATAAGGCAGGGGCACAAGTGCAGGCTAGGCATAAGGGAGGGGCACAAGTGCAGGCTAGGCATAAGGGAGGGGCACAAGTGCAGGCTAGGCATAAGGGAGGGGCACAAGTGCAGGCTAGGCATAAGGCAGGGGCATAAGGCAGGGGCATAAGGCAGGGGCATAAGGCAGGGGCACAAGTGCAGGCTAGGCATAAGGCAGGGGCACAAGTGCTGGCTAGGCATAAGGCAGGGGCACAAGTGCTGGCTAGGCATAAGGCAGGGGCACAAGTGCTGGCTAGGCATAAGGCAGGGGCACAAGTGCTGGCTAGGCATAAGGCAGGGGCACAAGTGCTGGCTAGGCATAAGGCAGGGGCACAAGTGCTGGCTAGGCATAAGGCAGGGGCACAAGTGCTGGCTAGGCATAAGGCAGGGGCACAAGTGCTGGCTAGGCATAAGGCAGGGGCACAAGTGCTGGCTAGGCATAAGGCAGGGGCACAAGTGCTGGCTAGGCATAAGGCAGGGGCACAAGTGCTGGCTAGGCATAAGGCAGGGGCACAAGTGCTGGCTAGGCATAAGGCAGGGGCACAAGTGCTGGCTAGGCATAAGGCAGGGGCACAAGTGCTGGCTAGGCATAAGGCAGGGGCACAAGTGCTGGCTAGGCATAAGGCAGGGGCACAAGTGCTGGCTAGGCATAAGGCAGGGGCACAAGTGCTGGCTAGGCATAAGGCAGGGGCACAAGTGCTGGCTAGGCATAAGGCAGGGGCACAAGTGCTGGCTAGGCATAAGGCAGGGGCACAAGTGCTGGCTAGGCATAAGGCAGGGGCACAAGTGCTGGCTAGGCATAAGGCAGGGGCACAAGTGCTGGCTAGGCATAAGGCAGGGGCACAAGTGCTGGCTAGGCATAAGGCAGGGGCACAAGTGCTGGCTAGGCATAAGGCAGGGGCACAAGTGCTGGCTAGGCATAAGGCAGGGGCACAAGTCCTGGCTAGGCATAAGGCAGGAGCACAAGTGCTGGCTAGGCGTAAGGCAGGGGCACAAGTGCGGGCTAGGCATAAGGCCCCAATTACAGTCGTGCATGTGCATACAGACGGGACAAGAGCGAAGAGCGTAAAGCCTGCCCTGTGTGCATAACCAACATGAAGCTAAAGACAAAAAAACAATAATGCAAGGGGCTCAAAAGTGCTGGCTAGGCATAAGGCAGGGGCACAAGTGCTGGCTAGACATAAGGCAGGGGCACAAGTGCTGGCTAGGCATAAGGCAGGGGCACAAGTGCTGGCTAGGCATAACGCAGGGGCACAAGTGCTGGCTAGGCATAAGGCAGGGGCACAAGTGCTGGCTAGGCATAAGGCAGGGGCACAAGTGCTGGCTAGGCATAAGGCAGGGGCACAAGTGCTGGCTAGGCATAAGGCAGGGGCACAAGTGCTGGCTAGGCATAAGGCAGGGGCACAAGTGCTGGCTAGGCATAAGGCAGGGGCACAAGTGCTGGCTAGGCATAAGGCAGGGGCACAAGTGCTGGCTAGGCATAAGGCAGGGGCACAAGTGCTGGCTAGGCATAAGGCAGGGGCACAAGTGCTGGCTAGGCATAAGGCAGGGGCACAAGTGCTAGTTAGGCATAAGGCAGGGGCACAAGTGCTGGCTAGGCATAAGGCAGGGGCACAAGTGCTGGCTAGGCATAAGGCAGGGGCACAAGTGCTGGCTAGGCATAAGGCAGGGGCACAAGTGCTGGCTAGGCATAAGGCAGGGGCACAAGTGCTGGCTAGGCATAAGGCAGGGGCACAAGTGCTGGCTAGGCATAAGGCAGGGGCACAAGTGCTGGCTAGGCATAAGGCAGGGGCACAAGTGCGGGCTAGGCATAAGGCAGGGGCACAAGTGCTGGCTAGGCATAAGGCAGGGGCACAAGTGCTGGCTAGGCATAAGGCAGGGGCACAAGTGCGGGCTAGGCATAAGGCAGGGGCACAAGTGCGGGCTAGGCATAAGGCAGGGGCACAAGTGCGGGCTAGGCATAAGGCAGGGGCACAAGTGCTGGCTAGGCATAAGGCAGGGGCACAAGTGCGGGCTAGGCATAAGGCAGGGGCACAAGTGCTGGCTAGGCATAAGGCAGGGGCACAAGTGCCGGCTAGGCATAAGGCAGGGGCACAAGTGCCGGCTAGGCATAAGGCAGGGGCACAAGTGCGGGCTAGGCATAAGGCAGGGGCACAAGTGCTGGCTAGGCATAAGGCAGGGCACAAGTGCTGGCTAGGCTTAAGGCAGGGGCACAAGTCCTGGCTAGGCGTAAGGCAGGAGCACAAGTGCTGGCTAGGCGTAAGGCAGGGGCACAAGTGCGGGCTAGGCATAAGGCCCCAATTACAGTCGTGCATGTGCATACAGACGGGACAAGAGCGAAGAGCGTAAAGCCTGCCCTGTGTGCATAACCAACATGAAGCTAAAGACAAAAAAACAATAATGCAAGGGGCTCAAAAGTGCTGGCTAGGCGTAAGGCAGGAGCACAAGTGCTGGCTAGGCATAAGGCAGGGGCACAAGTGCTGGCTAGGCTTTAGGCAGGGGCACAAGTGCGGGCTAGGCATAAGGCAGGGGCACAAGTGTGGGCTACGCTTTAGGCGGGGGCACAAGTGCAAACAAAGCATAAGGCAGAGGCACAAGTGCAAGCTAAGCATAAGGCAGGGGCACCTATGCAGGCTAGGCTTAAGGCAGGGGCACAAGTGATGGCTACACATAAGGCATACAGCTAACTCTTTGCACTCTTTGCATAAAGGGATAGACACCCTTAGGGGTGAAGAGCTAGCTTTCACCCCTCTACTCTGTACTTTGTTGTACAGTGCGGAGCCACTCCATAACCCCCATGTTTCAAGCGACCAGGCACTTCTTGTCTGTCCTCCGTAAATGGGTAATGCCTTCGTCCCCAATTAGTCGTGCATGTGCATTCAGACGGGACAAGAGCGAAGAGCGTAAAGCCTGCCCTGTGAGCATAAACAACATGAAACTAAAGACAAAAAAACAATAATGCAGGGGTCTCAAAAGTGCTGGCTAGGAATAAGGCAGGGGCACAAGTGCTGGCTAGGCATAAGGCATGGGCACAAGTGCTGGCTAGGCATTAGGCAGGGGCACACGTGCTGGCTAGGCATTAGGCAGGGGCACACGTGCTGGCTAGACATAAGGCAGGGGCACACGTGCTGGCTAGGCATAAGGCAGGGGCACACGTGCTGGCTAGGCATAAGGCAGGGGCACACGTGCTGGCTAGGCATAAGGCAGGGGCACACGTGCTGGCTAGGCATAAGGCAGGGGCACACGTGCTGGCTAGGCATAAGGCAGGGGCACACGTGCTGGCTAGGCATAAGGCAGGGGCACACGTGCTGGCTAGGCATAAGGCAGGGGCACACGTGCTGGCTAGGCATAAGGCAGGGGCACACGTGCTGGCTAGGCATAAGGCAGGGGCACACGTGCTGGCTAGGCATAAGGCAGGGGCACACGTGCTGGCTAGGCATAAGGCAGGGGCACACGTGCTGGCTAGGCATAAGGCAGGGGCACACGTGCTGGCTAGGCATAAGGCAGGGGCACACGTGCTGGCTAGGCATAAGGCAGGGGCACACGTGCTGGCTAGGCATAAGGCAGGGGCACACGTGCTGGCTAGGCATAAGGCAGGGGCACACGTGCTGGCTAGGCATAAGGCAGGGGCACACGTGCTGGCTAGGCATAAGTCAGGGGCACACGTGCTGGCTAGGCATAAGGCAGGGGCACAAGTGCTGGCTAGGCATAAGGCAGGGGCACAAGTGCTGGCTGGGCATAAGGCAGGGGCACAAGTGCTGGCTGGGCATAAGGCAGGGGCACAAGTGCTGGCTGGGCATAAGGCAGGGGCACAAGTGCTGGCTGGGCATAAGGCAGGGGCACAAGTGCTGGCTGGGCATAAGGCAGGGGCACAAGTGCTGGCTGGGCATAAGGCAGGGGCACAAGTGCTGGCTGGGCATAAGGCAGGGGCACAAGTGCTGGCTGGGCATAAGGCAGGGGCACAAGTGCTGGCTGGGCATAAGGCAGGGGCACAAGTGCTGGCTAGGCATAAGGCAGGGGCACAAGTGCTGGCTAGGCATAAGGCAGCGGCAAAAGTGCTGGCTAGGCATAAGGCAGGGGCACAAGTGCTGGCTAGGCATAAGGCAGGGGCACAAGTGCTGGCTAGTCATAAGGCAGGGGCACAAGTGCAGGCTAGGCATAAGGCAGGTGCACAAGTGCAGGCTAGGCATAAGGCAGGGGCACAAGTGCTGGCTAGGCATAAGGCAGGGGCACAAGTGCTGGCTAGGCATAAGGCAGGGGCACAAGTGCTGGCTAGGCATAAGGCAGGGGCACAAGTGCTGGCTAGGCATAAGGCAGGGGCACAAGTGCTGGCTAGGCATAAGGCAGGGGCACAAGTGCTGGCTAGGCATAAGGCAGGGGCACAAGTGCTAGTTAGGCATAAGGCAGGGGCACAAGTGCTGGCTAGGCATAAGGCAGGGGCACAAGTGCTGGCTAGGCATAAGGCAGGGGCACAAGTGCGGGCTAGGCATAAGGCAGGGGCACAAGTGCAGGCTAGGCATAAGGCAGGGGCACATGTGCGGGCTAGGCATAAGGCCCCAATTACAGTCGTGCATGTGCATACAGACGGGACAAGAGCGAAGAGCGTAAAGCCTGCCCTGTGTGCATAACCAACATGAAGCTAAAGACAAAAAAACAATAATGCAAGGGGCTCAAAAGTGCTGGCTAGGCATAAGGCAGGGGCACAAGTGCTGGCTAGACATAAGGCAGGGGCACAAGTGCTGGCTAGGCATAAGGCAGGGGCACAAGTGCTGGCTAGGCATAAGGCAGGGGCACAAGTGCTGGCTAGGCATAAGGCAGGGGCACAAGTGCTGGCTAGGCATAAGGCAGGGGCACAAGTGCTGGCTAGGCATAAGGCAGGGGCACAAGTGCTGGCTAGGCATAAGGCAGGGGCACAAGTGCTGGCTAGGCATAAGGCAGGGGCACAAGTGCTGGCTAGGCATAAGGCAGGGGCACAAGTGCTGGCTAGGCATAAGGCAGGGGCACAAGTGCTAGTTAGGCATAAGGCAGGGGCACAAGTGCTGGCTAGGCATAAGGCAGGGGCACAAGTGCTGGCTAGGCATAAGGCAGGGGCACAAGTGCTGGCTAGGCATAAGGCAGGGGCACAAGTGCTGGCTAGGCATAAGGCAGGGGCACAAGTGCTGGCTAGGCATAAGGCAGGGGCACAAGTGCTGGCTAGGCATAAGGCAGGGGCACAAGTGCTGGCTAGGCATAAGGCAGGGGCACAAGTGCTGGCTAGGCATAAGGCAGGGGCACAAGTGCTGGCTAGGCATAAGGCAGGGGCACAAGTGCGGGCTAGGCATAAGGCAGGGGCACAAGTGCGGGCTAGGCATAAGGCAGGGGCACAAGTGCGGGCTAGGCATAAGGCAGGGGCACAAGTGCGGGCTAGGCATAAGGCAGGGGCACAAGTGCGGGCTAGGCATAAGGCAGGGGCACAAGTGCGGGCTAGGCATAAGGCAGGGGCACAAGTGCGGGCTAGGCATAAGGCAGGGGCACAAGTGCGGGCTAGGCATAAGGCAGGGGCACAAGTGCGGGCTAGGCATTAGGCAGGGGCACAAGTGCGGGCTAGGCATAAGGCAGGGGCACAAGTGCTGGCTAGGCTTAAGGCAGGGGCACAAGTGCTGGCTAGGCATAAGGCAGAGGCACAAGTGCAGTCTAGGCATAAGGCAGGGGCACAAGTGCAGTCTAGGCATAAGGCAGGGGCACAAGTGCAGTCTAGGCATAAGGCAGGGGCACAAGTGCAGTCTAGGCATAAGGCAGGGGCACAAGTGCAGTCTAGGCATAAGGCAGGGGCACAAGTGCTGGCTAGGCATAAGGCAGGGGCACAAGTGCTGGCTAGGCATAAGGCAGGGGCACAAGTGCTGGCTAGGCATAGGGCAGGGGCACAAGTGCTGGCTAGGCATAAGGCAGGGGCACAAGTGCTGGCTAGGCATAAGGCAGGGGCACAAGTGCTGGCTAGGCATAAGGCAGGGGCACAAGTGCTGGCTAGGCATAAGGCAGGGGCACAAGTGCTGGCTAGGCATAAGGCAGGGGCACAAGTGCTGGCTAGGCATAAGGCAGGGGCACAAGTGCTGGCTAGGCATAAGGCAGGGGCACAAGTGCTGGCTAGGCATAAGGCAGGGGCACAAGTACTGGCTAGGCATAAGACAGGGGCACAAGTGCGGGCTAGGCATAAGGCAGGGGCACAAGTGCTGGCTAGGCATAAGGCAGGGGCACAAGTGCTGGCTAGGCATAAGGCAGGGGCACAAGTGCAGGCTAGGCATAAGGCAGGGGCACAAGTGCAGGCTAGGCATAAGGGAGGGGCACAAGTGCAGGCTAGGCATAAGGGAGGGGCACAAGTGCAGGCTAGGCATAAGGGAGGGGCACAAGTGCAGGCTAGGCATAAGGGAGGGGCACAAGTGCAGGCTAGGCATAAGGCAGGGGCATAAGGCAGGGGCATAAGGCAGGGGCATAAGGCAGGGGCACAAGTGCAGGCTAGGCATAAGGCAGGGGCACAAGTGCTGGCTAGGCATAAGGCAGGGGCACAAGTGCTGGCTAGGCATAAGGCAGGGGCACAAGTTCTGGCTAGGCATAAGGCAGGGGCACAAGTGCTGGCTAGGCATAAGGCAGGGGCACAAGTGCTGGCTAGGCATAAGGCAGGGGCACAAGTGCTGGCTAGGCATAAGGCAGGGGCACAAGTGCTGGCTAGGCATAAGGCAGGGGCACAAGTGCTGGCTAGGCATAAGGCAGGGGCACAAGTGCTGGCTAGGCATAAGGCAGGGGCACAAGTGCTGGCTAGGCATAAGGCAGGGGCACAAGTGCTGGCTAGGCATAAGGCAGGGGCACAAGTGCTGGCTAGGCATAAGGCAGGGGCACAAGTGCTGGCTAGGCATAAGGCAGGGGCACAAGTGCTGGCTAGGCATAAGGCAGGGGCACAAGTGCTGGCTAGGCATAAGGCAGGGGCACAAGTGCTGGCTAGGCATAAGGCAGGGGCACAAGTGCTGGCTAGGCATAAGGCAGGGGCACAAGTGCTGGCTAGGCATAAGGCAGGGGCACAAGTGCTGGCTAGGCATAAGGCAGGGGCACAAGTGCTGGCTAGGCATAAGGCAGGGGCACAAGTGCTGGCTAGGCATAAGGCAGGGGCACAAGTGCTGGCTAGGCATAAGGCAGGGGCACAAGTGCTGGCTAGGCATAAGGCAGGGGCACAAGTGCTGGCTAGGCATAAAGCAGGGGCACAAGTGCTGGCTAGGCATAAAGCAGGGGCACAAGTGCTGGCTAGGCATAAGGCAGGGGCACAAGTCCTGGCTAGGCATAAGGCAGGAGCACAAGTGCTGGCTAGGCGTAAGGCAGGGGCACAAGTGCGGGCTAGGCATAAGGCCCAAATTACAGTCGTGCATGTGCATACAGACGGGACAAGAGCGAAGAGCGTAAAGCCTGCCCTGTGTGCATAACCAACATGAAGCTAAAGACAAAAAAACAATAATGCAAGGGGCTCAAAAGTGCTGGCTAGGCATAAGGCAGGGGCACAAGTGCTGGCTAGACATAAGGCAGCGGCAAAAGTGCTGGCTAGGCATAAGGCAGGGGCACAAGTGCTGGCTAGGCATAAGGCAGGGGCACAAGTGCTGGCTAGGCATAAGGCAGGGGCACAAGTGCTGGCTAGGCATAAGGCAGGGGCACAAGTGCTGGCTAGGCATAAGGCAGGGGCACAAGTGCTGGCTAGGCATAAGGCAGCGGCAAAAGTGCTGGCTAGGCATAAGGCAGGGGCACAAGTGCTGGCTAGGCATAAGGCAGGGGCACAAGTGCTGGCTAGGCATAAGGCAGGGGCACAAGTGCAGGCTAGGCATAAGGCAGGTGCACAAGTGCAGGCTAGGCATAAGGCAGGGGCACAAGTGCTGGCTAGGCATAAGGCAGGGGCACAAGTGCTGGCTAGGCATAAGGCAGGGGCACAAGTGCTGGCTAGGCATAAGGCAGGGGCACAAGTGCTGGCTAGGCATAAGGCAGGGGCACAAGTGCTGGCTAGGCATAAGGCAGGGGCACAAGTGCTGGCTAGGCATAAGGCAGGGGCACAAGTGCTAGTTAGGCATAAGGCAGGGGCACAAGTGCTGGCTAGGCATAAGGCAGGGGCACAAGTGCTGGCTAGGCATAAGGCAGGGGCACAAGTGCGGGCTAGGCATAAGGCAGGGGCACAAGTGCAGGCTAGGCATAAGGCAGGGGCACATGTGCGGGCTAGGCATAAGGCCCCAATTACAGTCGTGCATGTGCATACAGACGGGACAAGAGCGAAGAGCGTAAAGCCTGCCCTGTGTGCATAACCAACATGAAGCTAAAGACAAAAAAACAATAATGCAAGGGGCTCAAAAGTGCTGGCTAGGCATAAGGCAGGGGCACAAGTGCTGGCTAGACATAAGGCAGGGGCACAAGTGCTGGCTAGGCATAAGGCAGGGGCACAAGTGCTGGCTAGGCATAAGGCAGGGGCACAAGTGCTGGCTAGGCATAAGGCAGGGGCACAAGTGCTGGCTAGGCATAAGGCAGGGGCACAAGTGCTGGCTAGGCATAAGGCAGGGGCACAAGTGCTGGCTAGGCATAAGGCAGGGGCACAAGTGCTGGCTAGGCATAAGGCAGGGGCACAAGTGCTGGCTAGGCATAAGGCAGGGGCACAAGTGCTGGCTAGGCATAAGGCAGGGGCACAAGTGCTAGTTAGGCATAAGGCAGGGGCACAAGTGCTGGCTAGGCATAAGGCAGGGGCACAAGTGCTGGCTAGGCATAAGGCAGGGGCACAAGTGCTGGCTAGGCATAAGGCAGGGGCACAAGTGCTGGCTAGGCATAAGGCAGGGGCACAAGTGCTGGCTAGGCATAAGGCAGGGGCACAAGTGCTGGCTAGGCATAAGGCAGGGGCACAAGTGCTGGCTAGGCATAAGGCAGGGGCACAAGTGCTGGCTAGGCATAAGGCAGGGGCACAAGTGCTGGCTAGGCATAAGGCAGGGGCACAAGTGCGGGCTAGGCATAAGGCAGGGGCACAAGTGCGGGCTAGGCATAAGGCAGGGGCACAAGTGCGGGCTAGGCATAAGGCAGGGGCACAAGTGCGGGCTAGGCATAAGGCAGGGGCACAAGTGCGGGCTAGGCATAAGGCAGGGGCACAAGTGCGGGCTAGGCATAAGGCAGGGGCACAAGTGCGGGCTAGGCATAAGGCAGGGGCACAAGTGCGGGCTAGGCATAAGGCAGGGGCACAAGTGCGGGCTAGGCATTAGGCAGGGGCACAAGTGCGGGCTAGGCATAAGGCAGGGGCACAAGTGCTGGCTAGGCTTAAGGCAGGGGCACAAGTGCTGGCTAGGCATAAGGCAGAGGCACAAGTGCAGTCTAGGCATAAGGCAGGGGCACAAGTGCAGTCTAGGCATAAGGCAGGGGCACAAGTGCAGTCTAGGCATAAGGCAGGGGCACAAGTGCAGTCTAGGCATAAGGCAGGGGCACAAGTGCAGTCTAGGCATAAGGCAGGGGCACAAGTGCTGGCTAGGCATAAGGCAGGGGCACAAGTGCTGGCTAGGCATAAGGCAGGGGCACAAGTGCTGGCTAGGCATAGGGCAGGGGCACAAGTGCTGGCTAGGCATAAGGCAGGGGCACAAGTGCTGGCTAGGCATAAGGCAGGGGCACAAGTGCTGGCTAGGCATAAGGCAGGGGCACAAGTGCTGGCTAGGCATAAGGCAGGGGCACAAGTGCTGGCTAGGCATAAGGCAGGGGCACAAGTGCTGGCTAGGCATAAGGCAGGGGCACAAGTGCTGGCTAGGCATAAGGCAGGGGCACAAGTGCTGGCTAGGCATAAGGCAGGGGCACAAGTACTGGCTAGGCATAAGACAGGGGCACAAGTGCGGGCTAGGCATAAGGCAGGGGCACAAGTGCTGGCTAGGCATAAGGCAGGGGCACAAGTGCTGGCTAGGCATAAGGCAGGGGCACAAGTGCAGGCTAGGCATAAGGCAGGGGCACAAGTGCAGGCTAGGCATAAGGGAGGGGCACAAGTGCAGGCTAGGCATAAGGGAGGGGCACAAGTGCAGGCTAGGCATAAGGGAGGGGCACAAGTGCAGGCTAGGCATAAGGGAGGGGCACAAGTGCAGGCTAGGCATAAGGCAGGGGCATAAGGCAGGGGCATAAGGCAGGGGCATAAGGCAGGGGCACAAGTGCAGGCTAGGCATAAGGCAGGGGCACAAGTGCTGGCTAGGCATAAGGCAGGGGCACAAGTGCTGGCTAGGCATAAGGCAGGGGCACAAGTGCTGGCTAGGCATAAGGCAGGGGCACAAGTGCTGGCTAGGCATAAGGCAGGGGCACAAGTGCTGGCTAGGCATAAGGCAGGGGCACAAGTGCTGGCTAGGCATAAGGCAGGGGCACAAGTGCTGGCTAGGCATAAGGCAGGGGCACAAGTGCTGGCTAGGCATAAGGCAGGGGCACAAGTGCTGGCTAGGCATAAGGCAGGGGCACAAGTGCTGGCTAGGCATAAGGCAGGGGCACAAGTGCTGGCTAGGCATAAGGCAGGGGCACAAGTGCTGGCTAGGCATAAGGCAGGGGCACAAGTGCTGGCTAGGCATAAGGCAGGGGCACAAGTGCTGGCTAGGCATAAGGCAGGGGCACAAGTGCTGGCTAGGCATAAGGCAGGGGCACAAGTGCTGGCTAGGCATAAGGCAGGGGCACAAGTGCTGGCTAGGCATAAGGCAGGGGCACAAGTGCTGGCTAGGCATAAGGCAGGGGCACAAGTGCTGGCTAGGCATAAGGCAGGGGCACAAGTGCTGGCTAGGCATAAGGCAGGGGCACAAGTGCTGGCTAGGCATAAGGCAGGGGCACAAGTGCTGGCTAGGCATAAGGCAGGGGCACAAGTGCTGGCTAGGCATAAGGCAGGGGCACAAGTGCTGGCTAGGCATAAAGCAGGGGCACAAGTGCTGGCTAGGCATAAAGCAGGGGCACAAGTGCTGGCTAGGCATAAGGCAGGGGCACAAGTCCTGGCTAGGCATAAGGCAGGAGCACAAGTGCTGGCTAGGCGTAAGGCAGGGGCACAAGTGCGGGCTAGGCATAAGGCCCAAATTACAGTCGTGCATGTGCATACAGACGGGACAAGAGCGAAGAGCGTAAAGCCTGCCCTGTGTGCATAACCAACATGAAGCTAAAGACAAAAAAACAATAATGCAAGGGGCTCAAAAGTGCTGGCTAGGCATAAGGCAGGGGCACAAGTGCTGGCTAGACATAAGGCAGGGGCACAAGTGCTGGCTAGGCATAAGGCAGGGGCACAAGTGCTGGCTAGGCATAAGGCAGGGGCACAAGTGCTGGCTAGGCATAAGGCAGGGGCACAAGTGCTGGCTAGGCATAAGGCAGGGGCACAAGTGCTGGCTAGGCATAAGGCAGGGGCACAAGTGCTGGCTAGGCATAAGGCAGGGGCACAAGTGCTGGCTAGGCATAAGGCAGGGGCACAAGTGCTGGCTAGGCATAAGGCAGGGGCACAAGTGCTGGCTAGGCATAAGGCAGGGGCACAAGTGCTGGCTAGGCATAAGGCAGGGGCACAAGTGCTGGCTAGGCATAAGGCAGGGGCACAAGTGCTAGTTAGGCATAATGCAGGGGCACAAGTGCTGGCTAGGCATAAGGCAGGGGCACAAGTGCTGGCTAGGCATAAGGCAGGGGCACAAGTGCTGGCTAGGCATAAGGCAGGGGCACAAGTGCTGGCTAGGCATAAGGCAGGGGCACAAGTGCTGGCTAGGCATAAGGCAGGGGAACAAGTGCTGGCTAGGCATAAGGCAGGGGCACAAGTGCGGGCTAGGCATAAGGCAGGGGCACAAGTGCTGGCTAGGCATAAGGCAGGGGCACAAGTGCTGGCTAGGCATAAGGCAGGGGCACAAGTGCGGGCTAGGCATAAGGCAGGGGCACAAGTGCGGGCTAGGCATAAGGCAGGGGCACAAGTGCGGGCTAGGCATAAGGCAGGGGCACAAGTGCTGGCTAGGCATAAGGCAGGGGCACAAGTGCGGGCTAGGCATAAGGCAGGGGCACAAGTGCTGGCTAGGCATAAGGCAGGGGCACAAGTGCCGGCTAGGCATAAGGCAGGGGCACAAGTGCCGGCTAGGCATAAGGCAGGGGCACAAGTGCGGGCTAGGCATAAGGCAGGGGCACAAGTGCTGGCTAGGCATAAGGCAGGGCACAAGTGCTGGCTAGGCTTAAGGCAGGGGCACAAGTCCTGGCTAGGCGTAAGGCAGGAGCACAAGTGCTGGCTAGGCGTAAGGCAGGGGCACAAGTGCGGGCTAGGCATAAGGCCCCAATTACAGTCGTGCATGTGCATACAGACGGGACAAGAGCGAAGAGCGTAAAGCCTGCCCTGTGTGCATAACCAACATGAAGCTAAAGACAAAAAAACAATAATGCAAGGGGCTCAAAAGTGCTGGCTAGGCGTAAGGCAGGAGCACAAGTGCTGGCTAGGCATAAGGCAGGGGCACAAGTGCTGGCTAGGCTTTAGGCAGGGGCACAAGTGCGGGCTAGGCATAAGGCAGGGGCACAAGTGACGGCTACGCTTTAGGCGGGGGCACAAGTGCAAACAAAGCATAAGGCAGAGGCACAAGTGCAAGCTAAGCATAAGGCAGGGGCACCTATGCAGGCTAGGCTTAAGGCAGGGGCACAAGTGATGGCTACACATAAGGCATACAGCTAACTCTTTGCACTCTTTGCATAAAGGGATAGGCACCCTTAGGGGTGAAGAGCTAGCTTTCACCCCTCTACTCTGTACTTTGTTGTACAGTGCGGAGCCACTCCATAACCCCCATGTTTCAAGCGACCAGGCACTTCTTGTCTGTCCTCCGTAAATGGGTAATGCCTTCGTCCCCAATTAGTCGTGCATGTGCATTCAGACGGGACAAGAGCGAAGAGCGTAAAGCCTGCCCTGTGAGCATAAACAACATGAAACTAAAGACAAAAAAACAATAATGCAGGGGTCTCAAAAGTGCTGGCTAGGAATAAGGCATGGGCACAAGTGCTGGCTAGGCATTAGGCAGGGGCACACGTGCTGGCTAGGCATTAGGCAGGGGCACACGTGCTGGCTAGGCATAAGGCAGGGGCACACGTGCTGGCTAGGCATAAGGCAGGGGCACACGTGCTGGCTAGGCATAAGGCAGGGGCACACGTGCTGGCTAGGCATAAGGCAGGGGCACACGTGCTGGCTAGGCATAAGGCAGGGGCACACGTGCTGGCTAGGCATAAGGCAGGGGCACACGTGCTGGCTAGGCATAAGGCAGGGGCACACGTGCTGGCTAGGCATAAGGCAGGGGCACACGTGCTGGCTAGGCATAAGGCAGGGGCACACGTGCTGGCTAGGCATAAGGCAGGGGCACACGTGCTGGCTAGGCATAAGGCAGGGGCACACGTGCTGGCTAGGCATAAGGCAGGGGCACACGTGCTGGCTAGGCATAAGGCAGGGGCACACGTGCTGGCTAGGCATAAGGCAGGGGCACACGTGCTGGCTAGGCATAAGGCAGGGGCACACGTGCTGGCTAGGCATAAGGCAGGGGCACACGTGCTGGCTAGGCATAAGGCAGGGGCACACGTGCTGGCTAGGCATAAGGCAGGGGCACACGTGCTGGCTAGGCATAAGGCAGGGGCACACGTGCTGGCTAGGCATAAGGCAGGGGCACACGTGCTGGCTAGGCATAAGGCAGGGGCACACGTGCTGGCTAGGCATAAGGCAGGGGCACAAGTGCTGGCTGGGCATAAGGCAGGGGCACAAGTGCTGGCTGGGCATAAGGCAGGGGCACAAGTGCTGGCTGGGCATAAGGCAGGGGCACAAGTGCTGGCTGGGCATAAGGCAGGGGCACAAGTGCTGGCTGGGCATAAGGCAGGGGCACAAGTGCTGGCTGGGCATAAGGCAGGGGCACAAGTGCTGGCTGGGCATAAGGCAGGGGCACAAGTGCTGGCTGGGCATAAGGCAGGGGCACAAGTGCTGGCTGGGCATAAGGCAGGGGCACAAGTGCTGGCTGGGCATAAGGCAGGGGCACAAGTGCTGGCTAGGCATAAGGCAGGGGCACAAGTGCTGGCTAGGCATAAGGCAGCGGCAAAAGTGCTGGCTAGGCATAAGGCAGGGGCACAAGTGCTGGCTAGGCATAAGGCAGGGGCACAAGTGCTGGCTAGGCATAAGGCAGGGGCACAAGTGCAGGCTAGGCATAAGGCAGGTGCACAAGTGCAGGCTAGGCATAAGGCAGGGGCACAAGTGCTGGCTAGGCATAAGGCAGGGGCACAAGTGCTGGCTAGGCATAAGGCAGGGGCACAAGTGCTGGCTAGGCATAAGGCAGGGGCACAAGTGCTGGCTAGGCATAAGGCAGGGGCACAAGTGCTGGCTAGGCATAAGGCAGGGGCACAAGTGCTGGCTAGGCATAAGGCAGGGGCACAAGTGCTGGCTAGGCATAAGGCAGGGGCACAAGTGCTGGCTAGGCATAAGGCAGGGGCACAAGTGCTGGCTAGGCATAAGGCAGGGGCACAAGTGCTGGCTAGGCATAAGGCAGGGGCACAAGTGCTGGCTAGGCATAAGGCAGGGGCACAAGTGCAGGCTAGGCATAAGGCAGGGGCACAAGTGCAGGCTAGGCATAAGGCAGGGGCACACGTGCAGGCTAGGCATAAGGCAGGGGCACAAGTGCAGGCTAGGCATAAGGCAGGGGCACAAGTGCATGCTAGGCATAAGGCAGGGGCACAAGTGCTGGCTAGGCATAAGGCAGGGGCACAAGTGCTGGCTAGGCATAAGGCAGGGGCACAAGTGCTGGCTAGGCATAAGGCAGGGGCACAAGTGCAGGCTAGGCATAAGGCAGGGGCACAAGTGCAGGCTAGGCATAAGGCAGGGGCACAAGTGCAGGCTAGGCATAAGGCAGGGGCACAAGTGCAGGCTAGGCATAAGGCAGGGGCACAAGTGCAGGCTAGGCATAATGCAGGGGCACAAGTGCAGTAAAGGCATAAGGCAGGGGCACAAGTGCTGGCTGGGCATAAGGCAGGGGCACAAGTGCTGGCTAGGCATAAGACAGGGGCACAAGTGCTGGCTAGCCATAAGGCAGGGGCACAAGTGCTGGCTAGGCATAAGGCAGGGGCACAAGTGCTGGCTAGGCATAAGGCAGGGGCACAAGTGCTGGCTAGGCATAAGGCAGGGGCACAAGTGCTGGCTAGGCATAAGGCAGGGGCACAAGTGCTGGCTAGGCATAAGGCAGGGGCACAAGTGCTGGCTAGGCATAAGGCAGGGGCACAAGTGCTGGCTAGGCATAAGGCAGGGGCACAAGTGCTGGCTAGGCATAAGGCAGGGGCACAAGTGCTGGCTAGGCATAAGGCAGGGGCACAAGTGCTGGCTAGGCATAAGGCAGGGGCACAAGTGCTGGCTAGGCATAAGGCAGGGGCACAAGTGCAGGCTAGGCATAAGGCAGGGGCACAAGTGCAGGCTAGGCATAAGGCAGGGGCACAAGTGCAGGCTAGGCATAAGGCAGGGGCACAAGTGCAGGCTAGGCATAAGGCAGGGGCACAAGTGCAGGCTAGGCATAAGGCAGGGGCACAAGTGCAGGCTAGGCATAAGGCAGGGGCACAAGTGCTGGCTAGGCATAAGGCAGGGGCACAAGTGCAGGCTAGGCATAAGGCAGGGGCACAAGTGCTGGCTAGGCATAAGGCAGGGGCACAAGTGCAGGCTAGGCATAAGGCAGGGGCACAAGTGCAGGCTAGGCATAAGGCAGGGGCACAAGTGCAGGCTAGGCATAAGGCAGGGGCACAAGTGCAGGCTAGGCATAAGGGAGGGGCACAAGTGCAGGCTAGGCATAAGGCAGGGGCACAAGTGCTGGCTAGGCATAAGGCAGGGGCAAAAGTGCTGGCTAGGCATAAGGCAGGGGCACAAGTGCTGGCTAGGCATAAGGCAGGGGCACAAGTGCTGGCTAGGCATAAGGCAGGGGCACAAGTGCTGGCTAGGCATAAGGCAGGGGCACAAGTGCAGGCTAGGCATAAGGCAGGGGCACAAGTGCAGGCTAGGCATAAGGCAGGGGCACAAGTGCAGTCTAGGCATAAGGCAGGGGCACAAGTGCAGTCTAGGCATAAGGCAGGGGCACAAGTGCAGTCTAGGCATAAGGCAGGGGCACAAGTGCAGTCTAGGCATAAGGCAGGGGCACAAGTGCTGGCTAGGCATAAGGCAGGGGCACAAGTGCAGGCTAGGCATAAGGCAGGGGCACAAGTGCAGGCTAGGCATAAGGCAGGGGCACAAGTGCAGGCTAGGCATAAGGCAGGGGCACAAGTGCAGGCTAGGCATAAGGCAGGGGCACAAGTGCAGTCTAGGCATAAGGCAGGGGCACAAGTGCTGGCTAGGCATAAGGCAGGGGCACAAGTGCTGGCTAGGCATAAGGCAGGGGCACAAGTGCTGGCTAGGCATAAGGCAGGGGCACAAGTGCTGGCTAGGCATAAGGCAGGGGCACAAGTGCTGGCTAGGCATAAGGCAGGGGCACAAGTACTGGCTAGGCATAAGGCAGGGGCACAAGTGCAGGCGGGGCACAAGTGCACGCTAGGCATAAGGCAGGGGCACAACTGCGGGCTAGGCATAAGGCAGGGGCACAACTGCGGGCTAGGCATAAGGCAGGGGCACAACTGCGGGCTAGGCATAAGGCAGGGGCACAACTGCGGGCTAGGCATAAGGCAGGGGCACAACTGCGGGCTAGGCATAAGGCAGGGGCACAAGTGCGGGCTAGGCATAAGGCAGGGGCACAACTGCGGGCTAGGCATAAGGCAGGGGCACAAGTGCTGGCTAGGCATAAGGCAGGGGCACAAGTGCTGGCTAGGCATAAGGCAGGGGCACAAGTGCTGGCTAGGCATAAGGCAGGGGCCCAAGTGCTGGCTAGGCATAAGGCAGGGGCCCAAGTGCTGGCTAGGCATAAGGCAGGGGCACAAGTGCTGGCTAGGCATAAGGCAGGGGCACAAGTGCTGGCTAGGCATAAGGCAGGGGCACAAGTGCTGGCTAGGCATAAGGCAGGGGCACAAGTGCTGGCTAGGCATAAGGCAGGGGCACAAGTGCTGGCTAGGCATAAGGCAGGGGCACAAGTGCAGGCTAGGCATAAGGCAGGGGCACAAGTGCAGGCTAGGCATAAGGCAGGGGCACAAGTGCTGGCTAGGCATAAGGCAGGGGCACAAGTGCTGGCTAGGCATAAGGCAGGGGCACAAGTGCTGGCTAGGCATAAGGCAGGGGCACAAGTGCTGGCTAGGCATAAGGCAGGGGCACAAGTGCTGGCTAGGCATAAGGCAGGTGCACAAGTGCAGGCTAGGCATAAGGCAGGGGCACAAGTGCAAGCTAGGCATAAGGCAGGGGCACAAGTGCTGGCTAGGCATAAGGCAGGGGCACAAGTGCTGGCTAGGCATAAGGCAGGGGCACAAGTGCTGGCTAGGCATAAGGCAGGGGCACAAGTGCTGGCTAGGCATAAGGCAGGGGCACAAGTGCTGGCTAGGCATAAGGCAGGGGCACAAGTGCTGGCTAGGCATAAGGCAGGGGCACAAGTGCTGGCTAGGCATAAGGCAGGGGCACAAGTGCTGGCTAGGCATAAGGCAGGGGCACAAGTGCAGGCTAGGCATAAGGCAGGGGCACAAGTGCAGGCTAGGCATAAGGCAGGGGCACAAGTGCTGGCTAGGCATAAGGCAGGGGCACAAGTGCTGGCTAGGCATAAGGCAGGGGCACAAGTGCTGGCTAGGCATAAGGCAGGGGCACAAGTGCAGGCTAGGCATAAGGCAGGGGCACAATTGCAGGCTAGGCATAAGGCAGGGGCACAAGTGCAGGCTAGGCATAAGGCAGGGGCACAAGTGCAGGCTAGGCATAAGGCAGGGGCACAAGTGCTGGCTAGGCATAAGGCAGGGGCACAAGTGCTGGCTAGGCATAAGGCAGGGGCACAAGTGCTGGCTAGGCATAAGGCAGGGGCACAAGTGCTGGCTAGGCATAAGGCAGGGGCACAAGTGCAGGCTAGGCATAAGGCAGGGGCACAAGTGCAGGCTTGGTATAAGGCAGGGGCACAAGTGCAGTCTAGGCATAAGGCAGGGGCACAAGTGCAGTCTAGGCATAAGGCAGGGGCACAAGTGCAGGCTAGGCATAAGGCAGGGGCACAAGTGCAGGCTAGGCATAAGGCAGGGGCACAAGTGCAGGCTAGGCATAAGGCAGGGGCACAAGTGCAGTCTAGGCATAAGGCAGGGGCACAAGTGCTGGCTAGGCATAAGGCAGGGGCACAAGTGCTGGCTAGGCATAAGGCAGGGGCACAAGTGCTGGCTAGGCATAAGGCAGGGTCACAAGTGCTGGCTAGGCATAAGGCAGGGGCACAAGTGCTGGCTAGGCATAAGGCAGGGGCACAAGTTCTGGCTAGGCATAAGGCAGGGGCACAAGTACTGGCTAGGCATAAGGCAGGGGCACAAGTGCAGGCGGGGCACAAGTGCAGGCTAGGCATAAGGCAGGGGCACAAGTGCGGGCTAGGCATAAGGCAGGGGCACAAGTGCGGGCTACGCTTTAGGCGGGGGCACAAGTGCAAACAAAGCATAACGCGGGGCACAAGTGCAAACAAAGCATAAGGCAGAGGCACAAGTGCAAGCTAAGCATAAGGCAGGGGCACCTATGCAGGCTAGGCTTAAGGCAGGGGCACAAGTGATGGCTACACATAAGGCATACAGCTAACTCTTTGCACTCTTTGCATAAAGGGATAGGCACCCTTAGGGGTGAAGAGCTAGCTTTCACCCCTCTACTCTGTACTTTGTTGTACAGTGCGGAGCCACTCCATAACCCCCATGCTCCAAGCGACCAGGCACTTCTTGTCTGTCCTCCGTAAATGGGTAATGCCTTCGTCCCCAATTACAGTCGTGCATGTGCATTCAGACGGGACAAGAGCGAAGAGCGTAAAGCCTGCCCTGTGAGCATAAACAACATGAAACTAAAGACAAAAAAACAATAATGCAAGGGTCTCAAAAGTGCTGGCTAGGCATAAGGCAGGGGCACAAGTGCTGGCTAGGCATAAGGCAGGGGCACAAGTGCTGGCTAGGCATTAGGCAGGGGCACACGTGCTGGCTAGGCATTAGGCAGGGGCACACGTGCTGGCTAGGCATTAGGCAGGGGCACACGTGCTGGCTAGGCATAAGGCAGGGGCACACGTGCTGGCTAGGCATAAGGCAGGGGCACACGTGCTGGCTAGGCATAAGGCAGGGGCACACGTGCTGGCTAGGCATAAGGCAGGGGCACACGTGCTGGCTAGGCATAAGGAAGGGGCACACGTGCTGGCTAGGCATAAGGCAGGGGCACACGTGCTGGCTAGGCATAAGGCAGGGGCACAAGTGCTGGCTAGGCATAAGGCAGGGGCACAAGTGCTGGCTAGGCATAAGGCAGGGGCACAAGTGCTGGCTAGGCATAAGGCAGGGGCACAAGTGCTGGCTAGGCATAAGGCAGGGGCACAAGTGCTGGCTGGGCATAAGGCAGGGGCACAAGTGCAGGCTGGGCATAAGGCAGGGGCACAAGTGCAGGCTAGGCATAAGGCAGGGGCACAAGTGCTGGCTGGGCATAAGGCAGGGGCACAAGTGCTGGCTAGGCATAAGGCAGGGGCACAAGTGCAGGCTAGGCATAAGGCAGGGGCACAAGTGCAGGCTAGGCATAAGGCAGGGGCACAAGTGCAGGCTAGGCATAAGGCAGGGGCACAAGTGCAGGCTAGGCATAAGGCAGGGGCACAAGTGCTGGCTGGGCATAAGGCAGGGGCACAAGTGCAGGCTAGGCATAAGGCAGGGGCACAAGTGCAGGCTAGGCATAAGGCAGGGGCACAAGTGCAGGCTAGGCATAAGGCAGGGGCACAAGTGCAGGCTAGGCATAAGGCAGGGGCACAAGTGCTGGCTAGGCATAAGGCAGGGGCACAAGTGCTGGCTAGGCATAAGGCAGGGGCACAAGTGCTGGCTAGGCATAAGGCAGGGGCACAAGTGCTGGCTAGGCATAAGGCAGGGGCACAAGTGCTGGCTAGGCATAAGGCAGGGGCACAAGTGCTGGCTAGGAATAAGGCAGGGGCACAAGTGCTGGCTAGGCATAAGGCAGGGGCACAAGTGCTGGCTAGGCATAAGGCAGGGGCACAAGTGCTGGCTAGGCATAAGGCAGGGGCACAAGTGCTGGCTAGGCATAAGGCAGGGGCACAAGTGCTGGCTAGGCATAAGGCAGGGGCACAAGTGCTGGCTAGGCATAAGGCAGGGGCACAAGTGCTGGCTAGGCATAAGGCAGGGGCACAAGTGCTGGCTAGGCATAAGGCAGGGGCACAAGTGCTGGCTAGGCATAAGGCAGGGGCACAAGTGCTGGCTAGGCATAAGGCAGGGGCACAAGTGCTGGCTAGGCATAAGGCAGGTGCACAAGTGCAGGCTAGGCATAAGGCAGGGGCACAAGTGCAGGCTAGGCATAAGGCAGGGGCACAAGTGCTGGCTAGGCATAAGGCAGGGGCACAAGTGCTGGCTAGGCATAAGGCAGGGGCACAAGTGCTGGCTAGGCATAAGGCAGGGGCACAAGTGCTGGCTAGGCATAAGGCAGGGGCACAAGTGCTGGCTAGGCATAAGGCAGGGGCACAAGTGCTGGCTAAGCATAAGGCAGGGGCACAAGTGCTGGCTAGGCATAAGGCAGGGGCACAAGTGCAGGCTAGGCATAAGGCAGGGGCACAAGTGCAGGCTAGGCATAAGGCAGGGGCACAAGTGCAGGCTAGGCATAAGGCAGGGGCACAAGTGCAGTAAAGGCATAAGGCAGGGGCACAAGTGCTGGCTGGGCATAAGGCAGGGGCACAAGTGCTGGCTAGGCATAAGACAGGGGCACAAGTGCAGGCTAGGCATAAGGCAGGGGCACAAGTGCAGGCTAGGCATAAGGCAGGGGCACAAGTGCAGGCTAGGCATAAGGCAGGGGCACAAGTGCTGGCTAGGCATAAGGCAGGGGCACAAGTGCTGGCTAGGCATAAGGCAGGGGCACAAGTGCTGGCTAGGCATAAGGCAGGGGCACAAGTGCTGGCTAGGCATAAGGCAGGGGCACAAGTGCTGGCTAGGCATAAGGCAGGGGCACAAGTGCTGGCTAGGCATAAGGCAGGGGCACAAGTGCTGGCTAGGCATAAGGCAGGGGCACAAGTGCTGGCTAGGCATAAGGCAGGGGCACAAGTGCAGGCGGGGCACAAGTGCAGGTTAGGCATAAGGCAGGGGCACAACTGCGGGCTAGGCATAAGGCAGGGGCACAACTGCGGGCTAGGCATAAGGCAGGGGCACAACTGCGGGCTAGGCATAAGGCAGGGGCACAAGTGCGGGCTAGGCATAAGGCAGGGGCACAGGTGCGGGCTAGGCATAAGGCAGGGGCACAAGTACGGGCTAGGCATAAGGCAGGGGCACAAGTGCGGGCTAGGCATAAGGCAGGGGCACAAGTGCGGGCTAGGCATAAGGCAGGGGCACAAGTGCGGGCTAGGCATAAGGCAGGGGCACAAGTGCTGGCTAGGCATAAGGCAGGGGCACAAGTGCTGGCTAGGCATAAGGCAGGGGCACAAGTGCAGGCTAGGCATAAGGCAGGGGCACAAGTGCAGGCTAGGCATAAGGCAGGGGCACAAGTGCAGGCTAGGCATAAAGCAGGGGCACAAGTGCAGGCTAGGCATAAGGCAGGGGCACAAGTGCTGGCTAGGCATAAGGCAGGGGCACAAGTGCAGGCTAGGCATAAGGCAGGGGCACAAGTGCAGGCTAGGCATAAGGCAGGGGCATAAGGCAGGGGCATAAGGCAGGGGCATAAGGCAGGGGCATAAGGCAGGGGCATAAGGCAGGGGCACAAGTGCAGGCTAGGCATAAGGCAGGGGCACAAGTGCTGGCTAGGCATAAGGCAGGGGCACAAGTGCTGGCTAGGCATAAGGCAGGGGCACAAGTGCTGTCTAGGCATAAGGATGGGGCACAAGTGCTGTCTAGGCATAAGGCAGGGGCACAAGTGCTGGCTAGGCATAAGGCAGGGGCACAAGTGCTGGCTAGGCATAAGGCAGGGGCACAAGTGCTGGCTAGGCATAAGGCAGGGGCACAAGTGCTGTCTAGGCATAAGGCAGGGGCACAAGTGCTGGCTAGGCATAAGGCAGGGGCACAAGTGCTGGCTAGGCATAAGGCAGGGGCACAAGTGCTGGCTAGGCATAAGGCAGGGGCACAAGTGCTGGCTAGGCATAAGGCAGGGGCACAAGTTCTGGCTAGGCATAAGGCAGGGGCACAAGTACTGGCTAGGCATAAGGCAGGGGCACAAGTGCAGGCGGGGCACAAGTGCAGGCTAGGCATAAGGCAGGGGCACAACTGCGGGCTAGGCATAAGGCAGGGGCACAACTGCGGGCTAGGCATAAGGCAGGGGCACAACTGCGGGCTAGGCATAAGGCAGGGGCACAAGTGCGGGCTAGGCATAAGGCAGGGGCACAGGTGCGGGCTAGGCATAAGGCAGGGGCACAAGTGCGGGCTAGGCATAATGCAGGGGCACAAGTGCGGGCTAGGCATAAGGCAGGGGCACAAGTGCGGGCTAGGCATAAGGCAGGGGCACAAGTGCGGGCTAGGCATAAGGCAGGGGCACAAGTGCTGGCTAGGCATAAGGCAGGGGCACAAGTGCTGGCTAGGCATAAGGCAGGGGCACAAGTGCAGGCTAGGCATAAGGCAGGGGCACAAGTGCAGGCTAGGCATAAGGCAGGGGCACAAGTGCAGGCTAGGCATAAGGCAGGGGCACAAGTGCTGGCTAGGCATAAGGCAGGGCCACAAGTGCAGGCTAGGCATAAGGCAGGGGCACAAGTGCAGGCTAGGCATAAGGCAGGGGCATAAGGCAGGGGCATAAGGCAGGGGCATAAGGCAGGGGCACAAGTGCAGGCTAGGCATAAGGCAGGGGCACAAGTGCTGGCTAGGCATAAGGCAGGGGCACAAGTGCTGGCTAGGCATAAGGATGGGGCACAAGTGCTGTCTAGGCATAAGGCAGGGGCACAAGTGCTGGCTAGGCATAAGGCAGGGGCACAAGTGCTGGCTAGGCATAAGGCAGGGGCACAAGTGCTGGCTAGGCATAAGGCAGGGGCACAAGTGCTGGCTAGGCATAAGGCAGGGGCACAAGTGCTGGCTAGGCATAAGGCAGGGGCACAAGTGCTGGCTAGGCATAAGGCAGGGGCACAAGTGCTGGCTAGGCATAAGGCAGGGGCACAAGTGCTGGCTAGGCATAAGGCAGGGGTACAAGTGCTGGCTAGGCATAAGGCAGGGGCACAAGTGCTGGCTAGGCATAAGGCAGGGGCACAAGTGCTGGCTAGGCATAAGGCAGGGGCACAAGTACTGGCTAGGCATAAGGCAGGAGCACAAAAGCTGGCTAGGCATAAGGCAGGAGCACAAGTGCTGGCTAGGCATAAGGCAGGAGCACAAGTGCTGGCTAGGCATAAGGCAGGGGCACAAGTGCTGGCTAGGCTTTAGGCAGGGGCACAAGTGCGGGCTAGGCATAAGGCAGGGGCACAAGTGCGGGCTACGCTTTAGGCGGGGGCACAAGTGCAAACAAAGCATAACGCGGGGCACAAGTGCAAACAAAGCATAAGGCAGAGGCACAAGTGCAAGCTAAGCATAAGGCAGGGGCACCTATGCAGGCTAGGCTTAAGGCAGGGGCACAAGTGATGGCTACACATAAGGCATACAGCTAACTCTTTGCACTCTTTGCATAAAGGGATAGGCACCCTTAGGGGTGAAGAGCTAGCTTTCACCCCTCTACTCTGTACTTTGTTGTACAGTGCGGAGCCACTCCATAACCCCCATGCTCCAAGCGACCAGGCACTTCTTGTCTGTCCTCCGTAAATGGGTAATGCCTTCGTCCCCAATTACAGTCGTGCATGTGCATTCAGACGGGACAAGAGCGAAGAGCGTAAAGCCTGCCCTGTGAGCATAAACAACATGAAACTAAAGACAAAAAAACAATAATGCAAGGGTCTCAAAAGTGCTGGCTAGGCATAAGGCAGGGGCACAAGTGCTGGCTAGGCATAAGGCAGGGGCACAAGTGCTGGCTAGGCATTAGGCAGGGGCACACGTGCTGGCTAGGCATTAGGCAGGGGCACACGTGCTGGCTAGGCATTAGGCAGGGGCACACGTGCTGGCTAGGCATAAGGCAGGGGCACACGTGCTGGCTAGGCATAAGGCAGGGGCACACGTGCTGGCTAGGCATAAGGCAGGGGCACACGTGCTGGCTAGGCATAAGGCAGGGGCACACGTGCTGGCTAGGCATAAGGAAGGGGCACACGTGCTGGCTAGGCATAAGGCAGGGGCACACGTGCTGGCTAGGCATAAGGCAGGGGCACAAGTGCTGGCTAGGCATAAGGCAGGGGCACAAGTGCTGGCTAGGCATAAGGCAGGGGCACAAGTGCTGGCTAGGCATAAGGCAGGGGCACAAGTGCTGGCTAGGCATAAGGCAGGGGCACAATTGCTGGCTAGGCATAAGGCATGGGCACAAATGCTGGCTAGGCATAAGGCAGGGGCACAAGTGCTGGCTAGGAATAAGGCAGGGGCACAAGTGCTGGCTAGGAATAAGGCAGGGGCACAAGTGCTGGCTAGGAATAAGGCAGGGGCACAAGTGCTGGCTAGGAATAAGGCAGGGGCACAAGTGCTGGCTAGGAATAAGGCAGGGGCACAAGTGCTGGCTAGGCATAAGGCAGGGGCACAAGTGCAGGCTAGGCATAAGGCAGGGGCACAAGTGCAGGCTAGGCATAAGGCAGGGGCACAAGTGCAAACTAGGCATAAGGCAGGGGCACTAGTGCGGGCTAGGCATAAGGCAGGGGCACAAGTGCGGGCTAGGCATAAGGCAGGGGCACAAGTGCGGGCTAGGCATAAGTCAGGGGCACAAGTGCTGGCTAGGCATAAGGCAGGGGCACAAGTGCGGGCTAGGCATAAGGCAGGGGCACAAGTGCAGGCTAGGCATAAGGCAGGGGCACAAGTGCAAACTAGGCATAAGGCAGGGGCACTAGTGCGGGCTAGGCATAAGGCAGGGGCACAAGTGCGGGCTAGGCATAAGGCAGGGGCACAAGTGCGGGCTAGGCATAAGTCAGGGGCACAAGTGCGGGCTAGGCATAAGGCAGGGGCACAAGTGCGGGCTAGGCATAAGGCAGGGGCACAAGTGCGGGCTAGGCATAAGGCAGGGGCACAAGTGCGGGCTAGGCATAAGGCAGGGGCACAAGTGCGGGCTAGGCATAAGGCAGGGGCACAAGTGCGGGCTAGGCATAAGGCAGGGGCACAAGTGCAGGCTAGGCATAAGGCAGGGGCACAAGTGCTGGCTAGGCATAAGGCAAGGGCACAAGTGCTGGCTAGGCATAAGGCAAGGGCACAAGTGCTGGCTAGGCATAAGGCAGGGGCACAATTGCTGGCTAGGCATAAGGCAGGGGCACAAGTGCAAACTGAGCATAAGGCAGAGGCACAAGTGCAAGCTAGGCATAAGGCAGGGGCACCGATGCAGGCTAGGCTTAAGGCAGGGGCACAAGTGATGGCTACACATAAGGCATACGGCTAACTCTTTGCACTCTTTGCATAAAGGGATAGACACCCTTAGGGGTGAAGAGCTAGCTTTCACCCCTCTACTCTGTACTTTGTTGTACAGTGCGGAGCCACTCCATAACCCCCATGCTCCAAGCGACCAGGCACATCTTGTCTGTCCTCCGTAAATGGGTAATGCCTTCGTCCCCAATTACAGTCGTGCATGTGCATTCAGACGGGACAAGAGCGAAGAGCGTAAAGCCTGCCCTACGTGCATAACCAACATGAAGCTAAAGACAAAAAAACAATAATACAAGGGGCTCAAAAGTGCTGGCTATGCATAAGGCAGGGGCACAAGTGCAGGCTAGGCATAAGGCAGGGGCACAAGTGCAGGCTAGGCATAAGGCAGGGGCACAAGTGCTGGCTAGGCATAAGGCAGGGGCACAAGTGCTGGCTAGGCATAAGGCAGGGGCACAAGTGCTGGCTAGGCATAAGGCAGGGGCACAAGTGCTGGCTAGGCATAAGGCAGGGGCACAAGTGCTGTCTAGGCATAAGGCAGGGGCACAAGTGCTGGCTAGGCATAAGGCAGGGGCACAAGTGCTGGCTAGGCATAAGGCAGGGGCACAAGTGCTGGCTAGGCATAAGGCAGGGGCACAAGTGCTGGCTAGGCATAAGGCAGGGGCACAAGTGCTGGCTAGGCATAAGGCAGGGGCACAAGTGCTGGCTAGGCATAAGGCAGGGGCACAAGTGCTGGCTAGGCATAAGGCAGGGGCACAAGTGCTGGCTAGGCATAAGGCAGGGGCACAAGTGCTGGCTAGGCATAAGGCAGGGGCACAAGTGCTGGCTAGGCATAAGGCAGGGGCACAAGTGCAGGCTAGGCATAAGGCAGGGGCACAAGTGCTGGCTAGGCATAAGGCAGGGGCACAAGTGCTGGCTAGGCATAAGGCAGGGGCACAAGTGCTGGCTAGGCATAAGGCAGGGGCACAAGTGCTGGCTAGGCATAAGGCAGGGGCACAAGTGCTGGCTAGGCATAAGGCAGGGGCACAAGTGCAGGCTAGGCATAAGGCAGGGGCACAAGTGCAGGCTAGGCATAAGGCAGGGGCACAAGTGCAGGCTAGGCATAAGGCAGGGGCACAAGTGCAGTAAAGGCATAAGGCAGGGGCACAAGTGCTGGCTGGGCATAAGGCAGGGGCACAAGTGCTGGCTAGGCATAAGACAGGGGCACAAGTGCTGGCTAGGCATAAGGCAGGGGCACAAGTGCTGGCTAGGCATAAGGCAGGGGCACAAGTGCTGGCTAGGCATAAGGCAGGGGCACAAGTGCTGGCTAGGCATAAGGCAGGGGCACAAGTGCTGGCTAGGCATAAGGCAGGGGCACAAGTGCTGGCTAGGCATAAGGCAGGGGCACAAGTGCTGGCTAGGCATAAGGCAGGGGCACAAGTGCTGGCTAGGCATAAGGCAGGGGCACAAGTGCTGGCTAGGCATAAGGCAGGGGCACAAGTGCTGGCTAGGCATAAGGCAGGGGCACAAGTGCTGGCTAGGCATAAGGCAGGGGCACAAGTGCTGGCTAGGCATAAGGCAGGGGCACAAGTGCTGGCTAGGCATAAGGCAGGGGCACAAGTGCTGGCTAGGCATAAGGCAGGGGCACAAGTGCTGGCTAGGCATAAGGCAGGGGCACAAGTGCAGGCTAGGCATAAGGCAGGGGCACAAGTGCTGGCTAGGCATAAGGCAGGGGCACAAGTGCTGGCTAGGCATAAGGCAGGGGCACAAGTGCTGGCTAGGCATAAGGCAGGGGCACAAGTGCTGGCTAGGCATAAGGCAGGGGCACAAGTGCAGGCTAGGCATAAGGCAGGGGCACAAGTGCAGGCTAGGCATAAGGCAGGGGCACAAGTGCTGGCTAGGCATAAGGCAGGGGCACAAGTGCTGGCTAGGCATAAGGCAGGGGCACAAGTGCTGGCTAGGCATAAGGCAGGAGCACAAGTGCTGGCTAGGCATAAGGCAGGAGCACAAGTGCTGGCTAGGCATAAGGCAGGGGCACAAGTGCTGGCTAGGCATAAGGCAGGGGCACAACTGCGGGCTAGGCATAAGGCAGGGGCACAACTGCGGGCTAGGCATAAGGCAGGGGCACAACTGCGGGCTAGGCATAAGGCAGGGGCACAACTGCGGGCTAGGCATAAGGCAGGGGCACAAGTGCGGGCTAGGCATAAGGCAGGGGCACAAGTGCGGGCTAGGCATAAGGCAGGGGCACAAGTGCGGGCTAGGCATAAGGCAGGGGCACAAGTGCGGGCTAGGCATAAGGCAGGGGCACAAGTGCGGGCTAGGCATAAGGCAGGGGCACAAGTGCGGGCTAGGCATAAGGCAGGGGCACAAGTGCGGGCTAGGCATAAGGCAGGGGCACAAGTGCGGGCTAGGCATAAGGCAGGGGCACAAGTGCGGGCTAGGCATAAGGCAGGGGCACAAGTGCGGGCTAGGCATAAGGCAGGGGCACAAGTGCGGGCTAGGCATAAGGCAGGGGCACAAGTGCGGGCTAGGTATAAGGCAGGGGCACAAGTGCGGGCTAGGCATAAGGCAGGGGCACAAGTGCGGGCTAGGCATAAGGCAGGGGCACAAGTGCTGGCTAGGCATAAGACAGGGGCACAAGTGCAGGCTAGGCATAAGGCAGGGGCACAAGTGCAGGCTAGGCATAAGGCAGGGGCACAAGTGCAGGCTAGGCATAAGGGAGGGGCACAAGTGCAGGCTAGGCATAAGGCAGGGGCATAAGGCAGGGGCACAAGTGCAGGCTAGGCATAAGGCAGGGGCACAAGTGCTGGCTAGGCATAAGGCAGGGGCACAAGTGCTGGCTAGGCATAAGGCAAGGGCACAAGTGCTGGCTAGGCATAAGGCAGGGGCACAAGTGCTGGCTAGGCATAAGGCAGGGGCACAAGTGATGGCTAGGCATAAGGCAGGGGCACAAGTGCTGGCTAGGCATAAGGCAGGGGCACAAGTGCTGGCTAGGCATAAGGCAGGGGCACAAGTGCTGGCTAGGCATAAGGCAGGGGCACAAGTGCTGGCTAGGCATAAGGCAGGGGCACAAGTGCTGGCTAGGCATAAGGCAGGGGCACAAGTGCTGGCTAGGCATAAGGCAGGGGCACAAGTGCTGGCTAGGCATAAGGCAGGGACACAAGTGCTGGCTAGGCATAAGGCAGGGGCACAAGTACTGGATAGGCATAAGGCAGGGGCACAAGTACTGGATAGGCATAAGGCAGGAGCACAAGTGCTGGCTAGGCATAAGTCAGGAGCACAAGTGCTGGCTAGGCATAAGGCAGGGGCACAAGTGCTGGCTAGGCTTTAGGCAGGGGCACAAGTGCGGGCTAGGCATAAGGCAGGGGCACAAGTGCGGGCTACGCTTTAGGAGGGGGCACAAGTGCAAACAAAGCATAAGGCAGAGGCACAAGTGCAAGCTAAGCATAAGGCAGGGGCACCTATGCAGGCTAGGCTTAAGGCAGGGGCACCTATGCAGGCTAGGCTTAAGGCAGGGGCACAAGTGATGGCTACACATAAGGCATACAGCTAACTCTTTGCACTCTTTGCATGAAGGGATAGGCACCCTTAGGGGTGAAGAGCTAGCTTTCACCCCTCTACTCTGTACTTTGTTGTACAGTGCGGAGCCACTCCATAACCCCCATGCTCCAAGCGACCAGGCACTTCTTGGCTGTCCTCCGTAAATGGGTAATGCCTTCATCCCCAATTACAGTCGTGCATGTGCATTCAGACGGGACAAGAGCGAAGAGCGTAAAGCCTGCCCTGTGAGCATAAACAACATGAAACTAAAGACAAAAAAACAATAATGCAAGGGTCTCAAAAGTGCTGGCTAGGCATAAGGCAGGGGCACAAGTGCTGGCTAGGCATAAGGCAGGGGCACAAGTGCTGGCTAGGCATTAGGCAGGGGCACACGTGCTGGCTAGGCATTAGGCAGGGGCACACGTGCTGGCTAGGCATAAGGCAGGGGCACACGTGCTGGCTAGGCATAAGGCAGGGGCACACGTGCTGGCTAGGCATAAGGCAGGGGCACACGTGCTGGCTAGGCATAAGGCAGGGGCACACGTGCTGGCTAGGCATAAGGCAGGGGCACACGTGCTGGCTAGGCATAAGGCAGGGGCACACGTGCTGGCTAGGCATAAGGCAGGGGCACACGTGCTGGCTAGGCATAAGGCAGGGGCACACGTGCTGGCTAGGCATAAGGCAGGGGCACACGTGCTGGCTAGGCATAAGGCAGGGGCACACATGCTGGCTAGGCATAAGCCAGGGGCACACGTGCTGGCTAGGCATAAGGCAGGGGCAAACGTGCTGGCTAGGCATAAGGCAGGGGCACACGTGCTGGCTAGGCATGAGGCAGGGGCACATGTGCTGGCTAGGCATGAGGCAGGGGCACACGTGCTGGCTAGGCATGAGGCAGGGGCACACGTGCTGGCTAGGCATGAGGCAGGGGCACACGTGCTGGCTAGGCATGAGGCAGGGGCACAAGTGCAGGCTAGGCATGAGGCAGGGGCACAAGTGCAGGCTAGGCATGAGGCAGGGGCACAAGTGCAGGCTAGGCATGAGGCAGGGGCACAAGTGCAGGCTAGGCATGAGGCAGGGGCACAAGTGCAGGCTAGGCATGAGGCAGGGGCACAAGTGCAGGCTAGGCATGAGGCAGGGGCACAAGTGCTGGCTAGGCATGAGGCAGGGGCACAAGTGCTGGCTAGGCATGAGGCAGGGGCACAAGTGCTGGCTAGGCATGAGGCAGGGGCACAAGTGCTGGCTAGGCATGAGGCAGGGGCACAAGTGCTGGCTAGGCATGAGGCAGGGGCACAAGTGCTGGCTAGGCATGAGGCAGGGGCACAAGTGCTGGCTAGTCATGAGGCAGGGGCACAAGTGCTGGCTAGGCATGAGGCAGGGGCACAAGTGCTGGCTAGGCATGAGGCAGGGGCACAAGTGCTGGCTAGGCATGAGGCAGGGGCACAAGTGCTGGCTAGGCATGAGGCAGGGGCACAAGTGCAGGCTAGGCATGAGGCAGGGGCACAAGTGCAGTCTAGGCATAAGGCAGGGGCACAAGTGCAGTCTAGGAATAAGGCAGGGGCACAAGTGCAGTCTAGGCATAAGGCAGGGGCACAAGTGCTGGCTAGGCATAAGGCAGGGGCACAAGTGCTGGCTAGGCATAAGGCAGGGGCACAAGTGCTGGCTAGCCATAAGGCAGGGGCACAAGTGCTGGCTAGGCATAAGGCAGGGGCACAAGTGCAGGCTAGGCATAAGGCAGGGGCACAAGTGCAGGCTAGGCATAAGGCAGGGGCACAAGTGCAGGCTAGGCATAAGGCAGGGGCACAAGTGCAGGCTAGGCATAAGGCAGGGGCACAAGTGCAGTCTAGGCATAAGGCAGGGGCACAAGTGCTGGCTAGGCATAAGGCAGGGGCACAAGTGCTGGCTAGGCATAAGGCAGGGGCACAAGTGCTGGCTAGGCATAAGGCAGGGGCACAAGTGCTGGCTAGGCATAAGGCAGGGGCACAAGTGCTGGCTAGGCATAAGGCAGGGGCACAAGTGCTGGCTAGGCATAAGGCAGGGGCACAAGTGCTGGCTAGGCATAAGGCAGGGGCACAAGTGCTGGCTAGGCATAAGGCAGGGGCACAAGTGCTGGCTAGGCATAAGGCAGGGGCACAACTGCGGGCTAGGCATAAGGCAGGGGCACAACTGCAGGCTAGGCATAAGGCAGGGGCACAACTGCGGGCTAGGCATAAGGCAGGGGCACAACTGCGGGCTAGGCATAAGGCAGGGGCACAACTGCGGGCTAGTCATAAGGCAGGGGCACAACTGCGGGCTAGGCATAAGGCAGGGGCACAACTGCGGGCTAGGCATAAGGCAGGGGCACAACTGCGGGCTAGGCATAAGGCAGGGGCACAACTGCGGGCTAGGCATAAGGCAGGGGCACAACTGCGGGCTAGGCATAAGGCAGGGGCACAACTGCGGGCTAGGCATAAGGCAGGGGCACAACTGCGGGCTAGGCATAAGGCAGGGGCACAACTGCGGGCTAGGCATATGGCAGGGGCACAAGTGCGGGCTAGGCATAATGCAGGGGCACAAGTGCTGGCTAGGCATATGGCAGGGGCACAAGTGCGGGCTTGGCATAAGGCAGGGGCACAAGTGCTGGATAGGCATAAGGCAGGGGCAAAAGTGCTGGATAGGCATAAGACAGGGGCACAAGTGCTGGCTAGGCATAAGGCAGGGGCACAAGTGCAGGCTAGGCATAAGGCAGGGGCACAAGTGCAGGCTAGGCATAAGGGAGGGGCACAAGTGCAGGCTAGGCATAAGGGAGGGGCACAAGTGCAGGCTAGGCATAAGGCAGGGGCATAAGGCAGGGGTACAAGTGCAGGCTAGGCATAAGGCAGGGGCACAAGTGCAGTCTGGGCATAAGGCAGGGGCACAAGTGCTGGCTAGGCATAAGGCAGGGGCACAAGTGCTGGCTAGGCATAAGGCAGGGGCACAAGTGCTGGCTAGGCATAAGGCAGGGGCACAAGTGCAGGCTAGGCATAAGGCAGGGGCAAAAGTGCAGGCTAGGCATAAGGCAGGGGCACAAGTGCAGTCTAGGCATAAGGCAGGGGCACAAGTGCGGGCTAGGCATAAGGCAGGGGCACAAGTGCGGGCTAGGCATAAGGCAGGGGCACAAGTGCGGGCTAGGCATAAGGCAGGGGCACAAGTGCGGGCTAGGCATAAGGCAGGGGCACAAGTGCGGGCTAGGCATAAGGCAGGGGCACAAGTGCGGGCTAGGCATAAGGCAGGGGCACAAGTGCGGGCTAGGCATAAGGCAGGGGCACAAGTGCGGGCTAGGCATAAGGCAGGGGCACAAGTGCGGGCTAGGTATAAGGCAGGGGCACAAGTGCGGGCTAGGCATAAGGCAGGGGCACAAGTGCGGGCTAGGCATAAGGCAGGGGCACAAGTGCTGGCTAGGCATAAGACAGGGGCACAAGTGCAGGCTAGGCATAAGGCAGGGGCACAAGTGCAGGCTAGGCATAAGGCAGGGGCACAAGTGCAGGCTAGGCATAAGGGAGGGGCACAAGTGCAGGCTAGGCATAAGGCAGGGGCATAAGGCAGGGGCACAAGTGCAGGCTAGGCATAAGGCAGGGGCACAAGTGCTGGCTAGGCATAAGGCAGGGGCACAAGTGCTGGCTAGGCATGAGGCAAGGGCACAAGTGCTGGCTAGGCATAAGGCAGGGGCACAAGTGCTGGCTAGGCATAAGGCAGGGGCACAAGTGATGGCTAGGCATAAGGCAGGGGCACAAGTGCTGGCTAGGCATAAGGCAGGGGCACAAGTGCTGGCTAGGCATAAGGCAGGGGCACAAGTGCTGGCTAGGCATAAGGCAGGGGCACAAGTGCTGGCTAGGCATAAGGCAGGGGCACAAGTGCTGGCTAGGCATAAGGCAGGGGCACAAGTGCTGGCTAGGCATAAGGCAGGGACACAAGTGCTGGCTAGGCATAAGGCAGGGGCACAAGTACTGGATAGGCATAAGGCAGGAGCACAAGTGCTGGCTAGGCATAAGTCAGGAGCACAAGTGCTGGCTAGGCATAAGGCAGGGGCACAAGTGCTGGCTAGGCTTTAGGCAGGGGCACAAGTGCGGGCTAGGCATAAGGCAGGGGCACAAGTGCGGGCTACGCTTTAGGAGGGGGCACAAGTGCAAACAAAGCATAAGGCAGAGGCACAAGTGCAAGCTAAGCATAAGGCAGGGGCACCTATGCAGGCTAGGCTTAAGGCAGGGGCACCTATGCAGGCTAGGCTTAAGGCAGGGGCACAAGTGATGGCTACACATAAGGCATACAGCTAACTCTTTGCACTCTTTGCATGAAGGGATAGGCACCCTTAGGGGTGAAGAGCTAGCTTTCACCCCTCTACTCTGTACTTTGTTGTACAGTGCGGAGCCACTCCATAACCCCCATGCTCCAAGCGACCAGGCACTTCTTGGCTGTCCTCCGTAAATGGGTAATGCCTTCATCCCCAATTACAGTCGTGCATGTGCATTCAGACGGGACAAGAGCGAAGAGCATAAAGCCTGCCCTGTGAGCATAAACAACATGAAACTAAAGACAAAAAAACAATAATGCAAGGGTCTCAAAAGTGCTGGCTAGGCATAAGGCAGGGGCACAAGTGCTGGCTAGGCATAAGGCAGGGGCACAAGTGCTGGCTAGGCATTAGGCAGGGGCACACGTGCTGGCTAGGCATTAGGCAGGGGCACACGTGCTGGCTAGGCATAAGGCAGGGGCACACGTGCTGGCTAGGCATAAGGCAGGGGCACACGTGCTGGCTAGGCATAAGGCAGGGGCACACGTGCTGGCTAGGCATAAGGCAGGGGCACACGTGCTGGCTAGGCATAAGGCAGGGGCACAAGTGCTGGCTAGGCATAAGGCAGGGGCACAAGTGCTGGCTAGGCATAAGGCAGGGGCACAAGTGCTGGCTAGGCATAAGGCAGGGGCACACGTGCTGGCTAGGCATAAGGCAGGGGCACACGTGCTGGCTAGGCATAAGCCAGGGGCACACGTGCTGGCTAGGCATAAGGCAGGGGCAAACGTGCTGGCTAGGCATAAGGCAGGGGCACACGTGCTGGCTAGGCATGAGGCAGGGGCACACGTGCTGGCTAGGCATGAGGCAGGGGCACACGTGCTGGCTAGGCATGAGGCAGGGGCACACGTGCTGGCTAGGCATGAGGCAGGGGCACAAGTGCAGGCTAGGCATGAGGCAGGGGCACAAGTGCAGGCTAGGCATGAGGCAGGGGCACAAGTGCAGGCTAGGCATGAGGCAGGGGCACAAGTGCAGGCTAGGCATGAGGCAGGGGCACAAGTGCAGGCTAGGCATGAGGCAGGGGCACAAGTGCTGGCTAGGCATGAGGCAGGGGCACAAGTGCTGGCTAGGCATGAGGCAGGGGCACAAGTGCTGGCTAGGCATGAGGCAGGGGCACAAGTGCTGGCTAGGCATGAGGCAGGGGCACAAGTGCTGGCTAGGCATGAGGCAGGGGCACAAGTGCTGGCTAGGCATGAGGCAGGGGCACAAGTGCTGGCTAGTCATGAGGCAGGGGCACAAGTGCTGGCTAGGCATGAGGCAGGGGCACAAGTGCTGGCTAGGCATGAGGCAGGGGCACAAGTGCTGGCTAGGCATGAGGCAGGGGCACAAGTGCTGGCTAGGCATGAGGCAGGGGCACAAGTGCAGGCTAGGCATGAGGCAGGGGCACAAGTGCAGTCTAGGCATAAGGCAGGGGCACAAGTGCAGTCTAGGAATAAGGCAGGGGCACAAGTGCAGTCTAGGCATAAGGCAGGGGCACAAGTGCTGGCTAGGCATAAGGCAGGGGCACAAGTGCTGGCTAGCCATAAGGCAGGGGCACAAGTGCTGGCTAGGCATAAGGCAGGGGCACAAGTGCAGGCTAGGCATAAGGCAGGGGCACAAGTGCAGGCTAGGCATAAGGCAGGGGCACAAGTGCAGGCTAGGCATAAGGCAGGGGCACAAGTGCAGGCTAGGCATAAGGCAGGGGCACAAGTGCAGTCTAGGCATAAGGCAGGGGCACAAGTGCTGGCTAGGCATAAGGCAGGGGCACAAGTGCTGGCTAGGCATAAGGCAGGGGCACAAGTGCTGGCTAGGCATAAGGCAGGGGCACAAGTGCTGGCTAGGCATAAGGCAGGGGCACAAGTGCTGGCTAGGCATAAGGCAGGGGCACAAGTGCTGGCTAGGCATAAGGCAGGGGCACAAGTGCTGGCTAGGCATAAGGCAGGGGCACAAGTGCTGGCTAGGCATAAGGCAGGGGCACAAGTGCTGGCTAGGCATAAGGCAGAGGCACAACTGCGGGCTAGGCATAAGGCAGGGGCACAACTGCAGGCTAGGCATAAGGCAGGGGCACAACTGCGGGCTAGGCATAAGGCAGGGGCACAACTGCGGGCTAGGCATAAGGCAGGGGCACAACTGCGGGCTAGTCATAAGGCAGGGGCACAACTGCGGGCTAGGCATAAGGCAGGGGCACAACTGCGGGCTAGGCATAAGGCAGGGGCACAACTGCGGGCTAGGCATAAGGCAGGGGCACAACTGCGGGCTAGGCATAAGGCAGGGGCACAACTGCGGGCTAGGCATAAGGCAGGGGCACAACTGCGGGCTAGGCATAAGGCAGGGGCACAACTGCGGGCTAGGCATAAGGCAGGGGCACAACTGCGGGCTAGGCATATGGCAGGGGCACAAGTGCGGGCTAGGCATAATGCAGGGGCACAAGTGCTGGCTAGGCATAAGGCAGGGGCACAAGTGCGGGCTTGGCATAAGGCAGGGGCACAAGTGCTGGATAGGCATAAGGCAGGGGCAAAAGTGCTGGATAGGCATAAGACAGGGGCACAAGTGCTGGCTAGGCATAAGGCAGGGGCACAAGTGCAGGCTAGGCATAAGGCAGGGGCACAAGTGCAGGCTAGGCATAAGGGAGGGGCACAAGTGCAGGCTAGGCATAAGGGAGGGGCACAAGTGCAGGCTAGGCATAAGGCAGGGGCATAAGGCAGGGGTACAAGTGCAGGCTAGGCATAAGGCAGGGGCACAAGTGCAGTCTGGGCATAAGGCAGGGGCACAAGTGCTGGCTAGGCATAAGGCAGGGGCACAAGTGCTGGCTAGGCATAAGGCAGGGGCACAAGTGCTGGCTAGGCATAAGGCAGGGGCACAAGTGCAGGCTAGGCATAAGGCAGGGGCAAAAGTGCAGGCTAGGCATAAGGCAGGGGCACAAGTGCAGTCTAGGCATAAGGCAGGGGCACAAGTGCTGGCTAGGCATAAGGCAGGGGCACAAGTGCTGGCTAGGCATAAGGCAGGGGCACAAGTGCTGGCTAGGCATAAGGCAGGGGCTCAAGTGCTGGCTAGGCATAAGGAAGGGGCACAACTGCGGGCTAGGCATAAGGCAGGGGCACAACTGCGGGCTAGGCATATGGCAGGGGCACAAGTGCGGGCTAGGCATAAGGCAGGGGCACAAGTGCTGGCTAGGCATAAGGCAAGGGCACAAGTGCGGGCTAGGCATAAGGCAGGGGCACAAGTGCTTGACAGGCATAAGGCAGGGGCACAAGTGCTGGATAGGCATAAGGCAGGGGCACAAGTGCTGGCTAGGCATAAGGCAGGGGCACAAGTGCAGGCTAGGCATAAGGCAGGGGCACAAGTGCAGGCTAGGCATAAGGCAGGGGCACAAGTGCAGGCTAGGCATAAGGGAGGGGCACAACTGCGGGCTAGGCATAAGGCAGGGGCACAACTGCGGGCTAGGCATAAGGCAGGGGCACAACTGCGGGCTAGGCATAAGGCAGGGGCACAACTGCGGGCTAGGCATAAGGCAGGGGCACAACTGCGGGCTAGGCATATGGCAGGGGCACAAGTGCGGGCTAGGCATAAGGCAGGGGCACAAGTGCTGGCTAGGCATAAGGCAGGGGCACAAGTGCGGGCTAGGCATAAGGCAGGGGCACAAGTGCTGGATAGGCATAAGGCAGGGGCAAAAGTGCTGGATAGGCATAAGACAGGGGCACAAGTGCTGGCTAGGCATAAGGCAGGGGCACAAGTGCAGGCTAGGCATAAGGCAGGGGCACAAGTGCAGGCTAGGCATAAGGGAGGGGCACAAGTGCAGGCTAGGCATAAGGGAGGGGCACAAGTGCAGGCTAGGCATAAGGCAGGGGCATAAGGCAGGGGTACAAGTGCAGGCTAGGCATAAGGCAGGGGCACAAGTGCAGTCTGGGCATAAGGCAGGGGCACAAGTGCTGGCTAGGCATAAGGCAGGGGCACAAGTGCTGGCTAGGCATAAGGCAGGGGCACAAGTGCTGGCTAGGCATAAGGCAGGGGCACAAGTGCTGGCTAGCCATAAGGCAGGGGCACAAGTGCTGGCTAGGCATAAGGCAGGGGCACAAGTGCAGGCTAGGCATAAGGCAGGGGCACAAGTGCAGGCTAGGCATAAGGCAGGGGCACAAGTGCAGGCTAGGCATAAGGCAGGGGCACAAGTGCAGGCTAGGCATAAGGCAGGGGCACAAGTGCAGTCTAGGCATAAGGCAGGGGCACAAGTGCTGGCTAGGCATAAGGCAGGGGCACAAGTGCTGGCTAGGCATAAGGCAGGGGCACAAGTGCTGGCTAGGCATAAGGCAGGGGCACAAGTGCTGGCTAGGCATAAGGCAGGGGCACAAGTGCTGGCTAGGTATAAGGCAGGGGCACAAGTGCTGGCTAGGCATAAGGCAGGGGCACAAGTGCTGGCTAGGCATAAGGCAGGGGCACAAGTGCTGGCTAGGCATAAGGCAGGGGCACAAGTGCTGGCTAGGCATAAGGCAGGGGCACAACTGCGGGCTAGGCATAAGGCAGGGGCACAACTGCGGGCTAGGCATAAGGCAGGGGCACAACTGCGGGCTAGGCATAAGGCAGGGGCACAACTGCGGGCTAGGCATAAGGCAGGGGCACAACTGCGGGCTAGTCATAAGGCAGGGGCACAACTGCGGGCTAGGCATAAGGCAGGGGCACAACTGCGGGCTAGGCATAAGGCAGGGGCACAACTGCGGGCTAGGCATAAGGCAGGGGCACAACTGCGGGCTAGGCATAAGGCAGGGGCACAACTGCGGGCTAGGCATAAGGCAGGGGCACAACTGCGGGCTAGGCATAAGGCAGGGGCACAACTGCGGGCTAGGCATAAGGCAGGGGCACAACTGCGGGCTAGGCATATGGCAGGGGCACAAGTGCGGGCTAGGCATAATGCAGGGGCACAAGTGCTGGCTAGGCATAAGGCAGGGGCACAAGTGCGGGCTTGGCATAAGGCAGGGGCACAAGTGCTGGATAGGCATAAGGCAGGGGCAAAAGTGCTGGATAGGCATAAGACAGGGGCACAAGTGCTGGCTAGGCATAAGGCAGGGGCACAAGTGCAGGCTAGGCATAAGGCAGGGGCACAAGTGCAGGCTAGGCATAAGGGAGGGGCACAAGTGCAGGCTAGGCATAAGGGAGGGGCACAAGTGCAGGCTAGGCATAAGGCAGGGGCATAAGGCAGGGGTACAAGTGCAGGCTAGGCATAAGGCAGGGGCACAAGTGCAGTCTGGGCATAAGGCAGGGGCACAAGTGCTGGCTAGGCATAAGGCAGGGGCACAAGTGCTGGCTAGGCATAAGGCAGGGGCACAAGTGCTGGCTAGGCATAAGGCAGGGGCACAAGTGCAGGCTAGGCATAAGGCAGGGGCAAAAGTGCAGGCTAGGCATAAGGCAGGGGCACAAGTGCAGTCTAGGCATAAGGCAGGGGCACAAGTGCTGGCTAGGCATAAGGCAGGGGCACAAGTGCTGGCTAGGCATAAGGCAGGGGCACAAGTGCTGGCTAGGCATAAGGCAGGGGCTCAAGTGCTGGCTAGGCATAAGGAAGGGGCACAACTGCGGGCTAGGCATAAGGCAGGGTCACAACTGCGGGCTAGGCATATGGCAGGGGCACAAGTGCGGGCTAGGCATAAGGCAGGGGCACAAGTGCTGGCTAGGCATAAGGCAGGGGCACATGTGCGGGCTAGGCATAAGGCAGGGGCACAAGTGCTTGACAGGCATAAGGCAGGGGCACAAGTGCTGGATAGGCATAAGGCAGGGGCACAAGTGCTGGCTAGGCATAAGGCAGGGGCACAAGTGCAGGCTAGGCATAAGGCAGGGGCACAAGTGCAGGCTAGGCATAAGGCAGGGGCACAAGTGCAGGCTAGGCATAAGGGAGGGGCACAACTGCGGGCTAGGCATAAGGCAGGGGCACAACTGCGGGCTAGGCATAAGGCAGGGGCACAACTGCGGGCTAGGCATAAGGCAGGGGCACAACTGCGGGCTAGGCATAAGGCAGGGGCACAACTGCGGGCTAGGCATAAGGCAGGGGCACAACTGCGGGCTAGGCATAAGGCAGGGGCACAACTGCGGGCTAGGCATATGGCAGGGGCACAAGTGTGGGCTAGGCATAAGGCAGGGGCACAAGTGCTGGCTAGGCATAAGGCAGGGGCACAAGTGCGGGCTAGGCATAAGGCAGGGGCACAAGTGCTGGATAGGCATAAGGCAGGGGCAAAAGTGCTGGATAGGCATAAGGCAGGGGCACAAGTGCTGGCTAGGCATAAGGCAGGGGCACAAGTGCAGGCTAGGCATAAGGCAGGGGCACAAGTGCAGGCTAGGCATAAGGGAGGGGCACAAGTGCAGGCTAGGCATAAGGGAGGGGCACAAGTGCAGGCTAGGCATAAGGCAGGGGCATAAGGCAGGGGTACAAGTGCAGGCTAGGCATAAGGCAGGGGCACAAGTGCAGTCTGGGCATAAGGCAGGGGCACAAGTGCTGGCTAGGCATAAGGCAGGGGCACAAGTGCTGGCTAGGCATAAGGCAGGGGCACAAGTGCTGGCTAGGCATAAGGCAGGGGCACAAGTGCAGGCTAGGCATAAGGCAGGGGCACAAGTGCAGGCTAGGCATAAGGCAGGGGCAAAAGTGCAGGCTAGGCATAAGGCAAGGGCACAAGTGCGGGCTAGGCATAAGGCAGGGGCACAAGTGCTTGATAGGCATAAGGCAGGGGCACAAGTGCTGGCTAGGCATAAGGCAGGGGCACAAGTGCTGGCTAGGCATAAGGCAAGGGCACAAGTGCTGGCTAGGCATAAGGCAGGGGCACAACTGCGGGCTAGGCATAAGGCAGGGGCACAACTGCGGGCTAGGCATATGGCAGGGGCACAAGTGCGGGCTAGGCATAAGGCAGGGGCACAAGTGCTGGCTAGGCATAAGGCAAGGGCACAAGTGCGGGCTAGGCATAAGGCAGGGGCACAAGTGCTTGATAGGCATAAGGCAGGGGCACAAGTGCTGGATAGGCATAAGGCAGGGGCACAAGTGCTGGCTAGGCATAAGGCAGGGGCACAAGTGCAGGCTAGGCATAAGGCAGGGGCACAAGTGCAGGCTAGGCATAAGGGAGGGGCACAAGTGCAGGCTAGGCATAAGGGAGGGGCACAAGTGCAGGCTAGGCATAAGGCAGGGGCATAAGGCAGGGGCACAAGTGCAGGCTAGGCATAAGGCAGGGGCACAAGTGCAGTCTAGGCATAAGGCAGGGGCACAAGTGCAGTCTAGGCATAAGGCAGGGGCACAAGTGCTGGCTAGGCATAAGGCAGGGGCACAAGTGCAGGCTAGGCATAAGGCAGGGGCATAAGGCAGGGGCACAAGTGCAGGCTAGGCATAAGGCAGGGTCACAAGTGCAGGCTAGGCATAAGGCAGGGGCACAAGTGCAGTCTAGGCATAAGGCAGGGGCACAAGTGCTGGCTAGGCATAAGGCAGGGGCACAAGTGCTGGCTAGGCATAAGGCAGGGGCACAAGTGCTGGCTAGGCATAAGGCAGGGGCACAAGTGCTGGCTAGGCATAAGGCAGGGGCACAAGTGCTGGCTAGGCATAAGGCAGGGGCATAAGGCAGGGGCACAAGTGCAGGCTAGGCATAAGGCAGGGGCATAAGGCAGGGGCACAAGTGCAGGCTAGGCATAAGGCAGGGGCACAAGTGCTGGCTAGGCATAAGGCAGGGGCATAAGGCAGGGGCACAAGTGCAGGCTAGGCATAAGGCAGGGGCACAAGTGCTGGCTAGGCATAAGGCAGGGGCATAAGGCAGGGGCACAAGTGCTGGCTAGGCATAAGGCAGGGGCACAAGTGCTGGCTAGGCATAAGGCAGGGGCACAAGTGCTGGCTAGGCATAAGGCAGGGGCACAAGTGCTGGCTAGGCATAAGGCAGGGGCACAAGTGCTGGCTAGGCATAAGGCAGGGGCACAAGTGCTGGCTAGGCATAAGGCAGGGGCACAAGTGCTGGCTAGGCATAAGGCAGGGGCACAAGTGCAGGCTAGGCATAAGGCAGGGGCACAAGTGCAGGCTAGGCATAAGGCAGGGGCACAAGTGCAGGCTACGCATAAGGCAGGGGCACAAGTGCAGGCTAGGCATAAGGCAGGGGCACAAGTGCAGGCTAGGCATAAGGCAGGGGCACAAGTGCAGGCTAGGCATAAGGCAGGGGCACAAGTGCAGGCTAGGCATAAGGCAGGGGCACAAGTGCAGGCTAGGCATAAGGCAGGGGCACAAGTGCAGGCTAGGCATAAGGCAGGGGCACAAGTGCAGGCTAGGCATAAGGCAGGGGCACAAGTGCAGGCTAGGCATAAGGCAGGGGCACAAGTGCAGGCTAGGCATAAGGCAGGGGCACAAGTGCTGGCTAGGCATAAGGCAGGGGCACAAGTGCTGGCTAGGCATAAGGCAGGGGCACAAGTGCTGGCTAGGCATAAGGCAGGGGCACAAGTGCTGGCTAGGCATAAGGCAGGGGCACAAGTGCTGGCTAGGCATAAGGCAGGGGCACAAGTGCTGGCTAGGCATAAGGCAGGGGCACAAGTGCTGGCTAGGCATAAGGCAGGAGCACAAGTGCTGGCTAGGCTTTAGGCAGGGGCACAAGTGCTGGCTAGGCTTTAGGCAGGGGCACAAGTGCGGGCTAGGCTTTAGGCGGGGGCACAAGTGCAAACAAAGCATAAGGCAGAGGCACAAGTGCAAGCTAAGCATTAGGCAGGGGCACCTATGCAGGCTAGGCTTAAGGCAGTGGCACAAGTGATGGCTAGGCATAAGGCAGGGGCACAAGTGCTGGCTACACATTAGGCATACGGCTAACTCTTTGCACTCTTTGCATTAAGGGATAGGCACCCTTAGGGGTGAAGAGCTAGCTTTCACCCCTCTACTCTGTACTTTGTTGTACAGAGCGGAGCCACTCCATAACCCCCATGCTCCAAGCGACCAGGCACATCTTGTCTGTCCTCCGTAAATGGGTAATGCCTTCGTCCCCAATTACAGTCGTGCATGTGCATTCAGACGGGACAAGAGCGAAGAGCGTAAAGCCTGCCCTGTGAGCATAAACAACATGAAACTAAAGACAAAAAAACAATAATGCAAGGGTCTCAAAAGTGCTGGCTAGGCATAAGGCAGAGGCACAAGTGCTGGCTAGGCATAAGGCAGGGGCACAAGTGCTGGCTAGGCATTAGGCAGGGGCACACGTGCTGGCTAGGCATTAGGCAGGGGCACACATGCTGGCTAGGCATTAGGCAGGGGCACACGTGCTGGCTAGGCATTAGGCAGGGGCACGAGTGCAGGCTAGGCATATGGCAGAGGCACGAGTGCAGGCTAGGCATAAGGCATGGGCACACGTGCTGGCTAGGCATAAGGCAGGGGCACAAGTGCGGGCTAGGCATAAGGCAGGGGCACAAGTGCGGGCTAGGCATAAGGCAGGGGCACAAGTGCGGGCTAGGCATAAGGCAGGGGCACAAGTGCGGGCTAGGCATAAGGCAGGGGCACAAGTGCGGGCTAGGCATAAGGCAGGGGCACAAGTGCGGGCTAGGCATAAGGCAGGGGCACAAGTGCGGGCTAGGCATAAGGCAGGGGCACAAGTGCAGGCTAGGCTTAAGGCAGGGGCACAAGTGCAGGCTAGGCATAAGGCAGGGGCACAAGTGCAGGCTAGGCATAAGGCAGGGGCACAAGTGCAGGGGCACAAGTGCAGGCTAGGCATAAGGCAGGGGCACAAGTGCAGGCTAGGCATAAGGCAGGGGCACAAGTGCAGGCTAGGCATAAGGCAGGGGCACAAGTGCAGGCTAGGCATAAGGCAAAGGCAGAAGTGCAGGCTAGGCATAAGGCAGGGGCACAAGTGCAGGCTAGGCATAAGGCAGGGGCACTAGTGCAGGCTAGGCATAAGGCAGGGGCACAAGTGCTTGCTAGGCATAAGGCAGGGGCACAAGTGCTGGCTAGGCATAAGGCAGGGCCACAAGTGCAGGCTAGGCATAAGGCAGGGCCACAAGTGCAGGCTAGGCATAAGGCAGGGGCACAAGTGCTGGCTAGGCATAAGGCAGGGGCACAAGTGCTGGCTAGGCATAAAGCAGGGGCACAAGTGCTGGCTAGGCATAAGGCAGGGGCACAAGTGCTGGCTAGGCATAAGGCAGGGGCACAAGTGCTGGCTAGGCATAAGGCAGGGGCCCAAGTGCTGGCTAGGCATAAGGCAGGGGCACAAGTGCTGGCTAGGCATAAGGCAGGGGCACAAGTGCTGGCTTGGCTTTAGGCAGGGGCACAAGTGCGGGCTAGGCTTTAGGCAGGGGCACTAGTGCAAACTAAGCATAAGGCAGAGGCACAAGTGCAAGCTAGGCATAAGGCAGTGGCACAAGTGATGGCTACACATAAGGCATACGGCTAACTCTTTGCACTCTTTGCATAAAGGGATAGGCACCCTTAGGGGTGAAGAGCTAGCTTTCACCCCTCTACTCTGTACTATGTTGTACAGTGCGGAGCCACTCCATAACCCCCATGCTCCAAGCGACCAGGCACATCTTGTCTGTCCTCCGTAAATGGGTAATGCCTTCGTCCCCAATTACAGTCGTGCATGTGCATACAGACGGGACAAGAGCGAAGAGCGTAAAGCCTGCCCTGTGTGCATAACCAACATGAAGCTAAAGACAAAAAAACAATAATGCAAGGGGCTCAAAAGTGCTGGCTAGGCATAAGGCAGGGGCACAAGTGCTGGCTAGGCATAAGGCAGGGGCACAAGTGCTGGCTAGGCATAAGGCAGGGGCACAAGTGCTGGCTAGGCATAAGGCAGGGGCACAAGTGCTGGCTAGGCATAAGGCAGGGGCACAAGTGCTGGCTAGGCATAAGGCAGGGGCACAAGTGCTGGCTAGGCATAAGGCAGGGGCACAAGTGCTGGCTAGGCATAAGGCAGGGGCACAAGTGCTGGCTAGGCATAAGGCAGGGGCACAAGTGCTGGCTAGGCATAAGGCAGGGGCACAAGTGCTGGCTAGGCATAAGGCAGGGGCACAAGTGCTGGCTAGACTTAAGGCAGGGGCACAAGTGCTGGCTAGACTTAAGGCAGGGGCACAAGTGCTGGCTAGGCATAAGGCAGGGGCACAAGTGCTGGCTAGGCATAAGGCAGGGGCACAAGTGCTGGCTAGGCATAAGGCAGGGGCACAAGTGCTGGCTAGGCATAAGGCAGGGGCACAAGTGCAGGCTAGGCATAAGGCAGGGGCACAAGTGCAGGCTAGGCCATAAGGCAGGGGCACAAGTGCAGGCTAGGCATATGGCAGGGGCACAAGTGCAGGCTAGGCATAAGGCAGGGGCACAAGTGCAGGCTAGGCATAAGGCAGGGGCACAAGTGCAGCTAGGCATAAGGCAGGGGCACAAGTGCAGGCTAGGCATAAGGCAGGGGCACACGTGCAGGCTAGGCATAAGGCAGGGGCACACGTGCTGGCTAGGCATAAGGCAGGGGCACACGTTCTGGCTAGGCATAAGGCAGGGGCACACGTGCTGGCTAGGCATAAGGCAGGGGCACACGTGCTGGCTAGGCATAAGGCAGGGGCACACGTGCTGGCTAGGCATAAGGCAGGGGCACACGTGCTGGCTAGGCATAAGGCAGGGGCACACGTGCTGGCTAGGCATAAGGCAGGGGCACACGTGCTGGCTAGGCATAAGGCAGGGGCACACGTGCTGGCTAGGCATAAGGCAGGGGCACACGTGCTGGCTAGGCATAAGGCAGGGGCACACGTGCTGGCTAGGCATAAGGCAGGGGCACACGTGCTGGCTAGGCATAAGGCAGGGGCACACGTGCTTGCTAGGCATAAGGCAGGGGCACACGTGCTGGCTAGGCATAAGGCAGGGGCACACGTTCTGGCTAGGCATAAGGCAGAGGGCACACGTGCTGGCTAGGCATAAGGCAGGGGCACACGTGCTGGCTAGGCATAAGGCAGGGGCACACGTGCTGGCTAGGCATAAGGCAGGGGCACACGTGCTGGCTAGGCATAAGGCAAGGGCACACGTGCTGTTAGGCATAAGGCAGGGGCACACGTGCTGGCTAGGCATAAGGCAAGGGCACACGTGCTGGTTAGGCATAAGGCAGGGGCACACGTGCTGGCTAGGCATAAGGCAGGGGCACACGTGCTGGCTAGGCATAAGGCAGGGGCACACGTGCTGGCTAGGCATAAGGCAGGGGCACACGTGCTGGCTAGGCATAAGGCAGGGGCACACGTGCTGGCTAGGCATAAGGCAGGGGCACACGTGCTGGCTAGGCATAAGGCAGGGGCACACGTGCTGGCTAGGCATAAGGCAGGGGCACACGTGCTGGCTAGGCATAAGGCAGGGGCACACGTGCTGGCTAGGCATAAGGCAGGGGCACACATGCTGGCTAGGCATAAGGCAGGGGCACACGTGCTGGCTAGGCATAAGGCAGGGGCACACGTGCTGGCTAGGCATAAGGCAGGGGCACACGTGCTGGCTAGGCATAAGGCAGGGGCACACGTGCTGGCTAGGCATAAGGCAGGGGCACACGTGCTGGCTAGGCATAAGGCAGGGGCACACGTGCTGGCTAGGCATAAGGCAGGGGCACACGTGCTGGCTAGGCATAAGGCAGGGGCACACGTGCTGGCTAGGCATAAGGCAGGGGCACACGTGCTGGCTAGGCATAAGGCAGGGGCACACGTGCTGGCTAGGCATAAGGCAGGGGCACACGTGCTGGCTAGGCATAAGGCAGGGGCACACGTGCTGGCTAGGCATAAGGCAGGGGCACACGTGCTGGCTAGGCATAAGGCAGGGGCACAAGTGCTGGCTAGGCATAAGGCAGGGGCACAAGTGCTGGCTAGGCATAAGGCAGGGGCACACGTGCGAGCTAGGCATAAGGCAGGGGCACAAGTGCTAGCTAGGCATAAGGCAGGGGCACAAGTGCTGGCTAGGCATAAGGCAGGGGCACAAGTGCTGGCTAGGCATAAGGCAGGGGCACAAGTGCTGGCTAGGCATAAGGCAGGGGCACAAGTGCTGGCTAGGCATAAGGCAGGGGCACAAGTGCTGGCTAGGCATAAGGCAGGGGCACAAGTGCTGGCTAGGCATAAGGCAGGGGCACAAGTGCTGGCTAGGCATAAGGCAGGGGCACAAGTGCAGGCTAGGCATAAGGCAGGGGCACAAGTGCAGGCTAGGCATAAGGCAGGGGCACAAGTGCACGCTAGGCATAAGGCGGGGGCACAAGTGCAGGCTAGGCATAAGGCGGGGGCACAAGTGCAGGCTAGGCATAAGGCGGGGGCACAAGTGCAGGCTAAACATAAGGCGGGGGCACAAGTGCAGGCTAGGCATAAGGCGGGGGCACAAGTGCTGGCTAGGCATAAGGCGGGGGCACAAGTGCAGGCTAGGCATAAGGCGGGGGCACAAGTGCTGGCTAGGCATAAGGCGGGGGCACAAGTGCTGGCTAGGCATAAGGCGGGGGCACAAGTGCTGGCTAGGCATAAGGCGGGGGCACAAGTGCTGGCTAGGCATAAGGCAGGGGCACAAGTGCTGGCTAGGCATAAGGCGGGGGCACAAGTGCTGGCTAGGCATAAGGCAGGGGCACAAGTGCTGGCTAGGCATAAGGCAGGGGCATAAGTGCAGGCTAGGCATAAGGCAGGGGCACAAGTGCAGGCTAGGCATAAGGCAGGGGCACAAGTGCAGGCTAGGCATAAGGCAGGGGCACAAGTGCAGGCTAGGCATAAGGCAGGGGCAAAAGTGCAGGCTAGGCATAAGGCAGGGGCACAAGTGCAGGCTAGGCATAAGGCAGGGGCACAAGTGCAGGCTAGGCATAAGGCAGGGGCACAAGTGCAGGCTAGGCATAAGGCAGGGGCACAAGTGCAGGCTAGGCATAAGGCAGGGGCACAAGTGCTGGCTAGGCATAAGGCAGGGGCACAAGTGCTGGCTAGGCATAAGGCAGGGGCACAAGTGCTGGCTAGGCATAAGGCAGGGGCACAAGTGCTGGCTAGGCATAAGGCAGGGGCACAAGTGCTGGCTAGGCATAAGGCAGGGGCACAAGTGCTGGCTAGGCATAAGGCAGGGGCACAAGTGCTGGCTAGGCATAAGGCAGGAGCACAAGTGCTGGCTAGGCTTTAGGCAGGGGCACAAGTGCTGGCTAGGCTTTAGGCAGGGGCACAAGTGCGGGCTAGGCTTTAGGCGGGGGCACAAGTGCAAACAAAGCATAAGGCAGAGGCACAAGTGCAAGCTAAGCATAAGGCAGGGGCACCTATGCAGGCTAGGCTTAAGGCAGTGGCACAAGTGATGGCTAGGCATAAGGCAGGGGCACAAGTGCTGGCTACACATTAGGCATACGGCTAACTCTTTGCACTCTTTGCATTAAGGGATAGGCACCCTTAGGGGTGAAGAGCTAGCTTTCACCCCTCTACTCTGTACTATGTTGTACAGTGCGGAGCCACTCCATAACCCCCATGCTCCAAGCAACCAGGCACATCTTGTCTGTCCTCCGTAAATGGGTAATGCCTTCGTCCCCAATTACAGTCGTGCATGTGCATACAGACGGGACAAGAGCGAAGAGCGTAAAGCCTGCCCTGTGTGCATAACCAACATGAAGCTAAAGACAAAAAAACAATAATGCAAGGGGCTCAAAAGTGCTGGCTAGGCATAAGGCAGGGGCACAAGTGCTGGCTAGGCATAAGGCAGGGGCACAAGTGCTGGCTAGGCATAAGGCAGGGGCACAAGTGCTGGCTAGGCATAAGGCAGGGGCACAAGTGCTGGCTAGGCATAAGGCAGGGGCACAAGTGCTGGCTAGGCATAAGGCAGGGGCACAAGTGCTGGCTAGGCATAAGGCAGGGGCACAAGTGCTGGCTAGGCATAAGGCAGGGGCACAAGTGCTGGCTAGGCATAAGGCAGGGGCACAAGTGCAGGCTAGGCATAAGGCAGGGGCACAAGTGCAGGCTAGGCCATAAGGCAGGGGCACAAGTGCAGGCTAGGCCATAAGGCAGGGGCACAAGTGCAGGCTAGGCATAAGGCAGGGGCACAAGTGCAGGCTAGGCATAAGGCAGGGGCATAAGTGCAGGCTAGGCATAAGGCAGGGGCACAAGTGCAGCTAGGCATAAGGCAGGGGCACAAGTGCAGCTAGGCATAAGGCAGGGGCACAAGTGCAGGCTAGGCATAAGGCAGGGGCACACGTGCAGGCTAGGCATAAGACAGGGGCACACGTGCTGGCTAGGCATAAGGCAGGGGCACACGTTCTGGCTAGGCATAAGGCAGGGGCACACGTGCTGGCTAGGCATAAGGCAGGGGCACACGTGCTGGCTAGGCATAAGGCAGGGGCACACGTGCTGGCTAGGCATAAGGCAGGGGCACACGTGCTGGCTAGGCATAAGGCAGGGGCACACGTGCTGGCTAGGCATAAGGCAGGGGCACACGTGCTGGCTAGGCATAAGGCAGGGGCACACGTGCTGGCTAGGCATAAGGCAGGGGCACACGTGCTGGCTAGGCATAAGGCAGGGGCACACGTGCTGGCTAGGCATAAGGCAGGGGCACACGTGCTGGCTAGGCATAAGGCAGGGGCACACGTGCTGGCTCGGCATAAGGCAGGGGCACACGTGCTGGCTAGGCATAAGGCAGAGGGCACACGTGCTGGCTAAGCATAAGGCAGGGGCACACGTGCTGGCTAGGCATAAGGCAGGGGCACACGTGCTGGCTAGGCATAAGGCAGGGGCACACGTGCTGGCTAGGCATAAGGCAGGGGCACACGTGCTGGCTAGGCATAAGGCAGGGGCACACGTGCTGGCTAGGCATAAGGCAGGGGCACACGTGCTGGCTAGGCATAAGGCAGGGGCACACGTGCTGGCTAGGCATAAGGCAGGGGCACACGTGCTGGCTAGGCATAAGGCAGGGGCACACGTGCTGGCTAGGCATAAGGCAGGGGCACACGTGCTGGCTAGGCATAAGGCAGGGGCACACGTGCTGGCTAGGCATAAGGCAGGGGCACACGTGCTGGCTAGGCATAAGGCAGGGGCACACGTGCTGGCTAGGCATAAGGCAGGGGCACACGTGCTGGCTAGGCATAAGGCAGGGGCACAAGTGCAGGCTAGGCATAAGGCAGGGGCACAAGTGCAGGCTAGGCATAAGGCAGGGGCACAAGTGCAGGCTAGGCATAAGGCAGGGGCACAAGTGCAGGCTAGGCATAAGGCAGGGGCACAAGTGCTGGCTAGGCATAAGGCAGGGGCACAAGTGCTGGCTAGGCATAAGGCAGGGGCACAAGTGCTGGCTAGGCATAAGGCAGGGGCACAAGTGCTGGCTAGGCATAAGGCAGGGGCACAAGTGCTGGCTAGGCATAAGGCAGGGGCACAAGTGCTGGCTAGGCATAAGGCAGGGGCACAAGTGCTGGCTAGGCATAAGGCAGGAGCACAAGTGCTGGCTAGGCTTTAGGCAGGGGCACAAGTGCTGGCTAGGCTTTAGACAGGGGCACAAGTGCGGGCTAGGCTTTAGGCGGGGGCACAAGTGCAAACAAAGCATAAGGCAGAGGCACAAGTGCAAGCTAAGCATAAGGCAGGGGCACCTATGCAGGCTAGGCTTAATGCAGTGGCACAAGTGATGGCTAGGCATAAGGCAGGGGCACAAGTGCAAGCTAGGCATAAGGCAGGGGCACAAGTGATGGCTACACATAAGGCATACGGCTAACTCTTTGCACTCTTTGCATAAAGGGATAGGCACCCTTAGGGGTGAAGAGCTAGCTTTCACCCATCTACTCTGTACTATGTTGTACAGTGCGGAGCCACTCCATAACCCCCATGCTCCAAGCGACCAGGCACATCTTGTCTGTCCTCCGTAAATGGGTAATGCCTTCGTCCCCAATTACAGTCGTGCATGTGCATACAGACGGGACAAGAGCGAAGAGCGTAAAGCCTGCCCTGTGTGCATAACCAACATGAAGCTAAAGACAAAAAAAACAATAATGCAAGGGGCTCAAAAGTGCTGGCTAGGCATAAGGCAGGGGCACAAGTGCTGGCTAGGCATAAGGCAGGGGCACAAGTGCTGGCTAGGCATAAGGCAGGGGCACAAGTGCTGGCTAGGCATAAGGCAGGGGCACAAGTGCTGGCTAGGCATAAGGCAGGGGCACAAGTGCTGGCTAGGCATAAGGCAGGGGCACAAGTGCTGGCTAGGCATAAGGCAGGGGCACAAGTGCTGGCTAGACTTAAGGCAGGGGCACAAGTGCTGGCTAGGCATAAGGCAGGGGCACAAGTGCTGGCTAGGCATAAGGCAGGGGCACAAGTGCTGGCTAGGCATAAGGCAGGGGCACAAGTGCTGGCTAGGCATAAGGCAGGGGCACAAGTGCAGGCTAGGCATAAGGCAGGGGCACAAGTGTAGGCTAGGCATAAGGCAGGGGCACAAGTGCAGGCTAGGCCATAAGGCAGGGGCACAAGTGCAGGCTAGGCATAAGGCAGGGGCACAAGTGCAGGCTAGGCATAAGGCAGGGGCACAAGTGCAGGCTAGGCATAAGGCAGGGGCACAAGTGCAGGCTAGGCATAAGGCAGGGGCACAAGTGCAGCTAGTCATAAGGCAGGGGCACAAGTGCAGGCTAGGCATAAGGCAGGGGCACAAGTGCAGGCTAGGCATAAGGCAGGGCACACGTGCTGGCTAGGCATAAGGCAGGGGCACACGTTCTGGCTAGGCATAAGGCAGGGGCACACGTGCTGGCTAGGCATAAGGCAGGGGCACACGTGCTGGCTAGGCATAAGGCAGGGGCACACGTGCTGGCTAGGCATAAGGCAGGGGCACACGTGCTGGCTAGGCATAAGGCAGGGGCACACGTGCTGGCTAGGCATAAGGCAGGGGCACAAGTGCGGGCTAGGCATAAGGCAGGGGCACAAGTGTGGGCTAGGAATAAGGCAGGGGCACAAGTGCGGGCTAGGCATAAGGCAGGGGCACAAGTGCGGGCTAGGCATAAGGCAGGGGCACAAGTGCGGGCTAGGCATAAGGCAGGGGCACAAGTGCAGGGGCACAAGTGCAGGCTAGGCATAAGGCAGGGGCACAAGTGCAGGCTAGGCATAAGGCAGGGGCACAAGTGCTGGCTAGGCATAAGGCAGGGGCACAAGTGCTGGCTAGGCATAAGGCAGGGGCACAAGTGCTGGCTAGGCATAAGGCAGGGGCACAAGTGCTGGCTAGGCATAAGGCAGGGGCCCAAGTGCTGGCTAGGCATAAGACAGGGGCACAAGTGCTGGCTAGGCATAAGGCAGGGGCTCAAGTGCTGGCTTGGCTTTAGGCAGGGGCACAAGTGCGGGCTAGGCTTTAGGCAGGGGCACAAGTGCAAACTAAGCATAAGGCAGAGGCACAAGTGCAAGCTAGGCATAAGGCAGGGGCACAAGTGATGGCTACACATAAGGCATACGGCTAACTCTTTGCACTCTTTGCATAAAGGGATAGGCACCCTTAGGGGTGAAGAGCTAGCTTTCACCCATCTACTCTGTACTATGTTGTACAGTGCGGAGCCACTCCATAACCCCCATGCTCCAAGCGACCAGGCACATCTTGTCTGTCCTCCGTAAATGGGTAATGCCTTCGTCCCCAATTACAGTCGTGCATGTGCATACAGACGGGACAAGAGCGAAGAGCGTAAAGCCTGCCCTGTGTGCATAACCAACATGAAGCTAAAGACAAAAAAACAATAATGCAAGGGGCTCAAAAGTGCTGGCTAGGCATAAGGCAGGGGCACAAGTGCTGGCTAGGCATAAGGCAGGGGCACAAGTGCTGGCTAGGCATAAGGCAGGGGCACAAGTGCTGGCTAGGCATAAGGCAGGGGCACAAGTGCTGGCTAGGCATAAGGCAGGGGCACAAGTGCTGGCTAGGCATAAGGCAGGGGCACAAGTGCTGGCTAGACTTAAGGCAGGGGCACAAGTGCTGGCTAGGCATAAGGCAGGGGCACAAGTGCTGGCTAGGCATAAGGCAGGGGCACAAGTGCTGGCTAGGCATAAGGCAGGGGCACAAGTGCTGGCTAGGCATAAGGCAGGGGCACAAGTGCTGGCTAGGCATAAGGCAGGGGCACAAGTGCAGGCTAGGCATAAGGCAGGGGCACAAGTGCAGGCTAGGCATAAGGCAGGGGCACAAGTGCAGGCTAGGCCATAAGGCAGGGGCACAAGTGCAGGCTAGGCATAAGGCAGGGGCACAAGTGCAGGCTAGGCATAAGGCAGGGGCACAAGTGCAGGCTAGGCATAAGGCAGGGGCACAAGTGCAGGCTAGGCATAAGGCAGGGGCACAAGTGCAGCTAGGCATAAGGCAGGGGCACAAGTGCAGGCTAGGCATAAGGCAGGGGCACAAGTGCAGGCTAGGCATAAGGCAGGGGCACAAGTGCAGGCTAGGCATAAGGCAGGGGCACACGTGCTGGCTAGGCATAAGGCAGGGGCACAAGTGCGGGCTAGGCATAAGGCAGGGGCACAAGTGCGGGCTTGGCATAAGGCAGGGGCACAAGTGCGGGCTAGGCATAAGGCAGGGGCACAAGTGCAGACTAGGCATAAGGCAGGGGCACAAGTGCAGGCTAGGCATAAGGCAGGGGCACAAGTGCGGGCTAGGCATAAGGCAGGGGCACAAGTGCGGGCTAGGCATAAGGCAGGGGCACAAGTGCGGGCTAGGCATAAGGCAGGGGCACAAGTGCTGGCTAGGCATAAGGCAGGGGCACAAGTGCAGGCTAGGCATAAGGCAGGGGCACAAGTGCAGGCTAGGCATAAGGCAGGGGCACAAGTGCAGGCTAGGCCATAAGGCAGGGGCACAAGTGCAGGCTAGGCATAAGGCAGGGGCACAAGTGCAGGCTAGGCCATAAGGCAGGGGCACAAGTGCAGGCTAGGCATAAGGCAGGGGCACAAGTGCAGGCTAGGCATAAGGCAGGGGCACAAGTGCAGGCTAGGCATAAGGCAGGGGCACAAGTGCAGGCTAGGCATAAGGCAGGGGCACAAGTGCAGCTAGGCATAAGGCAGGGGCACAAGTGCAGGCTAGGCATAAGGCAGGGGCACAAGTGCAGGCTAGGCATAAGGCAGGGGCACAAGTGCAGGCTAGGCATAAGGCAGGGGCACACGTGCTGGCTAGGCATAAGGCAGGGGCACACGTTCTGGCTAGGCATAAGGCAGGGGCACACGTTCTGGCTAGGCATAAGGCAGGGGCACACGTGCTGCTAGGCATAAGGCAGGGGCACACGTGCTGGCTAGGCATAAGGCAGGGGCACACGTGCTGGCTAGGCATAAGGCAGGGGCACACGTGCTGGCTAGGCATAAGGCAGGGGCACACGTGCTGGCTAGGCATAAGGCAGGGGCACAAGTGCGGGCTAGGCGTAAGGCAGGGGCACAAGTGCGGGCTAGGAGTAAGGCAGGGGCACAAGTGCGGGCTAGGCATAAGGCAGGGGCACTAGTGCGGGCTAGGCATAAGGCAGGGGCACAAGTGCGGGCTAGGCATAAGGCAGGGGCACAAGTGCGGGCTAGGCATAAGGCAGGGGCACAAGTGCGGGCTAGGCATAAGGCAGGGGCACAAGTGCGGGCTAGGCATAAGGCAGGGGCACAAGTGCGGGCTAGGCATAAGTCAGGGGCACAAGTGCGGGCTAGGCATAAGGCAGGGGCACAAGTGCGGGCAAGGCATAAGGCAGGGGCACAAGTGCGGGCAAGGCATAAGGCAGGGGCACAAGTGCGGGCTAGGCATAAGGCAGGGGCACAAGTGCGGGCTAGGCATAAGGCAGGGGCACAAGTGCGGGCTAGGCATAAGGCAGGGGCACAAGTGCGGGCTAGGCATAAGGCAGGGGCACAAGTGCGGGCTAGGCATAAGGCAGGGGCACAAGTGCTGGCTAGGCATAAGGCAGGGGCACAAGTGCGGGCTAGGCATAAGGCAGGGGCACAAGTGCGGGCTAGGCATAAGGCAGGGGCACAAGTGCGGGCTAGGCATAAGGCAGGGGCACAAGTGCAGACTAGGCATAAGGCAGGGGCACAAGTGCGGCTAGGCATAAGGCAGGGGCCCAAGTGCGGGCTAGGCATAAGGCAGGGGCACACGTGCGGGCTAGGCATAAGGCAGGGGCACACGTGCGGGCTAGGCATAAGGCAGGGGCACACGTGCGGGCTAGGCATAAGGCAGGGGCACAAGTGTGGGCTAGGCATAAGGCAGGGGCACAAGTGCGGGCTAGGCATAAGGCAGGGGCACAAGTGCGGGCTAGGCATAAGGCAGGGGCACAAGTGCGGGCTAGGCATAAGGCAGGGGCACAAGTGCGGGCTAGGCATAAGGCAGGGGCACAAGTGCGGGCTAGGCATAAGGCAGGGGCACAAGTGCGGGCTAGGCATAAGGCAGGGGCACAAGTGCGGGCTAGGCATAAGGCAGGGGCACAAGTGCGGGCTAGGCATAAGGCAGGGGCACAAGTGCGGGCTAGGCATAAGGCAGGGGCATAAGGCAGGGGCACAAGTGCGGGCTAGGCATAAGGCAGGGGCATAAGGCAGGGGCACAAGTGCGGGCTAGGCATAAGGCAGGGGCACAAGTGCGGGCTGGGCACAAGTGCGGGCTAGGCATAAGGCAGGGGCACAAGTGCGGGCTAGGCATAAGGCAGGGGCACACGTGCGGGCTAGGCATAAGGCAGGGGCACACGTGCGGGCTAGGCATAAGGCAGGGGCACACGTGCTGGCTAGGCATAAGGCAGGGGCACACGTGCTGGCTAGGCATAAGGCAGGGGCACACGTGCTGGCTAGGCATAAGGCAGGGGCACACGTGCTGGCTAGGCATAAGGCAGGGGCACACGTGCTGGCTAGGCATAAGGCAGGGGCACACGTGCTGGCTAGGCATAAGGCAGGGGCACACGTGCTGGCTAGGCACAAGGCAGGGGCACACGTGCTGGCTAGGCACAAGGCAGGGGCACACGTGCTGGCTAGGCATAAGGCAGGGGCACACGTGCGGGCTAGGCATAAGGCAGGGGCACAAGTGCGGGCTAGGCATAAGGCAGGGGCACAAGTGCGGGCTAGGCATAAGGCAGGGGCACAAGTGCGGGCTAGGCATAAGGCAGAGGCACAAGTGCTGGCTAGGCATAAGGCAGGGGCACAAGTGCTGGCTAGGCATAAGGCAGGGGCACAAGTGCGGGCTAGGCATAAGGCAGGGGCACAAGTGCGGGCTAGGCATAAGGCAGGGGCACAAGTGCGGGCTAGGCATAAGGCAGGGGCACAAGTGCGGGCAAGGCATAAGGCAGGGGCACAAGTGCGGGCTAGGCATAAGGCAGGGGCACAAGTGCGGGCTAGGCATAAGGCAGCGGCACAAGTGATGGCTAGGCATAAGGCAGGGGCACAAGTGCTGGCTAGGCATAAGGCAGGGGCACAAGTGCTGACTAGGCATAAGGCAGGGCCACAAGTCCAGGCTAGGCATAAGGCAGGGCCACAAGTGCAGGCTAGGCATAAGGCAGGGCCACAAGTGCAGGCTAGGCATAAGGCAGGGCCACAAGTGCAGGCTAGGCATAAGGCAGGGGCACAAGTGCTGGATAGGCATAAGGCAGGGGCACAAGTGCTGGCTAGGCATAAGGCAGGGGCTCAAGTGCTGGCTAGGCATAAGGCAGGGGCACAAGTGCTGGCTAGGCATAAGGCAGGGGCACAAGTGCTGGCTAGGCATAAGGCAGGGGCACAAGTGCTGGCTAGGCATAAGGCAGGGGCACAAGTCCTGACTAGGCATAAGGCAGGGGCACCTATGCAGGCTAGGCTTAAGGCAGGGGCACAAGTGATGGCTACACATAAGGCATACGGCTAACTCTTTGCACTCTTTGCATAAAGGGATAGGCACCCTTAGGGGTGAAGAGCTAGCTTTCACCCCTCTACTCTGTACTATGTTGTACAGTGCGGAGCCACTCCATAACCCCCATGCTCCAAGCGACCAGGCACATCTTGTCTGTCCTCCGTAAATGGGTAATGCCTTCGTCTCCAATTACAGTCGTGCATGTGCATACAGACGGGACAAGAGCTTAGAGCGTAAAGCCTGCCCTGTGTGCATAACCAACATGAAGCTAAAGACAAAAAAACAATAATGCAAGGGGCTCAAAAGTGCTGGCTAGGCATAAATCAGGGGCACAAGTGCTGGCTAGACATAAGGCAGGGGCACAAGTGCTGGCTAGGCATAAGGCAGGGGCACAAGTGCTGGCTAGGCATAAGGCAGGGGCACAAGTGCTGGCTAGGCATAAGGCAGGGGCACAAGTGCTGGCTAGGCATAAGGCAGGGGCACAAGTGCTGGCTAGACTTAAGGCAGAGGCACAAGTGCTGGCTAGACTTAAGGCAGGGGCACAAGTGCTGGCTAGGCATAAGGCAGGGGCACAAGTGCAGGCTAGGCCATAAGGCAGGGGCACAAGTGCAGGCTAGGCATAAGGCAGGGGCACAAGTGCAGGCTAAGCATAAGGCAGGGGCACAAGTGCGGGCTAGGCATAAGGCAGGGGCACAAGTGCGGGCTAGGCATAAGGCAGGGGCACAAGTGCGGGCTAGGCATAAGGCAGGGGCACAAGTGCGGGCTAGGCATAAGGCAGGGGCACAAGTGCGGGCTAGGCATAAGTCAGGGGCACAAGTGCGGGCTAGGCATAAGGCAGGGGCACAAGTGCGGGCTAGGCATAAGGCAGGGGCACAAGTGCGGGCTAGGCATAAGGCAGGGGCACAAATGCGGGCTAGGCATAAGGCAGGGGCACAAGTGCGGGCTAGGCATAAGGCAGGGGCACAAGTGCGGGCTAGGCATAAGGCAGGGGCACAAGTGCGGGCTAGGCATAAGGCAGGGGCACAAGTGCGGGCTAGGCATAAGGCAGGGGCACAAGTGCAGGCTAGGTATAAGGCAGGGGCACAAGTGCTGGCTAGGCATAAGGCAAGGGCAGAAGTGCTGGCTAGGCATAAGGCAGGGGCACAAGTGCTGGCTAGGCATAAGGCAGGGGCACAAGTGCGGGCTAGACTTTAGGCAGGGGCACAAGAGCAAACTAAGCATAAGGCAGAGGCACAAGTGCAAGCTAGGCATAAGGCAGGGGCACCTATGCAGGCTAGGCTTAAGGCAGGGGCACAAGTGATGGCTACACATAAGGCATACGGCTAACTCTTTGCACTCTTTGCATAAAGGGATAGGCACCCTTAGGGGTGAAGAGCTAGCTTTCACCCCTCTACTCTGTACTTTGTTGTACAGTGCGGAGCCACTCCATAACCCCCATGCTCCAAGCGACCAGGCACATCTTGTCTGTCCTCCGTAAATGGGTAATGCCTTCGTCCCCAATTACAGTCGTGCATGTGCATTCAGACGGGACAAGAGCGAAGAGCGTAAAGCCTGCCCTGTGTGCATAACCAACATGAAGCTAAAGACAATAATACAAGGGGCTCAAAAGTGCTGGCTAGGCATAAGGCAGGGGCACAAGTGCTGGCTAGGCATAAGGCAGGGGCACAAGTGCTGGCTAGGCATAAGGCAGGGGCACAAGTGCTGGCTAGGCATAAGGCAGGGGCACAAGTGCTGGCTAGGCATAAGGCAGGGGCACAAGTGCTGGCTAGGCATAAGGCAGGGGCACAAGTGCTGGCTAGGCATAAGGCAGGGGCACAAGTGCTGGCTAGGCATAAGGCAGGGGCACAAGTGCTGGCTAGGCATAAGGCAGGGGCACAAGTGCTGGCTAGGCATAAGGCAGGGGCACAAGTGCTGGCTAGGCATAAGGCAGGGGCACAAGTGCTGGCTAGGCATAAGGCAGGGGCACAAGTGCTGGCTAGGCATAAGGCAGGGGCACAAGTGCTGGCTAGGCATAAGGCAGGGGCAAAAGTGCTGGCTAGGCATAAGGCAGGGGCACAAGTGCTGGCTAGGCATAAGGCAGGGGCACAAGTGCTGGCTAGGCATAAGGCAGGGGCACAAGTGCTGGCTAGGCATAAGGCAGGGGCACAAGTGCTGGCTAGGCATAAGGCAGGGGCACAAGTGCTGGCTAGGCATAAGGCAGGGGCACAAGTGCAGGATAGGCATAAGGCAGGGGCACAAGTGCAGGCTAGGCATAAGGCAGGGGCACAAGTGCGGGCTAGGCATAAGGCAGGGGCACAAGTGCGGGCTAGGCATAAGGCAGGGGCACAAGTACGGGCTAGGCATAAGGCAGGGGCACAAGTGCGGGCTAGGCATAAGGCAGGGGCACAAGTGCTGGCTAGGCATAAGGCAGGGGCACAAGTGCTGGCTAGGCATAAGGCAGGGGCACAAGTGCTGGCTAGGCATAAGGCAGGAGCACAAGTGCTGGCTAGGCTTTAGGCAGGGGCACAAGAGCTGGCTAGGCTTTAGGCAGGGGCACAAGTGCGGGCTAGGCTTTAGGCGGGGGCACAAGTGCAAACAAAGCATAAGGCAGAGGCACAAGTGCAAGCTAAGCATAAGGCAGGGGCACCTATGCAGGCTAGGCTTAAGGCAGTGGCACAAGTGATGGCTAGGCATAAGGCAGGAGCACAAGTGCTGGCTACACATTAGACATACGGCTAACTCTTTGCACTCTTTGCATAAAGGGATAGGCACCCTTAGGGGTGAAGAGCTAGCTTTCACCCCTCTAATCTGTACTATGTTGTACAGTGCGGAGCCACTCCATAACCCCCATGCTCCAAGCGACCAGGCACATCTTGTCTGTCCTCCGTAAATGGGTAATGCCTTCGTCCCCAATTACAGTCGTGCATGTGCATACAGACGGGACAAGAGCGAAGAGCGTAAAGCCTGCCCTGTGTGCATAACCAACATGAAGCTAAAGACAAAAAAACAATAATGCAAGGGGCTCAAAAGTGCTGGCTAGGCATAAGGCAGGGGCACAAGTGCTGGCTAGGCATAAGGCAGGGGCACAAGTGCTGGCTAGGCATAAGGCAGGGGCACAAGTGCTGGCTAGGCATAAGGCAGGGGCACAAGTGCTGGCTAGGCATAAGGCAGGGGCACAAGTGCTGGCTAGGCATAAGGCAGGGGCACAAGTGCTGGCTAGGCATAAGGCAGGGGCACAAGTGCTGGCTAGGCATAAGGCAGGGGCACAAGTGCTGGCTAGGCATAAGGCAGGGGCACAAGTGCTGGCTAGGCATCAGGCAGGGGCACAAGTGCTGGCTAGGCATAAGGCAGGGGCACAAGTGCTGGCTAGGCATAAGGCAGGGGCACAAGTGCTGGCTAGGCATAAGGCAGGGGCACAAGTGCTGGCTAGGCATAAGGCAGGCGCACAAGTGCTGGCTAGACTTAAGGCAGGGGCACAAGTGCTGGCTAGGCATAAGGCAGGGGCACAAGTGCTGGCTAGGCATAAGGCAGGGGCACAAGTGCTGGCTAGGCATAAGGCAGGGGCACAAGTGCTGGCTAGGCATAAGGCAGGGGCACAAGTGCTGGCTAGGCATAAGGCAGGGGCACAAGTGCTGGCTAGGCATAAGGCAGGGGCACAAGTGCAGGCTAGGCCATAAGGCAGGGGCACAAGTGCAGGCTAGGCATAAGGCAGGGGCACAAGTGCAGGCTAGGCATAAGGCAGGGGCACAAGTGCAGGCTAGGCATAAGGCAGGGGCACAAGTGCAGGCTAGGCATAAGGCAGGGGCACAAGTGCAGGCTAGGCATAAGGCAGGGGCACATGTGCTGGCTAGGCATAAGGCAGGCGCATACGTGCTGGCTAGGCATAAGGCAGGGGCACACGTGCTGGCTAGGCATAAGGCAGAGGCACACGTGCTGGCTAGGCATAAGGCAGGGACACACGTGCTGGCTAGGAATAAGGCAGGGGCACACGTGCTGGCTAGGCATAAGGCAGGGGCACACGTGCTGGCTAGGCATAGGGCAGGGGCACAAGTGCGGGCTAGGCATAAGGCAGGGGCACAAGTGCGGGCTAGGAATAAGGCAGGGGCACATGTGCGGGCTTGGCATAAGGCAGGGGCACAAGTGCGGGCTTGGCATAAGGCAGGGGCACAAGTGCGGGCTAGGCATAAGGCAGGGGCACAAGTGCGGGCTAGGCATAAGGCAGGGGCACAAGTGCGGGCTAGGCATAAGGCAGGGGCACAAGTGCGGGCTAGGCATAAGGCAGGGGCACAAGTGCGGGCTAGGCATAAGGCAGGGGCACAAGTGCGGGCTAGGCATAAGGCAGGGGCACAAGTGCGGGCTAGGCATAAGGCAGGGGCACAAGTGCGGGCAAGGCATAAGGCAGGGGCACAAGTGCGGGCAAGGCATAAGGCAGGGGCACAAGTGCTGGCTAGGCATAAGGCAGGGGCACAAGTGCGGGCTAGGCATAAGGCAGGGGCACAAGTGCGGGCTAGGCATAAGGCAGGGGCACAAGTGCGGGCTAGGCATAAGGCAGGGGCACAAGTGCGGCTAGGCATAAGGCAGGGGCACAAGTGCGGGCTAGGCATAAGGCAGGGGCACACGTGCTGGCTAGGCCATAAGGCAGGGGCACAAGTGCAGGCTAGGCATAAGGCAGGGGCACAAGTGCGGGCTAGGCATAAGGCAGGGGCACACGTGCTGGCTAGGCCATAAGGCAGGGGCACAAGTGCAGGCTAGGCATAAGGCAGGGGCACAAGTGCAGGCTAGGCATAAGGCAGGGGCACAAGTGCAGGCTAGGCATAAGGCAGGGGCACAAGTGCAGGCTAGGCATAAGGCAGGGGCACAAGTGCAGGCTAGGCATAAGGCAGGGGCACAAGTGCAGGCTAGGCATAAGGCAGGGGCACAAGTGCAGGCTAGGCATAAGGCAGGGGCACAAGTGCAGCTAGGCATAGGGCAGGGGCACAAGTGCAGGCTAGGCATAAGGCAGGGGCACAAGTGCAGGCTAGGCATAAGGCAGGGGCACACGTGCTGGCTAGGCATAAGGCAGGGGCACACGTGCTGGCTAGGCATAAGGCAGGGGCACACGTGCTGGCTAGGCATAAGGCAGGGGCACACGTGCTGGCTAGGCATAAGGCAGGGGCACACGTGCTGGCTAGGCATAAGGCAGGGGCACACGTGCTGGCTAGGCATAAGGCAGGGGCACACGTGCTGGCTAGGCATAAGGCAGGGGCACACGTGCTGGCTAGGCATAAGGCAGGGGCACACGTGCTGGCTAGGCATAAGGCAGGGGCACACGTGCTGGCTACGCATAAGGCAGGGGCACACGTGCTGGCTAGGCATAAGGCAGGGGCACACGTGCTGGCTAGGCATAAGGCAGGGGCACACGTGCTGGCTAGGCATAAGGCAGGGGCACACGTGCTGGCTAGGCATAAGGCAGGGGCACACGTGCTGGCTAGGCATAAGGCAGGGGCACACGTGCTGGCTACGCATAAGGCAGGGGCACAAGTGCGGGCTAGGCATAAGGCAGGGGCACAAGTGCGGGCTAGGAATAAGGCAGGGGCACAAGTGCGGGCTAGGCATAAGGCAGGGGCACAAGTGCGGGCTTGGCATAAGGCAGGGGCACAAGTGCGGGCTAGGCATAAGGCAGGGGCACAAGTGCGGGCTAGGCATAAGGCAGGGGCACAAGTGCGGGCTAGGCATAAGGCAGGGGCACAAGTGCGGGCTAGGCATAAGGCAGGGGCACAAGTGCGGGCTAGGCATAAGGAAGGGGCACAAGTGCGGGCTAGGCATAAGGCAGGGGCACAAGTGCGGGCAAGGCATAAGGCAGGGGCACAAGTGCGGGCAAGGCATAAGGCAGGGGCACAAGTGCGGGCAAGGCATAAGGCAGGGGCACAAGTGCGGGCTAGGCATAAGGCAGGGGCACAAGTGCGGGCTAGACATAAGGCAGGGGCACAAGTGCGGGCTAGGCATAAGGCAGGGGCACAAGTGCGGGCTAGGCATAAGGCAGGGGCACAAGTGCGGGCTAGGCATAAGGCAGGGGCACAAGTGCGGGCTAGGCATAAGGCAGGGGCACAAGTGCGGGCTAGGCATAAGGCAGGGGCACAAGTGCGGGCTAGGCATAAGGCAGGGGCACAAGTGCGGGCTAGGCATAAGGCAGGGGCACAAGTGCGGGCTAGGCATAAGGCAGGGGCACAAGTGTGGGCTAGGCATAAGGCAGGGGCACAAGTGCGGCTAGGCATAAGGCAGGGGCACAAGTGCGGCTAGGCATAAGGCAGGGGCCCAAGTGCGGGCTAGGCATAAGGCAGGGGCACACGTGCTGGCTAGGCATAAGGCAGGGGCACAAGTGCTGGCTAGGCATAAGGCAGGGGCACAAGTGCAGGCTAGGCATAAGGCAGGGGCACACGTGCTGGCTAGGCATAAGGCAGGGGCACAAGTGCTGGCTAGGCATAAGGCAAGGGCACAAGTGCTGGCTAGGCATAAGGCAGGGGCACAAGTGCTGGCTAGGCATAAGGCAGGGGCACAAGTGCGGGCTAGACTTTAGGCAGGGGCACAAGAGCAAACTAAGCATAAGGCAGAGGCACAAGTGCAAGCTAGGCATAAGGCAGGGGCACCTATGCAGGCTAGGCTTAAGGCAGGGGCACAAGTGATGGCTACACATAAGGCATACGGCTAACTCTTTGCACTCTTTGCATAAAGGGATAGGCACCCTTAGGGGTGAAGAGCTAGCTTTCACCCCTCTACTCTGTACTTTGTTGTACAGTGCGGAGCCACTCCATAACCCCCATGCTCCAAGCGACCAGGCACATCTTGTCTGTCCTCCGTAAATGGGTAATGCCTTCGTCCCCAATTACAGTCGTGCATGTGCATTCAGACGGGACAAGAGCGAAGAGCGTAAAGCCTGCCCTGTGTGCATAACCAACATGAAGCTAAAGACAATAATACATGGGGCTCAAAAGTGCTGGCTAGGCATAAGGCAGGGGCACAAGTGCTGGCTAGGCATAAGGCAGGGGCACAAGTGCTGGCTAGGCATAAGGCAGGGGCGCAAGTGCTGGCTAGGCATAAGGCAGGGGCGCAAGTGCTGGCTAGGCATAAGGCAGGGGCACAAGTGCTGGCTGGGCATAAGGCAGGGGCACAAGTGCTGGCTAGGCACAAGGCAGGGGCATAAGTGCTGGCTAGGCATAAGGCAGGGGCACAAGTGCTGGCTAGGCATAAGGCAGGGGCACAAGTGCTGGCTAGGCATAAGGCAGGGCCACAAGTGCTGGCTAGGCATAAGGCAGGGGCACAAGTGCTGGCTAGGCATAAGGCAGGGGCACAAGTGCTAGCTAGGCATAAGGCAGGGGCACAAGTGCTGGCTAGGCATAAGGCAGGGGCACAAGTGCTGGCTAGGCATAAGGCAGGGGCACAAGTGCTGGCTAGGCATAAGGCAGGGGCACAAGTGCTGGCTAGGCATAAGGCAGGGGCACAAGTGCTGGCTAGGCATAAGGCAGGGGCACAAGTGCGGGCTAGGCATAAGGCAGGGGCACAAGTGCAGGCTAGGCATAAGGCAGGGGCACAAGTGCGGGCTAGGCATAAGGCAGAGGCACAAGTGCGGGCTAGGCATAAGGCAGGGGCACAAGTGCGGGCTAGGCATAAGGCAGGGGCACAAGTGCTGGCTAGGCATAAGGCAGGGGCACAAGTGCTGGCTAGGCATAATGCAGGGGCACAAGTGCTGGCTAGGCATAAGGCAGGAGCACAAGTGCTGGCTAGGCTTTAGGCAGGGGCACAAGAGCTGGCTAGGCTTTAGGCAGGGGCACAAGTGCGGGCTAGGCTTTAGGCGGGGGCACAAGTGCAAACAAAGCATAAGGCAGAGGCACAAGTGCAAGCTAAGCATAAGGCAGGGGCACCTATGCAGGCTAGGCTTAAGGCAGTGGCACAAGTGATGGCTAGGCATAAGGCAGGAGCACAAGTGCTGGCTACACATTAGGCATACGGCTAACTCTTTGAACTCTTTGCATAAAGGGATAGGCACCCTTAGGGGTGAAGAGCTAGCTTTCACCCCTCTACTCTGTACTATGTTGTACAGTGCGGAGCCACTCCATAACCCCCATGCTCCAAGCGACCAGGCACATCTTGTCTGTCCTCCGTAAATGGGTAATGCCTTCGTCCCCAATTACAGTCGTGCATGTGCATACAGACGGGACAAGAGCGAAGAGCGTAAAGCCTGCCCTGTGTGCATAACCAACATGAAGCTAAAGACAAAAAAACAATAATGCAAGGGGCTCAAAAGTGCTGGCTAGGCATAAGGCAGGGGCACAAGTGCTGGCTAGGCATAAGGCAGGGGCACAAGTGCTGGCTAGGCATAAGGCAGGGGCACAAGTGCTGGCTAGGCATAAGGCAGGGGCACAAGTGCTGGCTAGGCATAAGGCAGGGGCACAAGTGCTGGCTAGGCATAAGGCAGGGGCACAAGTGCTGGCTAGACTTAAGGCAGGGGCACAAGTGCTGGCTAGGCATAAGGCAGGGGCACAAGTGCTGGCTAGGCATAAGGCAGGGGCACAAGTGCTGGCTAGGCATAAGGCAGGGGCACAAGTGCTGGCTAGGCATAAGGCAGGGGCACAAGTGCTGGCTAGGCATAAGGCAGGGGCACAAGTGCTGGCTAGGCATAAGGCAGGGGCACAAGTGCTGGCTAGACTTAACGCAGGGGCACAAGTGCTGGCTAGGCATAAGGCAGGGGCACAAGTGCTGGCTAGGCATAAGGCAGGGGCACAAGTGCTGGCTAGGCATAAGGCAGGGGCACAAGTGCTGGCTAGGCATAAGGCAGGGGCACAAGTGCAGGCTAGGCATAAGGCAGGGGCACAAGTGCAGGCTAGGCCATAAGGCAGGGGCACAAGTGCAGGCTAGGCCATAAGGCAGGGGCACAAGTGCAGGCTAGGCATAAGGCAGGGGCACAAGTGCAGGCTAGGCATAAGGCAGGGGCACAAGTGCAGGCTAGGCATAAGGCAGGGGCACAAGTGCAGGCTAGGCATAAGGCAGGGGCACAAGTGCAGCTAGGCATAAGGCAGGGGCACAAGTGCAGGCTAGGCATAAGGCAGGGGCACAAGTGCAGGCTAGGCATAAGGCAGGGGCACACGTGCTGGCTAGGCATAAGGCAGGGGCACACGTGCTGGCTAGGCATAAGGCAGGCGCACACGTGCTGGCTAGGCATAAGGCAGGGGCACACGTGCTGGCTAGGCATAAGGCAGAGGCACACGTGCTGGCTAGGCATAAGGCAGGGACACACGTGCTGGCTAGGCATAAGGCAGGGGCACACGTGCTGGCTAGGCATAAGGCAGGGGCACACGTGCTGGCTAGGCATAGGGCAGGGGCACAAGTGCGGGCTAGGCATAAGGCAGGGGCACAAGTGCGGGCTAGGAATAAGGCAGGGGCACAAGTGCGGGCTTGGCATAAGGCAGGGGCACAAGTGCGGGCTAGGCATAAGGCAAGGGCACAATTGCGGGCTAGGCATAAGGCAGGGGCACAAGTGCGGGCTAGGCATAAGGCAGGGGCACAAGTGCGGGCTAGGCATAAGGCAGGGGCACAAGTGCGGGCTAGGCATAAGGCAGGGGCACAAGTGCGGGCAAGGCATAAGGCAGGGGCACAAGTGCGGGCAAGGCATAAGGCAGGGGCACAAGTGCTGGCTAGGCATAAGGCAGGGGCACAAGTGCTGGCTAGGCATAAGGCAGGGGCACAAGTGCGGGCTAGGCATAAGGCAGGGGCACAAGTGCGGGCTAGGCATAAGGCAGGGGCACAAGTGCGGGCTAGGCATAAGGCAGGGGCACAAGTGCTGGCTAGGCATAAGGCAGGGGCACAAGTGCAGGCTAGGCATAAGGCAGGGGCACAAGTGCGGGCTAGGCATAAGGCAGGGGCACAAGTGCGGCTAGGCATAAGGCAGGGGCACAAGTGCGGGCTAGGCATAAGGCAGGGGCACAAGTGCGGGCTAGGCATAAGGCAGGGGCACACGTGCTGGCTAGGCCATAAGGCAGGGGCACAAGTGCAGGCTAGGCATAAGGCAGGGGCACAAGTGCAGGCTAGGCATAAGGCAGGGGCACAAGTGCAGGCTAGGCATAAGGCAGGGGCACAAGTGCAGCTAGGCATAAGGCAGGGGCACAAGTGCAGGCTAGGCATAAGGCAGGGGCACAAGTGCAGGCTAGGCATAAGGCAGGGGCACACGTGCTGGCTAGGCATAAGGCAGGGGCACACGTACTGGCTAGGCATAAGGCAGGGGCACACGTGCTGGCTAGGCATAAGGCAGGGGCACACGTGCTGGCTAGGCATAAGGCAGGGGCACACGTGCTGGCTAGGCATAAGGCAGGGGCACACGTGCTGGCTAGGCATAAGGCAGGGGCACACGTGCTGGCTAGGCATAAGGCAGGGGCACACGTGCTGGCTAGGCATAAGGCAGGGGCACACGTGCTGGCTAGGCATAAGGCAGGGGCACACGTGCTGGCTAGGCATAAGGCAGGGGCACACGTGCTGGCTAGGCATAAGGCAGGGGCACAAGTGCGGGCTAGGCATAAGGCAGGGGCACAAGTGCGGGCTAGGAATAAGGCAGGGGCACAAGTGCGGGCTAGGCATAAGGCAGGGGCACAAGTGCGGGCTAGGCATAAGGCAGGGGCACAAGTGCGGGCTAGGCATAAGGCAGGGGCACAAGTGCGGGCTAGGAATAAGGCAGGGGCACAAGTGCGGGCTAGGCATAAGGCAGGGGCACAAGTGCGGGCTAGGCATAAGGCAGGGGCACAAGTGCTGGCTAGGCATAAGGCAGGGGCACAAGTGCTGGCTAGGCATAAGGCAGGGGCACAAGTGCTGGCTAGGCATAAGGCAGGGGCACAAGTGCTGGCTAGACTTAAGGCAGGGGCACAAGTGCTGGCTAGGCATAAGGCAGGGGCACAAGTGCTGGCTAGGCATAAGGCAGGGGCACAAGTGCTGGCTAGGCATAAGGCAGGGGCACAAGTGCTGGCTAGGCATAAGGCAGGGGCACAAGTGCTGGCTAGGCATAAGGCAGGGGCACAAGTGCTGGCTAGGCATAAGGCAGGCGCACAAGTGCTGGCTAGACTTAAGGCAGGGGCACAAGTGCTGGCTAGGCATAAGGCAGGGGCACAAGTGCTGGCTAGGCATAAGGCAGGGGCACAAGTTCTGGCTAGGCATAAGGCAGGGGCACAAGTGCTGGCTAGGCATAAGGCAGGGGCACAAGTGCTGGCTAGGCATAAGGCAGGGGCACAAGTGCAGGCTAGGCATAAGGCAGGGGCACAAGAGCAGGCTAGGCCATAAGGCAGGGGCACAAGTGCAGGCTAGGCCATAAGGCAGGGGCACAAGTGCAGGCTAGGCCATAAGGCAGGGGCACAAGTGCAGGCTAGGCATAAGGCAGGGGCACAAGTGCAGGCTAGGCATAAGGCAGGGGCACAAGTGCAGGCTAGGCATAAGGCAGGGGCACAAGTGCAGGCTAGGCATATGGCAGGGGCACAAGTGCAGGCTAGGCATAAGGCAGGGGCACAAGTGCAGGCTAGGCATAAGGCAGGGGCACAAGTGCAGGCTAGGCATAAGGCAGGGGCACACGTGCTGGCTAGGCATAAGGCAGGCGCACACGTGCTGGCTAGGCATAAGGCAGGGGCACACGTGCTGGCTAGGCATAAGGCAGAGGCACACGTGCTTGCTAGGCATAAGGCAGGGGCACACGTGCTGGCTAGGCATAGGGCAGGGGCACAAGTGCGGGCTAGGCATAAGGCAGGGGCACAAGTGCGGGCTAGGCATAAGGCAGGGGCACAAGTGCGGGCTAGGAATAAGGCAGGGGCACATGTGCGGGCTTGGCATAAGGCAGGGGCACAAGTGCGGGCTTGGCATAAGGCAGGGGCACAAGTGCGGGCTTGGCATAAGGCAGGGGCACAAGTGCGGGCTAGGCATAAGGCAGGGGCACAAGTGCGGGCTAGGCATAAGGCAGGGGCACAAGTGCGGGCTAGGCATAAGGCAGGGGCACAAGTGCGGGCTAGGCATAAGGCAGGGGCACAAGTGCGGGCTAGGCATAAGGCAGGGGCACAAGTGCGGGCTAGGCATAAGGCAGGGGCACAAGTGCGGGCAAGGCATAAGGCAGGGGCACAAGTGCGGGCAAGGCATAAGGCAGGGGCACAAGTGCTGGCTAGGCATAAGGCAGGGGCACAAGTGCGGCTAGGCATAAGGCAGGGGCACAAGTGCGGGCTAGGCATAAGGCAGGGGCACAAGTGCGGGCTAGGCATAAGGCAGGGGCACAAGTGCGGGCTAGGCATAAGGCAGGGGCACAAGTGCGGGCTAGGCATAAGGCAGGGGCACACGTGCTGGCTAGGCCATAAGGCAGGGGCACAAGTGCAGGCTAGGCATAAGGCAGGGGCACAAGTGCGGGCTAGGCATAAGGCAGGGGCACACGTGCTGGCTAGGCCATAAGGCAGGGGCACAAGTGCAGGCTAGGCATAAGGCAGGGGCACAAGTGCAGGCTAGGCATAAGGCAGGGGCACAAGTGCAGGCTAGGCATAAGGCAGGGGCACAAGTGCAGCTAGGCATAAGGCAGGGGCACAAGTGCAGGCTAGGCATAAGGCAGGGGCACAAGTGCAGGCTAGGCATAAGGCAGGGGCACACGTGCTGGCTAGGCATAAGGCAGGGGCACACGTGCTGGCTAGGCATAAGGCAGGGGCACACGTGCTGGCTAGGCATAAGGCAGGGGCACACGTGCTGGCTAGGCATAAGGCAGGGGCACACGTGCTGGCTAGGCATAAGGCAGGGGCACACGTGCTGGCTAGGCATAAGGCAGGGGCACACGTGCTGGCTAGGCATAAGGCAGGGGCACACGTGCTGGCTAGGCATAAGGCAGGGGCACACGTGCTGGCTACGCATAAGGCAGGGGCACAAGTGCGGGCTAGGCATAAGGCAGGGGCACAAGTGCGGGCTAGGAATAAGGCAGGGGCACAAGTGCGGGCTAGGCATAAGGCAGGGGCACAAGTGCGGGCTAGGCATAAGGCAGGGGCACAAGTGCGGGCTAGGCATAAGGCAGGGGCACAAGTGCGGGCTAGGCATAAGGCAGGGGCACAAGTGCGGGCTAGGCATAAGGCAGGGGCACAAGTGCGGGCTAGGCATAAGGCAGGGGCACAAGTGCGGGCTAGGCATAAGGCAGGGGCACAAGTGCGGGCTAGGCATAAGGAAGGGGCACAAGTGCGGGCTAGGCATAAGGCAGGGGCACAAGTGCAGGCTAGGCATAAGGCAGGGGCACAAGTGCGGGCTAGGCATAAGGCAGGGGCACAAGTGCGGGCAAGGCATAAGGCAGGGGCACAAGTGCGGGCAAGGCATAAGGCAGGGGCACAAGTGCGGGCTAGGCATAAGGCAGGGGCACAAGTGCGGGCTAGGCATAAGGCAGGGGCACAAGTGCGGGCTAGGCATAAGGCAGGGGCACAAGTGCGGGCTAGGCATAAGGCAGGGGCACAAGTGCGGGCTAGGCATAAGGCAGGGGCACAAGTGCGGGCTAGGCATAAGGCAGGGGCACAAGTGCGGGCTAGGCATAAGGCAGGGGCACAAGTGCGGGCTAGGCATAAGGCAGGGGCACAAGTGCGGGCTAGGCATAAGGCAGGGGCACAAGTGCGGGCTAGGCATAAGGCAGGGGCACAAGTGCGGCTAGGCATAAGGCAGGGGCCCAAGTGCGGGCTAGGCATAAGGCAGGGGCACACATGCTGGCTAGGCATAAGGCAGGGGCACAAGTGCTGGCTAGGCATAAGGCAGGGGCACAAGTGCAGGCTAAGCATAAGGCAGGGGCACACGTGCTGGCTAGGCATAAGGCAGGGGCACAAGTGCTGGCTAGGCATAAGGCAAGGGCACAAGTGCTGGCTAGGCATAAGGCAGGGGCACAAGTGCTGGCTAGGCATAAGGCAGGGGCACAAGTGCTGGCTAGGCATAAGGCAGGGGCACAAGTGCGGGCTAGACTTTAGGCAGGGGCACAAGAGCAAACTAAGCATAAGGCAGAGGCACAAGTGCAAGCTAGGCATAAGGCAGGGGCACCTATGCAGGCTAGGCTTAAGGCAGGGGCACAAGTGATGGCTACACATAAGGCATACGGCTAACTCTTTGCACTCTTTGCATAAAGGGATAGGCACCCTTAGGGGTGAAGAGCTAGCTTTCACCCCTCTACTCTGTACTTTGTTGTACAGTGCGGAGCCACTCCATAACCCCCATGCTCCAAGCGACCAGGCACATCTTGTCTGTCCTCCGTAAATGGGTAATGCCTTCGTCCCCACTTACAGTCGTGCATGTGCATTCAGACGGGACAAGAGCGAAGAGCGTAAAGCCTGCCCTGTGTGCATAACCAACATGAAGCTAAAGACAATAATACAAGGGGCTCAAAAGTGCTGGCTAGGCATAAGGCAGGGGCACAAGTGCTGGCTAGGCATAAGGCAGGGGCACAAGTGCTGGCTAGGCATAAGGCAGGGGCACAAGTGCTGGCTAGGCATAAGGCAGGGGCGCAAGTGCTGGCTAGGCATAAGGCAGGGGCACAAGTGCTGGCTAGGCATAAGGCAGGGGCACAAGTGCTGGCTAGGCACAAGGCAGGGGCACAAGTGCTGGCTAGGCATAAGGCAGGGGCACAAGTGCTGGCTAGGCATAAGGCAGGGGCACAAGTGCTGGCTAGGCATAAGGCAGGGCCACAAGTGCTGGCTAGGCATAAGGCAGGGGCACAAGTGCTGGCTAGGCATAAGGCAGGGGCACAAGTGCTGGCTAGGCATAAGGCAGGGGCACAAGTGCTGGCTAGGCATAAGGCAGGGGCACAAGTGCTGGCTAGGCATAAGGCAGGGGCACAAGTGCTGGCTAGGCATAAGGCAGGGGCACAAGTGCTGGCTAGGCATAAGGCAGGGGCACAAGTGCTGGCTAGGCATAAGGCAGGGGCACAAGTGCTGGCTAGGCATAAGGCAGGGGCACAAGTGCGGGCTAGGCATAAGGCAGGGGCACAAGTGCAGGCTAGGCATAAGGCAGGGGCACAAGTGCGGGCTAGGCATAAGGCAGAGGCACAAGTGCGGGCTAGGCATAAGGCAGGGGCACAAGTGCGGGCTAGGCATAAGGCAGGGGCACAAGTGCTGGCTAGGCATAAGGCAGGGACACAAGTGCTGGCTAGGCATAAGGCAGGGGCACAAGTGCTGGCTAGGCATAAGGCAGGAGCACAAGTGCTGGCTAGGCTTTAGGCAGGGGCACAAGAGCTGGCTAGGCTTTAGCCAGGGGCACAAGTGCGGGCTAGGCTTTAGGCGGGGGCACAAGTGCAAACAAAGCATAAGGCAGAGGCACAAGGGCAAGCTAAGCATAAGGCAGGGGCACCTATGCAGGCTAGGCTTAAGGCAGTGGCACAAGTGATGGCTAGGCATAAGGCAGGAGCACAAGTGCTGGCTACACATTAGGCATACGGCTAACTCTTTGAACTCTTTGCATAAAGGGATAGGCACCCTTAGGGGTGAAGAGCTAGCTTTCACCCCTCTACTCTGTACTATGTTGTACAGTGCGGAGCCACTCCATAACCCCCATGCTCCAAGCGACCAGGCACATCTTGTCTGTCCTCCGTAAATGGGTAATGCCTTCGTCCCCAATTACAGTCGTGCATGTGCATACAGACGGGACAAGAGCGAAGAGCGTAAAGCCTGCCCTGTGTGCATAACCAACATGAAGCTAAAGACAAAAAAACAATAATGCAAGGGGCTCAAAAGTGCTGGCTAGGCATAAGGCAGGGGCACAAGTGCTGGCTAGGCATAAGGCAGGGGCACAAGTGCTGGCTAGGCATAAGGCAGGGGCACAAGTGCTGGCTAGGCATAAGGCAGGGGCACAAGTGCTGGCTAGGCATAAGGCAGGGGCACAAGTGCTGGCTAGGCATAAGGCAGGGGCACAAGTGCTGGCTAGACTTAAGGCAGGGGCACAAGTGCTGGCTAGGCATAAGGCAGGGGCACAAGTGCTGGCTAGGCATAAGGCAGGGGCACAAGTGCTGGCTAGGCATAAGGCAGGGGCACAAGTGCTGGCTAGGCATAAGGCAGGGGCACAAGTGCTGGCTAGGCATAAGGCAGGGGCACAAGTGCTGGCTAGGCATAAGGCAGGGGCACAAGTGCTGGCTAGGCATAAGGCAGGGGCACAAGTGCTGGCTAGGCATAAGGCAGGGGCACAAGTGCTGGCTAGGCATAAGGCAGGGGCACAAGTGCTGGCTAGGCATAAGGCAGGGGCACAAGTGCTGGCTAGGCATAAGGCAGGGGCACAAGTGCTGGCTAGGCATAAGGCAGGGGCACAAGTGCTGGCTAGGCATAAGGCAGGGGCACAAGTGCTGGCTAGGCATAAGGCAGGGGCACAAGTGCTGGCTAGCCATAAGGCAGGGGCACAAGTGCAGGCTAGGCATAAGGCAGGGGCACAAGTGCAGGCTAGGCCATAAGGCAGGGGCACAAGTGCAGGCTAGGCATAAGGCAGGGGCACAAGTGCAGGCTAGGCATAAGGCAGGGGCACAAGTGCAGGCTAGGCATAAGGCAGGGGCACAAGTGCAGGCTAGGCATAAGGCAGGGGCACAAGTGCAGCTAGGCATAAGGCAGGGGCACAAGTGCAGGCTAGGCATAAGGCAGGGGCACAAGTGCAGGCTAGGCATAAGGCAGGGGCACACGTGCTGGCTAGGCATAAGGCAGGCGCACACGTGCTGGCTAGGCATAAGGCAGGGGCACACGTGCTGGCTAGGCATAAGGCAGAGGCACACGTGCTGGCTAGGCATAAGGCAGGGACACACGTGCTGGCTAGGCATAAGGCAGGGGCACACGTGCTGGCTAGGCATAAGGCAGGGGCACACGTGCTGGCTAGGCATAAGGCAGGGGCACACGTGCTGGCTAGGCATAAGGCAGGGGCACACGTGCTGGCTAGGCATAGGGCAGGGGCACAAGTGCGGGCTAGGCATAAGGCAGGGGCACAAGTGCGGGCTAGGAATAAGGCAGGGGCACAAGTGCGGGCTTGGCATAAGGCAGGGGCACAAGTGCGGGCTAGGCATAAGGCAAGGGCACAATTGCGGGCTAGGCATAAGGCAGGGGCACAAGTGCGGGCTAGGCATAAGGCAGGGGCACAAGTGCGGGCTAGGCATAAGGCAGGGGCACAAGTGCGGGCTAGGCATAAGGCAGGGGCACAAGTGCGGGCTAGGCATAAGGCAGGGGCACAAGTGCGGGCAAGGCATAAGGCAGGGGCACAAGTGCGGGCAAGGCAAAAGGCAGGGGCACAAGTGCGGGCTAGGCATAAGGCAGGGGCACAAGTGCTGGCTAGGCATAAGGCAGGGGCACAAGTGCTGGCTAGGCATAAGGCAGGGGCACAAGTGTGGGCTAGGCATAAGGCAGGGGCACAAGTGCGGGCTAGGCATAAGGCAGGGGCACAAGTGCTGGCTAGGCATAAGGCAGGGGCACAAGTGCGGGCTAGGCATAAGGCAGGGGCACAAGTGCGGGCTAGGCATAAGGCAGGGGCACAAGTGCGGCTAGGCATAAGGCAGGGGCACAAGTGCGGGCTAGGCATAAGGCAGGGGCACAAGTGCGGGCTAGGCATAAGGCAGGGGCACACGTGCTGGCTAGGCCATAAGACAGGGGCACACGTGCTGGCTAGGCCATAAGGCAGGGGCACAAGTGCAGGCTAGGCATAAGGCAGGGGCACAAGTGCAGGCTAAGCATAAGGCAGGGGCACAAGTGCAGGCTAGGCATAAGGCAGGGGCACAAGTGCAGCTAGGCATAAGGTAGGGGCACAAGTGCAGGCTAGGCATAAGGCAGGGGCACAAGTGCAGGCTAGGCAAAAGGCAGGGGCACACGTGCTGGCTAGGCATAAGGCAGGGGCACACGTGCTGGCTAGGCATAAGGCAGGGGCACACGTGCTGGCTAGGCATAAGGCAGGGGCACACGTGCTGGCTAGGCATAAGGCAGGGGCACACGTGCTGGCTAGGCATAAGGCAGGGGCACACGTGCTGGCTAGGCATAAGGCAGGGGCACACGTGCTGGCTAGGCATAAGGCAGGGGCACACGTGCTGGCTAGGCATAAGGCAGGGGCACAAGTGCGGGCTAGGCATAAGGCAGGGGCACAAGTGCGGGCTAGGCATAAGGCAGGGGCACAAGTGCGGGCTAGGACTAAGGCAGGGGCACAAGTGCGGGCTAGGAATAAGGCAGGGGCACAAGTGCGGGCTAGGCATAAGGCAGGGGCACAAGTGCGGGCTAGGCATAAGGCAGGGGCACAAGTGCGGGCTAGGCATAAGGCAGGGGCACAAGTGCGGGCTAGGCATAAGGCAGGGGCACAAGTGCGGGCTAGGCATAAGGCAGGGGCACAAGTGCGGGCTAGGCATAAGAAAGGGGCACAAGTGCGGGCTAGGCATAAGGCAGGGGCACAAGTGCGGGCTAGGCATAAGGCAGGGGCACAAGTGCGGGCTAGGCATAAGGCAGGGGCACAAGTGCGGGCTAGGCATAAGGCAGGGGCACAAGTGCGGGCTAGGCATAAGGCAGGGGCACAAGTGCGGGCTAGGCATAAGGCAGGGGCACAAGTGCGGGCTAGGCATAAGGCAGGGGCACAAGTGCGGGCTAGGCATAAGGCAGGGGCACAAGTGCGGGCTAGGCATAAGGCAGGGGCACAAGTGCGGGCTAGGCATAAGGCAGGGGCACAAGTGCGGGCTAGGCATAAGGCAGGGGCACAAGTGCGGGCTAGGCATAAGGCAGGGGCACAAGTGCGGGCTAGGCATAAGGCAGGGGCACAAGTGCGGCTAGGCATAAGGCAGGGGCCCAAGTGCGGGCTAGGCATAAGGCAGGGGCACACGTGCTGGCTAGGCATAAGGCAGGGGCACACGTGCGGGCTAGGCATAAGGCAGGGGCACACGTGCGGGCTAGGCATAAGGCAGGGGCACACGTGCGGGCTAGGCATAAGGCAGGGGCACACGTGCGGGCTAGGCATAAGGCAGGGGCACACGTGCGGGCTAGGCATAAGGCAGGGGCACAAGTGCGGGCTAGGCATAAGGCAGGGGCACAAGTGCGGGCTAGGCATAAGGCAGGGGCACAAGTGCGGGCTAGGCATAAGGCAGGGGCACAAGTGGGGGCTAGGCATAAGGCAGGGGCACAAGTGCGGGCTTGGCATAAGGCAGGGGCACAAGTGCGGGCTAGGCATAAGGCAGGGGCACAAGTGCGGGCTAGGCATAAGGCAGGGGCACAAGTGCGGGCTAGGCATAAGGCAGGGGCACAAGTGCGGGCTAGGCATAAGGCAGGGGCACAAGTGCGGGCTAGGCATAAGGCAGGGGCACAAGTGCGGGCTAGGCATAAGGCAGGGGCACAAGTGCGGGCTAGGCATAAGGCAGGGGCACACGTGCGGGCTAGGCATAAGGCAGGGGCACACGTGCGGGCTAGGCATAAGGCAGGGGCACACGTGCGGGCTAGGCATAAGGCAGGGGCACACGTGCTGGCTAGGCATAAGGCAGGGGCACACGTGCTGGCTAGGCATAAGGCAGGGGCACACGTGCTGGCTAGGCATAAGGCAGGGGCACACGTGCTGGCTAGGCATAAGGCAGGGGCACACGTGCTGGCTAGGCATAAGGCAGGGGCACACGTGCTGGCTAGGCATAAGGCAGGGGCACACGTGCTGGCTAGGCATAAGGCAGGGGCACAAGTGCTGGCTAGGCATAAGGCAGGGGCACAAGTGCTGGCTAGGCATAAGGCAGGGGCACAAGTGCTGGCTAGGCATAAGGCAGGGGCACAAGTGCTGGCTAGGCATAAGGCAGGGGCACAAGTGCTGGCTAGGCATAAGGCAGGGGCACAAGTGCGGGCTAGGCATAAGGCAGGGGCACAAGTGGGGGCTAGGCATAAGGCAGGGGCACAAGTGCGGGCTAGGCATAAGGCAGAGGCACAAGTGCGGGCTAGGCATAAGGCAGGGGCACAAGTGCGGGCTAGGCATAAGGCAGGGGCACAAGTGCTGGCTAGGCATAAGGCAGGGGCACAAGTGCTGGCTAGGCATAAGGCAGGGGCACAAGTGCTGGCTAGGCATAAGGCAGGAGCACAAGTGCTGGCTAGGCTTTAGGCAGGGGCACAAGAGCTGGCTAGGCTTTAGGCAGGGGCACAAGTGCGGGCTAGGCTTTAGGCGGGGGCACAAGTGCAAACAAAGCATAAGGCAGAGGCACAAGTGCAAGCTAAGCATAAGGCAGGGGCACCTATGCAGGCTAGGCTTAAGGCAGTGGCACAAGTGATGGCTAGGCATAAGGCAGGAGCACAAGTGCTGGCTACACATTAGGCATACGGCTAACTCTTTGAACTCTTTGCATAAAGGGATAGGCACCCTTAGGGGTGAAGAGCTAGCTTTCACCCCTCTACTCTGTACTATGTTGTACAGTGCGGAGCCACTCCATAACCCCCATGCTCCAAGCGACCAGGCACATCTTGTCTGTCCTCCGTAAATGGGTAATGCCTTCGTCCCCAATTACAGTCGTGCATGTGCATACAGACGGGACAAGAGCGAAGAGCGTAAAGCCTGCCCTGTGTGCATAACCAACATGAAGCTAAAGACAAAAAAACAATAATGCAAGGGGCTCAAAAGTGCTGGCTAGGCATAAGGCAGGGGCACAAGTGCTGGCTAGGCATAAGGCAGGGGCACAAGTGCGGGCTAGGCATAAGGCAGGGGCACAAGTGCGGGCTAGGCATAAGGCAGGGGCACAAGTGCGGGCTAGGCATAAGGCAGGGGCACAAGTGCGGGCAAGGCATAAGGCAGGGGCACAAGTGCTGGCTAGGCATAAGGCAGGGGCACAAGTGCGGGCTAGGCATAAGGCAGGGGCACAAGTGCGGGCTAGGCATAAGGCAGGGGCACAAGTGCGGGCTAGGCATAAGGCAGGGGCACAAGTGCGGCTAGGCATAAGGCAGGGGCACAAGTGCGGGCTAGGCATAAGGCAGGGGCACACGTGCTGGCTAGGCCATAAGGCAGGGGCACAAGTGCAGGCTAGGCATAAGGCAGGGGCACAAGTGCGGGCTAGGCATAAGGCAGGGGCACATGTGCTGGCTAGGCCATAAGGCAGGGGCACAAGTGCAGGCTAGGCATAAGGCAGGGGCACAAGTGCAGGCTAGGCATAAGGCAGGGGCACAAGTGCAGGCTAGGCATAAGGCAGGGGCACAAGTGCAGCTAGGCATAAGGCAGGGGCACAAGTGCAGGCTAGGCATAAGGCAGGGGCACAAGTGCAGGCTAGGCATAAGGCAGGGGCACACGTGCTGGCTAGGCATAAGGCAGGGGCACACGTGCTGGCTAGGCATAAGGCAGGGGCACACGTGCTGGCTAGGCATAAGGCAGGGGCACACGTGCTGGCTAGGCATAAGGCAGGGGCACACGTGCTGGCTAGGCATAAGGCAGGGGCACACGTGCTGGCTAGGCATAAGGCAGGGGCACAAGTGCGGGCTAGGCATAAGGCAGGGGCACACGTGCTGGCTAGGCATAAGGCAGGGGCACAAGTGCGGGCTAGGCATAAGGCAGGGGCACAAGTGCGGGCTAGGCATAAGGCAGGGGCACAAGTGCGGGCTAGGAATAAGGCAGGGGCACAAGTGCGGGCTAGGCATAAGGCAGGGGCACAAGTGCGGGCTAGGCATAAGGCAGGGGCACAAGTGCGGGCTAGGCATAAGGCAGGGGCACAAGTGCGGGCTAGGCATAAGGCAGGGGCACAAGTGCGGGCTAGGCCTAAGGCAGGGGCACAAGTGCGGGCTAGGCATAAGGAAGGGGCACAAGTGCGGGCTAGGCATAAGGCAGGGGCACAAGTGCGGGCTAGGCATAAGGCAGGGGCACAAGTGCGGGCTAGGCATAAGGCAGGGGCACAAGTGCGGGCTAGGCATAAGGCAGGGGCACAAGTGCGGGCTAGGCATAAGGCAGGGGCACAAGTGCGGGCTAGGCATAAGGCAGGGGCACAAGTGCGGGCTAGGCATAAGGCAGGGGCACAAGTGCGGGCTAGGCATAAGGCAGGGGCACAAGTGCGGGCTAGGCATAAGGCAGGGGCACAAGTGCGGGCTAGGCATAAGGCAGGGGCACAAGTGCGGGATAGGCATAAGGCAGGGGCACAAGTGCGGCTAGGCATAAGGCAGGGGCCCAAGTGCGGGCTAGGCATAAGGCAGGGGCACACGTGCTGGCTAGGCATAAGGCAGGGGCACACGTGCGGGCTAGGCATAAGGCAGGGGCACACGTGCGGGCTAGGCATAAGGCAGGGGCACACGTGCGGGCTAGGCATAAGGCAGGGGCACACGTGCGGGCTAGGCATAAGGCAGGGGCACAAGTGCGGGCTAGGCATAAGGCAGGGGCACAAGTGCGGGCTAGGCATAAGGCAGGGGCACAAGTGCGGGCTAGGCATAAGGCAGGGGCACAAGTGCGGGCTAGGCATAAGGCAGGGGCACAAGTGCGGGCTAGGCATAAGGCAGGGGCACAAGTGCGGGCTAGGCATAAGGCAGGGGCACAAGTGCAGGCTAGGCATAAGGCAGGGGCACAAGTGCGGGCTAGGCATAAGGCAGGGGCACAAGTGCGGGCTAGGCATAAGGCAGGGGCACAAGTGCGGGCTAGGCATAAGGCAGGGGCACAAGTGCGGGCTAGGCATAAGGCAGGGGCACAAGTGCGGGCTAGGCATAAGGCAGGGGCACAAGTGCGGGCTAGGCATAAGGCAGGGGCACAAGTGCGGGCTAGGCATAAGGCAGGGGCACAAGTGCGGGCTAGGCATAAGGCAGGGGCACACGTGCGGGCTAGGCATAAGGCAGGGGCACACGTGCGGGCTAGGCATAAGGCAGGGGCACACGTGCGGGCTAGGCATAAGGCAGGGGCACACGTGCTGGCTAGGCATAAGGCAGGGGCACACATGCTGGCTAGGCATAAGGCAGGGGCACACGTGCTGGCTAGGCATAAGGCAGGGGCACACGTGCTGGCTAGGCATAAGGCAGGGGCACACGTGCTGGCTAGGCATAAGGCAGGGGCACACGTGCTGGCTAGGCATAAGGCAGGGGCACAAGTGCTGGCTAGGCATAAGGCAGGGGCACAAGTGCTGGCTAGGCATAAGGCAGGGGCACAAGTGCTGGCTAGGCATAAGGCAGGGGCACAAGTGCTGGCTAGGCATAAGGCAGGGGCACAAGTGCTGGCTAGGCATAAGGCAGGGGCACAAGTGCTGGCTAGGCATAAGGCAGGGGCACAAGTGCGGGCTAGGCATAAGGCAGGGGCACAAGTGCAGGCTAGGCATAAGGCAGGGGCACAAGTGCGGGCTAGGCATAAGGCAGAGGCACAAGTGCGGGCTAGGCATAAGGCAGGGGCACAAGTGCGGGCTAGGCATAAGGCAGGGGCACAAGTGCTGGCTAGGCATAAGGCAGGGGCACAAGTGCTGGCTAGGCATAAGGCAGGGGCACAAGTGCTGGCTAGGCATAAGGCAGGAGCACAAGTGCTGGCTAGGCTTTAGGCAGGGGCACAAGAGCTGGCTAGGCTTTAGGCAGGGGCACAAGTGCGGGCTAGGCTTTAGGCGGGGGCACAAGTGCAAACAAAGCATAAGGCAGAGGCACAAGTGCAAGCTAAGCATAAGGCAGGGGCACCTATGCAGGCTAGGCTTAAGGCAGTGGCACAAGTGATGGCTAGGCATAAGGCAGGAGCACAAGTGCTGGCTACACATTAGGCATACGGCTAACTCTTTGAACTATTTGCATAAAGGGATAGGCACCCTTAGGGGTGAAGAGCTAGCTTTCACCCCTCTACTCTGTACTATGTTGTACAGTGCGGAGCCACTCCATAACCCCCATGCTCCAAGCGACCAGGCACATCTTGTCTGTCCTCCGTAAATGGGTAATGCCTTCGTCCCCAATTACAGTCGTGCATGTGCATACAGACGGGACAAGAGCGAAGAGCGTAAAGCCTGCCCTGTGTGCATAACCAACATGAAGCTAAAGACAAAAAAACAATAATGCAAGGGGCTCAAAAGTGTTGGCTAGGCATAAGGCAGGGGCACAAGTGCTGGCTAGGCATAAGGCAGGGGCACAAGTGCTGGCTAGGCATAAGGCAGGGGCACAAGTGCTGGCTAGGCATAAGGCAGGGGCACAAGTGCTGGCTAGGCATAAGGCAGGGGCACAAGTGCTGGCTAGGCATAAGGCAGGGGCACAAGTGCTGGCTAGACTTAAGGCAGGGGCACAAGTGCTGGCTAGGCATAAGGCAGGGGCACAAGTGCTGGCTAGGCATAAGGCAGGGGCACAAGTGCTGGCTAGGCATAAGGCAGGGGCACAAGTGCTGGCTAGGCATAAGGCAGGGGCACAAGTGCTGGCTAGGCATAAGGCAGGGGCACAAGTGCTGGCTAGGCATAAGGCAGGGGCACAAGTGCTGGCTAGACTTAAGGCAGGGGCACAAGTGCTGGCTAGGCATAAGGCAGGGGCACAAGTGCTGGCTAGGCATAAGGCAGGGGCACAAGTGCTGGCTAGGCATAAGGCAGGGGCACAAGTGCTGGCTAGGCATAAGGCAGGGGCACAAGTGCTGGCTAGGCATAAGGCAGGGGCACAAGTGCAGGCTAGGCATAAGGCAGGGGCACAAGTGCAGGCTAGGCCATAAGGCAGGGGCACAAGTGCAGGCTAGGCATAAGGCAGGGGCACAAGTGCAGGCTAGGCATAAGGCAGGCTAGGCATAAGGCAGGGGCACAAGTGCAGGCTAGGCATAAGGCAGGGGCACAAGTGCAGGCTAGGCATAAGGCAGGGGCACAAGTGCAGGCTAGGCATAAGGCAGGGGCACACGTGCTGGCTAGGCATAAGGCATGCGCACACGTGCTGGCTAGGCATAAGGCAGGGGCACACGTGCTGGCTAGGCATAAGGCAGAGGCACACGTGCTGGCTAGGCATAAGGCAGGGACACACGTGCTGGCTAGGCATAGGGCAGGGGCACACGTGCTGGCTAGGCATAAGGCAGGGGCACACGTGCTGGCTAGGCATAGGGCAGGGGCACAAGTGCGGGCTAGGCATAAGGCAGGGGCACAAGTGCGGGCTAGGAATAAGGCAGGGGCACAAGTGCGGGCTTGGCATAAGGCAGGGGCACAAGTGCGGGCTAGGCATAAGGCAAGGGCACAATTGCGGGCTAGGCATAAGGCAGGGGCACAAGTGCGGGCTAGGCATAAGGCAGGGGCACAAGTGCGGGCTAGGCATAAGGCAGGGGCACAATTGCGGGCTAGGCATAAGGCAGGGGCACAAGTGCGGGCTAGGCATAAGGCAGGGGCACAAGTGCGGGCAAGGCATAAGGCAGGGGCACAAGTGCGGGCAAGGCATAAGGCAGGGGCACAAGTGCTGGCTAGGCATAAGGCAGGGGCACAAGTGCTGGCTAGGCATTAAGCAGGGGCACAAGTGCTGGCTAGGCATAAGGCAGGGGCACAAGTGCTGGCTAGGCATAAGGCAGGGGCACAAGTGCTGGCTAGACTTAAGGCAGGGGCACAAGTGCTGGCTAGGCATAAGGCAGGGGCACAAGTGCTGGCTAGGCATAAGGCAGGGGCACAAGTGCTGGCTAGGCATAAGGCAGGGGCACAAGTGCTGGCTAGGCATAAGGCAGGGGCACAAGTGCTGGCTAGGCATAAGGCAGGGGCACAAGTGCTGGCTAGGCATAAGGCAGGGGCACAAGTGCTGGCTAGGCATAAGGCAGGGGCACAAGTGCTGGCTAGGCGTAAGGCAGGGGCACAAGTGCTGGCTAGGCATAAGGCAGGGGCACAAGTGCAGGCTAGGCATAAGGCAGGGGCACAAGTGCAGGCTAGGCCATAAGGCAGGGGCACAAGTGCAGGCTAGGCATAAGGCAGGGGCACAAGTGCAGGCTAGGCATAAGGCAGGGGCACAAGTGCAGGCTAGGCATAAGGCAGGGGCACAAGTGCAGGCTAGGCATAAGGCAGGGGCACAAGTGCAGCTAGGCATAAGGCAGGGGCACAAGTGCAGGCTAGGCATAAGGCAGGGGCACAAGTGCAGGCTAGGCATAAGGCAGGGGCACAAGTGCAGGCTAGGCATAAGGCAGGGGCACACGTGCTGGCTAGGCATAAGGCATGCGCACACGTGCTGGCTAGGCATAAGGCAGGGGCACACGTGCTGGCTAGGCATAAGGCAGAGGCACACGTGCTGGCTAGGCATAAGGCAGGGACACACGTGCTGGCTAGGCATAAGGCAGGGGCACACGTGCTGGCTAGGCATAAGGCAGGGGCACACGTGCTGGCTAGGCATAGGGCAGGGGCACAAGTGCGGGCTAGGCATAAGGCAGGGGCACAAGTGCGGGCTAGGAATAAGGCAGGGGCACAAGTGCGGGCTTGGCATAAGGCAGGGGCACAAGTGCGGGCTAGGCATAAGGCAAGGGCACAATTGCGGGCTAGGCATAAGGCAGGGGCACAAGTGCGGGCTAGGCATAAGGCAGGGGCACAAGTGCGGGCTAGGCATAAGGCAGGGGCACAATTGCGGGCTAGGCATAAGGCAGGGGCACAAGTGCGGGCTAGGCATAAGGCAGGGGCACAAGTGCGGGCAAGGCATAAGGCAGGGGCACAAGTGCGGGCAAGGCATAAGGCAGGGGCACAAGTGCGGGCTAGGCATAAGGCAGGGGCACAAGTGCGGGCTAGGCATAAGGCAGGGGCACAAGTGCTGGCTAGGCATAAGGCAGGGGCACAAGTGCTGGCTAGGCATAAGGCAGGGGCACAAGTGCGGGCTAGGCATAAGGAAGGGGCACAAGTGCGGGCTAGGCATAAGGCAGGGGCACAAGTGCTGGCTAGGCATAAGGCAGGGGCACAAGTGCGGGCTAGGCATAAGGCAGGGGCACAAGTGCGGGCTAGGCATAAGGCAGGGGCACAAGTGCGGCTAGGCATAAGGCAGGGGCACAAGTGCGGGCTAGGCATAAGGCAGGGGCACACGTGCTGGCTAGGCCATAAGGCAGGGGCACAAGTGCAGGCTAGGCATAAGGCAGGGGCACAAGTGCAGGCTAGGCATAAGGCAGGGGCACAAGTGCAGGCTAGGCATAAGGCAGGGGCACAAGTGCAGCTAGGCATAAGGCAGGGGCACAAGTGCGGGCTAGGCATAAGGCAGGGGCACAAGTGCAGGCTAGGCATAAGGCAGGGGCACAAGTGCGGGATAGGCATAAGGCAGGGGCACAAGTGCGGCTAGGCATAAGGCAGGGGCCCAAGTGCGGGCTAGGCATAAGGCAGGGGCACACGTGCTGGCTAGGCATAAGGCAGGGGCACACGTGCGGGCTAGGCATAAGGCAGGGGCACACGTGCGGGCTAGGCATAAGGCAGGGGCACACGTGCGGGCTAGGCATAAGGCAGGGGCACAAGTGCGGGCTAGGCATAAGGCAGGGGCACAAGTGCGGGCTAGGCATAAGGCAGGGGCACAAGTGCGGGCTAGGCATAAGGCAGGGGCACAAGTGCGGGCTAGGCATAAGGCAGGGGCACAAGTGCGGGCTAGGCATAAGGCAGGGGCACAAGTGCGGGCTAGGCATAAGGCAGGGGCACAAGTGCGGGCTAGGCATAAGGCAGGGGCACAAGTGCGGGCTAGGCATAAGGCAGGGGCACAAGTGCGGGCTAGGCATAAGGCAGGGGCACAAGTGCGGGCTAGGCATAAGGCAGGGGCACAAGTGCGGGCTAGGCATAAGGCAGGGGCACAAGTGCGGGCTAGGCATAAGGCAGGGGCACAAGTGCGGGCTAGGCATAAGGCAGGGGCACAAGTGCGGGCTAGGCATAAGGCAGGGGCACAAGTGCGGGCTAGGCATAAGGCAGGGGCACAAGTGCGGGCTAGGCATAAGGCAGGGGCACACGTGCGGGCTAGGCATAAGGCAGGGGCACACGTGCGGGCTAGGCATAAGGCAGGGGCACACGTGCGGGCTAGGCATAAGGCAGGGGCACACGTGCTGGCTAGGCATAAGGCAGGGGCACACGTGCTGGCTAGGCATAAGGCAGGGGCACACGTGCTGGCTAGGCATAAGGCAGGGGCACACGTGCTGGCTAGGCATAAGGCAGGGGCACACGTGCTGGCTAGGCATAAGGCAGGGGCACACGTGCTGGCTAGGCATAAGGCAGGGGCACACGTGCTGGCTAGGCATAAGGCAGGGGCACAAGTGCGGGCTAGGCATAAGGCAGGGGCACAAGTGCGGGCTAGGAATAAGGCAGGGGCACAAGTGCGGGCTAGGCATAAGGCAGGGGCACAAGTGCGGGCTAGGCATAAGGCAGGGGCACAAGTGCGGGCTAGGCATAAGGCAGGGGCACAAGTGCGGGCTAGGCATAAGGCAGGGGCACAAGTGCGGGCTAGGCATAAGGCAGGGGCACAAGTGCGGGCTAGGCATAAGGCAGGGGCACAAGTGCGGGCTAGGCATAAGGAAGGGGCACAAGTGCGGGCTAGGCATAAGGCAGGGGCACAAGTGCGGGCTAGGCATAAGGCAGGGGCACAAGTGCGGGCAAGGCATAAGGCAGGGGCACAAGTGCGGGCTAGGCATAAGGCAGGGGCACACGTGCTGGCTAGGCATAAGGCAGGGGCACACGTGCTGGCTAGGCATAAGGCAGGGGCACACGTGCTGGCTAGGCATAAGGCAGGGGCACAAGTGCGGGCTAGGCATAAGGCAGGGGCACAAGTGCGGGCTAGGAATCAGGCAGGGGCACAAGTGCGGGCTAGGCATAAGGCAGGGGCACAAGTGCGGGCTAGGCATAAGGCAGGGGCACAAGTGCGGGCTAGGCATAAGGCAGGGGCACAAGTGCAGGCTAGGCATAAGGCAGGGGCACAAGTGCGGGCTAGGCATAAGGCAGGGGCACAAGTGCGGGCTAGGCATAAGGCAGGGGCACAAGTGCGGGCTAGGCATAAGGAAGGGGCACAAGTGCGGGCTAGGCATAAGGCAGGGGCACAAGTGCGGGCTAGGCATAAGGCAGGGGCACAAGTGCGGGCAAGGCATAAGGCAGGGGCACAAGTGCGGGCAAGGCATAAGGCAGGGGCACAAGTGCGGGCTAGGCATAAGGCAGGGGCACAAGTGCGGGCTAGGCATAAGGCAGGGGCACAAGTGCGGGCTAGGCATAAGGCAGGGGCACAAGTGCGGGCTAGGCATAAGGCAGGGGCACAAGTGCGGGCTAGGCATAAGGCAGGGGCACAAGTGCGGGCTAGGCATAAGGCAGGGGCACAAGTGCGGGCTAGGCATAAGGCAGGGGCACAAGTGCGGGCTAGGCATAAGGCAGGGGCACAAGTGCGGGCTAGGCATAAGGCAGGGGCACAAGTGCGGGCTAGGCATAAGGCAGGGGCACAAGTGCGGGCTAGGCATAAGGCAGGGGCACAAGTGCGGGCTAGGCATAAGGCAGGGGCACAAGTGCGGGCTAGGCATAAGGCAGGGGCACAAGTGCGGGCTAGGCATAAGGCAGGGGCCCAAGTGCGGGCTAGGCATAAGGCAGGGGCACACGTGCTGGCTAGGCATAAGGCAGGGGCACACGTGCGGGCTAGGCATAAGGCAGGGGCACACGTGCGGGCTAGGCATAAGGCAGGGGCACACGTGCGGGCTAGGCATAAGGCAGGGGCACAAGTGCGGGCTAGGCATAAGGCAGGGGCACAAGTGCGGGCTAGGCATAAGGCAGGGGCACAAGTGCGGGCTAGGCATAAGGCAGGGGCACAAGTGCGGGCTAGGCATAAGGCAGGGGCACAAGTGCGGGCTAGGCATAAGGCAGGGGCACAAGTGCGGGCTAGGCATAAGGCAGGGGCACAAGTGCGGGCTAGGCATAAGGCAGGGGCACAAGTGCGGGCTAGGCATAAGGCAGGGGCACAAGTGCGGGCTAGGCATAAGGCAGGGGCACACGTGCGGGCTAGGCATAAGGCAGGGGCACACGTGCGGGCTAGGCATAAGGCAGGGGCACACGTGCGGGCTAGGCATAAGGCAGGGGCACACGTGCTGGCTAGGCATAAGGCAGGGGCACACGTGCTGGCTAGGCATAAGGCAGGGGCACACGTGCTGGCTAGGCATAAGGCAGGGGCACACGTGCTGGCTAGGCATAAGGCAGGGGCACACGTGCTGGCTAGGCATAAGGCAGGGGCACACGTGCTGGCTAGGCATAAGGCAGGGGCACACGTGCTGGCTAGGCATAAGGCAGGGGCACACGTGCTGGCTAGGCATAAGGCAGGGGCACACGTGCTGGCTAGGCATAAGGCAGGGGCACACGTGCTGGCTAGGCATAAGGCAGGGGCACACGTGCTGGCTAGGCATAAGGCAGGGGCACACGTGCTGGCTAGGCATAAGGCAGGGGCACACGTGCTGGCTAGGCATAAGGCAGGGGCACACGTGCTGGCTAGGCATAAGGCAGGGGCACACGTGCTGGCTAGGCATATGGCAGGGGCACACGTGCTGGCTAGGCATAAGGCAGGGCCACACGTGCTGGCTAGGCATAAGGCAGGGGCACACGTGCTGGCTAGGCATAAGGCAGGGGCACACGTGCGGGCTAGGCATAAGGCAGGGGCACAAGTGCTGGCTAGGCATAAGGCAGGGGCACAAGTGCTGGCTAGGCATAAGGCAGGGGCACAAGTGCGGGCTAGGCATAAGGCAGGGGCACAACTGCGGGCTAGGCATAAGGCAGGGGCACAACTGCGGGCTAGGCATAAGGCAGGGGCACAACTGCGGGCTAGGCATATGGCAGGGGCACAAGTGCGGGCTAGGCATAAGGCAGGGGCACAAGTGCGGGCTAGGCATAAGGCAGGGGCACAAGTGCGGGCTAGGCATAAAGCAGGGGCACAATTGCGGACTAGGCATAAGGCAGGGGCACAAGTGCGGGCTAGCCATAAGGCAGGGGCACAAGTGCGGGCTAGCCATAAGGCAGGGGCACACGTGCTGGCTAGGCATAAGGCAGGGGCACACGTGCTGGCTAGGCATAAGGCAGGGGCACACGTGCTGGCTAGGCATAAGGCAGGGGCACACGTGCTGGCTAGGCATAAGGAAGGGGCACAAGTGCGGGCTAGGCATAAGGCAGGGGCACAAGTGCGGGCTAGGCATAAGGCAGGGGCACAAGTGCGGGCTAGGCATAAGGCAGGGGCACAAGTGCGGGCTAGGCATAAGGCAGGGGCACACGTGCTGGCTAGGCATAAGGCAGGGGCACACGTGCTGGCTAGGCATAAGGCAGGGGCACACGTGCGGGCTAGGCATAAGGCAGGGGCACACGTGCGGGCTAGGCATAAGGCAGGGGCACAAGTGCGGGCTAGGCATAAGGCAGGGGCACAAGTGCAGGCTAGGCATAAGGCATGGGCACAAGTGCTGGCTAGGCATAAGGCATGGGCACAAGTGCTGGCTAGGCATAAGGCATGGGCACAAGTGCTGGCTAGGCATAAGGCAGGGGCTCAAGTGCTGGCTAGGCATAAGGCAGGGGCACAAGTGCTGGCTAGGCATAAGGCAGGGGCACAAGTGCTGGCTAGGCATAAGGCAGGGGCACAAGTGCAGGCTAGGCATAAGGCAGGGGCACAAGTGCAGGCTAGGCATAAGGCAGGGGCACAAGTGCAGGCTAGGCATAAGGCAGGGGCACAAGTGCAGGGGCACAAGTGCAGGCTAGGCATAAGGCAGGGGCACAAGTGCAGGCTAGGCATAAGGCATGGGCACAAGTGCTGGCTAGGCATAAGGCAGGGGCTCAAGTGCTGGCTAGGCATAAGGCAGGGGCACAAGTGCTGGCTAGGCATAAGGCAGGGGCACAAGTGCTGGCTAGGCATAAGGCAGGGGCACAAGTGCTGGCTAGGCATAAGGCAGGGGCACAAGTGCGGGCTAGGCATAAGGCAGGGGCACAAGTGCAGGCTAGGCATAAGGCAGGGGCACAAGTGCAGGCTAGGCATAAGGCAGGGGCACAAGTGCAGGGGCACAAGTGCAGGCTAGGCATAAGGCAGGGGCACAAGTGCAGGCTAGGCATAAGGCATGGGCACAAGTGCTGGCTAGGCATAAGGCAGGGGCTCAAGTGCTGGCTAGGCATAAGGCAGGGGCACAAGTGCTGGCTAGGCATAAGGCAGGGGCACAAGTGCTGGCTAGGCATAAGGCAGGGGCACAAGTGCTGGCTAGGCATAAGGCAGGGGCACAAGTGCTGGCTAGGCATAAGGCAGGGGCACAAGTGCTGGCTAGGCATAAGGCAGGGGCCCAAGTGCTGGCTAGGCATAAGGCAGGGGCACAAGTGCTGGCTAGGCATAAGGCAGGGGCTCAAGTGCTGGCTAGGCATAAGGCAGGGGCTCAAGTGCTGGCTTGGCTTTAGGCAGGGGCACAAGTGCGGGCTAGGCTTTAGGCAGGGGCACAAGTGCAAACTAAGCATGAGGCAGAGGCACAAGTGCAAGCTAGGCATAAGGCAGGGGCACACGTGCTGGCTAGGCATAAGGCAGGGGCACACGTGCTGGCTAGGCATAAGGCAGGGGCACACGTGCTGGCTAGGCATAAGGAAGGGGCACAAGTGCGGGCTAGGCATAAGGCAGGGGCACAAGTGCGGGCTAGGCATAAGGCAGGGGCACACGTGCGGGCTAGGCATAAGGCAGGGGCACAAGTGCTGGCTAGGCATAAGGCAGGGGCACAAGTGCTGGCTAGGCATAAGGCAGGGGCACAAGTGCTGGCTAGGCATAAGGCAGGGGCCCAAGTGCTGGCTAGGCATAAGGCAGGGGCACAAGTGCTGGCTAGGCATAAGGCAGGGGCTCAAGTGCTGGCTAGGCATAAGGCAGGGGCTCAAGTGCTGGCTTGGCTTTAGGCAGGGGCACAAGTGCGGGCTAGGCTTTAGGCAGGGGCACAAGTGCAAACTAAGCATGAGGCAGAGGCACAAGTGCAAGCTAGGCATAAGGCAGGGGCACACGTGCTGGCTAGGCATAAGGCAGGGGCACACGTGCTGGCTAGGCATAAGGCAGGGGCACACGTGCTGGCTAGGCATAAGGAAGGGGCACAAGTGCGGGCTAGGCATAAGGCAGGGGCACAAGTGCGGGCTAGGCATAAGGCAGGGGCACACGTGCGGGCTAGGCATAAGGCAGGGGCACACGTGCGGGCTAGGAATAAGGCAGGGGCACAAGTGCGGGCTAGGCATAAGGCAGGGGCACAAGTGCGGGCTAGGCATAAGGCAGGGGCACACGTGCTGGCTAGGCATAAGGCAGGGGCACACGTGCTGGCTAGGCATAAGGCAGGGGCACACGTGCGGGCTAGGCATAAGGCAGGGGCACAAGTGCGGGCTAGGAATAAGGCAGGGGCACAAGTGCGGGCTAGGCATAAGGAAGGGGCACAAGTGCGGGCTAGGCATAAGGCGGGGGCACAAGTGCGGGCTAGGCATAAGGCAGGGGCACAAGTGCTGGCTAGGCATAAGGCAGGGGCACAAGTGCTGGCTAGGCATATGGCAGGGGCACACGTGCTGGCTAGGCATAAGGCAGGGGCACACGTGCTGGCTAGGCATAAGGCAGGGGCACACGTGCTGGCTAGGCATAAGGCAGGGGCACACGTGCTGGCTAGGCATAAGGCAGGGGCACACGTGCTGGCTAGGCATAAGGCAGGGGCACACGTGCTGGCTAGGCATAAGGCAGGGGCACACGTGCTGGCTAGGCATATGGCAGGGGCACACGTGCTGGCTAGGCATAAGGCAGGGCCACACGTGCTGGCTAGGCATAAGGCAGGGCCACACGTGCTGGCTAGGCATAAGGCAGGGGCACACGTGCTGGCTAGGCATAAGGCAGGGGCACACGTGCTGGCTAGGCATAAGGCAGGGGCACACGTGCGGGCTAGGCATAAGGCAGGGGCACAAGTGCTGGCTAGGCATAAGGCAGGGGCACAAGTGCTGGCTAGGCATAAGGCAGGGGCACAAGTGCTGGCTAGGCATAAGGCAGGGGCACAAGTGCGGGCTAGGCATAAGGCAGGGGCACAAGTGCGGGCTAGGCATAAGGCAGGGGCACAAGTGCGGGCTAGGCATAAGGCAGGGGCACAAGTGCGGGCTAGGCATAAGGCAGGGGCACACGTGCTGGCTAGGCATAAGGCAGGGGCACACGTGCGGGCTAGGCATAAGGCAGGGGCACAAGTGCGGGCTAGCCATAAGGCAGGGGCACACGTGCTGGCTAGGCATAAGGCAGGGGCACACGTGCTGGCTAGGCATAAGGCAGGGGCACACGTGCTGGCTAGGCATAAGGCAGGGGCACACGTGCTGGCTAGGCATAAGGAAGGGGCACAAGTGCGGGCTAGGCATAAGGCAGGGGCACAAGTGCGGGCTAGGCATAAGGCAGGGGCACAAGTGCGGGCTAGGCATAAGGCAGGGGCACAAGTGCGGGCTAGGCATAAGGCAGGGGCACACGTGCTGGCTAGGCATAAGGCAGGGGCACACGTGCTGGCTAGGCATAAGGCAGGGGCACACGTGCGGGCTAGGCATAAGGCAGGGGCACAAGTGCGGGCTAGGCATAAGGCAGGGGCACAAGTGCAGGCTAGGCATAAGGCATGGGCACAAGTGCTGGCTAGGCATAAGGCATGGGCACAAGTGCTGGCTAGGCATAAGGCAGGGGCTCAAGTGCTGGCTAGGCATAAGGCAGGGGCACAAGTGCTGGCTAGGCATAAGGCAGGGGCACAAGTGCTGGCTAGGCATAAGGCAGGGGCACAAGTGCAGGCTAGGCATAAGGCAGGGGCACAAGTGCAGGCTAGGCATAAGGCAGGGGCACAAGTGCAGGCTAGGCATAAGGCAGGGGCACAAGTGCAGGGGCACAAGTGCAGGCTAGGCATAAGGCAGGGGCACAAGTGCAGGCTAGGCATAAGGCATGGGCACAAGTGCTGGCTAGGCATAAGGCAGGGGCTCAAGTGCTGGCTAGGCATAAGGCAGGGGCACAAGTGCTGGCTAGGCATAAGGCAGGGGCACAAGTGCTGGCTAGGCATAAGGCAGGGGCACAAGTGCTGGCTAGGCATAAGGCAGGGGCACAAGTGCGGGCTAGGCATAAGGCAGGGGCACAAGTGCAGGCTAGGCATAAGGCAGGGGCACAAGTGCAGGCTAGGCATAAGGCAGGGGCACAAGTGCAGGGGCACAAGTGCAGGCTAGGCATAAGGCAGGGGCACAAGTGCAGGCTAGGCATAAGGCATGGGCACAAGTGCTGGCTAGGCATAAGGCAGGGGCTCAAGTGCTGGCTAGGCATAAGGCAGGGGCACAAGTGCTGGCTAGGCATAAGGCAGGGGCACAAGTGCTGGCTAGGCATAAGGCAGGGGCACAAGTGCTGGCTAGGCATAAGGCAGGGGCACAAGTGCTGGCTAGGCATAAGGCAGGGGCACAAGTGCTGGCTAGGCATAAGGCAGGGGCCCAAGTGCTGGCTAGGCATAAGGCAGGGGCACAAGTGCTGGCTAGGCATAAGGCAGGGGCTCAAGTGCTGGCTAGGCATAAGGCAGGGGCTCAAGTGCTGGCTTGGCTTTAGGCAGGGGCACAAGTGCGGGCTAGGCTTTAGGCAGGGGCACAAGTGCAAACTAAGCATGAGGCAGAGGCACAAGTGCAAGCTAGGCATAAGGCAGGGGCACACGTGCTGGATAGGCATAAGGCAGGGGCACACGTGCTGGCTAGGCATAAGGCAGGGGCACACGTGCTGGCTAGGCATAAGGAAGGGGCACAAGTGCGGGCTAGGCATAAGGCAGGGGCACAAGTGCGGGCTAGGCATAAGGCAGGGGCACACGTGCGGGCTAGGCATAAGGCAGGGGCACAAGTGCGGGCTAGGAATAAGGCAGGGGCACAAGTGCGGGCTAGGCATAAGGCAGGGGCACAAGTGCGGGCTAGGCATAAGGCAGGGGCACACGTGCTGGCTAGGCATAAGGCAGGGGCACACGTGCTGGCTAGGCATAAGGCAGGGGCACACGTGCGGGCTAGGCATAAGGCAGGGGCACAAGTGCGGGCTAGGAATAAGGCAGGGGCACAAGTGCGGGCTAGGCATAAGGAAGGGGCACAAGTGCGGGCTAGGCATAAGGCAGGGGCACAAGTGCGGGCTAGGCATAAGGCAGGGGCACAAGTGCTGGCTAGGCATAAGGCAGGGGCACAAGTGCTGGCTAGGCATATGGCAGGGGCACACGTGCTGGCTAGGCATAAGGCAGGGGCACACGTGCTGGCTAGGCATAAGGCAGGGGCACACGTGCTGGCTAGGCATAAGGCAGGGGCACACGTGCTGGCTAGGCATAAGGCAGGGGCACACGTGCTGGCTAGGCATAAGGCAGGGGCACACGTGCTGGCTAGGCATAAGGCAGGGGCACACGTGCTGGCTAGGCATATGGCAGGGGCACACGTGCTGGCTAGGCATAAGGCAGGGCCACACGTGCTGGCTAGGCATAAGGCAGGGCCACACGTGCTGGCTAGGCATAAGGCAGGGGCACACGTGCTGGCTAGGCATAAGGCAGGGGCACACGTGCTGGCTAGGCATAAGGCAGGGGCACACGTGCGGGCTAGGCATAAGGCAGGGGCACAAGTGCTGGCTAGGCATAAGGCAGGGGCACAAGTGCTGGCTAGGCATAAGGCAGGGGCACAAGTGCTGGCTAGGCATAAGGCAGGGGCACAAGTGCGGGCTAGGCATAAGGCAGGGGCACAAGTGCGGGCTAGGCATAAGGCAGGGGCACAAGTGCGGGCTAGGCATAAGGCAGGGGCACAAGTGCGGGCTAGGCATAAGGCAGGGGCACACGTGCTGGCTAGGCATAAGGCAGGGGCACACGTGCGGGCTAGGCATAAGGCAGGGGCACAAGTGCGGGCTAGGCATAAGGCAGGGGCACAAGTGCGGGCTAGGCATAAGGCAGGGGCACAAGTGCGGGCTAGGCATAAGGCAGGGGCACAAGTGCGGGCTAGGCATAAGGCAGGGGCACACGTGCTGGCTAGGCATAAGGCAGGGGCACACGTGCTGGCTAGGCATAAGGCAGGGGCACACGTGCGGGCTAGGCATAAGGCAGGGGCACAAGTGCGGGCTAGGAATAAGGCAGGGGCACAAGTGCGGGCTAGGCATAAGGAAGGGGCACAAGTGCGGGCTAGGCATAAGGCAGGGGCACAAGTGCGGCTAGGCATAAGGCAGGGGCACAAGTGCTGGCTAGGCATAAGGCAGGGGCACAAGTGCTGGCTAGGCATATGGCAGGGGCACACGTGCTGGCTAGGCATAAGGCAGGGGCACACGTGCTGGCTAGGCATAAGGCAGGGGCACACGTGCTGGCTAGGCATAAGGCAGGGGCACACGTGCTGGCTAGGCATAAGGCAGGGGCACACGTGCTGGCTAGGCATAAGGCAGGGGCACACGTGCTGGCTAGGCATAAGGCAGGGGCACACGTGCTGGCTAGGCATAAGGCAGGGGCACAAGTGCTGGCTAGGCATAAGGCAGGGGCACAAGTGCGGGCTAGGCATAAGGCAGGGGCACAAGTGCGGGCTAGGCATAAGGCAGGGGCACAAGTGCGGGCTAGGCATAAGGCAGGGGCACAAGTGCGGGCTAGGCATAAGGCAGGGGCACAAGTGCGGGCTAGGCATAAGGCAGGGGCACAAGTGCGGGCAAGGCATAAGGCAGGGGCACAAGTGCGGGCAAGGCATAAGGCAGGGGCACAAGTGCGGGCTAGGCATAAGGCAGGGGCACAAGTGCGGGCTAGGCATAAGGCAGGGGCACAAGTGCGGGCTAGGCATAAGGCAGGGGCACAAGTGCGGGCTAGGCATAAGGCAGGGGCACAAGTGCGGGCTAGGCATAAGGCAGGGGCACAAGTGCGGGCTAGGCATAAGGCAGGGGCACAAGTGCGGGCTAGGCATAAGGCAGGGGCACAAGTGCGGGCTAGGCATAAGGCAGGGGCACAAGTGCGGGCTAGGCATAAGGCAGGGGCCCAAGTTCGGCTAGGCATACGGCAGGGGCACACGTGCTGGCTAGGCATAAGGCAGGGGCACACGTGCGGGCTAGGCATAAGGCAGGGGCACACGTGCGGGCTAGGCATAAGGCAGGGGCACACGTGCGGGCTAGGCATAAGGCAGGGGCACACGTGCGGGCTAGGCATAAGGCAGGGGCACACGTGCGGGCTAGGCATAAGGCAGGGGCACACGTGCGGGCTAGGCATAAGGCAGGGGCACACGTGCGGGCTAGGCATAAGGCAGGGGCACACGTGCGGGCTAGGCATAAGGCAGGGGCACACGTGCGGGCTAGGCATAAGGCAGGGGCACACGTGCGGGCTAGGCATAAGGCAGGGGCACAAGTGCGGGCTAGGCATAAGGCAGTGGCACACGTGCGGGCTAGGCATAAGGCAGGGGCACACGTGCGGGCTAGGCATAAGGCAGGGGCACACGTGCGGGCTAGGCATAAGGCAGGGGCACAAGTGCGGGCTAGGCATAAGGCAGGGGCACAAGTGCGGGCTAGGCATAAGGCAGGGGCACAAGTGCGGGCTAGGCATAAGGCAGGGGCACAAGTGCGGGCTAGGCATAAGGCAGGGGCACAAATGCGGGCTAGGCATAAGGCAGGGGCACAAGTGCGGGCTAGGCATAAGGCAGGGGCACAAGTGCGGGCTAGGCATAAGGCAGGGGCACAAGTTCGGGCTAGGCATAAGGCAGGGGCACAAGTGCGGGCTAGGCATAAGGCAGGGGCACACGTGCGGGCTAGGCATAAGGCAGGGGCACACGTGCGGGCTAGGCATAAGGCAGGGGCACACGTGCGGGCTAGGCATAAGGCAGGGGCACACGTGCGGGCTAGGCATAAGGCAGGGGCACACGTGCTGGCTAGGCATAAGGCAGGGGCACACGTGCTGGCTATGCATAAGGCAGGGGCACACGTGCTGGCTAGGCATAAGGCAGGGGCACACGTGCTGGCTAGGCATAAGGCAGGGGCACACGTGCTGGCTAGGCATAAGGCAGGGGCACACGTGCTGGCTAGGCATAAGGCAGGGGCACACGTGCTGGCTAGGCATAAGGCAGGGGCACACGTGCTGGCTAGGCATAAGGCAGGGGCACACGTGCTGGCTAGGCATAAGGCAGGGGCACAAGTGCGGGCTAGGCATAAGGCAGGGGCACAAGTGCGGGCTAGGAATAAGGCAGGGGCACAAGTGCGGGCTAGGCATAAGGCAGGGGCACAAGTGCGGGCTAGGCATAAGGCAGGGGCACAAGTGCGGGCTAGGCATAAGGCAGGGGCACAAGTGCGGGCTAGGCATAAGGCAGGGGCACAAGTGCGGGCTAGGCATAAGGCAGGGGCACAAGTGCGGGCTAGGCATAAGGCAGGGGCACAAGTGCGGGCTAGGCATAAGGAAGGGGCACAAGTGCGGGCTAGGCATAAGGAAGGGGCACAAGTGCGGGCTAGGCATAAGGCAGGGGCACAAGTGCGGGCTAGGCATAAGGCAGGGGCACAAGTGCGGGCTAGGCATAAGGCAGGGGCACAAGTGCGGGCAAGGCATAAGGCAGGGGCACAAGTGCGGGCAAGGCATAAGGCAGGGGCACAAGTGCGGGCTAGGCATAAGGCAGGGGCACAAGTGCGGGCTAGGCATAAGGCAGGGGCACAAGTGCGGGCTAGGCATAAGGCAGGGGCACAAGTGCGGGCTAGGCATAAGGCAGGGGCACAAGTGCGGGCTAGGCATAAGGCAGGGGCACAAGTGCGGGCTAGGCATAAGGCAGGGGCACAAGTGCGGGCTAGGCATAAGGCAGGGGCACAAGTGCGGGCTAGGCATAAGGCAGGGGCACAAGTGCGGGCTAGGCATAAGGCAGGGGCACAAGTGCGGGCTAGGCATAAGGCAGGGGCACAAGTGCGGGCTAGGCATAAGGCAGGGGCACAAGTGCGGGCTAGGCATAAGGCAGGGGCACAAGTGCGGGCTAGGCATAAGGCAGGGGCACAAGTGCGGGCTAGGCATAAGGCAGGGGCCCAAGTGCGGGCTAGGCATAAGGCAGGGGCACTCGTGCTGGCTAGGCATAAGGCAGGGGCACACGTGCGGGCTAGGCATAAGGCAGGGGCACACGTGCGGGCTAGGCATAAGGCAGGGGCACACGTGCGGGCTAGGCATAAGGCAGGGGCACACGTGCGGGCTAGGCATAAGGCAGGGGCACAAGTGCGGGCTAGGCATAAGGCAGGGGCACAAGTGCGGGCTAGGCATAAGGCAGGGGCACAAGTGCGGGCTAGGCATAAGGCAGGGGCACAAGTGCGGGCTAGGCATAAGGCAGGGGCACAAGTGCGGGCTAGGCATAAGGCAGGGGCACAAGTGCGGGCTAGGCATAAGGCAGGGGCACAAATGCGGGCTAGGCATAAGGCAGGGGCACAAGTGCGGGCTAGGCATAAGGCAGGGGCACAAGTGCGGGCTAGGCATAAGGCAGGGGCACAAGTGCGGGCTAGGCATAAGGCAGGGGCACAAGTGCGGGCTAGGCATAAGGCAGGGGCACAAGTGCGGGCTAGGCATAAGGCAGGGGCACAAGTGCGGGCTAGGCATAAGGCAGGGGCACACGTGCGGGCTAGGCATAAGGCAGGGGCACACGTGGGGGCTAGGCATAAGGCAGGGGCACACGTGGGGGCTAGGCATAAGGCAGGGGCACACGTGCTGGCTAGGCATAAGGCAGGGGCACACGTGCTGGCTAGGCATAAGGCAGGGGCACACGTGCTGGCTAGGCATAAGGCAGGGGCACACGTGCTGGCTAGGCATAAGGCAGGGGCACACGTGCTGGCTAGGCATAAGGCAGGGGCACACGTGCTGGCTAGGCATAAGGCAGGGGCACACGTGCTGGCTAGGCATAAGGCAGGGGCACACGTGCTGGCTAGGCATAAGGCAGGGGCACACGTGCTGGCTAGGCATAAGGCAGGGGCACACGTGCTGGCTAGGCATATGGCAGGGGCACACGTGCTGGCTAGGCATAAGGCAGGGCCACACGTGCTGGCTAGGCATAAGGCAGGGCCACACGTGCTGGCTAGGCATAAGGCAGGGGCACACGTGCTGGCTAGGCATAAGGCAGGGGCACACGTGCGGGCTAGGCATAAGGCAGGGGCACAAGTGCTGGCTAGACATAAGGCAGGGGCACAAGTGCTGGCTAGGCATAAGGCAGGGGCACAAGTGCTGGCTAGGCATAAGGCAGGGGCACAAGTGCGGGCTAGGCATAAGGCAGGGGCACAAGTGCGGGCTAGGCATAAGGCAGGGGCACAAGTGCGGGCTAGGCATAAGGCAGGGGCACAACTGCGGGCTAGGCATAAGGCAGGGGCACAACTGCGGGCTAGGCATAAGGCAGGGGCACAACTGCGGGCTAGACATATGGCAGGGGCACAAGTGCGGGCTAGGCATAAGGCAGGGGCACAAGTGCGGGCTAGGCATAAGGCAGGGGCACAAGTGCGAGCTAGGCATAAGGCAGGGGCACAATTGCGGACTAGGCATAAGGCAGGGGCACAAGTGCGGGCTAGCCATAAGGCAGGGGCACAAGTGCGGGCTAGCCATAAGGCAGGGGCACAAGTGCTGGCTAGGCATAAGGCAGGGGCACAAGTGCAGGCTAGGCATAAGGGAGGGGCACAAGTGCAGGCTAGGCAAAAGGGAGGGGCACAAGTGCAGGCTAGGCATAAGGGAGGGGCACAAGTGCAGGCTAGGCATAAGGCAGGGGCATAAGGCAGGGGCACAAGTGCAGGCTAGGCATAAGGCAGGGGCACAAGTGCTGGCTAGGCATAAGGAAGGGGCACAAGTGCGGGCTAGGCATAAGGCAGGGGCACAAGTGCGGGCTAGGCATAAGGCAGGGGCACAAGTGCGGGCTAGGCATAAGGCAGGGGCACAAGTGCGGGCTAGGCATAAGGCAGGGGCACAAGTGCGGGCTAGGCATAAGGCAGGGGCACAAGTGCGGGCTAGGCATAAGGCAGGGGCACAAGTGCGGGCTAGGCATAAGGCAGGGGCACAAGTGCGGGCTAGGCATAAGGCAGGGGCACAACTGCGGGCTAGGCATAAGGCAGGGGCACAACTGCGGGCTAGGCATAAGGCAGGGGCACAACTGCGGGCTAGACATATGGCAGGGGCACAAGTGCGGGCTAGGCATAAGGCAGGGGCACAAGTGCGGGCTAGGCATAAGGCAGGGGCACAAGTGCGAGCTAGGCATAAGGCAGGGGCACAATTGCGGACTAGGCATAAGGCAGGGGCACAAGTGCGGGCTAGCCATAAGGCAGGGGCACAAGTGCGGGCTAGCCATAAGGCAGGGGCACAAGTGCTGGCTAGGCATAAGGCAGGGGCACAAGTGCAGGCTAGGCATAAGGGAGGGGCACAAGTGCAGGCTAGGCAAAAGGGAGGGGCACAAGTGCAGGCTAGGCATAAGGGAGGGGCACAAGTGCAGGCTAGGCATAAGGCAGGGGCATAAGGCAGGGGCACAAGTGCAGGCTAGGCATAAGGCAGGGGCACAAGTGCTGGCTAGGCATAAGGAAGGGGCACAAGTGCGGGCTAGGCATAAGGCAGGGGCACAAGTGCGGGCTAGGCATAAGGCAGGGGCACAAGTGCGGGCTAGGCATAAGGCAGGGGCACAAGTGCGGGCTAGGCATAAGGCAGGGGCACAAGTGCGGGCTAGGCATAAGGCAGGGGCACAAGTGCGGGCTAGGCATAAGGCAGGGGCACAAGTGCGGGCTAGGCATAAGGCAGGGGCACAAGTGCGGGCTAGGCATAAGGCAGGGGCACAAGTGCAGGCTAGGCATAAGGCAGGGGCACAAGTGCAGGGGCACAAGTGCAGGCTAGGCATAAGGCAGGGGCACAAGTGCAGGCTAGGCATAAGGCATGGGCACAAGTGCTGGCTAGGCATAAGGCAGGGGCTCAAGTGCTGGCTAGGCATAAGGCAGGGGCACAAGTGCTGGCTAGGCATAAGGCAGGGGCACAAGTGCTGGCTAGGCATAAGGCAGGGGCACAAGTGCTGGCTAGGCATAAGGCAGGGGCACAAGTGCTGGCTAGGCATAAGGCAGGGGCCCAAGTGCTGGCTAGGCATAAGGCAGGGGCACAAGTGCTGGCTAGGCATAAGGCAGGGGCTCAAGTGCTGGCTGGGCATAAGGCAGGGGCTCAAGTGCTGGCTGGGCATAAGGCAGGGGCTCAAGTGCTGGCTTGGCTTTAGGCAGGGGCTCAAGTGCTGGCTTGGCTTTAGGCAGGGGCACAAGTGCGGGCTAGGCTTTAGGCAGGGGCACAAGTGCAAACTAAGCATAAGGCAGAGGCACAAGTGCAAGCTAGGCATAAGGCAGGGGCACCTATGCAGGCTAGGCTTAAGGCAGGGGCACAAGTGATGGCTACACATAAGGCATACGGCTAACTCTTTGCACTCTTTGCATAAAGGGATAGGCACCCTTAGGGGTGAAGAGCTAGCTTTCACCCCTCTACTCTGTACTTTGTTGTACAGTGCGGAGCCACTCCATAACCCCCATGCTCCAAGCGACCAGGCACATCTTGTCTGTCCTCCGTAAATGGGTAATGCCTTCGTCCCCAATTACAGTCGTGCATGTGCATTCAGACGGGACAAGAGCGAAGAGCGTAAAGCCTGCCCTGTGTGCATAACCAACATGAAGCTAAAGACAATAATACATGGGGCTCAAAAGTGCTGGCTAGGCATAAGGCAGGGGCACAAGTGCTGGCTAGGCATAAGGCAGGGGCACAAGTGCTGGCTAGGCATAAGGCAGGGGCGCAAGTGCTGGCTAGGCATAAGGCAGGGGCGCAAGTGCTGGCTAGGCATAAGGCAGGGGCACAAGTGCTGGCTGGGCATAAGGCAGGGGCACAAGTGCTGGCTAGGCACAAGGCAGGGGCATAAGTGCTGGCTAGGCATAAGGCAGGGGCACAAGTGCTGGCTAGGCATAAGGCAGGGGCACAAGTGCTGGCTAGGCATAAGGCAGGGCCACAAGTGCTGGCTAGGCATAAGGCAGGGGCACAAGTGCTGGCTAGGCATAAGGCAGGGGCACAAGTGCTAGCTAGGCATAAGGCAGGGGCACAAGTGCTGGCTAGGCATAAGGCAGGGGCACAAGTGCTGGCTAGGCATAAGGCAGGGGCACAAGTGCTGGCTAGGCATAAGGCAGGGGCACAAGTGCTGGCTAGGCATAAGGCAGGGGCACAAGTGCTGGCTAGGCATAAGGCAGGGGCACAAGTGCGGGCTAGGCATAAGGCAGGGGCACAAGTGCAGGCTAGGCATAAGGCAGGGGCACAAGTGCGGGATAGGCATAAGGCAGAGGCACAAGTGCGGGCTAGGCATAAGGCAGGGGCACAAGTGCGGGCTAGGCATAAGGCAGGGGCACAAGTGCTGGCTAGGCATAAGGCAGGGGCACAAGTGCTGGCTAGGCATAATGCAGGGGCACAAGTGCTGGCTAGGCATAAGGCAGGAGCACAAGTGCTGGCTAGGCTTTAGGCAGGGGCACAAGAGCTGGCTAGGCTTTAGGCAGGGGCACAAGTGCGGGCTAGGCTTTAGGCGGGGGCACAAGTGCAAACAAAGCATAAGGCAGAGGCACAAGTGCAAGCTAAGCATAAGGCAGGGGCACCTATGCAGGCTAGGCTTAAGGCAGTGGCACAAGTGATGGCTAGGCATAAGGCAGGAGCACAAGTGCTGGCTACACATTAGGCATACGGCTAACTCTTTGAACTCTTTGCATAAAGGGATAGGCACCCTTAGGGGTGAAGAGCTAGCTTTCACCCCTCTACTCTGTACTATGTTGTACAGTGCGGAGCCACTCCATAACCCCCATGCTCCAAGCGACCAGGCACATCTTGTCTGTCCTCCGTAAATGGGTAATGCCTTCGTCCCCAATTACAGTCGTGCATGTGCATACAGACGGGACAAGAGCGAAGAGCGTAAAGCCTGCCCTGTGTGCATAACCAACATGAAGCTAAAGACAAAAAAACAATAATGCAAGGGGCTCAAAAGTGCTGGCTAGGCATAAGGCAGGGGCACAAGTGCTGGCTAGGCATAAGGCAGGGGCACAAGTGCTGGCTAGGCATAAGGCAGGGGCACAAGTGCTGGCTAGGCATAAGGCAGGGGCACAAGTGCTGGCTAGGCATAAGGCAGGGGCACAAGTGCTGGCTAGGCATAAGGCAGGGGCACAAGTGCTGGCTAGACTTAAGGCAGGGGCACAAGTGCTGGCTAGGCATAAGGCAGGGGCACAAGTGCTGGCTAGGCATAAGGCAGGGGCACAAGTGCTGGCTAGGCATAAGGCAGGGGCACAAGTGCTGGCTAGGCATAAGGCAGGGGCACAAGTGCTGGCTAGGCATAAGGCAGGGGCACAAGTGCTGGCTAGGCATAAGGCAGGGGCACAAGTGCTGGCTAGACTTAACGCAGGGGCACAAGTGCTGGCTAGGCATAAGGCAGGGGCACAAGTGCTGGCTAGGCATAAGGCAGGGGCACAAGTGCTGGCTAGGCATAAGGCAGGGGCACAAGTGCTGGCTAGGCATAAGGCAGGGGCACAAGTGCAGGCTAGGCATAAGGCAGGGGCACAAGTGCAGGCTAGGCCATAAGGCAGGGGCACAAGTGCAGGCTAGGCCATAAGGCAGGGGCACAAGTGCAGGCTAGGCATAAGGCAGGGGCACAAGTGCAGGCTAGGCATAAGGCAGGGGCACAAGTGCAGGCTAGGCATAAGGCAGGGGCACAAGTGCAGGCTAGGCATAAGGCAGGGGCACAAGTGCAGCTAGGCATAAGGCAGGGGCACAAGTGCAGGCTAGGCATAAGGCAGGGGCACAAGTGCAGGCTAGGCATAAGGCAGGGGCACACGTGCTGGCTAGGCATAAGGCAGGGGCACACGTGCTGGCTAGGCATAAGGCAGGCGCACACGTGCTGGCTAGGCATAAGGCAGGGGCACACGTGCTGGCTAGGCATAAGGCAGAGGCACACGTGCTGGCTAGGCATAAGGCAGGGACACACGTGCTGGCTAGGCATAAGGCAGGGGCACACGTGCTGGCTAGGCATAAGGCAGGGGCACACGTGCTGGCTAGGCATAGGGCAGGGGCACAAGTGCGGGCTAGGCATAAGGCAGGGGCACAAGTGCGGGCTAGGAATAAGGCAGGGGCACAAGTGCGGGCTTGGCATAAGGCAGGGGCACAAGTGCGGGCTAGGCATAAGGCAAGGGCACAATTGCGGGCTAGGCATAAGGCAGGGGCACAAGTGCGGGCTAGGCATAAGGCAGGGGCACAAGTGCGGGCTAGGCATAAGGCAGGGGCACAAGTGCGGGCTAGGCATAAGGCAGGGGCACAAGTGCGGGCAAGGCATAAGGCAGGGGCACAAGTGCGGGCAAGGCATAAGGCAGGGGCACAAGTGCTGGCTAGGCATAAGGCAGGGGCACAAGTGCTGGCTAGGCATAAGGCAGGGGCACAAGTGCGGGCTAGGCATAAGGCAGGGGCACAAGTGCGGGCTAGGCATAAGGCAGGGGCACAAGTGCGGGCTAGGCATAAGGCAGGGGCACAAGTGCTGGCTAGGCATAAGGCAGGGGCACAAGTGCAGGCTAGGCATAAGGCAGGGGCACAAGTGCGGGCTAGGCATAAGGCAGGGGCACAAGTGCGGCTAGGCATAAGGCAGGGGCACAAGTGCGGGCTAGGCATAAGGCAGGGGCACAAGTGCGGGCTAGGCATAAGGCAGGGGCACACGTGCTGGCTAGGCCATAAGGCAGGGGCACAAGTGCAGGCTAGGCATAAGGCAGGGGCACAAGTGCAGGCTAGGCATAAGGCAGGGGCACAAGTGCAGGCTAGGCATAAGGCAGGGGCACAAGTGCAGCTAGGCATAAGGCAGGGGCACAAGTGCAGGCTAGGCATAAGGCAGGGGCACAAGTGCAGGCTAGGCATAAGGCAGGGGCACACGTGCTGGCTAGGCATAAGGCAGGGGCACACGTACTGGCTAGGCATAAGGCAGGGGCACACGTGCTGGCTAGGCATAAGGCAGGGGCACACGTGCTGGCTAGGCATAAGGCAGGGGCACACGTGCTGGCTAGGCATAAGGCAGGGGCACACGTGCTGGCTAGGCATAAGGCAGGGGCACACGTGCTGGCTAGGCATAAGGCAGGGGCACACGTGCTGGCTAGGCATAAGGCAGGGGCACACGTGCTGGCTAGGCATAAGGCAGGGGCACACGTGCTGGCTAGGCATAAGGCAGGGGCACACGTGCTGGCTAGGCATAAGGCAGGGGCACAAGTGCGGGCTAGGCATAAGGCAGGGGCACAAGTGCGGGCTAGGAATAAGGCAGGGGCACAAGTGCGGGCTAGGCATAAGGCAGGGGCACAAGTGCGGGCTAGGCATAAGGCAGGGGCACAAGTGCGGGCTAGGCATAAGGCAGGGGCACAAGTGCGGGCTAGGAATAAGGCAGGGGCACAAGTGCGGGCTAGGCATAAGGCAGGGGCACAAGTGCGGGCTAGGCATAAGGCAGGGGCACAAGTGCTGGCTAGGCATAAGGCAGGGGCACAAGTGCTGGCTAGGCATAAGGCAGGGGCACAAGTGCTGGCTAGGCATAAGGCAGGGGCACAAGTGCTGGCTAGACTTAAGGCAGGGGCACAAGTGCTGGCTAGGCATAAGGCAGGGGCACAAGTGCTGGCTAGGCATAAGGCAGGGGCACAAGTGCTGGCTAGGCATAAGGCAGGGGCACAAGTGCTGGCTAGGCATAAGGCAGGGGCACAAGTGCTGGCTAGGCATAAGGCAGGGGCACAAGTGCTGGCTAGGCATAAGGCAGGCGCACAAGTGCTGGCTAGACTTAAGGCAGGGGCACAAGTGCTGGCTAGGCATAAGGCAGGGGCACAAGTGCTGGCTAGGCATAAGGCAGGGGCACAAGTTCTGGCTAGGCATAAGGCAGGGGCACAAGTGCTGGCTAGGCATAAGGCAGGGGCACAAGTGCTGGCTAGGCATAAGGCAGGGGCACAAGTGCAGGCTAGGCATAAGGCAGGGGCACAAGAGCAGGCTAGGCCATAAGGCAGGGGCACAAGTGCAGGCTAGGCCATAAGGCAGGGGCACAAGTGCAGGCTAGGCCATAAGGCAGGGGCACAAGTGCAGGCTAGGCATAAGGCAGGGGCACAAGTGCAGGCTAGGCATAAGGCAGGGGCACAAGTGCAGGCTAGGCATAAGGCAGGGGCACAAGTGCAGGCTAGGCATAAGGCAGGGGCACAAGTGCAGGCTAGGCATAAGGCAGGGGCACAAGTGCAGGCTAGGCATAAGGCAGGGGCACAAGTGCAGGCTAGGCATAAGGCAGGGGCACACGTGCTGGCTAGGCATAAGGCAGGCGCACACGTGCTGGCTAGGCATAAGGCAGGGGCACACGTGCTGGCTAGGCATAAGGCAGAGGCACACGTGCTTGCTAGGCATAAGGCAGGGGCACACGTGCTGGCTAGGCATAGGGCAGGGGCACAAGTGCGGGCTAGGCATAAGGCAGGGGCACAAGTGCGGGCTAGGCATAAGGCAGGGGCACAAGTGCGGGCTAGGAATAAGGCAGGGGCACATGTGCGGGCTTGGCATAAGGCAGGGGCACAAGTGCGGGCTTGGCATAAGGCAGGGGCACAAGTGCGGGCTTGGCATAAGGCAGGGGCACAAGTGCGGGCTAGGCATAAGGCAGGGGCACAAGTGCGGGCTAGGCATAAGGCAGGGGCACAAGTGCGGGCTAGGCATAAGGCAGGGGCACAAGTGCGGGCTAGGCATAAGGCAGGGGCACAAGTGCGGGCTAGGCATAAGGCAGGGGCACAAGTGCGGGCTAGGCATAAGGCAGGGGCACAAGTGCGGGCAAGGCATAAGGCAGGGGCACAAGTGCGGGCAAGGCATAAGGCAGGGGCACAAGTGCTGGCTAGGCATAAGGCAGGGGCACAAGTGCGGCTAGGCATAAGGCAGGGGCACAAGTGCGGGCTAGGCATAAGGCAGGGGCACAAGTGCGGGCTAGGCATAAGGCAGGGGCACAAGTGCGGGCTAGGCATAAGGCAGGGGCACAAGTGCGGGCTAGGCATAAGGCAGGGGCACACGTGCTGGCTAGGCCATAAGGCAGGGGCACAAGTGCAGGCTAGGCATAAGGCAGGGGCACAAGTGCGGGCTAGGCATAAGGCAGGGGCACACGTGCTGGCTAGGCCATAAGGCAGGGGCACAAGTGCAGGCTAGGCATAAGGCAGGGGCACAAGTGCAGGCTAGGCATAAGGCAGGGGCACAAGTGCAGGCTAGGCATAAGGCAGGGGCACAAGTGCAGCTAGGCATAAGGCAGGGGCACAAGTGCAGGCTAGGCATAAGGCAGGGGCACAAGTGCAGGCTAGGCATAAGGCAGGGGCACACGTGCTGGCTAGGCATAAGGCAGGGGCACACGTGCTGGCTAGGCATAAGGCAGGGGCACACGTGCTGGCTAGGCATAAGGCAGGGGCACACGTGCTGGCTAGGCATAAGGCAGGGGCACACGTGCTGGCTAGGCATAAGGCAGGGGCACACGTGCTGGCTAGGCATAAGGCAGGGGCACACGTGCTGGCTAGGCATAAGGCAGGGGCACACGTGCTGGCTAGGCATAAGGCAGGGGCACACGTGCTGGCTACGCATAAGGCAGGGGCACAAGTGCGGGCTAGGCATAAGGCAGGGGCACAAGTGCGGGCTAGGAATAAGGCAGGGGCACAAGTGCGGGCTAGGCATAAGGCAGGGGCACAAGTGCGGGCTAGGCATAAGGCAGGGGCACAAGTGCGGGCTAGGCATAAGGCAGGGGCACAAGTGCGGGCTAGGCATAAGGCAGGGGCACAAGTGCGGGCTAGGCATAAGGCAGGGGCACAAGTGCGGGCTAGGCATAAGGCAGGGGCACAAGTGCGGGCTAGGCATAAGGCAGGGGCACAAGTGCGGGCTAGGCATAAGGAAGGGGCACAAGTGCGGGCTAGGCATAAGGCAGGGGCACAAGTGCAGGCTAGGCATAAGGCAGGGGCACAAGTGCGGGCTAGGCATAAGGCAGGGGCACAAGTGCGGGCAAGGCATAAGGCAGGGGCACAAGTGCGGGCAAGGCATAAGGCAGGGGCACAAGTGCGGGCTAGGCATAAGGCAGGGGCACAAGTGCGGGCTAGGCATAAGGCAGGGGCACAAGTGCGGGCTAGGCATAAGGCAGGGGCACAAGTGCGGGCTAGGCATAAGGCAGGGGCACAAGTGCGGGCTAGGCATAAGGCAGGGGCACAAGTGCGGGCTAGGCATAAGGCAGGGGCACAAGTGCGGGCTAGGCATAAGGCAGGGGCACAAGTGCGGGCTAGGCATAAGGCAGGGGCACAAGTGCGGGCTAGGCATAAGGCAGGGGCACAAGTGCGGGCTAGGCATAAGGCAGGGGCACAAGTGCGGGCTAGGCATAAGGCAGGGGCACAAGTGCGGCTAGGCATAAGGCAGGGGCCCAAGTGCGGGCTAGGCATAAGGCAGGGGCACACATGCTGGCTAGGCATAAGGCAGGGGCACAAGTGCTGGCTAGGCATAAGGCAGGGGCACAAGTGCAGGCTAGGCATAAGGCAGGGGCACACGTGCTGGCTAGGCATAAGGCAGGGGCACAAGTGCTGGCTAGGCATAAGGCAAGGGCACAAGTGCTGGCTAGGCATAAGGCAGGGGCACAAGTGCTGGCTAGGCATAAGGCAGGGGCACAAGTGCTGGCTAGGCATAAGGCAGGGGCACAAGTGCGGGCTAGACTTTAGGCAGGGGCACAAGAGCAAACTAAGCATAAGGCAGAGGCACAAGTGCAAGCTAGGCATAAGGCAGGGGCACCTATGCAGGCTAGGCTTAAGGCAGGGGCACAAGTGATGGCTACACATAAGGCATACGGCTAACTCTTTGCACTCTTTGCATAAAGGGATAGGCACCCTTAGGGGTGAAGAGCTAGCTTTCACCCCTCTACTCTGTACTTTGTTGTACAGTGCGGAGCCACTCCATAACCCCCATGCTCCAAGCGACCAGGCACATCTTGTCTGTCCTCCGTAAATGGGTAATGCCTTCGTCCCCACTTACAGTCGTGCATGTGCATTCAGACGGGACAAGAGCGAAGAGCGTAAAGCCTGCCCTGTGTGCATAACCAACATGAAGCTAAAGACAATAATACAAGGGGCTCAAAAGTGCTGGCTAGGCATAAGGCAGGGGCACAAGTGCTGGCTAGGCATAAGGCAGGGGCACAAGTGCTGGCTAGGCATAAGGCAGGGGCACAAGTGCTGGCTAGGCATAAGGCAGGGGCGCAAGTGCTGGCTAGGCATAAGGCAGGGGCACAAGTGCTGGCTAGGCATAAGGCAGGGGCACAAGTGCTGGCTAGGCACAAGGCAGGGGCACAAGTGCTGGCTAGGCATAAGGCAGGGGCACAAGTGCTGGCTAGGCATAAGGCAGGGGCACAAGTGCTGGCTAGGCATAAGGCAGGGCCACAAGTGCTGGCTAGGCATAAGGCAGGGGCACAAGTGCTGGCTAGGCATAAGGCAGGGGCACAAGTGCTGGCTAGGCATAAGGCAGGGGCACAAGTGCTGGCTAGGCATAAGGCAGGGGCACAAGTGCTGGCTAGGCATAAGGCAGGGGCACAAGTGCTGGCTAGGCATAAGGCAGGGGCACAAGTGCTGGCTAGGCATAAGGCAGGGGCACAAGTGCTGGCTAGGCATAAGGCAGGGGCACAAGTGCTGGCTAGGCATAAGGCAGGGGCACAAGTGCGGGCTAGGCATAAGGCAGGGGCACAAGTGCAGGCTAGGCATAAGGCAGGGGCACAAGTGCGGGCTAGGCATAAGGCAGAGGCACAAGTGCGGGCTAGGCATAAGGCAGGGGCACAAGTGCGGGCTAGGCATAAGGCAGGGGCACAAGTGCTGGCTAGGCATAAGGCAGGGACACAAGTGCTGGCTAGGCATAAGGCAGGGGCACAAGTGCTGGCTAGGCATAAGGCAGGAGCACAAGTGCTGGCTAGGCTTTAGGCAGGGGCACAAGAGCTGGCTAGGCTTTAGCCAGGGGCACAAGTGCGGGCTAGGCTTTAGGCGGGGGCACAAGTGCAAACAAAGCATAAGGCAGAGGCACAAGGGCAAGCTAAGCATAAGGCAGGGGCACCTATGCAGGCTAGGCTTAAGGCAGTGGCACAAGTGATGGCTAGGCATAAGGCAGGAGCACAAGTGCTGGCTACACATTAGGCATACGGCTAACTCTTTGAACTCTTTGCATAAAGGGATAGGCACCCTTAGGGGTGAAGAGCTAGCTTTCACCCCTCTACTCTGTACTATGTTGTACAGTGCGGAGCCACTCCATAACCCCCATGCTCCAAGCGACCAGGCACATCTTGTCTGTCCTCCGTAAATGGGTAATGCCTTCGTCCCCAATTACAGTCGTGCATGTGCATACAGACGGGACAAGAGCGAAGAGCGTAAAGCCTGCCCTGTGTGCATAACCAACATGAAGCTAAAGACAAAAAAACAATAATGCAAGGGGCTCAAAAGTGCTGGCTAGGCATAAGGCAGGGGCACAAGTGCTGGCTAGGCATAAGGCAGGGGCACAAGTGCTGGCTAGGCATAAGGCAGGGGCACAAGTGCTGGCTAGGCATAAGGCAGGGGCACAAGTGCTGGCTAGGCATAAGGCAGGGGCACAAGTGCTGGCTAGGCATAAGGCAGGGGCACAAGTGCTGGCTAGACTTAAGGCAGGGGCACAAGTGCTGGCTAGGCATAAGGCAGGGGCACAAGTGCTGGCTAGGCATAAGGCAGGGGCACAAGTGCTGGCTAGGCATAAGGCAGGGGCACAAGTGCTGGCTAGGCATAAGGCAGGGGCACAAGTGCTGGCTAGGCATAAGGCAGGGGCACAAGTGCTGGCTAGGCATAAGGCAGGGGCACAAGTGCTGGCTAGGCATAAGGCAGGGGCACAAGTGCTGGCTAGGCATAAGGCAGGGGCACAAGTGCTGGCTAGGCATAAGGCAGGGGCACAAGTGCTGGCTAGGCATAAGGCAGGGGCACAAGTGCTGGCTAGGCATAAGGCAGGGGCACAAGTGCTGGCTAGGCATAAGGCAGGGGCACAAGTGCTGGCTAGGCATAAGGCAGGGGCACAAGTGCTGGCTAGGCATAAGGCAGGGGCACAAGTGCTGGCTAGCCATAAGGCAGGGGCACAAGTGCAGGCTAGGCATAAGGCAGGGGCACAAGTGCAGGCTAGGCCATAAGGCAGGGGCACAAGTGCAGGCTAGGCATAAGGCAGGGGCACAAGTGCAGGCTAGGCATAAGGCAGGGGCACAAGTGCAGGCTAGGCATAAGGCAGGGGCACAAGTGCAGGCTAGGCATAAGGCAGGGGCACAAGTGCAGCTAGGCATAAGGCAGGGGCACAAGTGCAGGCTAGGCATAAGGCAGGGGCACAAGTGCAGGCTAGGCATAAGGCAGGGGCACACGTGCTGGCTAGGCATAAGGCAGGCGCACACGTGCTGGCTAGGCATAAGGCAGGGGCACACGTGCTGGCTAGGCATAAGGCAGAGGCACACGTGCTGGCTAGGCATAAGGCAGGGACACACGTGCTGGCTAGGCATAAGGCAGGGGCACACGTGCTGGCTAGGCATAAGGCAGGGGCACACGTGCTGGCTAGGCATAAGGCAGGGGCACACGTGCTGGCTAGGCATAAGGCAGGGGCACACGTGCTGGCTAGGCATAGGGCAGGGGCACAAGTGCGGGCTAGGCATAAGGCAGGGGCACAAGTGCGGGCTAGGAATAAGGCAGGGGCACAAGTGCGGGCTTGGCATAAGGCAGGGGCACAAGTGCGGGCTAGGCATAAGGCAAGGGCACAATTGCGGGCTAGGCATAAGGCAGGGGCACAAGTGCGGGCTAGGCATAAGGCAGGGGCACAAGTGCGGGCTAGGCATAAGGCAGGGGCACAAGTGCGGGCTAGGCATAAGGCAGGGGCACAAGTGCGGGCTAGGCATAAGGCAGGGGCACAAGTGCGGGCAAGGCATAAGGCAGGGGCACAAGTGCGGGCAAGGCAAAAGGCAGGGGCACAAGTGCGGGCTAGGCATAAGGCAGGGGCACAAGTGCTGGCTAGGCATAAGGCAGGGGCACAAGTGCTGGCTAGGCATAAGGCAGGGGCACAAGTGTGGGCTAGGCATAAGGCAGGGGCACAAGTGCGGGCTAGGCATAAGGCAGGGGCACAAGTGCTGGCTAGGCATAAGGCAGGGGCACAAGTGCGGGCTAGGCATAAGGCAGGGGCACAAGTGCGGGCTAGGCATAAGGCAGGGGCACAAGTGCGGCTAGGCATAAGGCAGGGGCACAAGTGCGGGCTAGGCATAAGGCAGGGGCACAAGTGCGGGCTAGGCATAAGGCAGGGGCACACGTGCTGGCTAGGCCATAAGACAGGGGCACACGTGCTGGCTAGGCCATAAGGCAGGGGCACAAGTGCAGGCTAGGCATAAGGCAGGGGCACAAGTGCAGGCTAAGCATAAGGCAGGGGCACAAGTGCAGGCTAGGCATAAGGCAGGGGCACAAGTGCAGCTAGGCATAAGGTAGGGGCACAAGTGCAGGCTAGGCATAAGGCAGGGGCACAAGTGCAGGCTAGGCAAAAGGCAGGGGCACACGTGCTGGCTAGGCATAAGGCAGGGGCACACGTGCTGGCTAGGCATAAGGCAGGGGCACACGTGCTGGCTAGGCATAAGGCAGGGGCACACGTGCTGGCTAGGCATAAGGCAGGGGCACACGTGCTGGCTAGGCATAAGGCAGGGGCACACGTGCTGGCTAGGCATAAGGCAGGGGCACACGTGCTGGCTAGGCATAAGGCAGGGGCACACGTGCTGGCTAGGCATAAGGCAGGGGCACAAGTGCGGGCTAGGCATAAGGCAGGGGCACAAGTGCGGGCTAGGCATAAGGCAGGGGCACAAGTGCGGGCTAGGACTAAGGCAGGGGCACAAGTGCGGGCTAGGAATAAGGCAGGGGCACAAGTGCGGGCTAGGCATAAGGCAGGGGCACAAGTGCGGGCTAGGCATAAGGCAGGGGCACAAGTGCGGGCTAGGCATAAGGCAGGGGCACAAGTGCGGGCTAGGCATAAGGCAGGGGCACAAGTGCGGGCTAGGCATAAGGCAGGGGCACAAGTGCGGGCTAGGCATAAGGAAGGGGCACAAGTGCGGGCTAGGCATAAGGCAGGGGCACAAGTGCGGGCTAGGCATAAGGCAGGGGCACAAGTGCGGGCTAGGCATAAGGCAGGGGCACAAGTGCGGGCTAGGCATAAGGCAGGGGCACAAGTGCGGGCTAGGCATAAGGCAGGGGCACAAGTGCGGGCTAGGCATAAGGCAGGGGCACAAGTGCGGGCTAGGCATAAGGCAGGGGCACAAGTGCGGGCTAGGCATAAGGCAGGGGCACAAGTGCGGGCTAGGCATAAGGCAGGGGCACAAGTGCGGGCTAGGCATAAGGCAGGGGCACAAGTGCGGGCTAGGCATAAGGCAGGGGCACAAGTGCGGGCTAGGCATAAGGCAGGGGCACAAGTGCGGGCTAGGCATAAGGCAGGGGCACAAGTGCGGCTAGGCATAAGGCAGGGGCCCAAGTGCGGGCTAGGCATAAGGCAGGGGCACACGTGCTGGCTAGGCATAAGGCAGGGGCACACGTGCGGGCTAGGCATAAGGCAGGGGCACACGTGCGGGCTAGGCATAAGGCAGGGGCACACGTGCGGGCTAGGCATAAGGCAGGGGCACACGTGCGGGCTAGGCATAAGGCAGGGGCACACGTGCGGGCTAGGCATAAGGCAGGGGCACAAGTGCGGGCTAGGCATAAGGCAGGGGCACAAGTGCGGGCTAGGCATAAGGCAGGGGCACAAGTGCGGGCTAGGCATAAGGCAGGGGCACAAGTGGGGGCTAGGCATAAGGCAGGGGCACAAGTGCGGGCTTGGCATAAGGCAGGGGCACAAGTGCGGGCTAGGCATAAGGCAGGGGCACAAGTGCGGGCTAGGCATAAGGCAGGGGCACAAGTGCGGGCTAGGCATAAGGCAGGGGCACAAGTGCGGGCTAGGCATAAGGCAGGGGCACAAGTGCGGGCTAGGCATAAGGCAGGGGCACAAGTGCGGGCTAGGCATAAGGCAGGGGCACAAGTGCGGGCTAGGCATAAGGCAGGGGCACACGTGCGGGCTAGGCATAAGGCAGGGGCACACGTGCGGGCTAGGCATAAGGCAGGGGCACACGTGCGGGCTAGGCATAAGGCAGGGGCACACGTGCTGGCTAGGCATAAGGCAGGGGCACACGTGCTGGCTAGGCATAAGGCAGGGGCACACGTGCTGGCTAGGCATAAGGCAGGGGCACACGTGCTGGCTAGGCATAAGGCAGGGGCACACGTGCTGGCTAGGCATAAGGCAGGGGCACACGTGCTGGCTAGGCATAAGGCAGGGGCACACGTGCTGGCTAGGCATAAGGCAGGGGCACAAGTGCTGGCTAGGCATAAGGCAGGGGCACAAGTGCTGGCTAGGCATAAGGCAGGGGCACAAGTGCTGGCTAGGCATAAGGCAGGGGCACAAGTGCTGGCTAGGCATAAGGCAGGGGCACAAGTGCTGGCTAGGCATAAGGCAGGGGCACAAGTGCGGGCTAGGCATAAGGCAGGGGCACAAGTGGGGGCTAGGCATAAGGCAGGGGCACAAGTGCGGGCTAGGCATAAGGCAGAGGCACAAGTGCGGGCTAGGCATAAGGCAGGGGCACAAGTGCGGGCTAGGCATAAGGCAGGGGCACAAGTGCTGGCTAGGCATAAGGCAGGGGCACAAGTGCTGGCTAGGCATAAGGCAGGGGCACAAGTGCTGGCTAGGCATAAGGCAGGAGCACAAGTGCTGGCTAGGCTTTAGGCAGGGGCACAAGAGCTGGCTAGGCTTTAGGCAGGGGCACAAGTGCGGGCTAGGCTTTAGGCGGGGGCACAAGTGCAAACAAAGCATAAGGCAGAGGCACAAGTGCAAGCTAAGCATAAGGCAGGGGCACCTATGCAGGCTAGGCTTAAGGCAGTGGCACAAGTGATGGCTAGGCATAAGGCAGGAGCACAAGTGCTGGCTACACATTAGGCATACGGCTAACTCTTTGAACTCTTTGCATAAAGGGATAGGCACCCTTAGGGGTGAAGAGCTAGCTTTCACCCCTCTACTCTGTACTATGTTGTACAGTGCGGAGCCACTCCATAACCCCCATGCTCCAAGCGACCAGGCACATCTTGTCTGTCCTCCGTAAATGGGTAATGCCTTCGTCCCCAATTACAGTCGTGCATGTGCATACAGACGGGACAAGAGCGAAGAGCGTAAAGCCTGCCCTGTGTGCATAACCAACATGAAGCTAAAGACAAAAAAACAATAATGCAAGGGGCTCAAAAGTGCTGGCTAGGCATAAGGCAGGGGCACAAGTGCTGGCTAGGCATAAGGCAGGGGCACAAGTGCGGGCTAGGCATAAGGCAGGGGCACAAGTGCGGGCTAGGCATAAGGCAGGGGCACAAGTGCGGGCTAGGCATAAGGCAGGGGCACAAGTGCGGGCAAGGCATAAGGCAGGGGCACAAGTGCTGGCTAGGCATAAGGCAGGGGCACAAGTGCGGGCTAGGCATAAGGCAGGGGCACAAGTGCGGGCTAGGCATAAGGCAGGGGCACAAGTGCGGGCTAGGCATAAGGCAGGGGCACAAGTGCGGCTAGGCATAAGGCAGGGGCACAAGTGCGGGCTAGGCATAAGGCAGGGGCACACGTGCTGGCTAGGCCATAAGGCAGGGGCACAAGTGCAGGCTAGGCATAAGGCAGGGGCACAAGTGCGGGCTAGGCATAAGGCAGGGGCACATGTGCTGGCTAGGCCATAAGGCAGGGGCACAAGTGCAGGCTAGGCATAAGGCAGGGGCACAAGTGCAGGCTAGGCATAAGGCAGGGGCACAAGTGCAGGCTAGGCATAAGGCAGGGGCACAAGTGCAGCTAGGCATAAGGCAGGGGCACAAGTGCAGGCTAGGCATAAGGCAGGGGCACAAGTGCAGGCTAGGCATAAGGCAGGGGCACACGTGCTGGCTAGGCATAAGGCAGGGGCACACGTGCTGGCTAGGCATAAGGCAGGGGCACACGTGCTGGCTAGGCATAAGGCAGGGGCACACGTGCTGGCTAGGCATAAGGCAGGGGCACACGTGCTGGCTAGGCATAAGGCAGGGGCACACGTGCTGGCTAGGCATAAGGCAGGGGCACAAGTGCGGGCTAGGCATAAGGCAGGGGCACACGTGCTGGCTAGGCATAAGGCAGGGGCACAAGTGCGGGCTAGGCATAAGGCAGGGGCACAAGTGCGGGCTAGGCATAAGGCAGGGGCACAAGTGCGGGCTAGGAATAAGGCAGGGGCACAAGTGCGGGCTAGGCATAAGGCAGGGGCACAAGTGCGGGCTAGGCATAAGGCAGGGGCACAAGTGCGGGCTAGGCATAAGGCAGGGGCACAAGTGCGGGCTAGGCATAAGGCAGGGGCACAAGTGCGGGCTAGGCCTAAGGCAGGGGCACAAGTGCGGGCTAGGCATAAGGAAGGGGCACAAGTGCGGGCTAGGCATAAGGCAGGGGCACAAGTGCGGGCTAGGCATAAGGCAGGGGCACAAGTGCGGGCTAGGCATAAGGCAGGGGCACAAGTGCGGGCTAGGCATAAGGCAGGGGCACAAGTGCGGGCTAGGCATAAGGCAGGGGCACAAGTGCGGGCTAGGCATAAGGCAGGGGCACAAGTGCGGGCTAGGCATAAGGCAGGGGCACAAGTGCGGGCTAGGCATAAGGCAGGGGCACAAGTGCGGGCTAGGCATAAGGCAGGGGCACAAGTGCGGGCTAGGCATAAGGCAGGGGCACAAGTGCGGGATAGGCATAAGGCAGGGGCACAAGTGCGGCTAGGCATAAGGCAGGGGCCCAAGTGCGGGCTAGGCATAAGGCAGGGGCACACGTGCTGGCTAGGCATAAGGCAGGGGCACACGTGCGGGCTAGGCATAAGGCAGGGGCACACGTGCGGGCTAGGCATAAGGCAGGGGCACACGTGCGGGCTAGGCATAAGGCAGGGGCACACGTGCGGGCTAGGCATAAGGCAGGGGCACAAGTGCGGGCTAGGCATAAGGCAGGGGCACAAGTGCGGGCTAGGCATAAGGCAGGGGCACAAGTGCGGGCTAGGCATAAGGCAGGGGCACAAGTGCGGGCTAGGCATAAGGCAGGGGCACAAGTGCGGGCTAGGCATAAGGCAGGGGCACAAGTGCGGGCTAGGCATAAGGCAGGGGCACAAGTGCAGGCTAGGCATAAGGCAGGGGCACAAGTGCGGGCTAGGCATAAGGCAGGGGCACAAGTGCGGGCTAGGCATAAGGCAGGGGCACAAGTGCGGGCTAGGCATAAGGCAGGGGCACAAGTGCGGGCTAGGCATAAGGCAGGGGCACAAGTGCGGGCTAGGCATAAGGCAGGGGCACAAGTGCGGGCTAGGCATAAGGCAGGGGCACAAGTGCGGGCTAGGCATAAGGCAGGGGCACAAGTGCGGGCTAGGCATAAGGCAGGGGCACACGTGCGGGCTAGGCATAAGGCAGGGGCACACGTGCGGGCTAGGCATAAGGCAGGGGCACACGTGCGGGCTAGGCATAAGGCAGGGGCACACGTGCTGGCTAGGCATAAGGCAGGGGCACACATGCTGGCTAGGCATAAGGCAGGGGCACACGTGCTGGCTAGGCATAAGGCAGGGGCACACGTGCTGGCTAGGCATAAGGCAGGGGCACACGTGCTGGCTAGGCATAAGGCAGGGGCACACGTGCTGGCTAGGCATAAGGCAGGGGCACAAGTGCTGGCTAGGCATAAGGCAGGGGCACAAGTGCTGGCTAGGCATAAGGCAGGGGCACAAGTGCTGGCTAGGCATAAGGCAGGGGCACAAGTGCTGGCTAGGCATAAGGCAGGGGCACAAGTGCTGGCTAGGCATAAGGCAGGGGCACAAGTGCTGGCTAGGCATAAGGCAGGGGCACAAGTGCGGGCTAGGCATAAGGCAGGGGCACAAGTGCAGGCTAGGCATAAGGCAGGGGCACAAGTGCGGGCTAGGCATAAGGCAGAGGCACAAGTGCGGGCTAGGCATAAGGCAGGGGCACAAGTGCGGGCTAGGCATAAGGCAGGGGCACAAGTGCTGGCTAGGCATAAGGCAGGGGCACAAGTGCTGGCTAGGCATAAGGCAGGGGCACAAGTGCTGGCTAGGCATAAGGCAGGAGCACAAGTGCTGGCTAGGCTTTAGGCAGGGGCACAAGAGCTGGCTAGGCTTTAGGCAGGGGCACAAGTGCGGGCTAGGCTTTAGGCGGGGGCACAAGTGCAAACAAAGCATAAGGCAGAGGCACAAGTGCAAGCTAAGCATAAGGCAGGGGCACCTATGCAGGCTAGGCTTAAGGCAGTGGCACAAGTGATGGCTAGGCATAAGGCAGGAGCACAAGTGCTGGCTACACATTAGGCATACGGCTAACTCTTTGAACTATTTGCATAAAGGGATAGGCACCCTTAGGGGTGAAGAGCTAGCTTTCACCCCTCTACTCTGTACTATGTTGTACAGTGCGGAGCCACTCCATAACCCCCATGCTCCAAGCGACCAGGCACATCTTGTCTGTCCTCCGTAAATGGGTAATGCCTTCGTCCCCAATTACAGTCGTGCATGTGCATACAGACGGGACAAGAGCGAAGAGCGTAAAGCCTGCCCTGTGTGCATAACCAACATGAAGCTAAAGACAAAAAAACAATAATGCAAGGGGCTCAAAAGTGTTGGCTAGGCATAAGGCAGGGGCACAAGTGCTGGCTAGGCATAAGGCAGGGGCACAAGTGCTGGCTAGGCATAAGGCAGGGGCACAAGTGCTGGCTAGGCATAAGGCAGGGGCACAAGTGCTGGCTAGGCATAAGGCAGGGGCACAAGTGCTGGCTAGGCATAAGGCAGGGGCACAAGTGCTGGCTAGACTTAAGGCAGGGGCACAAGTGCTGGCTAGGCATAAGGCAGGGGCACAAGTGCTGGCTAGGCATAAGGCAGGGGCACAAGTGCTGGCTAGGCATAAGGCAGGGGCACAAGTGCTGGCTAGGCATAAGGCAGGGGCACAAGTGCTGGCTAGGCATAAGGCAGGGGCACAAGTGCTGGCTAGGCATAAGGCAGGGGCACAAGTGCTGGCTAGACTTAAGGCAGGGGCACAAGTGCTGGCTAGGCATAAGGCAGGGGCACAAGTGCTGGCTAGGCATAAGGCAGGGGCACAAGTGCTGGCTAGGCATAAGGCAGGGGCACAAGTGCTGGCTAGGCATAAGGCAGGGGCACAAGTGCTGGCTAGGCATAAGGCAGGGGCACAAGTGCAGGCTAGGCATAAGGCAGGGGCACAAGTGCAGGCTAGGCCATAAGGCAGGGGCACAAGTGCAGGCTAGGCATAAGGCAGGGGCACAAGTGCAGGCTAGGCATAAGGCAGGCTAGGCATAAGGCAGGGGCACAAGTGCAGGCTAGGCATAAGGCAGGGGCACAAGTGCAGGCTAGGCATAAGGCAGGGGCACAAGTGCAGGCTAGGCATAAGGCAGGGGCACACGTGCTGGCTAGGCATAAGGCATGCGCACACGTGCTGGCTAGGCATAAGGCAGGGGCACACGTGCTGGCTAGGCATAAGGCAGAGGCACACGTGCTGGCTAGGCATAAGGCAGGGACACACGTGCTGGCTAGGCATAGGGCAGGGGCACACGTGCTGGCTAGGCATAAGGCAGGGGCACACGTGCTGGCTAGGCATAGGGCAGGGGCACAAGTGCGGGCTAGGCATAAGGCAGGGGCACAAGTGCGGGCTAGGAATAAGGCAGGGGCACAAGTGCGGGCTTGGCATAAGGCAGGGGCACAAGTGCGGGCTAGGCATAAGGCAAGGGCACAATTGCGGGCTAGGCATAAGGCAGGGGCACAAGTGCGGGCTAGGCATAAGGCAGGGGCACAAGTGCGGGCTAGGCATAAGGCAGGGGCACAATTGCGGGCTAGGCATAAGGCAGGGGCACAAGTGCGGGCTAGGCATAAGGCAGGGGCACAAGTGCGGGCAAGGCATAAGGCAGGGGCACAAGTGCGGGCAAGGCATAAGGCAGGGGCACAAGTGCTGGCTAGGCATAAGGCAGGGGCACAAGTGCTGGCTAGGCATTAAGCAGGGGCACAAGTGCTGGCTAGGCATAAGGCAGGGGCACAAGTGCTGGCTAGGCATAAGGCAGGGGCACAAGTGCTGGCTAGACTTAAGGCAGGGGCACAAGTGCTGGCTAGGCATAAGGCAGGGGCACAAGTGCTGGCTAGGCATAAGGCAGGGGCACAAGTGCTGGCTAGGCATAAGGCAGGGGCACAAGTGCTGGCTAGGCATAAGGCAGGGGCACAAGTGCTGGCTAGGCATAAGGCAGGGGCACAAGTGCTGGCTAGGCATAAGGCAGGGGCACAAGTGCTGGCTAGGCATAAGGCAGGGGCACAAGTGCTGGCTAGGCATAAGGCAGGGGCACAAGTGCTGGCTAGGCATAAGGCAGGGGCACAAGTGCAGGCTAGGCATAAGGCAGGGGCACAAGTGCAGGCTAGGCCATAAGGCAGGGGCACAAGTGCAGGCTAGGCATAAGGCAGGGGCACAAGTGCAGGCTAGGCATAAGGCAGGGGCACAAGTGCAGGCTAGGCATAAGGCAGGGGCACAAGTGCAGGCTAGGCATAAGGCAGGGGCACAAGTGCAGCTAGGCATAAGGCAGGGGCACAAGTGCAGGCTAGGCATAAGGCAGGGGCACAAGTGCAGGCTAGGCATAAGGCAGGGGCACAAGTGCAGGCTAGGCATAAGGCAGGGGCACACGTGCTGGCTAGGCATAAGGCATGCGCACACGTGCTGGCTAGGCATAAGGCAGGGGCACACGTGCTGGCTAGGCATAAGGCAGAGGCACACGTGCTGGCTAGGCATAAGGCAGGGACACACGTGCTGGCTAGGCATAAGGCAGGGGCACACGTGCTGGCTAGGCATAAGGCAGGGGCACACGTGCTGGCTAGGCATAGGGCAGGGGCACAAGTGCGGGCTAGGCATAAGGCAGGGGCACAAGTGCGGGCTAGGAATAAGGCAGGGGCACAAGTGCGGGCTTGGCATAAGGCAGGGGCACAAGTGCGGGCTAGGCATAAGGCAAGGGCACAATTGCGGGCTAGGCATAAGGCAGGGGCACAAGTGCGGGCTAGGCATAAGGCAGGGGCACAAGTGCGGGCTAGGCATAAGGCAGGGGCACAATTGCGGGCTAGGCATAAGGCAGGGGCACAAGTGCGGGCTAGGCATAAGGCAGGGGCACAAGTGCGGGCAAGGCATAAGGCAGGGGCACAAGTGCGGGCAAGGCATAAGGCAGGGGCACAAGTGCGGGCTAGGCATAAGGCAGGGGCACAAGTGCGGGCTAGGCATAAGGCAGGGGCACAAGTGCTGGCTAGGCATAAGGCAGGGGCACAAGTGCTGGCTAGGCATAAGGCAGGGGCACAAGTGCGGGCTAGGCATAAGGAAGGGGCACAAGTGCGGGCTAGGCATAAGGCAGGGGCACAAGTGCTGGCTAGGCATAAGGCAGGGGCACAAGTGCGGGCTAGGCATAAGGCAGGGGCACAAGTGCGGGCTAGGCATAAGGCAGGGGCACAAGTGCGGCTAGGCATAAGGCAGGGGCACAAGTGCGGGCTAGGCATAAGGCAGGGGCACACGTGCTGGCTAGGCCATAAGGCAGGGGCACAAGTGCAGGCTAGGCATAAGGCAGGGGCACAAGTGCAGGCTAGGCATAAGGCAGGGGCACAAGTGCAGGCTAGGCATAAGGCAGGGGCACAAGTGCAGCTAGGCATAAGGCAGGGGCACAAGTGCGGGCTAGGCATAAGGCAGGGGCACAAGTGCAGGCTAGGCATAAGGCAGGGGCACAAGTGCGGGATAGGCATAAGGCAGGGGCACAAGTGCGGCTAGGCATAAGGCAGGGGCCCAAGTGCGGGCTAGGCATAAGGCAGGGGCACACGTGCTGGCTAGGCATAAGGCAGGGGCACACGTGCGGGCTAGGCATAAGGCAGGGGCACACGTGCGGGCTAGGCATAAGGCAGGGGCACACGTGCGGGCTAGGCATAAGGCAGGGGCACAAGTGCGGGCTAGGCATAAGGCAGGGGCACAAGTGCGGGCTAGGCATAAGGCAGGGGCACAAGTGCGGGCTAGGCATAAGGCAGGGGCACAAGTGCGGGCTAGGCATAAGGCAGGGGCACAAGTGCGGGCTAGGCATAAGGCAGGGGCACAAGTGCGGGCTAGGCATAAGGCAGGGGCACAAGTGCGGGCTAGGCATAAGGCAGGGGCACAAGTGCGGGCTAGGCATAAGGCAGGGGCACAAGTGCGGGCTAGGCATAAGGCAGGGGCACAAGTGCGGGCTAGGCATAAGGCAGGGGCACAAGTGCGGGCTAGGCATAAGGCAGGGGCACAAGTGCGGGCTAGGCATAAGGCAGGGGCACAAGTGCGGGCTAGGCATAAGGCAGGGGCACAAGTGCGGGCTAGGCATAAGGCAGGGGCACAAGTGCGGGCTAGGCATAAGGCAGGGGCACAAGTGCGGGCTAGGCATAAGGCAGGGGCACACGTGCGGGCTAGGCATAAGGCAGGGGCACACGTGCGGGCTAGGCATAAGGCAGGGGCACACGTGCGGGCTAGGCATAAGGCAGGGGCACACGTGCTGGCTAGGCATAAGGCAGGGGCACACGTGCTGGCTAGGCATAAGGCAGGGGCACACGTGCTGGCTAGGCATAAGGCAGGGGCACACGTGCTGGCTAGGCATAAGGCAGGGGCACACGTGCTGGCTAGGCATAAGGCAGGGGCACACGTGCTGGCTAGGCATAAGGCAGGGGCACACGTGCTGGCTAGGCATAAGGCAGGGGCACAAGTGCGGGCTAGGCATAAGGCAGGGGCACAAGTGCGGGCTAGGAATAAGGCAGGGGCACAAGTGCGGGCTAGGCATAAGGCAGGGGCACAAGTGCGGGCTAGGCATAAGGCAGGGGCACAAGTGCGGGCTAGGCATAAGGCAGGGGCACAAGTGCGGGCTAGGCATAAGGTAGGGGCACAAGTGCGGGCTAGGCATAAGGCAGGGGCACAAGTGCGGGCTAGGCATAAGGCAGGGGCACAAGTGCGGGCTAGGCATAAGGAAGGGGCACAAGTGCGGGCTAGGCATAAGGCAGGGGCACAAGTGCGGGCTAGGCATAAGGCAGGGGCACAAGTGCGGGCAAGGCATAAGGCAGGGGCACAAGTGCGGGCTAGGCATAAGGCAGGGGCACACGTGCTGGCTAGGCATAAGGCAGGGGCACACGTGCTGGCTAGGCATAAGGCAGGGGCACACGTGCTGGCTAGGCATAAGGCAGGGGCACAAGTGCGGGCTAGGCATAAGGCAGGGGCACAAGTGCGGGCTAGGAATCAGGCAGGGGCACAAGTGCGGGCTAGGCATAAGGCAGGGGCACAAGTGCGGGCTAGGCATAAGGCAGGGGCACAAGTGCGGGCTAGGCATAAGGCAGGGGCACAAGTGCAGGCTAGGCATAAGGCAGGGGCACAAGTGCGGGCTAGGCATAAGGCAGGGGCACAAGTGCGGGCTAGGCATAAGGCAGGGGCACAAGTGCGGGCTAGGCATAAGGAAGGGGCACAAGTGCGGGCTAGGCATAAGGCAGGGGCACAAGTGCGGGCTAGGCATAAGGCAGGGGCACAAGTGCGGGCAAGGCATAAGGCAGGGGCACAAGTGCGGGCAAGGCATAAGGCAGGGGCACAAGTGCGGGCTAGGCATAAGGCAGGGGCACAAGTGCGGGCTAGGCATAAGGCAGGGGCACAAGTGCGGGCTAGGCATAAGGCAGGGGCACAAGTGCGGGCTAGGCATAAGGCAGGGGCACAAGTGCGGGCTAGGCATAAGGCAGGGGCACAAGTGCGGGCTAGGCATAAGGCAGGGGCACAAGTGCGGGCTAGGCATAAGGCAGGGGCACAAGTGCGGGCTAGGCATAAGGCAGGGGCACAAGTGCGGGCTAGGCATAAGGCAGGGGCACAAGTGCGGGCTAGGCATAAGGCAGGGGCACAAGTGCGGGCTAGGCATAAGGCAGGGGCACAAGTGCGGGCTAGGCATAAGGCAGGGGCACAAGTGCGGGCTAGGCATAAGGCAGGGGCACAAGTGCGGGCTAGGCATAAGGCAGGGGCCCAAGTGCGGGCTAGGCATAAGGCAGGGGCACACGTGCTGGCTAGGCATAAGGCAGGGGCACACGTGCGGGCTAGGCATAAGGCAGGGGCACACGTGCGGGCTAGGCATAAGGCAGGGGCACACGTGCGGGCTAGGCATAAGGCAGGGGCACAAGTGCGGGCTAGGCATAAGGCAGGGGCACAAGTGCGGGCTAGGCATAAGGCAGGGGCACAAGTGTGGGCTAGGCATAAGGCAGGGGCACAAGTGCGGGCTAGGCATAAGGCAGGGGCACAAGTGCGGGCTAGGCATAAGGCAGGGGCACAAGTGCGGGCTAGGCATAAGGCAGGGGCACAAGTGCGGGCTAGGCATAAGGCAGGGGCACAAGTGCGGGCTAGGCATAAGGCAGGGGCACAAGTGCGGGCTAGGCATAAGGCAGGGGCACACGTGCGGGCTAGGCATAAGGCAGGGGCACACGTGCGGGCTAGGCATAAGGCAGGGGCACACGTGCGGGCTAGGCATAAGGCAGGGGCACACGTGCTGGCTAGGCATAAGGCAGGGGCACACGTGCTGGCTAGGCATAAGGCAGGGGCACACGTGCTGGCTAGGCATAAGGCAGGGGCACACGTGCTGGCTAGGCATAAGGCAGGGGCACACGTGCTGGCTAGGCATAAGGCAGGGGCACACGTGCTGGCTAGGCATAAGGCAGGGGCACACGTGCTGGCTAGGCATAAGGCAGGGGCACACGTGCTGGCTAGGCATAAGGCAGGGGCACACGTGCTGGCTAGGCATAAGGCAGGGGCACACGTGCTGGCTAGGCATAAGGCAGGGGCACACGTGCTGGCTAGGCATAAGGCAGGGGCACACGTGCTGGCTAGGCATAAGGCAGGGGCACACGTGCTGGCTAGGCATAAGGCAGGGGCACACGTGCTGGCTAGGCATAAGGCAGGGGCACACGTGCTGGCTAGGCATATGGCAGGGGCACACGTGCTGGCTAGGCATAAGGCAGGGCCACACGTGCTGGCTAGGCATAAGGCAGGGGCACACGTGCTGGCTAGGCATAAGGCAGGGGCACACGTGCGGGCTAGGCATAAGGCAGGGGCACAAGTGCTGGCTAGGCATAAGGCAGGGGCACAAGTGCTGGCTAGGCATAAGGCAGGGGCACAAGTGCGGGCTAGGCATAAGGCAGGGGCACAACTGCGGGCTAGGCATAAGGCAGGGGCACAACTGCGGGCTAGGCATAAGGCAGGGGCACAACTGCGGGCTAGGCATATGGCAGGGGCACAAGTGCGGGCTAGGCATAAGGCAGGGGCACAAGTGCGGGCTAGGCATAAGGCAGGGGCACAAGTGCGGGCTAGGCATAAAGCAGGGGCACAATTGCGGACTAGGCATAAGGCAGGGGCACAAGTGCGGGCTAGCCATAAGGCAGGGGCACAAGTGCGGGCTAGCCATAAGGCAGGGGCACACGTGCTGGCTAGGCATAAGGCAGGGGCACACGTGCTGGCTAGGCATAAGGCAGGGGCACACGTGCTGGCTAGGCATAAGGCAGGGGCACACGTGCTGGCTAGGCATAAGGAAGGGGCACAAGTGCGGGCTAGGCATAAGGCAGGGGCACAAGTGCGGGCTAGGCATAAGGCAGGGGCACAAGTGCGGGCTAGGCATAAGGCAGGGGCACAAGTGCGGGCTAGGCATAAGGCAGGGGCACACGTGCTGGCTAGGCATAAGGCAGGGGCACACGTGCTGGCTAGGCATAAGGCAGGGGCACACGTGCGGGCTAGGCATAAGGCAGGGGCACACGTGCGGGCTAGGCATAAGGCAGGGGCACAAGTGCGGGCTAGGCATAAGGCAGGGGCACAAGTGCAGGCTAGGCATAAGGCATGGGCACAAGTGCTGGCTAGGCATAAGGCATGGGCACAAGTGCTGGCTAGGCATAAGGCATGGGCACAAGTGCTGGCTAGGCATAAGGCAGGGGCTCAAGTGCTGGCTAGGCATAAGGCAGGGGCACAAGTGCTGGCTAGGCATAAGGCAGGGGCACAAGTGCTGGCTAGGCATAAGGCAGGGGCACAAGTGCAGGCTAGGCATAAGGCAGGGGCACAAGTGCAGGCTAGGCATAAGGCAGGGGCACAAGTGCAGGCTAGGCATAAGGCAGGGGCACAAGTGCAGGGGCACAAGTGCAGGCTAGGCATAAGGCAGGGGCACAAGTGCAGGCTAGGCATAAGGCATGGGCACAAGTGCTGGCTAGGCATAAGGCAGGGGCTCAAGTGCTGGCTAGGCATAAGGCAGGGGCACAAGTGCTGGCTAGGCATAAGGCAGGGGCACAAGTGCTGGCTAGGCATAAGGCAGGGGCACAAGTGCTGGCTAGGCATAAGGCAGGGGCACAAGTGCGGGCTAGGCATAAGGCAGGGGCACAAGTGCAGGCTAGGCATAAGGCAGGGGCACAAGTGCAGGCTAGGCATAAGGCAGGGGCACAAGTGCAGGGGCACAAGTGCAGGCTAGGCATAAGGCAGGGGCACAAGTGCAGGCTAGGCATAAGGCATGGGCACAAGTGCTGGCTAGGCATAAGGCAGGGGCTCAAGTGCTGGCTAGGCATAAGGCAGGGGCACAAGTGCTGGCTAGGCATAAGGCAGGGGCACAAGTGCTGGCTAGGCATAAGGCAGGGGCACAAGTGCTGGCTAGGCATAAGGCAGGGGCACAAGTGCTGGCTAGGCATAAGGCAGGGGCACAAGTGCTGGCTAGGCATAAGGCAGGGGCCCAAGTGCTGGCTAGGCATAAGGCAGGGGCACAAGTGCTGGCTAGGCATAAGGCAGGGGCTCAAGTGCTGGCTAGGCATAAGGCAGGGGCTCAAGTGCTGGCTTGGCTTTAGGCAGGGGCACAAGTGCGGGCTAGGCTTTAGGCAGGGGCACAAGTGCAAACTAAGCATGAGGCAGAGGCACAAGTGCAAGCTAGGCATAAGGCAGGGGCACACGTGCTGGCTAGGCATAAGGCAGGGGCACACGTGCTGGCTAGGCATAAGGCAGGGGCACACGTGCTGGCTAGGCATAAGGAAGGGGCACAAGTGCGGGCTAGGCATAAGGCAGGGGCACAAGTGCGGGCTAGGCATAAGGCAGGGGCACACGTGCGGGCTAGGCATAAGGCAGGGGCACACGTGCGGGCTAGGAATAAGGCAGGGGCACAAGTGCGGGCTAGGCATAAGGCAGGGGCACAAGTGCGGGCTAGGCATAAGGCAGGGGCACACGTGCTGGCTAGGCATAAGGCAGGGGCACACGTGCTGGCTAGGCATAAGGCAGGGGCACACGTGCGGGCTAGGCATAAGGCAGGGGCACAAGTGCGGGCTAGGAATAAGGCAGGGGCACAAGTGCGGGCTAGGCATAAGGAAGGGGCACAAGTGCGGGCTAGGCATAAGGCGGGGGCACAAGTGCGGGCTAGGCATAAGGCAGGGGCACAAGTGCTGGCTAGGCATAAGGCAGGGGCACAAGTGCTGGCTAGGCATATGGCAGGGGCACACGTGCTGGCTAGGCATAAGGCAGGGGCACACGTGCTGGCTAGGCATAAGGCAGGGGCACACGTGCTGGCTAGGCATAAGGCAGGGGCACACGTGCTGGCTAGGCATAAGGCAGGGGCACACGTGCTGGCTAGGCATAAGGCAGGGGCACACGTGCTGGCTAGGCATAAGGCAGGGGCACACGTGCTGGCTAGGCATATGGCAGGGGCACACGTGCTGGCTAGGCATAAGGCAGGGCCACACGTGCTGGCTAGGCATAAGGCAGGGCCACACGTGCTGGCTAGGCATAAGGCAGGGGCACACGTGCTGGCTAGGCATAAGGCAGGGGCACACGTGCTGGCTAGGCATAAGGCAGGGGCACACGTGCGGGCTAGGCATAAGGCAGGGGCACAAGTGCTGGCTAGGCATAAGGCAGGGGCACAAGTGCTGGCTAGGCATAAGGCAGGGGCACAAGTGCTGGCTAGGCATAAGGCAGGGGCACAAGTGCGGGCTAGGCATAAGGCAGGGGCACAAGTGCGGGCTAGGCATAAGGCAGGGGCACAAGTGCGGGCTAGGCATAAGGCAGGGGCACAAGTGCGGGCTAGGCATAAGGCAGGGGCACACGTGCTGGCTAGGCATAAGGCAGGGGCACACGTGCGGGCTAGGCATAAGGCAGGGGCACAAGTGCGGGCTAGCCATAAGGCAGGGGCACACGTGCTGGCTAGGCATAAGGCAGGGGCACACGTGCTGGCTAGGCATAAGGCAGGGGCACACGTGCTGGCTAGGCATAAGGCAGGGGCACACGTGCTGGCTAGGCATAAGGAAGGGGCACAAGTGCGGGCTAGGCATAAGGCAGGGGCACAAGTGCGGGCTAGGCATAAGGCAGGGGCACAAGTGCGGGCTAGGCATAAGGCAGGGGCACAAGTGCGGGCTAGGCATAAGGCAGGGGCACACGTGCTGGCTAGGCATAAGGCAGGGGCACACGTGCTGGCTAGGCATAAGGCAGGGGCACACGTGCGGGCTAGGCATAAGGCAGGGGCACAAGTGCGGGCTAGGCATAAGGCAGGGGCACAAGTGCAGGCTAGGCATAAGGCATGGGCACAAGTGCTGGCTAGGCATAAGGCATGGGCACAAGTGCTGGCTAGGCATAAGGCAGGGGCTCAAGTGCTGGCTAGGCATAAGGCAGGGGCACAAGTGCTGGCTAGGCATAAGGCAGGGGCACAAGTGCTGGCTAGGCATAAGGCAGGGGCACAAGTGCAGGCTAGGCATAAGGCAGGGGCACAAGTGCAGGCTAGGCATAAGGCAGGGGCACAAGTGCAGGCTAGGCATAAGGCAGGGGCACAAGTGCAGGGGCACAAGTGCAGGCTAGGCATAAGGCAGGGGCACAAGTGCAGGCTAGGCATAAGGCATGGGCACAAGTGCTGGCTAGGCATAAGGCAGGGGCTCAAGTGCTGGCTAGGCATAAGGCAGGGGCACAAGTGCTGGCTAGGCATAAGGCAGGGGCACAAGTGCTGGCTAGGCATAAGGCAGGGGCACAAGTGCTGGCTAGGCATAAGGCAGGGGCACAAGTGCGGGCTAGGCATAAGGCAGGGGCACAAGTGCAGGCTAGGCATAAGGCAGGGGCACAAGTGCAGGCTAGGCATAAGGCAGGGGCACAAGTGCAGGGGCACAAGTGCAGGCTAGGCATAAGGCAGGGGCACAAGTGCAGGCTAGGCATAAGGCATGGGCACAAGTGCTGGCTAGGCATAAGGCAGGGGCTCAAGTGCTGGCTAGGCATAAGGCAGGGGCACAAGTGCTGGCTAGGCATAAGGCAGGGGCACAAGTGCTGGCTAGGCATAAGGCAGGGGCACAAGTGCTGGCTAGGCATAAGGCAGGGGCACAAGTGCTGGCTAGGCATAAGGCAGGGGCACAAGTGCTGGCTAGGCATAAGGCAGGGGCCCAAGTGCTGGCTAGGCATAAGGCAGGGGCACAAGTGCTGGCTAGGCATAAGGCAGGGGCTCAAGTGCTGGCTAGGCATAAGGCAGGGGCTCAAGTGCTGGCTTGGCTTTAGGCAGGGGCACAAGTGCGGGCTAGGCTTTAGGCAGGGGCACAAGTGCAAACTAAGCATGAGGCAGAGGCACAAGTGCAAGCTAGGCATAAGGCAGGGGCACACGTGCTGGATAGGCATAAGGCAGGGGCACACGTGCTGGCTAGGCATAAGGCAGGGGCACACGTGCTGGCTAGGCATAAGGAAGGGGCACAAGTGCGGGCTAGGCATAAGGCAGGGGCACAAGTGCGGGCTAGGCATAAGGCAGGGGCACACGTGCGGGCTAGGCATAAGGCAGGGGCACAAGTGCGGGCTAGGAATAAGGCAGGGGCACAAGTGCGGGCTAGGCATAAGGCAGGGGCACAAGTGCGGGCTAGGCATAAGGCAGGGGCACACGTGCTGGCTAGGCATAAGGCAGGGGCACACGTGCTGGCTAGGCATAAGGCAGGGGCACACGTGCGGGCTAGGCATAAGGCAGGGGCACAAGTGCGGGCTAGGAATAAGGCAGGGGCACAAGTGCGGGCTAGGCATAAGGAAGGGGCACAAGTGCGGGCTAGGCATAAGGCAGGGGCACAAGTGCGGGCTAGGCATAAGGCAGGGGCACAAGTGCTGGCTAGGCATAAGGCAGGGGCACAAGTGCTGGCTAGGCATATGGCAGGGGCACACGTGCTGGCTAGGCATAAGGCAGGGGCACACGTGCTGGCTAGGCATAAGGCAGGGGCACACGTGCTGGCTAGGCATAAGGCAGGGGCACACGTGCTGGCTAGGCATAAGGCAGGGGCACACGTGCTGGCTAGGCATAAGGCAGGGGCACACGTGCTGGCTAGGCATAAGGCAGGGGCACACGTGCTGGCTAGGCATATGGCAGGGGCACACGTGCTGGCTAGGCATAAGGCAGGGCCACACGTGCTGGCTAGGCATAAGGCAGGGCCACACGTGCTGGCTAGGCATAAGGCAGGGGCACACGTGCTGGCTAGGCATAAGGCAGGGGCACACGTGCTGGCTAGGCATAAGGCAGGGGCACACGTGCGGGCTAGGCATAAGGCAGGGGCACAAGTGCTGGCTAGGCATAAGGCAGGGGCACAAGTGCTGGCTAGGCATAAGGCAGGGGCACAAGTGCTGGCTAGGCATAAGGCAGGGGCACAAGTGCGGGCTAGGCATAAGGCAGGGGCACAAGTGCGGGCTAGGCATAAGGCAGGGGCACAAGTGCGGGCTAGGCATAAGGCAGGGGCACAAGTGCGGGCTAGGCATAAGGCAGGGGCACACGTGCTGGCTAGGCATAAGGCAGGGGCACACGTGCGGGCTAGGCATAAGGCAGGGGCACAAGTGCGGGCTAGGCATAAGGCAGGGGCACAAGTGCGGGCTAGGCATAAGGCAGGGGCACAAGTGCGGGCTAGGCATAAGGCAGGGGCACACGTGCTGGCTAGGCATAAGGCAGGGGCACACGTGCTGGCTAGGCATAAGGCAGGGGCACACGTGCGGGCTAGGCATAAGGCAGGGGCACAAGTGCGGGCTAGGAATAAGGCAGGGGCACAAGTGCGGGCTAGGCATAAGGAAGGGGCACAAGTGCGGGCTAGGCATAAGGCAGGGGCACAAGTGCGGGCTAGGCATAAGGCAGGGGCACAAGTGCTGGCTAGGCATAAGGCAGGGGCACAAGTGCTGGCTAGGCATATGGCAGGGGCACACGTGCTGGCTAGGCATAAGGCAGGGGCACACGTGCTGGCTAGGCATAAGGCAGGGGCACACGTGCTGGCTAGGCATAAGGCAGGGGCACACGTGCTGGCTAGGCATAAGGCAGGGGCACACGTGCTGGCTAGGCATAAGGCAGGGGCACACGTGCTGGCTAGGCATAAGGCAGGGGCACACGTGCTGGCTAGGCATAAGGCAGGGGCACAAGTGCGGGCTAGGCATAAGGCAGGGGCACAAGTGCGGGCTAGGCATAAGGCAGGGGCACAAGTGCGGGCTAGGCATAAGGCAGGGGCACAAGTGCGGGCTAGGCATAAGGCAGGGGCACAAGTGCGGGCTAGGCATAAGGCAGGGGCACAAGTGCGGGCTAGGCATAAGGCAGGGGCACAAGTGCGGGCAAGGCATAAGGCAGGGGCACAAGTGCGGGCAAGGCATAAGGCAGGGGCACAAGTGCGGGCTAGGCATAAGGCAGGGGCACAAGTGCGGGCTAGGCATAAGGCAGGGGCACAAGTGCGGGCTAGGCATAAGGCAGGGGCACAAGTGCGGGCTAGGCATAAGGCAGGGGCACAAGTGCGGGCTAGGCATAAGGCAGGGGCACAAGTGCGGGCTAGGCATAAGGCAGGGGCACAAGTGCGGGCTAGGCATAAGGCAGGGGCACAAGTGCGGGCTAGGCATAAGGCAGGGGCACAAGTGCGGCTAGGCATAAGGCAGGGGCCCAAGTTCGGCTAGGCATACGGCAGGGGCACACGTGCTGGCTAGGCATAAGGCAGGGGCACACGTGCGGGCTAGGCATAAGGCAGGGGCACACGTGCGGGCTAGGCATAAGGCAGGGGCACACGTGCGGGCTAGGCATAAGGCAGGGGCACACGTGCGGGCTAGGCATAAGGCAGGGGCACACGTGCGGGCTAGGCATAAGGCAGGGGCACACGTGCGGGCTAGGCATAAGGCAGGGGCACACGTGCGGGCTAGGCATAAGGCAGGGGCACACGTGCGGGCTAGGCATAAGGCAGGGGCACACGTGCGGGCTAGGCATAAGGCAGGGGCACACGTGCGGGCTAGGCATAAGGCAGGGGCACAAGTGCGGGCTAGGCATAAGGCAGTGGCACACGTGCGGGCTAGGCATAAGGCAGGGGCACACGTGCGGGCTAGGCATAAGGCAGGGGCACACGTGCGGGCTAGGCATAAGGCAGGGGCACAAGTGCGGGCTAGGCATAAGGCAGGGGCACAAGTGCGGGCTAGGCATAAGGCAGGGGCACAAGTGCGGGCTAGGCATAAGGCAGGGGCACAAGTGCGGGCTAGGCATAAGGCAGGGGCACAAATGCGGGCTAGGCATAAGGCAGGGGCACAAGTGCGGGCTAGGCATAAGGCAGGGGCACAAGTGCGGGCTAGGCATAAGGCAGGGGCACAAGTTCGGGCTAGGCATAAGGCAGGGGCACAAGTGCGGGCTAGGCATAAGGCAGGGGCACACGTGCGGGCTAGGCATAAGGCAGGGGCACACGTGCGGGCTAGGCATAAGGCAGGGGCACACGTGCGGGCTAGGCATAAGGCAGGGGCACACGTGCGGGCTAGGCATAAGGCAGGGGCACACGTGCTGGCTAGGCATAAGGCAGGGGCACACGTGCTGGCTATGCATAAGGCAGGGGCACAAGTGCTGGCTAGGCATAAGGCAGGGGCACACGTGCTGGCTAGGCATAAGGCAGGGGCACACGTGCTGGCTAGGCATAAGGCAGGGGCACACGTGCTGGCTAGGCATAAGGCAGGGGCACACGTGCTGGCTAGGCATAAGGCAGGGGCACACGTGCTGGCTAGGCATAAGGCAGGGGCACACGTGCTGGCTAGGCATAAGGCAGGGGCACAAGTGCGGGCTAGGCATAAGGCAGGGGCACAAGTGCGGGCTAGGAATAAGGCAGGGGCACAAGTGCGGGCTAGGCATAAGGCAGGGGCACAAGTGCGGGCTAGGCATAAGGCAGGGGCACAAGTGCGGGCTAGGCATAAGGCAGGGGCACAAGTGCGGGCTAGGCATAAGGCAGGGGCACAAGTGCGGGCTAGGCATAAGGCAGGGGCACAAGTGCGGGCTAGGCATAAGGCAGGGGCACAAGTGCGGGCTAGGCATAAGGAAGGGGCACAAGTGCGGGCTAGGCATAAGGAAGGGGCACAAGTGCGGGCTAGGCATAAGGCAGGGGCACAAGTGCGGGCTAGGCATAAGGCAGGGGCACAAGTGCGGGCTAGGCATAAGGCAGGGGCACAAGTGCGGGCAAGGCATAAGGCAGGGGCACAAGTGCGGGCAAGGCATAAGGCAGGGGCACAAGTGCGGGCTAGGCATAAGGCAGGGGCACAAGTGCGGGCTAGGCATAAGGCAGGGGCACAAGTGCGGGCTAGGCATAAGGCAGGGGCACAAGTGCGGGCTAGGCATAAGGCAGGGGCACAAGTGCGGGCTAGGCATAAGGCAGGGGCACAAGTGCGGGCTAGGCATAAGGCAGGGGCACAAGTGCGGGCTAGGCATAAGGCAGGGGCACAAGTGCGGGCTAGGCATAAGGCAGGGGCACAAGTGCGGGCTAGGCATAAGGCAGGGGCACAAGTGCGGGCTAGGCATAAGGCAGGGGCACAAGTGCGGGCTAGGCATAAGGCAGGGGCACAAGTGCGGGCTAGGCATAAGGCAGGGGCACAAGTGCGGGCTAGGCATAAGGCAGGGGCACAAGTGCGGGCTAGGCATAAGGCAGGGGCCCAAGTGCGGGCTAGGCATAAGGCAGGGGCACTCGTGCTGGCTAGGCATAAGGCAGGGGCACACGTGCGGGCTAGGCATAAGGCAGGGGCACACGTGCGGGCTAGGCATAAGGCAGGGGCACACGTGCGGGCTAGGCATAAGGCAGGGGCACACGTGCGGGCTAGGCATAAGGCAGGGGCACAAGTGCGGGCTAGGCATAAGGCAGGGGCACAAGTGCGGGCTAGGCATAAGGCAGGGGCACAAGTGCGGGCTAGGCATAAGGCAGGGGCACAAGTGCGGGCTAGGCATAAGGCAGGGGCACAAGTGCGGGCTAGGCATAAGGCAGGGGCACAAGTGCGGGCTAGGCATAAGGCAGGGGCACAAATGCGGGCTAGGCATAAGGCAGGGGCACAAGTGCGGGCTAGGCATAAGGCAGGGGCACAAGTGCGGGCTAGGCATAAGGCAGGGGCACAAGTGCGGGCTAGGCATAAGGCAGGGGCACAAGTGCGGGCTAGGCATAAGGCAGGGGCACAAGTGCGGGCTAGGCATAAGGCAGGGGCACAAGTGCGGGCTAGGCATAAGGCAGGGGCACACGTGCGGGCTAGGCATAAGGCAGGGGCACACGTGGGGGCTAGGCATAAGGCAGGGGCACACGTGGGGGCTAGGCATAAGGCAGGGGCACACGTGCTGGCTAGGCATAAGGCAGGGGCACACGTGCTGGCTAGGCATAAGGCAGGGGCACACGTGCTGGCTAGGCATAAGGCAGGGGCACACGTGCTGGCTAGGCATAAGGCAGGGGCACACGTGCTGGCTAGGCATAAGGCAGGGGCACACGTGCTGGCTAGGCATAAGGCAGGGGCACACGTGCTGGCTAGGCATAAGGCAGGGGCACACGTGCTGGCTAGGCATAAGGCAGGGGCACACGTGCTGGCTAGGCATAAGGCAGGGGCACACGTGCTGGCTAGGCATATGGCAGGGGCACACGTGCTGGCTAGGCATAAGGCAGGGCCACACGTGCTGGCTAGGCATAAGGCAGGGCCACACGTGCTGGCTAGGCATAAGGCAGGGGCACACGTGCTGGCTAGGCATAAGGCAGGGGCACACGTGCGGGCTAGGCATAAGGCAGGGGCACAAGTGCTGGCTAGACATAAGGCAGGGGCACAAGTGCTGGCTAGGCATAAGGCAGGGGCACAAGTGCTGGCTAGGCATAAGGCAGGGGCACAAGTGCGGGCTAGGCATAAGGCAGGGGCACAAGTGCGGGCTAGGCATAAGGCAGGGGCACAAGTGCGGGCTAGGCATAAGGCAGGGGCACAACTGCGGGCTAGGCATAAGGCAGGGGCACAACTGCGGGCTAGGCATAAGGCAGGGGCACAACTGCGGGCTAGACATATGGCAGGGGCACAAGTGCGGGCTAGGCATAAGGCAGGGGCACAAGTGCGGGCTAGGCATAAGGCAGGGGCACAAGTGCGAGCTAGGCATAAGGCAGGGGCACAATTGCGGACTAGGCATAAGGCAGGGGCACAAGTGCGGGCTAGCCATAAGGCAGGGGCACAAGTGCGGGCTAGCCATAAGGCAGGGGCACAAGTGCTGGCTAGGCATAAGGCAGGGGCACAAGTGCAGGCTAGGCATAAGGGAGGGGCACAAGTGCAGGCTAGGCAAAAGGGAGGGGCACAAGTGCAGGCTAGGCATAAGGGAGGGGCACAAGTGCAGGCTAGGCATAAGGCAGGGGCATAAGGCAGGGGCACAAGTGCAGGCTAGGCATAAGGCAGGGGCACAAGTGCTGGCTAGGCATAAGGAAGGGGCACAAGTGCGGGCTAGGCATAAGGCAGGGGCACAAGTGCGGGCTAGGCATAAGGCAGGGGCACAAGTGCGGGCTAGGCATAAGGCAGGGGCACAAGTGCGGGCTAGGCATAAGGCAGGGGCACAAGTGCGGGCTAGGCATAAGGCAGGGGCACAAGTGCGGGCTAGGCATAAGGCAGGGGCACAAGTGCGGGCTAGGCATAAGGCAGGGGCACAAGTGCGGGCTAGGCATAAGGCAGGGGCACAACTGCGGGCTAGGCATAAGGCAGGGGCACAACTGCGGGCTAGGCATAAGGCAGGGGCACAACTGCGGGCTAGACATATGGCAGGGGCACAAGTGCGGGCTAGGCATAAGGCAGGGGCACAAGTGCGGGCTAGGCATAAGGCAGGGGCACAAGTGCGAGCTAGGCATAAGGCAGGGGCACAATTGCGGACTAGGCATAAGGCAGGGGCACAAGTGCGGGCTAGCCATAAGGCAGGGGCACAAGTGCGGGCTAGCCATAAGGCAGGGGCACAAGTGCTGGCTAGGCATAAGGCAGGGGCACAAGTGCAGGCTAGGCATAAGGGAGGGGCACAAGTGCAGGCTAGGCAAAAGGGAGGGGCACAAGTGCAGGCTAGGCATAAGGGAGGGGCACAAGTGCAGGCTAGGCATAAGGCAGGGGCATAAGGCAGGGGCACAAGTGCAGGCTAGGCATAAGGCAGGGGCACAAGTGCTGGCTAGGCATAAGGAAGGGGCACAAGTGCGGGCTAGGCATAAGGCAGGGGCACAAGTGCGGGCTAGGCATAAGGCAGGGGCACAAGTGCGGGCTAGGCATAAGGCAGGGGCACAAGTGCGGGCTAGGCATAAGGCAGGGGCACAAGTGCGGGCTAGGCATAAGGCAGGGGCACAAGTGCGGGCTAGGCATAAGGCAGGGGCACAAGTGCGGGCTAGGCATAAGGCAGGGGCACAAGTGCGGGCTAGGCATAAGGCAGGGGCACAAGTGCAGGCTAGGCATAAGGCAGGGGCACAAGTGCAGGGGCACAAGTGCAGGCTAGGCATAAGGCAGGGGCACAAGTGCAGGCTAGGCATAAGGCATGGGCACAAGTGCTGGCTAGGCATAAGGCAGGGGCTCAAGTGCTGGCTAGGCATAAGGCAGGGGCACAAGTGCTGGCTAGGCATAAGGCAGGGGCACAAGTGCTGGCTAGGCATAAGGCAGGGGCACAAGTGCTGGCTAGGCATAAGGCAGGGGCACAAGTGCTGGCTAGGCATAAGGCAGGGGCCCAAGTGCTGGCTAGGCATAAGGCAGGGGCACAAGTGCTGGCTAGGCATAAGGCAGGGGCTCAAGTGCTGGCTGGGCATAAGGCAGGGGCTCAAGTGCTGGCTGGGCATAAGGCAGGGGCTCAAGTGCTGGCTTGGCTTTAGGCAGGGGCTCAAGTGCTGGCTTGGCTTTAGGCAGGGGCACAAGTGCGGGCTAGGCTTTAGGCAGGGGCACAAGTGCAAACTAAGCATAAGGCAGAGGCACAAGTGCAAGCTAGGCATAAGGCAGGGGCACAAGTGATGGCTACACATAAGGCATACGGCTAACTCTTTGCACTCTTTGCATAAAGGGATAGGCACCCTTAGGGGTGAAGAGCTAGCTTTCACCCCTCTACTCTGTACTATGTTGTACAGTGCGTAGCCACTCCATAACCCCCATGCTCCAAGCGACCAGGCACATCTTGTCTGTTCTCCGTAAATGGGTAATGCCTTCGTCCCCAATTACAGTCGTGCATGTGCATACAGACGGGACAAGAGCGAAGAGCGTAAAGCCTGCCCTGTGTGCATAACCAACATGAAGCTAAAGACAAAAAAACAATAATGCAAGGGGCTCAAAAGTGCTGGCTAGGCATAAGGCAGGGGCACAAGTGCTGGCTAGGCATAAGGCAGGGGCACAAGTGCTGGCTAGGCATAAGGCAGGGGCACAAGTGCTGGCTAGGCATAAGGCAGGGGCACAAGTGCTGGCTAGGCATAAGGCAGGGGCACAAGTGCTGGCTAGGCATAAGGCAGGGGCACAAGTGCTGGCTAGGCATAAGGCAGGGGCACAAGTGCTGGCTAGGCATAAGGCAGGGGCACAAGTGCTGGCTAGGCATAAGGCAGGGGCACAAGTGCTGGCTAGGCATAAGGCAGGGGCACAAGTGCTGGCTAGGCATAAGGCAGGGGCACAAGTGCTGGCTAGGCATAAGGCAGGGGCACAAGTGCTGGCTAGGCATAAGGCAGGGGCACAAGTGCTGGCTAGGCATAAGGCAGGGGCACAAGTGCTGGCTAGGCATATGGCAGGGGCACACGTGCTGGCTAGGCATAAGGCAGGGGCACACGTGCTGGCTAGGCATAAGTCAGGGGCACACGTGCTGGCTAGGCATAAGGCAGGGGCACACGTGCTGGCTAGGCATAAGGCAGGGGCACACGTGCTGGCTAGGCATAAGGCAGGGGCACACGTGCTGGCTAGGCATAAGGCAGGGGCACAAGTGCTGGCTAGGCATAAGGCAGGGGCACAAGTGCTGGCTAGGCATATGGCAGGGGCACACGTGCTGGCTAGGCATAAGGCAGGGGCACACGTGCTGGCTAGGCATAAGGCAGGGGCACACGTGCTGGCTAGGCATAAGGCAGGGGCACACGTGCTGGCTAGGCATAAGGCAGGGGCACACGTGCTGGCTAGGCATAAGGCAGGGGCACACGTGCTGGCTAGGAATAAGGCAGGGGCACACGTGCTGGCTAGGCATAAGGCAGGGGCACACGTGCTGGCTAGGCATAAGGCAGGGGCACACGTGCTGGCTAGGCATAAGGCAGGGGCACAAGTGCGGGCTAGGCATAAGGCAGGGGCACAAGTGCGGGCTAGGCATAAGGCAGGGGCACAAGTGCGGGCTAGGCATAAGGAAGGGGCACAAGTGCGGGCTAGGCATAAGGCAGGGGCACAAGTGCGGGCTAGGCATAAGGCAGGGGCACAAGTGCGGGCAAGGCATAAGGCAGGGGCACAAGTGCGGGCAAGGCATAAGGCAGGGGCACAAGTGCGGGCAAGGCATAAGGCAGGGGCACAAGTGCGGGCTAGGCATAAGGCAGGGGCACAAGTGCGGGCTAGGCATAAGGCAGGGGCACAAGTGCGTGCTAGGCATAAGGCAGGGGCACAAGTGCGGGCTAGGCATAAGGCAGGGGCACAAGTGCGGGCTAGGCATAAGGCAGGGGCACAAGTGCGGGCTAGGCATAAGGCAGGGGCACAAGTGCGGGCTAGGCATAAGGCAGGGGCACAAGTGCGGGCTAGGCATAAGGCAGGGGCACAAGTGCGGCTAGGCATAAGGCAGGGGCCCAAGTGCGGGCTAGGCATAAGGCAGGGGCACACGTGCTGGCTAGGCATAAGGCAGGGGCACACGTGCGGGCTAGGCATAAGGCAGGGGCACACGTGCGGGCTAGGCATAAGGCAGGGGCACACGTGCGGGCTAGGAATAAGGCAGGGGCACACGTGCGGGCTAGGAATAAGGCAGGGGCACACGTGCGGGCTAGGCATAAGGCAGGGGCACACGTGCGGGCTAGGCATAAGGCAGGGGCACAAGTGCGGGCTAGGCATAAGGCAGGGGCACAAGTGCGGGCTAGGCATAAGGCAGGGGCACAAGTGCGGGCTAGGCATAAGGCAGGGGCACAAGTGCGGGCTAGGCATAAGGCAGGGGCACAAGTGCGGGCTAGGCATAAGGCAGGGGCACAAGTGCGGGCTAGGCATAAGGCAGGGGCACAAGTGCGGGCTAGGCATAAGGCAGGGGCACAAGTGCGGGCTAGGCATAAGGCAGGGGCACAAGTGCGGGCTAGGCATAAGGCAGGGGCACAAGTGCGGGCTAGGCATAAGGCAGGGGCACAAGTGCGGGCTAGGCATAAGGCAGGGGCACAAGTGCGGGCTAGGCATAAGGCAGGGGCACAAGTGCGGGCTAGGCATAAGGCAGGGGCACAAGTGCGGGCTAGGCATAAGGCAGGGGCACAAGTGCGGGCTAGGCATAAGGCAGGGGCACAAGTGCGGGCTAGGCATAAGGCAGGGGCACAAGTGCGGGCTAGGCATAAGGCAGGGGCACAAGTGCGGGCTAGGCATAAGGCAGGGGCACAAGTGCGGGCTAGGCATAAGGCAGGGGCACACGTGCGGGCTAGGCATAAGGCAGGGGCACACGCGCGGGCTAGGCATAAGGCAGGGGCACACGCGCGGGCTAGGCATAAGGCAGGGGCACACGCGCAGGCTAGGCATAAGGCAGGGGCACACGCGCTGGCTAGGCATAAGGCAGGGGCACACGCGCTGGCTAGGCATAAGGCAGGGGCACACGCGCTGGCTAGGCATAAGGCAGGGGCACACGCGCTGGCTAGGCATAAGGCAGGGGCACACGCGCTGGCTAGGCATAAGGCAGGGGCACACGCGCTGGCTAGGCATAAGGCAGGGGCACACGCGCTGGCTAGGCATAAGGCAGGGGCACAAGTGCGGGCTAGGCATAAGGCAGGGGCACAAGTGCGGGCTAGGAATAAGGCAGGGGCACAAGTGCGGGCTAGGCATAAGGCAGGGGCACAAGTGCGGGCTAGGCATAAGGCAGGGGCACAAGTGCGGGCTAGGCATAAGGCAGGGGCACAAGTGCGGGCTAGGCATAAGGCAGGGGCACAAGTGCGGGCTAGGCATAAGGCAGGGGCACAAGTGCGGGCTAGGAATAAGGCAGGGGCACAAGTGCGGGCTAGGCATAAGGCAGGGGCACAAGTGCGGGCAAGGCATAAGGCAGGGGCACAAGTGCGGGCTAGGCATAAGGCAGGGGCACAAGTGCGGGCTAGGCATAAGGCAGGGGCACAAGTGCGGGCTAGGCATAAGGCAGGGGCACAAGTGCGGGCTAAGGCATAAGGCAGGGGCACAAGTGCGGGCTAGGCATAAGGCAGGGGCACAAGTGCGGGCTAGGCATAAGGCAGGGGCACAAGTGCGGGCTAGGCATAAGGCAGGGGCACAAGTGCGGCTAGGCATAAGGCAGGGGCCCAAGTGCGGGCTAGGCATAAGGCAGGGGCACACGTGCTGGCTAGGCATAAGGCAGGGGCACACGTGCGGGCTAGGCATAAGGCAGGGGCACACGTGCGGGCTAGGCATAAGGCAGGGGCACACGTGCGGGCTAGGCATAAGGCAGGGGCACACGTGCGGGCTAGGCATAAGGCAGGGGCACAAGTGCGGGCTAGGCATAAGGCAGGGGCACAAGTGCGGGCTAGGCATAAGGCAGGGGCACAAGTGCGGGCTAGGCATAAGGCAGGGGCACAAGTGCGGGCTAGGCATAAGGCAGGGGCACAAGTGCGGGCTAGGCATAAGGCAGGGGCACAAGTGCGGGCTAGGCATAAGGCAGGGGCACAAGTGCGGGCTAGGCATAAGGCAGGGGCACAAGTGCGGGCTAGGCATAAGGCAGGGGCACAAGTGCGGGCTAGGCATAAGGCAGGGGCACAAGTGCGGGCTAGGCATAAGGCAGGGGCACAAGTGCGGGCTAGGCATAAGGCAGGGGCACAAGTGCGGGCTAGGCATAAGGCAGGGGCACAAGTGCGGGCTAGGCATAAGGCAGGGGCACAAGTGCGGGCTAGGCATAAGGCAGGGGCACAAGTGCGGGCTAGGCATAAGGCAGGGGCACACGTGCGGGCTAGGCATAAGGCAGGGGCACACGTGCGGGCTAGGCATAAGGCAGGGGCACACGTGCGGGCTAGGCATAAGGCAAGGGCACAAGTGCTGGCTAGGCATAAGGCAGGGGCACAAGTGCGGGCTAGGCATAAGGCAGGGGCACAACTGCAGGCTAGGCATAAGGCAGGGGCACAACTGCGGGCTAGGCATAAGGCAGGGGCACAACTGCGGGCTAGGCATATGGCAGGGGCACAAGTGCGGGCTAGGCATAAGGCAGGGGCACAAGTGCGGGCTAGGCATAAGGCAGGGGCACAAGTGCGGGCTAGGCATAAGGCAGGGGCACAATTGCAGACTAGGCATAAGGCAGGGGCACAAGTGCGGGCTAGCCATAAGGCAGGGGCACAAGTGCGGGCTAGGCATAAGGCAGGGGCACAAGTGCTGGCTAGGCATAAGGCAGGGGCACAAGTGCAGGCTAGGCATAAGGGAGGGGCACAAGTGCAGGCTAGGCAAAAGGGAGGGGCACAAGTGCAGGCTAGGCATAAGGGAGGGGCACAAGTGCAGGCTAGGCATAAGGCAGGGGCATAAGGCAGGGGCACAAGTGCAGGCTAGGCATAAGGCAGGGGCACAAGTGCTGGCTAGGCATAAGGAAGGGGCACAAGTGCGGGCTAGGCATAAGGCAGGGGCACAAGTGCGGGCTAGGCATAAGGCAGGGGCACAAGTGCGGGCTAGGCATAAGGCAGGGGCACAAGTGCGGGCTAGGCATAAGGCAGGGGCACAAGTGCGGGCTAGGCATAAGGCAGGGGCACAAGTGCGGGCTAGGCATAAGGCAGGGGCACAAGTGCGGGCTAGGCATAAGGCAGGGGCACAAGTGCGGGCTAGGCATAAGGCAGGGGCACAAGTGCAGGGGCACAAGTGCAGGCTAGGCATAAGGCAGGGGCACAAGTGCAGGCTAGGCATAAGGCATGGGCACAAGTGCTGGCTAGGCATAAGGCAGGGGCTCAAGTGCTGGCTAGGCATAAGGCAGGGGCACAAGTGCTGGCTAGGCATAAGGCAGGGGCACAAGTGCTGGCTAGGCATAAGGCAGGGGCACAAGTGCTGGCTAGGCATAAGGCAGGGGCTCAAGTGCTGGCTAGGCATAAGGCAGGGGCCCAAGTGCTGGCTAGGCATAAGGCAGGGGCACAAGTGCTGGCTAGGCATAAGGCAGGGGCTCAAGTGCTGGCTAGGCATAAGGCAGGGGCTCAAGTGCTGGCTTGGCTTTAGGCAGGGGCACAAGTGCGGGCTAGGCTTTAGGCAGGGGCACAAGTGCAAACTAAGCATAAGGCAGAGGCACAAGTGCAAGCTAGGCATAAGGCAGGGGCACAAGTGATGGCTACACATAAGGCATACGGCTAACTCTTTGCACTCTTTGCATAAAGGGATAGGCACCCTTAGGGGTGAAGAGCTAGCTTTCACCCCTCTACTCTGTACTATGTTGTACAGTGCGGAGCCACTCCATAACCCCCATGCTCCAAGCGACCAGGCACATCTTGTCTGTCCTCCGTAAATGGGTAATGCCTTCGTCCCCAATTACAGTCGTGCATGTGCATACAGACGGGACAAGAGCGAAGAGCGTAAAGCCTGCCCTGTGTGCATAACCAACATGAAGCTAAAGACAAAAAAACAATAATGCAAGGGGCTCAAAAGTGCTGGCTAGGCATAAGGCAGGGGCACAAGTGCTGGCTAGGCATAAGGCAGGGGCACAAGTGCTGGCTAGGCATAAGGCAGGGGCACAAGTGCTGGCTAGGCATAAGGCAGGGGCACAAGTGCTGGCTAGGCATAAGGCAGGGGCACAAGTGCTGGCTAGGCATAAGGCAGGGGCACAAGTGCTGGCTCTGCATAAGGCAGCGGCACAAGTGCTGGCTATGCATAAGGCAGGGGCACAAGTGCTGGCTAGGCATAAGGCAGGGGCACAAGTGCTGGCTAGGCATAAGGCAGGGGCACAAGTGCTGGCTAGGCATAAGGCAGGGGCACAAGTGCTGGCTAGGCATAAGGCAGGGGCACAAGTGCTGGCTAGGCATAAGGCAGGGGCAAAAGTGCTGGCTAGGCATAAGGCAGGGGCACAAGTGCTGGCTAGGCATAAGGCAGGGGCACAAGTGCTGGCTAGACTTAAGGCAGGGGCACAAGTGCTGGCTAGGCATAAGGCAGGGGCACAAGTGCTGGCTAGGCATAAGGCAGGGGCACAAGTGCTGGCTAGGCATAAGGCAGGGGCACAAGTGCTGGCTAGGCATAAGGCAGGGGCACAAGTGCTGGCTAGGCATAGGGCAGGGGCACAAGTGCGGGCTAGGCATAAGGCAGGGGCACAAGTGCGGGCTAGGAATAAGGCAGGGGCACAAGTGCGGGCTAGGCATAAGGCAGGGGCACAAGTGCGGGCTAGGCATAAGGCAGGGGCACAAGTGCGGGCTAGGCATAAGGCAGGGGCACAAGTGCGGGCTAGGCATAAGGCAGGGGCACAAGTGCGGGCTAGGCATAAGGCAGGGGCACAAGTGCGGGCTAGGCATAAGGCAGGGGCACAAGTGCGGGCTAGGCATAAGGCAGGGGCACAAGTGCGGGCTAGGCATAAGGCAGGGGCACAAGTGCGGGCTAGGCATAAGGCAGGGGCACAAGTGCGGGCTAGGCATAAGGCAGGGGCACAAGTGCGGGCAAGGCATAAGGCAGGGGCACAAGTGCGGGCAAGGCATAAGGCAGGGGCACAAGTGCGGGCTAGGCATAAGGCAGGGGCACGAGTGCTGGCTAGGCATAAGGCAGGGGCACGAGTGCTGGCTAGGCATAAGGCAGGGGCACAAGTGCGGGTTAGGCATAAGGCAGGGGCACAAGTGCGGGCTAGGCATAAGGCAGGGGCACAAGTGCTGGCTAGGCATAAGGCAGGGGCACAAGTGCGGGCTAGGCATAAGGCAGGGGCACAAGTGCGGGCTAGGCATAAGGCAGGGGCACAAGTGCGGGCTAGGCATAAGGCAGGGGCACAAGTGCGGGCTAGGCATAAGGCAGGGGCACAAGTGCGGGCTAGGCATAAGGCAGGGGCACAAGTGCGGGCTAGGCATAAGGCAGGGGCACAAGTGCGGGCTAGGCATAAGGCAGGGGCACAAGTGCGGGCTAGGCATAAGGCAGGGGCACAAGTGCGGGCTAGGCATAAGGCAGGGGCACAAGTGCGGGCTAGGCATAAGGCAGGGGCACAAGTGCGGGCTAGGCATAAGGCAGGGGCACAAGTGCGGGCTAGGCATAAGGCAGGGGCACAAGTGCGGGCAAGGCATAAGGCAGGGGCACAAGTGCGGGCAAGGCATAAGGCAGGGGCACAAGTGCGGGCTAGGCATAAGGCAGGGGCACGAGTGCTGGCTAGGCATAAGGCAGGGGCACGAGTGCTGGCTAGGCATAAGGCAGGGGCACAAGTGCGGGCTAGGCATAAGGCAGGGGCACAAGTGCGGGGTAGGCATAAGGCAGGGGCACAAGTGCGGGCTAGGCATAAGGCAGGGGCACAAGTGCTGGCTAGGCATAAGGCAGGGGCACAAGTGCGGGCTAGGCATAAGGCAGGGGCACAAGTGCGGGCTAGGCATAAGGCAGGGGCACAAGTGCGGGCTAGGCATAAGGCAGGGGCACAAGTGCGGCTAGGCATAAGGCAGGGGCACAAGTGCGGGCTAGGCATAAGGCAGGGGCACACGTGCTGGCTAGGCCATAAGGCAGGGGCACAAGTGCAGGCTAGGCATAAGGCAGGGGCACATAAGGCAGGGGCACACGTGCTGGCTAGGCCATAAGGCAGGGGCACAAGTGCGGCTAGGCATAAGGCAGGGGCACAGGTGCGGCTAGGCATAAGGCAGGGGCACAAGTGCGGGCTAGGCATAAGGCAGGGGCACACGTGCTGGCTAGGCCATAAGGCAGGGGCACAAGTGCAGGCTAGGCATAAGGCAGGGGCACAAGTGCAGGCTAGGCATAAGGCAGGGGCACAAGTGCAGGCTAGGCATAAGGCAGGGGCACAAGTGCAGCTAGGCATAAGGCAGGGGCACAAGTGCAGGCTAGGCATAAGGCAGGGGCACAAGTGCAGGCTAGGCATAAGGCAGGGGCACACGTGCTGGCTAGGCATAAGGCAGGGGCACACGTGCTGGCTAGGCATAAGGCAGGGGCACACGTGCTGGCTAGGCATAAGGCAGGGGCACACGTGCTGGCTAGGCATAAGGCAGGGGCACACGTGCTGGCTAGGCATAAGGCAGGGGCACACGTGCTGGCTAGGCATAAGGCAGGGGCACACGTGCTGGCTAGGCATAAGGCAGGGGCACACGTGCTGGCTAGGCATAAGGCAGGGGCACACGTGCTGGCTAGGCATAAGGCAGGGGCACACGTGCTGGCTAGGCATAAGGCAGGGGCACACGTGCTGGCTAGGCATATGGCAGGGGCACAAGTGCGGGCTAGGCATAAGGCAGGGGCACAAGTGCGGGCTAGGAATAAGGCAGGGGCACAAGTGCGGGCTAGGCATAAGGCAGGGGCACAAGTGCGGGCTAGGCATAAGGCAGGGGCACAAGTGCGGGCTAGGCATAAGGCAGGGGCACAAGTGCGGGCTAGGCATAAGGCAGGGGCACAAGTGCGGGCTAGGCATAAGGCAGGGGCACAAGTGCGGGCTAGGCATAAGGCAGGGGCACAAGTGCGGGCTAGGCATAAGGCAGGGGCACAAGTGCGGCTAGGAATAAGGCAGGGGCACACGTGCCAGCTAGGCATAAGGCAGGGGCACACGTGCGGGCTAGGCATAAGGCAGGGGCACACGTGCGGGCTAGGCATAAGGCAGGGGCACAAGTGCGGGCTAGGCATAAGGCAGGGGCACACGTGCTGGCTAGGCATAAGGCAGGGGCACACGTTCGGGCTAGGCATAAGGCAGGGGCACACGTGCGGGCTAGGCATAAGGCAGGGGCACACGTGCGGGCTAGGCATAAGGCAGGGGCACAAGTGCGGGCTAGGCATAAGGCAGGGGCACAAGTGCGGGCTAGGCATAAGGCAGGGGCACAAGTGCGGGCTAGGCATAAGGCAGGGGCACAAGTGCGGGCTAGGCATAAGGCAGGGGCACAAGTGCGGGCTAGGCATAAGGCAGGGGCACAAGTGCGGGCTAGGCATAAGGCAGGGGCACAAGTGCGGGCTAGGCATAAGGCAGGGGCACAAGTGCGGGCTAGGCATAAGGCAGGGGCACAAGTGCGGGCTAGGCATAAGGCAGGGGCACAAGTGCGGGCTAGGCATAAGGCAGGGGCACAAGTGCGGGCTAGGCATAAGGCAGGGGCACAAGTGCGGGCTAGGCATAAGGCAGGGGCACACGTGCGGGCTAGCCATAAGGCAGGGGCACACGTGCGGGCTAGGCATAAGGCAGGGGCACACGTGCGGGCTAGGCATAAGGCAGGGGCACACGTGCGGGCTAGGCATAAGGCAGGGGCACACGTGCGGGCTAGGCATAAGGCAGGGGCACACGTGCTGGCTAGGCATAAGGCAGGGGCACACGTGCTGGCTAGGCATAAGGCAGGGACACACGTGCTGGCTAGGCATAAGGCAGGGGCACACGTGCTGGCTAGGCATAAGGCAGGGGCACACGTGCTGGCTAGGCATAAGGCAGGGGCACACGTGCTGGCTAGGCATAAGGCAGGGGCACACGTGCTGGCTAGGCATAAGGCAGGGGCACACGTGCTGGCTAGGCATAAGGCAGGGGCACACGTGCTGGCTAGGCATAAGGCAGGGGCACACGTGCTGGCTAGGCATAAGGCAGGGGCACACGTGCTGGCTAGGCATAAGGCAGGGGCACACGTGCTGGCTAGGCATAAGGCAGGGGCACACGTGCTGGCTAGGCATAAGGCAGGGGCACACGTGCTGGCTAGGCATAAGGCAGGGGCACACGTGCTGGCTAGGCATAAGGCAGGGCCACACGTGCTGGCTAGGCATAAGGCAGGGGCACAAGTGCGGGCTAGGCATAAGGCAGGGGCACAAGTGCGGGCTAGGCATAAGGCAGGGGCACAAGTGCGGGCTAGGCATAAGGCAGGGGCACAAGTGCTGGCTAGGCATAAGGCAGGGGCACAAGTGCGGGCTAGGCATAAGGCAGGGGCACAAGTGCGGGCTAGGCATAAGGCAGGGGCACAAGTGCGGGCTAGGCATAAGGCAGGGGCACAAGTGCAGACTAGGCATAAGGCAGGGGCACAAGTGCGGCTAGGCATAAGGCAGGGGCCCAAGTGCGGGCTAGGCATAAGGCAGGGGCACACGTGCGGGCTAGGCATAAGGCAGGGGCACACGTGCGGGCTAGGCATAAGGCAGGGGCACACGTGCGGGCTAGGCATAAGGCAGGGGCACACGTGCGGGCTAGGCATAAGGCAGGGGCACAAGTGCGGGCTAGGCATAAGGCAGGGGCACAAGTGCGGGCTAGGCATAAGGCAGGGGCACAAGTGCGGGCTAGGCATAAGGCAGGGGCACAAGTGCGGGCTAGGCATAAGGCAGGGGCACAAGTGCGGGCTAGGCATAAGGCAGGGGCACAAGTGCGGGCTAGGCATAAGGCAGGGGCACAAGTGCGGGCTAGGCATAAGGCAGGGGCACAAGTGCGGGCTAGGCATAAGGCAGGGGCACAAGTGCGGGCTAGGCATAAGGCAGGGGCACAAGTGCGGGCTAGGCATAAGGCAGGGGCACAAGTGCGGGCTAGGCATAAGGCAGGGGCATAAGGCAGGGGCACAAGTGCGGGCTAGGCATAAGGCAGGGGCATAAGGCAGGGGCACAAGTGCGGGCTAGGCATAAGGCAGGGGCACAAGTGCGGGCTGGGCACAAGTGCGGGCTAGGCATAAGGCAGGGGCACAAGTGCGGGCTAGGCATAAGGCAGGGGCACACGTGCGGGCTAGGCATAAGGCAGGGGCACACGTGCGGGCTAGGCATAAGGCAGGGGCACACGTGCTGGCTAGGCATAAGGCAGGGGCACACGTGCTGGCTAGGCATAAGGCAGGGGCACACGTGCTGGCTAGGCATAAGGCAGGGGCACACGTGCTGGCTAGGCATAAGGCAGGGGCACACGTGCTGGCTAGGCATAAGGCAGGGGCACACGTGCTGGCTAGGCATAAGGCAGGGGCACACGTGCTGGCTAGGCACAAGGCAGGGGCACACGTGCTGGCTAGGCACAAGGCAGGGGCACACGTGCTGGCTAGGCATAAGGCAGGGGCACACGTGCGGGCTAGGCATAAGGCAGGGGCACAAGTGCGGGCTAGGCATAAGGCAGGGGCACAAGTGCGGGCTAGGCATAAGGCAGGGGCACAAGTGCGGGCTAGGCATAAGGCAGAGGCACAAGTGCTGGCTAGGCATAAGGCAGGGGCACAAGTGCTGGCTAGGCATAAGGCAGGGGCACAAGTGCGGGCTAGGCATAAGGCAGGGGCACAAGTGCGGGCTAGGCATAAGGCAGGGGCACAAGTGCGGGCTAGGCATAAGGCAGGGGCACAAGTGCGGGCAAGGCATAAGGCAGGGGCACAAGTGCGGGCTAGGCATAAGGCAGGGGCACAAGTGCGGGCTAGGCATAAGGCAGCGGCACAAGTGATGGCTAGGCATAAGGCAGGGGCACAAGTGCTGGCTAGGCATAAGGCAGGGGCACAAGTGCTGACTAGGCATAAGGCAGGGCCACAAGTGCAGGCTAGGCATAAGGCAGGGCCACAAGTGCAGGCTAGGCATAAGGCAGGGCCACAAGTGCAGGCTAGGCATAAGGCAGGGCCACAAGTGCAGGCTAGGCATAAGGCAGGGGCACAAGTGCTGGATAGGCATAAGGCAGGGGCACAAGTGCTGGCTAGGCATAAGGCAGGGGCTCAAGTGCTGGCTAGGCATAAGGCAGGGGCACAAGTGCTGGCTAGGCATAAGGCAGGGGCACAAGTGCTGGCTAGGCATAAGGCAGGGGCACAAGTGCTGGCTAGGCATAAGGCAGGGGCACAAGTCCTGACTAGGCATAAGGCAGGGGCACCTATGCAGGCTAGGCTTAAGGCAGGGGCACAAGTGATGGCTACACATAAGGCATACGGCTAACTCTTTGCACTCTTTGCATAAAGGGATAGGCACCCTTAGGGGTGAAGAGCTAGCTTTCACCCCTCTACTCTGTACTATGTTGTACAGTGCGGAGCCACTCCATAACCCCCATGCTCCAAGCGACCAGGCACATCTTGTCTGTCCTCCGTAAATGGGTAATGCCTTCGTCCCCAATTACAGTCGTGCATGTGCATACAGACGGGACAAGAGCTTAGAGCGTAAAGCCTGCCCTGTGTGCATAACCAACATGAAGCTAAAGACAAAAAAACAATAATGCAAGGGGCTCAAAAGTGCTGGCTAGGCATAAATCAGGGGCACAAGTGCTGGCTAGACATAAGGCAGGGGCACAAGTGCTGGCTAGGCATAAGGCAGGGGCACAAGTGCTGGCTAGGCATAAGGCAGGGGCACAAGTGCTGGCTAGGCATAAGGCAGGGGCACAAGTGCTGGCTAGGCATAAGGCAGGGGCACAAGTGCTGGCTAGACTTAAGGCAGAGGCACAAGTGCTGGCTAGACTTAAGGCAGGGGCACAAGTGCTGGCTAGGCATAAGGCAGGGGCACAAGTGCAGGCTAGGCCATAAGGCAGGGGCACAAGTGCAGGCTAGGCATAAGGCAGGGGCACAAGTGCAGGCTAAGCATAAGGCAGGGGCACAAGTGCGGGCTAGGCATAAGGCAGGGGCACAAGTGCGGGCTAGGCATAAGGCAGGGGCACAAGTGCGGGCTAGGCATAAGGCAGGGGCACAAGTGCGGGCTAGGCATAAGGCAGGGGCACAAGTGCGGGCTAGGCATAAGGCAGGGGCACAAGTGCGGGCTAGGCATAAGGCAGGGGCACAAGTGCGGGCTAGGCATAAGGCAGGGGCACAAGTGCGGGCTAGGCATAAGGCAGGGGCACAAGTGCGGGCTAGGCATAAGGCAGGGGCACAAGTGCGGGCTAGGCATAAGGCAGGGGCACAAGTGCGGGCTAGGCATAAGGCAGAGGCACAAGTGCGGGCTAGGCATAAGGCAGGGGCACAAGTGCGGGCTAGGCATAAGGCAAGGGCACAAGTGCGGCCTAGGCATAAGGCAGGGGCACAAGTGCGGGCTAGGCATAAGGCAGGGGCACAAGTGCGGGCTAGGCATAAGGCAGGGGCACGAGTGCGGGCTAGGCATAAGGCAGGGGCACGAGTGCGGGCTAGGCATAAGGCAGGGGCACTAGTGCGGGCTAGGCATAAGGCAGGGGCACAAGTGCGGGCTAGGCATAAGGCAGGGGCACAAGTGCGGGCTAGGCATAAGGCAGGGGCACAAGTGCGGGCTAGGCATAAGGCAGGGGCACACGTGCGGGCTAGGCATAAGGCAGGGGCACACGTGCTGGCTAGGCATAAGGCAGGGGCACACGTGCTGGCTAGGCATAAGGCAGGGGCACACGTGCTGGCTAGGCATAAGGCAGGGGCACAAGTGCGGGCTAGGCATAAGGCAGGGGCACAAGTGCGGGCTAGGCATAAGGCAGGGGCACAAGTGCGGGCTAGGCATAAGGCAGGGGCACAAGTGCGGGCTAGGCATAAGTCAGGGGCACAAGTGCGGGCTAGGCATAAGGCAGGGGCACAAGTGCGGGCTAGGCATAAGGCAGGGGCACAAGTGCGGGCTAGGCATAAGGCAGGGGCACAAGTGCGGGCTAGGCATAAGGCAGGGGCACAAGTGCGGGCTAGGCATAAGGCAGGGGCACAAGTGCGGGCTAGGCATAAGGCAGGGGCACAAGTGCGGGCTAGGCATAAGGCAGGGGCACAAGTGCGGGCTAGGCATAAGGCAGGGGCACAAGTGCAGGCTAGGTATAAGGCAGGGGCACAAGTGCTGGCTAGGCATAAGGCAGGGGCACAAGTGCTGGCTAGGCATAAGGCAGGGGCACAAGTGCGGGCTAGACTTTAGGCAGGGGCACAAGAGCAAACTAAGCATAAGGCAGAGGCACAAGTGCAAGCTAGGCATAAGGCAGGGGCACCTATGCAGGCTAGGCTTAAGGCAGGGGCACAAGTGATGGCTACACATAAGGCATACGGCTAACTCTTTGCACTCTTTGCATAAAGGGATAGGCACCCTTAGGGGTGAAGAGCTAGCTTTCACCCCTCTACTCTGTACTTTGTTGTACAGTGCGGAGCCACTCCATAACCCCCATGCTCCAAGCGACCAGGCACATCTTGTCTGTCCTCCGTAAATGGGTAATGCCTTCGTCCCCAATTACAGTCGTGCATGTGCATTCAGACGGGACAAGAGCGAAGAGCGTAAAGCCTGCCCTGTGTGCATAACCAACATGAAGCTAAAGACAATAATACAAGGGGCTCAAAAGTGCTGGCTAGGCATAAGGCAGGGGCACAAGTGCTGGCTAGGCATAAGGCAGGGGCACAAGTGCTGGCTAGGCATAAGGCAGGGGCACAAGTGCTGGCTAGGCATAAGGCAGGGGCACAAGTGCTGGCTAGGCATAAGGCAGGGGCACAAGTGCTGGCTAGGCATAAGGCAGGGGCACAAGTGCTGGCTAGGCATAAGGCAGGGGCACAAGTGCTGGCTAGGCATAAGGCAGGGGCACAAGTGCTGGCTAGGCATAAGGCAGGGGCACAAGTGCTGGCTAGGCATAAGGCAGGGGCACAAGTGCTGGCTAGGCATAAGGCAGGGGCACAAGTGCTGGCTAGGCATAAGGCAGGGGCACAAGTGCTGGCTAGGCATAAGGCAGGGGCACAAGTGCTGGCTAGGCATAAGGCAGGGGCAAAAGTGCTGGCTAGGCATAAGGCAGGGGCACAAGTGCTGGCTAGGCATAAGGCAGGGGCACAAGTGCTGGCTAGGCATAAGGCAGGGGCACAAGTGCTGGCTAGGCATAAGGCAGGGGCACAAGTGCTGGCTAGGCATAAGGCAGGGGCACAAGTGCTGGCTAGGCATAAGGCAGGGGCACAAGTGCTGGCTAGGCATAAGGCAGGGGCACAAGTGCTGGCTAGGCATAAGGCAGGGGCACAAGTGCAGGCTAGGCATAAGGCAGGGGCACAAGTGCAGGCTAGGCATAAGGCAGGGGCACAAGTGCGGGCTAGGCATAAGGCAGGGGCACAAGTGCGGGCTAGGCATAAGGCAGGGGCACAAGTACGGGCTAGGCATAAGGCAGGGGCACAAGTGCGGGCTAGGCATAAGGCAGGGGCACAAGTGCTGGCTAGGCATAAGGCAGGGGCACAAGTGCTGGCTAGGCATAAGGCAGGGGCACAAGTGCTGGCTAGGCATAAGGCAGGAGCACAAGTGCTGGCTAGGCTTTAGGCAGGGGCACAAGAGCTGGCTAGGCTTTAGGCAGGGGCACAAGTGCGGGCTAGGCTTTAGGCGGGGGCACAAGTGCAAACAAAGCATAAGGCAGAGGCACAAGTGCAAGCTAAGCATAAGGCAGGGGCACCTATGCAGGCTAGGCTTAAGGCAGTGGCACAAGTGATGGCTAGGCATAAGGCAGGAGCACAAGTGCTGGCTACACATTAGACATACGGCTAACTCTTTGCACTCTTTGCATAAAGGGATAGGCACCCTTAGGGGTGAAGAGCTAGCTTTCACCCCTCTAATCTGTACTATGTTGTACAGTGCGGAGCCACTCCATAACCCCCATGCTCCAAGCGACCAGGCACATCTTGTCTGTCCTCCGTAAATGGGTAATGCCTTCGTCCCCAATTACAGTCGTGCATGTGCATACAGACGGGACAAGAGCGAAGAGCGTAAAGCCTGCCCTGTGTGCATAACCAACATGAAGCTAAAGACAAAAAAACAATAATGCAAGGGGCTCAAAAGTGCTGGCTAGGCATAAGGCAGGGGCACAAGTGCTGGCTAGGCATAAGGCAGGGGCACAAGTGCTGGCTAGGCATAAGGCAGGGGCACAAGTGCTGGCTAGGCATAAGGCAGGGGCACAAGTGCTGGCTAGGCATAAGGCAGGGGCACAAGTGCTGGCTAGGCATAAGGCAGGGGCACAAGTGCTGGCTAGGCATAAGGCAGGGGCACAAGTGCTGGCTAGGCATAAGGCAGGGGCACAAGTGCTGGCTAGGCATAAGGCAGGGGCACAAGTGCTGGCTAGGCATCAGGCAGGGGCACAAGTGCTGGCTAGGCATAAGGCAGGGGCACAAGTGCTGGCTAGGCATAAGGCAGGGGCACAAGTGCTGGCTAGGCATAAGGCAGGGGCACAAGTGCTGGCTAGGCATAAGGCAGGGGCACAAGTGCTGGCTAGGCATAAGGCAGGCGCACAAGTGCTGGCTAGACTTAAGGCAGGGGCACAAGTGCTGGCTAGGCATAAGGCAGGGGCACAAGTGCTGGCTAGGCATAAGGCAGGGGCACAAGTGCTGGCTAGGCATAAGGCAGGGGCACAAGTGCTGGCTAGGCATAAGGCAGGGGCACAAGTGCTGGCTAGGCATAAGGCAGGGGCACAAGTGCTGGCTAGGCATAAGGCAGGGGCACAAGTGCAGGCTAGGCCATAAGGCAGGGGCACAAGTGCAGGCTAGGCATAAGGCAGGGGCACAAGTGCAGGCTAGGCATAAGGCAGGGGCACAAGTGCAGGCTAGGCATAAGGCAGGGGCACAAGTGCAGGCTAGGCATAAGGCAGGGGCACAAGTGCAGGCTAGGCATAAGGCAGGGGCACATGTGCTGGCTAGGCATAAGGCAGGCGCATACGTGCTGGCTAGGCATAAGGCAGGGGCACACGTGCTGGCTAGGCATAAGGCAGAGGCACACGTGCTGGCTAGGCATAAGGCAGGGACACACGTGCTGGCTAGGAATAAGGCAGGGGCACACGTGCTGGCTAGGCATAAGGCAGGGGCACACGTGCTGGCTAGGCATAAGGCAGGGGCACACGTGCGGGCTAGGCATAAGGCAGAGGCACACGTGCTGGCTAGGCATAAGGCAGAGGCACATGTGCTGGCTAGGCATAAGGCAGGCGCATACGTGCTGGCTAGGCATAAGGCAGGGGCACACGTGCTGGCTAGGCATAAGGCAGAGGCACACGTGCTGGCTAGGCATAAGGCAGGGGCACATGTGCTGGCTAGGCATAAGGCAGGCGCATACGTGCTGGCTAGGCATAAGGCAGGGGCACACGTGCTGGCTAGGCATAAGGCAGAGGCACACGTGCTGGCTAGGCATAAGGCAGGGACACACGTGCTGGCTAGGAATAAGGCAGGGGCACACGTGCTGGCTAGGCATAGGGCAGGGGCACACGTGCGGGCTAGGCATAAGGCAGGGGCACACGTGCGGGCTAGGCATAAGGCAGGGGCACAAGTGCGGGCTAGGCATAAGGCAGTGGCACACGTGCGGGCTAGGCATAAGGCAGGGGCACACGTGCGGGCTAGGCATAAGGCAGGGGCACACGTGCGGGCTAGGCATAAGGCAGGGGCACAAGTGCGGGCTAGGCATAAGGCAGGGGCACAAGTGCGGGCTAGGCATAAGGCAGGGGCACAAGTGCGGGCTAGGCATAAGGCAGGGGCACAAGTGCGGGCTAGGCATAAGGCAGGGGCACAAGTGCGGGCTAGGCATAAGGCAGGGGCACAAGTGCGGGCTAGGCATAAGGCAGGGGCACAAGTGCGGGCTAGGCATAAGGCAGGGGCACAAGTTCGGGCTAGGCATAAGGCAGGGGCACAAGTGCGGGCTAGGCATAAGGCAGGGGCACACGTGCGGGCTAGGCATAAGGCAGGGGCACACGTGCGGGCTAGGCATAAGGCAGGGGCACACGTGCGGGCTAGGCATAAGGCAGGGGCACACGTGCGGGCTAGGCATAAGGCAGGGGCACACGTGCTGGCTAGGCATAAGGCAGGGGCACACGTGCTGGCTATGCATAAGGCAGGGGCACACGTGCTGGCTAGGCATAAGGCAGGGGCACACGTGCTGGCTAGGCATAAGGCAGGGGCACACGTGCTGGCTAGGCATAAGGCAGGGGCACACGTGCTGGCTAGGCATAAGGCAGGGGCACACGTGCTGGCTAGGCATAAGGCAGGGGCACACGTGCTGGCTAGGCATAAGGCAGGGGCACAAGTGCGGGCTAGGCATAAGGCAGGGGCACAAGTGCGGGCTAGGAATAAGGCAGGGGCACAAGTGCGGGCTAGGCATAAGGCAGGGGCACAAGTGCGGGCTAGGCATAAGGCAGGGGCACAAGTGCGGGCTAGGCATAAGGCAGGGGCACAAGTGCGGGCTAGGCATAAGGCAGGGGCACAAGTGCGGGCTAGGCATAAGGCAGGGGCACAAGTGCGGGCTAGGCATAAGGCAGGGGCACAAGTGCGGGCTAGGCATAAGGAAGGGGCACAAGTGCGGGCTAGGCATAAGGAAGGGGCACAAGTGCGGGCTAGGCATAAGGCAGGGGCACAAGTGCGGGCTAGGCATAAGGCAGGGGCACAAGTGCGGGCTAGGCATAAGGCAGGGGCACAAGTGCGGGCAAGGCATAAGGCAGGGGCACAAGTGCGGGCAAGGCATAAGGCAGGGGCACAAGTGCGGGCTAGGCATAAGGCAGGGGCACAAGTGCGGGCTAGGCATAAGGCAGGGGCACAAGTGCGGGCTAGGCATAAGGCAGGGGCACAAGTGCGGGCTAGGCATAAGGCAGGGGCACAAGTGCGGGCTAGGCATAAGGCAGGGGCACAAGTGCGGGCTAGGCATAAGGCAGGGGCACAAGTGCGGGCTAGGCATAAGGCAGGGGCACAAGTGCGGGCTAGGCATAAGGCAGGGGCACAAGTGCGGGCTAGGCATAAGGCAGGGGCACAAGTGCGGGCTAGGCATAAGGCAGGGGCACAAGTGCGGGCTAGGCATAAGGCAGGGGCACAAGTGCGGGCTAGGCATAAGGCAGGGGCACAAGTGCGGGCTAGGCATAAGGCAGGGGCACAAGTGCGGGCTAGGCATAAGGCAGGGGCCCAAGTGCGGGCTAGGCATAAGGCAGGGGCACTCGTGCTGGCTAGGCATAAGGCAGGGGCACACGTGCGGGCTAGGCATAAGGCAGGGGCACACGTGCGGGCTAGGCATAAGGCAGGGGCACACGTGCGGGCTAGGCATAAGGCAGGGGCACACGTGCGGGCTAGGCATAAGGCAGGGGCACAAGTGCGGGCTAGGCATAAGGCAGGGGCACAAGTGCGGGCTAGGCATAAGGCAGGGGCACAAGTGCGGGCTAGGCATAAGGCAGGGGCACAAGTGCGGGCTAGGCATAAGGCAGGGGCACAAGTGCGGGCTAGGCATAAGGCAGGGGCACAAGTGCGGGCTAGGCATAAGGCAGGGGCACAAGTGCGGGCTAGGCATAAGGCAGGGGCACAAGTGCGGGCTAGGCATAAGGCAGGGGCACAAGTGCGGGCTAGGCATAAGGCAGGGGCACAAGTGCGGGCTAGGCATAAGGCAGGGGCACAAGTGCGGGCTAGGCATAAGGCAGGGGCACAAGTGCGGGCTAGGCATAAGGCAGGGGCACACGTGCGGGCTAGGCATAAGGCAGGGGCACACGTGCGGGCTAGGCATAAGGCAGGGGCACACGTGGGGGCTAGGCATAAGGCAGGGGCACACGTGCTGGCTAGGCATAAGGCAGGGGCACACGTGCTGGCTAGGCATAAGGCAGGGGCACACGTGCTGGCTAGGCATAAGGCAGGGGCACACGTGCTGGCTAGGCATAAGGCAGGGGCACACGTGCTGGCTAGGCATAAGGCAGGGGCACACGTGCTGGCTAGGCATAAGGCAGGGGCACACGTGCTGGCTAGGCATAAGGCAGGGGCACACGTGCTGGCTAGGCATAAGGCAGGGGCACACGTGCTGGCTAGGCATAAGGCAGGGGCACACGTGCTGGCTAGGCATATGGCAGGGGCACACGTGCTGGCTAGGCATAAGGCAGGGCCACACGTGCTGGCTAGGCATAAGGCAGGGCCACACGTGCTGGCTAGGCATAAGGCAGAGGCACACGTGCTGGCTAGGCATAAGGCAGGGGCACACGTGCGGGCTAGGCATAAGGCAGGGGCACAAGTGCTGGCTAGACATAAGGCAGGGGCACAAGTGCTGGCTAGGCATAAGGCAGGGGCGCAAGTGCTGGCTAGGCATAAGGCAGGGGCACAAGTGCGGGCTAGGCATAAGGCAGGGGCACAAGTGCGGGCTAGGCATAAGGCAGGGGCACAAGTGCGGGCTAGGCATAAGGCAGGGGCACAACTGCGGGCTAGGCATAAGGCAGGGGCACAACTGCGGGCTAGGCATAAGGCAGGGGCACAACTGCGGGCTAGACATATGGCAGGGGCACAAGTGCGGGCTAGGCATAAGGCAGGGGCACAAGTGCGGGCTAGGCATAAGGCAGGGGCACAAGTGCGAGCTAGGCATAAGGCAGGGGCACAATTGCGGACTAGGCATAAGGCAGGGGCACAAGTGCGGGCTAGCCATAAGGCAGGGGCACAAGTGCGGGCTAGCCATAAGGCAGGGGCACAAGTGCTGGCTAGGCATAAGGCAGGGGCACAAGTGCAGGCTAGGCATAAGGGAGGGGCACAAGTGCAGGCTAGGCAAAAGGGAGGGGCACAAGTGCAGGCTAGGCATAAGGGAGGGGCACAAGTGCAGGCTAGGCATAAGGCAGGGGCATAAGGCAGGGGCACAAGTGCAGGCTAGGCATAAGGCAGGGGCACAAGTGCTGGCTAGGCATAAGGAAGGGGCACAAGTGCGGGCTAGGCATAAGGCAGGGGCACAAGTGCGGGCTAGGCATAAGGCAGGGGCACAAGTGCGGGCTAGGCATAAGGCAGGGGCACAAGTGCGGGCTAGGCATAAGGCAGGGGCACAAGTGCGGGCTAGGCATAAGGCAGGGGCACAAGTGCGGGCTAGGCATAAGGCAGGGGCACAAGTGCGGGCTAGGCATAAGGCAGGGGCACAAGTGCGGGCTAGGCATAAGGCAGGGGCACAAGTGCAGGCTAGGCATAAGGCAGGGGCACAAGTGCAGGGGCACAAGTGCAGGCTAGGCATAAGGCAGGGGCACAAGTGCAGGCTAGGCATAAGGCATGGGCACAAGTGCTGGCTAGGCATAAGGCAGGGGCTCAAGTGCTGGCTAGGCATAAGGCAGGGGCACAAGTGCTGGCTAGGCATAAGGCAGGGGCACAAGTGCTGGCTAGGCATAAGGCAGGGGCACAAGTGCTGGCTAGGCATAAGGCAGGGGCACAAGTGCTGGCTAGGCATAAGGCAGGGGCCCAAGTGCTGGCTAGGCATAAGGCAGGGGCACAAGTGCTGGCTAGGCATAAGGCAGGGGCTCAAGTGCTGGCTGGGCATAAGGCAGGGGCTCAAGTGCTGGCTGGGCATAAGGCAGGGGCTCAAGTGCTGGCTTGGCTTTAGGCAGGGGCTCAAGTGCTGGCTTGGCTTTAGGCAGGGGCACAAGTGCGGGCTAGGCTTTAGGCAGGGGCACAAGTGCAAACTAAGCATAAGGCAGAGGCACAAGTGCAAGCTAGGCATAAGGCAGGGGCACAAGTGATGGCTACACATAAGGCATACGGCTAACTCTTTGCACTCTTTGCATAAAGGGATAGGCACCCTTAGGGGTGAAGAGCTAGCTTTCACCCCTCTACTCTGTACTATGTTGTACAGTGCGTAGCCACTCCATAACCCCCATGCTCCAAGCGACCAGGCACATCTTGTCTGTTCTCCGTAAATGGGTAATGCCTTCGTCCCCAATTACAGTCGTGCATGTGCATACAGACGGGACAAGAGCGAAGAGCGTAAAGCCTGCCCTGTGTGCATAACCAACATGAAGCTAAAGACAAAAAAACAATAATGCAAGGGGCTCAAAAGTGCTGGCTAGGCATAAGGCAGGGGCACAAGTGCTGGCTAGGCATAAGGCAGGGGCACAAGTGCTGGCTAGGCATAAGGCAGGGGCACAAGTGCTGGCTAGGCATAAGGCAGGGGCACAAGTGCTGGCTAGGCATAAGGCAGGGGCACAAGTGCTGGCTAGGCATAAGGCAGGGGCACAAGTGCTGGCTAGGCATAAGGCAGGGGCACAAGTGCTGGCTAGGCATAAGGCAGGGGCACAAGTGCTGGCTAGGCATAAGGCAGGGGCACAAGTGCTGGCTAGGCATAAGGCAGGGGCACAAGTGCTGGCTAGGCATAAGGCAGGGGCACAAGTGCTGGCTAGGCATAAGGCAGGGGCACAAGTGCTGGCTAGGCATAAGGCAGGGGCACAAGTGCTGGCTAGGCATAAGGCAGGGGCACAAGTGCTGGCTAGGCATATGGCAGGGGCACACGTGCTGGCTAGGCATAAGGCAGGGGCACACGTGCTGGCTAGGCATAAGGCAGGGGCACACGTGCTGGCTAGGCATAAGGCATGGGCACACGTGCTGGCTAGGCATAAGGCAGGGGCACACGTGCTGGCTAGGCATAAGTCAGGGGCACACGTGCTGGCTAGGCATAAGGCAGGGGCACACGTGCTGGCTAGGCATAAGGCAGGGGCACACGTGCTGGCTAGGCATAAGGCAGGGGCACACGTGCTGGCTAGGCATAAGGCAGGGGCACAAGTGCTGGCTAGGCATAAGGCAGGGGCACAAGTGCTGGCTAGGCATATGGCAGGGGCACACGTGCTGGCTAGGCATAAGGCAGGGGCACACGTGCTGGCTAGGCATAAGGCAGGGGCACACGTGCTGGCTAGGCATAAGGCAGGGGCACACGTGCTGGCTAGGCATAAGGCAGGGGCACACGTGCTGGCTAGGCATAAGGCAGGGGCACACGTGCTGGCTAGGAATAAGGCAGGGGCACACGTGCTGGCTAGGCATAAGGCAGGGGCACACGTGCTGGCTAGGCATAAGGCAGGGGCACACGTGCTGGCTAGGCATAAGGCAGGGGCACAAGTGCGGGCTAGGCATAAGGCAGGGGCACAAGTGCGGGCTAGGCATAAGGCAGGGGCACAAGTGCGGGCTAGGCATAAGGAAGGGGCACAAGTGCGGGCTAGGCATAAGGCAGGGGCACAAGTGCGGGCTAGGCATAAGGCAGGGGCACAAGTGCGGGCAAGGCATAAGGCAGGGGCACAAGTGCGGGCAAGGCATAAGGCAGGGGCACAAGTGCGGGCAAGGCATAAGGCAGGGGCACAAGTGCGGGCTAGGCATAAGGCAGGGGCACAAGTGCGGGCTAGGCATAAGGCAGGGGCACAAGTGCGTGCTAGGCATAAGGCAGGGGCACAAGTGCGGGCTAGGCATAAGGCAGGGGCACAAGTGCGGGCTAGGCATAAGGCAGGGGCACAAGTGCGGGCTAGGCATAAGGCAGGGGCACAAGTGCGGGCTAGGCATAAGGCAGGGGCACAAGTGCGGGCTAGGCATAAGGCAGGGGCACAAGTGCGGCTAGGCATAAGGCAGGGGCCCAAGTGCGGGCTAGGCATAAGGCAGGGGCACACGTGCTGGCTAGGCATAAGGCAGGGGCACACGTGCGGGCTAGGCATAAGGCAGGGGCACACGTGCGGGCTAGGCATAAGGCAGGGGCACACGTGCGGGCTAGGAATAAGGCAGGGGCACACGTGCGGGCTAGGAATAAGGCAGGGGCACACGTGCGGGCTAGGCATAAGGCAGGGGCACACGTGCGGGCTAGGCATAAGGCAGGGGCACAAGTGCGGGCTAGGCATAAGGCAGGGGCACAAGTGCGGGCTAGGCATAAGGCAGGGGCACAAGTGCGGGCTAGGCATAAGGCAGGGGCACAAGTGCGGGCTAGGCATAAGGCAGGGGCACAAGTGCGGGCTAGGCATAAGGCAGGGGCACAAGTGCGGGCTAGGCATAAAGCAGGGGCACAAGTGCGGGCTAGGCATAAGGCAGGGGCACAAGTGCGGGCTAGGCATAAGGCAGGGGCACAAGTGCGGGCTAGGCATAAGGCAGGGGCACAAGTGCGGGCTAGGCATAAGGCAGGGGCACAAGTGCGGGCTAGGCATAAGGCAGGGGCACAAGTGCGGGCTAGGCATAAGGCAGGGGCACAAGTGCGGGCTAGGCATAAGGCAGGGGCACAAGTGCGGGCTAGGCATAAGGCAGGGGCACAAGTGCGGGCTAGGCATAAGGCAGGGGCACAAGTGCGGGCTAGGCATAAGGCAGGGGCACAAGTGCGGGCTAGGCATAAGGCAGGGGCACACGTGCGGGCTAGGCATAAGGCAGGGGCACACGCGCGGGCTAGGCATAAGGCAGGGGCACACGCGCGGGCTAGGCATAAGGCAGGGGCACACGCGCAGGCTAGGCATAAGGCAGGGGCACACGCGCTGGCTAGGCATAAGGCAGGGGCACACGCGCTGGCTAGGCATAAGGCAGGGGCACACGCGCTGGCTAGGCATAAGGCAGGGGCACACGCGCTGGCTAGGCATAAGGCAGGGGCACACGCGCTGGCTAGGCATAAGGCAGGGGCACACGCGCTGGCTAGGCATAAGGCAGGGGCACACGCGCTGGCTAGGCATAAGGCAGGGGCACAAGTGCGGGCTAGGAATAAGGCAGGGGCACAAGTGCGGGCTAGGCATAAGGCAGGGGCACAAGTGCGGGCAAGGCATAAGGCAGGGGCACAAGTGCGGGCTAGGCATAAGGCAGGGGCACAAGTGCGGGCTAGGCATAAGGCAGGGGCACAAGTGCGGGCTAGGCATAAGGCAGGGGCACAAGTGCGGGCTAGGCATAAGGCAGGGGCACAAGTGCGGGCTAGGCATAAGGCAGGGGCACAAGTGCGGGCTAGGCATAAGGCAGGGGCACAAGTGCGGCTAGGCATAAGGCAGGGGCCCAAGTGCGGGCTAGGCATAAGGCAGGGGCACACGTGCTGGCTAGGCATAAGGCAGGGGCACACGTGCGGGCTAGGCATAAGGCAGGGGCACACGTGCGGGCTAGGCATAAGGCACCGGCACACGTGCGGGCTAGGCATAAGGCAGGGGCACACGTGCGGGCTAGGCATAAGGCAGGGGCACAAGTGCGGGCTAGGCATAAGGCAGGGGCACAAGTGCGGGCTAGGAATAAGGCAGGGGCACAAGTGCGGGCTAGGCATAAGGCAGGGGCACAAGTGCGGGCTAGGCATAAGGCAGGGGCACAAGTGCGGGCTAGGCATAAGGCAGGGGCACAAGTGCGGGCTAGGCATAAGGCAGGGGCACAAGTGCGGGCTAGGCATAAGGCAGGGGCACAAGTGCGGGCTAGGCATAAGGCAGGGGCACAAGTGCGGGCTAGGCATAAGGCAGGGGCACAAGTGCGGGCTAGGCATAAGGCAGGGGCACAAGTGCGGGCTAGGCATAAGGCAGGGGCACAAGTGCGGGCTAGGCATAAGGCAGGGGCACAAGTGCGGGCTAGGCATAAGGCAGGGGCACAAGTGCGGGCTAGGCATAAGGCAGGGGCACAAGTGCGGGCTAGGCATAAGGCAGGGGCACAAGTGCGGGCTAGGCATAAGGCAGGGGCACACGTGCGGGCTAGGCATAAGGCAGGGGCACACGTGCGGGCTAGGCATAAGGCAGGGGCACACGTGCGGGCTAGGCATAAGGCAAGGGCACAAGTGCTGGCTAGGCATAAGGCAGGGGCACAAGTGCGGGCTAGGCATAAGGCAGGGGCACAACTGCAGGCTAGGCATAAGGCAGGGGCACAACTGCGGGCTAGGCATAAGGCAGGGGCACAACTGCGGGCTAGGCATATGGCAGGGGCACAAGTGCGGGCTAGGCATAAGGCAGGGGCACAAGTGCGGGCTAGGCATAAGGCAGGGGCACAAGTGCGGGCTAGGCATAAGGCAGGGGCACAATTGCAGACTAGGCATAAGGCAGGGGCACAAGTGCGGGCTAGCCATAAGGCAGGGGCACAAGTGCGGGCTAGGCATAAGGCAGGGGCACAAGTGCTGGCTAGGCATAAGGCAGGGGCACAAGTGCAGGCTAGGCATAAGGGAGGGGCACAAGTGCAGGCTAGGCAAAAGGGAGGGGCACAAGTGCAGGCTAGGCATAAGGGAGGGGCACAAGTGCAGGCTAGGCATAAGGCAGGGGCATAAGGCAGGGGCACAAGTGCAGGCTAGGCATAAGGCAGGGGCACAAGTGCTGGCTAGGCATAAGGAAGGGGCACAAGTGCGGGCTAGGCATAAGGCAGGGGCACAAGTGCGGGCTAGGCATAAGGCAGGGGCACAAGTGCGGGCTAGGCATAAGGCAGGGGCACAAGTGCGGGCTAGGCATAAGGCAGGGGCACAAGTGCGGGCTAGGCATAAGGCAGGGGCACAAGTGCGGGCTAGGCATAAGGCAGGGGCACAAGTGCGGGCTAGGCATAAGGCAGGGGCACAAGTGCGGGCTAGGCATAAGGCAGGGGCACAAGTGCGGGCTAGGCATAAGGCAGGGGCACAAGTGCAGGGGCACAAGTGCAGGCTAGGCATAAGGCAGGGGCACAAGTGCAGGCTAGGCATAAGGCATGGGCACAAGTGCTGGCTAGGCATAAGGCAGGGGCTCAAGTGCTGGCTAGGCATAAGGCAGGGGCACAAGTGCTGGCTAGGCATAAGGCAGGGGCACAAGTGCTGGCTAGGCATAAGGCAGGGGCACAAGTGCTGGCTAGGCATAAGGCAGGGGCCCAAGTGCTGGCTAGGCATAAGGCAGGGGCCCAAGTGCTGGCTAGGCATAAGGCAGGGGCACAAGTGCTGGCTAGGCATAAGGCAGGGGCTCAAGTGCTGGCTAGGCATAAGGCAGGGGCTCAAGTGCTGGCTTGGCTTTAGGCAGGGGCACAAGTGCGGGCTAGGCTTTAGGCAGGGGCACAAGTGCAAACTAAGCATAAGGCAGAGGCACAAGTGCAAGCTAGGCATAAGGCAGGGGCACAAGTGATGGCTACACATAAGGCATACGGCTAACTCTTTGCACTCTTTGCATAAAGGGATAGGCACCCTTAGGGGTGAAGAGCTAGCTTTCACCCCTCTACTCTGTACTATGTTGTACAGTGCGGAGCCACTCCATAACCCCCATGCTCCAAGCGACCAGGCACATCTTGTCTGTCCTCCGTAAATGGGTAATGCCTTCGTCCCCAATTACAGTCGTGCATGTGCATACAGACGGGACAAGAGCGAAGAGCGTAAAGCCTGCCCTGTGTGCATAACCAACATGAAGCTAAAGACAAAAAAACAATAATGCAAGGGGCTCAAAAGTGCTGGCTAGGCATAAGGCAGGGGCACAAGTGCTGGCTAGGCATAAGGCAGGGGCACAAGTGCTGGCTAGGCATAAGGCAGGGGCACAAGTGCTGGCTAGGCATAAGGCAGGGGCACAAGTGCTGGCTAGGCATAAGGCAGGGGCACAAGTGCTGGCTAGGCATAAGGCAGGGGCACAAGTGCTGGCTCTGCATAAGGCAGCGGCACAAGTGCTGGCTATGCATAAGGCAGGGGCACAAGTGCTGGCTAGGCATAAGGCAGGGGCACAAGTGCTGGCTAGGCATAAGGCAGGGGCACAAGTGCTGGCTAGGCATAAGGCAGGGGCACAAGTGCTGGCTAGGCATAAGGCAGGGGCACAAGTGCTGGCTAGGCATAAGGCAGGGGCACAAGTGCTGGCTAGGCATAAGGCAGGGGCAAAAGTGCTGGCTAGGCATAAGGCAGGGGCACAAGTGCTGGCTAGGCATAAGGCAGGGGCACAAGTGCTGGCTAGACTTAAGGCAGGGGCACAAGTGCTGGCTAGGCATAAGGCAGGGGCACAAGTGCTGGCTAGGCATAAGGCAGGGGCACAAGTGCTGGCTAGGCATAAGGCAGGGGCACAAGTGCTGGCTAGGCATAAGGCAGGGGCACAAGTGCTGGCTAGGCATAGGGCAGGGGCACAAGTGCGGGCTAGGCATAAGGCAGGGGCACAAGTGCGGGCTAGGAATAAGGCAGGGGCACAAGTGCGGGCTAGGCATAAGGCAGGGGCACAAGTACGGGCTAGGCATAAGGCAGGGGCACAAGTGCGGGCTAGGCATAAGGCAGGGGCACAAGTGCGGGCTAGGCATAAGGCAGGGGCACAAGTGCGGGCTAGGCATAAGGCAGGGGCACAAGTGCGGGCTAGGCATAAGGCAGGGGCACAAGTGCGGGCTAGGCATAAGGCAGGGGCACAAGTGCGGGCTAGGCATAAGGCAGGGGCACAAGTGCGGGCTAGGCATAAGGCAGGGGCACAAGTGCGGGCTAGGCATAAGGCAGGGGCACAAGTGCGGGCTAGGCATAAGGCAGGGGCACAAGTGCGGGCAAGGCATAAGGCAGGGGCACAAGTGCGGGCAAGGCATAAGGCAGGGGCACAAGTGCGGGCTAGACATAAGGCAGGGGCACGAGTGCTGGCTAGGCATAAGGCAGGGGCACGAGTGCTGGCTAGGCATAAGGCAGGGGCACAAGTGCGGGTTAGGCATAAGGCAGGGGCACAAGTGCGGGCTAGGCATAAGGCAGGGGCACAAGTGCTGGCTAGGCATAAGGCAGGGGCACAAGTGCGGGCTAGGCATAAGGCAGGGGCACAAGTGCGGGCTAGGCATAAGGCAGGGGCACAAGTGCGGGCTAGGCATAAGGCAGGGGCACAAGTGCGGGCTAGGCATAAGGCAGGGGCACAAGTGCGGGCTAGGCATAAGGCAGGGGCACAAGTGCGGGCTAGGCATAAGGCAGGGGCACAAGTGCGGGCTAGGCATAAGGCAGGGGCACAAGTGCGGGCTAGGCATAAGGCAGGGGCACAAGTGCGGGCTAGGCATAAGGCAGGGGCACAAGTGCGGGCTAGGCATAAGGCAGGGGCACAAGTGCGGGCTAGGCATAAGGCAGGGGCACAAGTGCGGGCTAGGCATAAGGCAGGGGCACAAGTGCGGGCAAGGCATAAGGCAGGGGCACAAGTGCGGGCAAGGCATAAGGCAGGGGCACAAGTGCGGGCTAGGCATAAGGCAGGGGCACGAGTGCTGGCTAGGCATAAGGCAGGGGCACGAGTGCTGGCTAGGCATAAGGCAGGGGCACAAGTGCGGGCTAGGCATAAGGCAGGGGCACAAGTGCGGGGTAGGCATAAGGCAGGGGCACAAGTGCGGGCTAGGCATAAGGCAGGGGCACAAGTGCTGGCTAGGCATAAGGCAGGGGCACAAGTGCGGGCTAGGCATAAGGCAGGGGCACAAGTGCAGGCTAGGCATAAGGCAGGGGCACAAGTGCGGGCTAGGCATAAGGCAGGGGCACAAGTGCGGCTAGGCATAAGGCAGGGGCACAAGTGCGGGCTAGGCATAAGGCAGGGGCACACGTGCTGGCTAGGCCATAAGGCAGGGGCACAAGTGCAGGCTAGGCATAAGGCAGGGGCACATAAGGCAGGGGCACACGTGCTGGCTAGGCCATAAGGCAGGGGCACAAGTGCGGCTAGGCATAAGGCAGGGGCACAGGTGCGGGCTAGGCATAAGGCAGGGGCACAAGTGCGGGCTAGGCATAAGGCAGGGGCACACGTGCTGGCTAGGCCATAAGGCAGGGGCACAAGTGCAGGCTAGGCATAAGGCAGGGGCACAAGTGCAGGCTAGGCATAAGGCAGGGGCACAAGTGCAGGCTAGGCATAAGGCAGGGGCACAAGTGCAGCTAGGCATAAGGCAGGGGCACAAGTGCAGGCTAGGCATAAGGCAGGGGCACAAGTGCAGGCTAGGCATAAGGCAGGGGCACACGTGCTGGCTAGGCATAAGGCAGGGGCACACGTGCTGGCTAGGCATAAGGCAGGGGCACACGTGCTGGCTAGGCATAAGGCAGGGGCACACGTGCTGGCTAGGCATAAGGCAGGGGCACACGTGCTGGCTAGGCATAAGGCAGGGGCACACGTGCTGGCTAGGCATAAGGCAGGGGCACACGTGCTGGCTAGGCATAAGGCAGGGGCACACGTGCTGGCTAGGCATAAGGCAGGGGCACACGTGCTGGCTAGGCATAAGGCAGGGGCACACGTGCTGGCTAGGCATAAGGCAGGGGCACACGTGCTGGCTAGGCATATGGCAGGGGCACAAGTGCGGGCTAGGCATAAGGCAGGGGCACAAGTGCGGGCTAGGAATAAGGCAGGGGCACAAGTGCGGGCTAGGCATAAGGCAGGGGCACAAGTGCGGGCTAGGCATAAGGCAGGGGCACAAGTGCGGGCTAGGCATAAGGCAGGGGCACAAGTGCGGGCTAGGCATAAGGCAGGGGCACAAGTGCGGGCTAGGCATAAGGCAGGGGCACAAGTGCGGGCTAGGCATAAGGCAGGGGCACAAGTGCGGGCTAGGCATAAGGCAGGGGCACAAGTGCGGCTAGGAATAAGGCAGGGGCACACGTGCCAGCTAGGCATAAGGCAGGGGCACACGTGCGGGCTAGGCATAAGGCAGGGGCACACGTGCGGGCTAGGCATAAGGCAGGGGCACAAGTGCGGGCTAGGCATAAGGCAGGGGCACACGTGCTGGCTAGGCATAAGGCAGGGGCACACGTTCGGGCTAGGCATAAGGCAGGGGCACACGTGCGGGCTAGGCATAAGGCAGGGGCACACGTGCGGGCTAGGCATAAGGCAGGGGCACAAGTGCGGGCTAGGCATAAGGCAGGGGCACAAGTGCGGGCTAGGCATAAGGCAGGGGCACAAGTGCGGGCTAGGCATAAGGCAGGGGCACAAGTGCGGGCTAGGCATAAGGCAGGGGCACAAGTGCGGGCTAGGCATAAGGCAGGGGCACAAGTGCGGGCTAGGCATAAGGCAGGGGCACAAGTGCGGGCTAGGCATAAGGCAGGGGCACAAGTGCGGGCTAGGCATAAGGCAGGGGCACAAGTGCGGGCTAGGCATAAGGCAGGGGCACAAGTGCGGGCTAGGCATAAGGCAGGGGCACAAGTGCGGGCTAAACATAAGGCAGGGGCACAAGTGCGGGCTAGGCATAAGGCAGGGGCACACGTGCGGGCTAGCCATAAGGCAGGGGCACACGTGCGGGCTAGGCATAAGGCAGGGGCACACGTGCGGGCTAGGCATAAGGCAGGGGCACACGTGCGGGCTAGGCATAAGGCAGGGGCACACGTGCGGGCTAGGCATAAGGCAGGGGCACACGTGCTGGCTAGGCATAAGGCAGGGGCACACGTGCTGGCTAGGCATAAGGCAGGGACACACGTGCTGGCTAGGCATAAGGCAGGGGCACACGTGCTGGCTAGGCATAAGGCAGGGGCACACGTGCTGGCTAGGCATAAGGCAGGGGCACACGTGCTGGCTAGGCATAAGGCAGGGGCACACGTGCTGGCTAGGCATAAGGCAGGGGCACACGTGCTGGCTAGGCATAAGGCAGGGGCACACGTGCTGGCTAGGCATAAGGCAGGGGCACACGTGCTGGCTAGGCATAAGGCAGGGGCACACGTGCTGGCTAGGCATAAGGCAGGGGCACACGTGCTGGCTAGGCATAAGGCAGGGGCACACGTGCTGGCTAGGCATAAGGCAGGGGCACACGTGCTGGCTAGGCATAAGGCAGGGGCACACGTGCTGGCTAGGCATAAGGCAGGGGCACACGTGCTGGCTAGGCCATAAGGCAGGGGCACAAATGCAGGCTAGGCATAAGGCAGGGGCACAAGTGCAGGCTAGGCATAAGGCAGGGGCACAAGTGCAGGCTAGGCATAAGGCAGGGGCACAAGTGCAGCTAGGCATAAGGCAGGGGCACAAGTGCAGGCTAGGCATAAGGCAGGGGCACAAGTGCAGGCTAGGCATAAGGCAGGGGCACACGTGCTGGCTAGGCATAAGGCAGGGGCACACGTGCTGGCTAGGCATAAGGCAGGGGCACACGTGCTGGCTAGGCATAAGGCAGGGGCACACGTGCTGGCTAGGCATAAGGCAGGGGCACACGTGCTGGCTAGGCATAAGGCAGGGGCACACGTGCTGGCTAGGCATAAGGCAGGGGCACACGTGCTGGCTAGGCATAAGGCAGGGGCACACGTGCTGGCTAGGCATAAGGCAGGGGCACACGTGCTGGCTAGGCATATGGCAGGGGCACAAGTGCGGGCTAGGCATAAGGCAGGGGCACAAGTGCGGGCTAGGAATAAGGCAGGGGCACAAGTGCGGGCTAGGCATAAGGCAGGGGCACAAGTGCGGGCTAGGCATAAGGCAGGGGCACAAGTGCGGGCTAGGCATAAGGCAGGGGCACAAGTGCGGGCTAGGCATAAGGCAGGGGCACAAGTGCGGGCTAGGCATAAGGCAGGGGCACAAGTGCGGGCTAGGCATAAGGCAGGGGCACAAGTGCGGGCTAGGCATAAGGCAGGGGCACAAGTGCGGCTAGGAATAAGGCAGGGGCACACGTGCCAGCTAGGCATAAGGCAGGGGCACACGTGCGGGCTAGGCATAAGGCAGGGGCACACGTGCGGGCTAGGCATAAGGCAGGGGCACAAGTGCGGGCTAGGCATAAGGCAGGGGCACACGTGCTGGCTAGGCATAAGGCAGGGGCACACGTTCGGGCTAGGCATAAGGCAGGGGCACACGTGCGGGCTAGGCATAAGGCAGGGGCACACGTGCGGGCTAGGCATAAGGCAGGGGCACAAGTGCGGGCTAGGCATAAGGCAGGGGCACAAGTGCGGGCTAGGCATAAGGCAGGGGCACAAGTGCGGGCTAGGCATAAGGCAGGGGCACAAGTGCGGGCTAGGCATAAGGCAGGGGCACAAGTGCGGGCTAGGCATAAGGCAGGGGCACAAGTGCGGGCTAGGCATAAGGCAGGGGCACAAGTGCGGGCTAGGCATAAGGCAGGGGCACAAGTGCGGGCTAGGCATAAGGCAGGGGCACAAGTGCGGGCTAGGCATAAGGCAGGGGCACAAGTGCGGGCTAGGCATAAGGCAGGGGCACAAGTGCGGGCTAGGCATAAGGCAGGGGCACAAGTGCGGGCTAGGCATAAGGCAGGGGCACACGTGCGGGCTAGCCATAAGGCAGGGGCACACGTGCGGGCTAGGCATAAGGCAGGGGCACACGTGCGGGCTAGGCATAAGGCAGGGGCACACGTGCGGGCTAGGCATAAGGCAGGGGCACACGTGCGGGCTAGGCATAAGGCAGGGGCACACGTGCTGGCTAGGCATAAGGCAGGGGCACACGTGCTGGCTAGGCATAAGGCAGGGACACACGTGCTGGCTAGGCATAAGGCAGGGGCACACGTGCTGGCTAGGCATAAGGCAGGGGCACACGTGCTGGCTAGGCATAAGGCAGGGGCACACGTGCTGGCTAGGCATAAGGCAGGGGCACACGTGCTGGCTAGGCATAAGGCAGGGGCACACGTGCTGGCTAGGCATAAGGCAGGGGCACACGTGCTGGCTAGGCATAAGGCAGGGGCACACGTGCTGGCTAGGCATAAGGCAGGGGCACACGTGCTGGCTAGGCATAAGGCAGGGGCACACGTGCTGGCTAGGCATAAGGCAGGGGCACACGTGCTGGCTAGGCATAAGGCAGGGGCACACGTGCTGGCTAGGCATAAGGCAGGGGCACACGTGCTGGCTAGGCATAAGGCAGGGCCACACGTGCTGGCTAGGCATAAGGCAGGGGCACAAGTGCGGGCTAGGCATAAGGCAGGGGCACAAGTGCGGGCTAGGCATAAGGCAGGGGCACAAGTGCGGGCTAGGCATAAGGCAGGGGCACAAGTGCTGGCTAGGCATAAGGCAGGGGCACAAGTGCGGGCTAGGCATAAGGCAGGGGCACAAGTGCGGGCTAGGCATAAGGCAGGGGCACAAGTGCGGGCTAGGCATAAGGCAGGGGCACAAGTGCAGACTAGGCATAAGGCAGGGGCACAAGTGCGGCTAGGCATAAGGCAGGGGCCCAAGTGCGGGCTAGGCATAAGGCAGGGGCACACGTGCGGGCTAGGCATAAGGCAGGGGCACACGTGCGGGCTAGGCATAAGGCAGGGGCACACGTGCGGGCTAGGCATAAGGCAGGGGCACACGTGCGGGCTAGGCATAAGGCAGGGGCACAAGTGCGGGCTAGGCATAAGGCAGGGGCACAAGTGCGGGCTAGGCATAAGGCAGGGGCACAAGTGCGGGCTAGGCATAAGGCAGGGGCACAAGTGCGGGCTAGGCATAAGGCAGGGGCACAAGTGCGGGCTAGGCATAAGGCAGGGGCACAAGTGCGGGCTAGGCATAAGGCAGGGGCACAAGTGCGGGCTAGGCATAAGGCAGGGGCACAAGTGCGGGCTAGGCATAAGGCAGGGGCACAAGTGCGGGCTAGGCATAAGGCAGGGGCACAAGTGCGGGCTAGGCATAAGGCAGGGGCACAAGTGCGGGCTAGGCATAAGGCAGGGGCATAAGGCAGGGGCACAAGTGCGGGCTAGGCATAAGGCAGGGGCATAAGGCAGGGGCACAAGTGCGGGCTAGGCATAAGGCAGGGGCACAAGTGCGGGCTGGGCACAAGTGCGGGCTAGGCATAAGGCAGGGGCACAAGTGCGGGCTAGGCATAAGGCAGGGGCACACGTGCGGGCTAGGCATAAGGCAGGGGCACACGTGCGGGCTAGGCATAAGGCAGGGGCACACGTGCTGGCTAGGCATAAGGCAGGGGCACACGTGCTGGCTAGGCATAAGGCAGGGGCACACGTGCTGGCTAGGCATAAGGCAGGGGCACACGTGCTGGCTAGGCATAAGGCAGGGGCACACGTGCTGGCTAGGCATAAGGCAGGGGCACACGTGCTGGCTAGGCATAAGGCAGGGGCACACGTGCTGGCTAGGCACAAGGCAGGGGCACACGTGCTGGCTAGGCACAAGGCAGGGGCACACGTGCTGGCTAGGCATAAGGCAGGGGCACACGTGCGGGCTAGGCATAAGGCAGGGGCACAAGTGCGGGCTAGGCATAAGGCAGGGGCACAAGTGCGGGCTAGGCATAAGGCAGGGGCACAAGTGCGGGCTAGGCATAAGGCAGAGGCACAAGTGCTGGCTAGGCATAAGGCAGGGGCACAAGTGCTGGCTAGGCATAAGGCAGGGGCACAAGTGCGGGCTAGGCATAAGGCAGGGGCACAAGTGCGGGCTAGGCATAAGGCAGGGGCACAAGTGCGGGCTAGGCATAAGGCAGGGGCACAAGTGCGGGCAAGGCATAAGGCAGGGGCACAAGTGCGGGCTAGGCATAAGGCAGGGGCACAAGTGCGGGCTAGGCATAAGGCAGCGGCACAAGTGATGGCTAGGCATAAGGCAGGGGCACAAGTGCTGGCTAGGCATAAGGCAGGGGCACAAGTGCTGACTAGGCATAAGGCAGGGCCACAAGTGCAGGCTAGGCATAAGGCAGGGCCACAAGTGCAGGCTAGGCATAAGGCAGGGCCACAAGTGCAGGCTAGGCATAAGGCAGGGCCACAAGTGCAGGCTAGGCATAAGGCAGGGGCACAAGTGCTGGATAGGCATAAGGCAGGGGCACAAGTGCTGGCTAGGCATAAGGCAGGGGCTCAAGTGCTGGCTAGGCATAAGGCAGGGGCACAAGTGCTGGCTAGGCATAAGGCAGGGGCACAAGTGCTGGCTAGGCATAAGGCAGGGGCACAAGTGCTGGCTAGGCATAAGGCAGGGGCACAAGTCCTGACTAGGCATAAGGCAGGGGCACCTATGCAGGCTAGGCTTAAGGCAGGGGCACAAGTGATGGCTACACATAAGGCATACGGCTAACTCTTTGCACTCTTTGCATAAAGGGATAGGCACCCTTAGGGGTGAAGAGCTAGCTTTCACCCCTCTACTCTGTACTATGTTGTACAGTGCGGAGCCACTCCATAACCCCCATGCTCCAAGCGACCAGGCACATCTTGTCTGTCCTCCGTAAATGGGTAATGCCTTCGTCCCCAATTACAGTCGTGCATGTGCATACAGACGGGACAAGAGCTTAGAGCGTAAAGCCTGCCCTGTGTGCATAACCAACATGAAGCTAAAGACAAAAAAACAATAATGCAAGGGGCTCAAAAGTGCTGGCTAGGCATAAATCAGGGGCACAAGTGCTGGCTAGACATAAGGCAGGGGCACAAGTGCTGGCTAGGCATAAGGCAGGGGCACAAGTGCTGGCTAGGCATAAGGCAGGGGCACAAGTGCTGGCTAGGCATAAGGCAGGGGCACAAGTGCTGGCTAGGCATAAGGCAGGGGCACAAGTGCTGGCTAGACTTAAGGCAGAGGCACAAGTGCTGGCTAGACTTAAGGCAGGGGCACAAGTGCTGGCTAGGCATAAGGCAGGGGCACAAGTGCAGGCTAGGCCATAAGGCAGGGGCACAAGTGCAGGCTAGGCATAAGGCAGGGGCACAAGTGCAGGCTAAGCATAAGGCAGGGGCACAAGTGCGGGCTAGGCATAAGGCAGGGGCACAAGTGCGGGCTAGGCATAAGGCAGGGGCACAAGTGCGGGCTAGGCATAAGGCAGGGGCACAAGTGCGGGCTAGGCATAAGGCAGGGGCACAAGTGCGGGCTAGGCATAAGGCAGGGGCACAAGTGCGGGCTAGGCATAAGGCAGGGGCACAAGTGCGGGCTAGGCATAAGGCAGGGGCACAAGTGCGGGCTAGGCATAAGGCAGGGGCACAAGTGCGGGCTAGGCATAAGGCAGGGGCACAAGTGCGGGCTAGGCATAAGGCAGGGGCACAAGTGCGGGCTAGGCATAAGGCAGAGGCACAAGTGCGGGCTAGGCATAAGGCAGGGGCACAAGTGCGGGCTAGGCATAAGGCAAGGGCACAAGTGCGGCCTAGGCATAAGGCAGGGGCACAAGTGCGGGCTAGGCATAAGGCAGGGGCACAAGTGCGGGCTAGGCATAAGGCAGGGGCACGAGTGCGGGCTAGGCATAAGGCAGGGGCACGAGTGCGGGCTAGGCATAAGGCAGGGGCACAAGTGCGGGCTAGGCATAAGGCAGGGGCACAAGTGCGGGCTAGGCATAAGGCAGGGGCACAAGTGCGGGCTAGGCATAAGGCAGGGGCACAAGTGCGGGCTAGGCATAAGGCAGGGGCACACGTGCGGGCTAGGCATAAGGCAGGGGCACACGTGCTGGCTAGGCATAAGGCAGGGGCACACGTGCTGGCTAGGCATAAGGCAGGGGCACACGTGCTGGCTAGGCATAAGGCAGGGGCACAAGTGCGGGCTAGGCATAAGGCAGGGGCACAAGTGCGGGCTAGGCATAAGGCAGGGGCACAAGTGCGGGCTAGGCATAAGGCAGGGGCACAAGTGCGGGCTAGGCATAAGGCAGGGGCACAAGTGCGGGCTAGGCATAAGTCAGGGGCACAAGTGCGGGCTAGGCATAAGGCAGGGGCACAAGTGCGGGCTAGGCATAAGGCAGGGGCACAAGTGCGGGCTAGGCATAAGGCAGGGGCACAAGTGCGGGCTAGGCATAAGGCAGGGGCACAAGTGCGGGCTAGGCATAAGGCAGGGGCACAAGTGCGGGCTAGGCATAAGGCAGGGGCACAAGTGCGGGCTAGGCATAAGGCAGGGGCACAAGTGCGGGCTAGGCATAAGGCAGGGGCACAAGTGCAGGCTAGGTATAAGGCAGGGGCACAAGTGCTGGCTAGGCATAAGGCAGGGGCACAAGTGCTGGCTAGGCATAAGGCAGGGGCACAAGTGCGGGCTAGACTTTAGGCAGGGGCACAAGAGCAAACTAAGCATAAGGCAGAGGCACAAGTGCAAGCTAGGCATAAGGCAGGGGCACCTATGCAGGCTAGGCTTAAGGCAGGGGCACAAGTGATGGCTACACATAAGGCATACGGCTAACTCTTTGCACTCTTTGCATAAAGGGATAGGCACCCTTAGGGGTGAAGAGCTAGCTTTCACCCCTCTACTCTGTACTTTGTTGTACAGTGCGGAGCCACTCCATAACCCCCATGCTCCAAGCGACCAGGCACATCTTGTCTGTCCTCCGTAAATGGGTAATGCCTTCGTCCCCAATTACAGTCGTGCATGTGCATTCAGACGGGACAAGAGCGAAGAGCGTAAAGCCTGCCCTGTGTGCATAACCAACATGAAGCTAAAGACAATAATACAAGGGGCTCAAAAGTGCTGGCTAGGCATAAGGCAGGGGCACAAGTGCTGGCTAGGCATAAGGCAGGGGCACAAGTGCTGGCTAGGCATAAGGCAGGGGCACAAGTGCTGGCTAGGCATAAGGCAGGGGCACAAGTGCTGGCTAGGCATAAGGCAGGGGCACAAGTGCTGGCTAGGCATAAGGCAGGGGCACAAGTGCTGGCTAGGCATAAGGCAGGGGCACAAGTGCTGGCTAGGCATAAGGCAGGGGCACAAGTGCTGGCTAGGCATAAGGCAGGGGCACAAGTGCTGGCTAGGCATAAGGCAGGGGCACAAGTGCTGGCTAGGCATAAGGCAGGGGCACAAGTGCTGGCTAGGCATAAGGCAGGGGCACAAGTGCTGGCTAGGCATAAGGCAGGGGCACAAGTGCTGGCTAGGCATAAGGCAGGGGCACAAGTGCTGGCTAGGCATAAGGCAGGGGCAAAAGTGCTGGCTAGGCATAAGGCAGGGGCACAAGTGCTGGCTAGGCATAAGGCAGGGGCACAAGTGCTGGCTAGGCATAAGGCAGGGGCACAAGTGCTGGCTAGGCATAAGGCAGGGGCACAAGTGCTGGCTAGGCATAAGGCAGGGGCACAAGTGCTGGCTAGGCATAAGGCAGGGGCACAAGTGCTGGCTAGGCATAAGGCAGGGGCACAAGTGCTGGCTAGGCATAAGGCAGGGGCACAAGTGCAGGCTAGGCATAAGGCAGGGGCACAAGTGCAGGCTAGGCATAAGGCAGGGGCACAAGTGCGGGCTAGGCATAAGGCAGGGGCACAAGTGCGGGCTAGGCATAAGGCAGGGGCACAAGTACGGGCTAGGCATAAGGCAGGGGCACAAGTGCGGGCTAGGCATAAGGCAGGGGCACAAGTGCTGGCTAGGCATAAGGCAGGGGCACAAGTGCTGGCTAGGCATAAGGCAGGGGCACAAGTGCTGGCTAGGCATAAGGCAGGAGCACAAGTGCTGGCTAGGCTTTAGGCAGGGGCACAAGAGCTGGCTAGGCTTTAGGCAGGGGCACAAGTGCGGGCTAGGCTTTAGGCGGGGGCACAAGTGCAAACAAAGCATAAGGCAGAGGCACAAGTGCAAGCTAAGCATAAGGCAGGGGCACCTATGCAGGCTAGGCTTAAGGCAGTGGCACAAGTGATGGCTAGGCATAAGGCAGGAGCACAAGTGCTGGCTACACATTAGACATACGGCTAACTCTTTGCACTCTTTGCATAAAGGGATAGGCACCCTTAGGGGTGAAGAGCTAGCTTTCACCCCTCTAATCTGTACTATGTTGTACAGTGCGGAGCCACTCCATAACCCCCATGCTCCAAGCGACCAGGCACATCTTGTCTGTCCTCCGTAAATGGGTAATGCCTTCGTCCCCAATTACAGTCGTGCATGTGCATACAGACGGGACAAGAGCGAAGAGCGTAAAGCCTGCCCTGTGTGCATAACCAACATGAAGCTAAAGACAAAAAAACAATAATGCAAGGGGCTCAAAAGTGCTGGCTAGGCATAAGGCAGGGGCACAAGTGCTGGCTAGGCATAAGGCAGGGGCACAAGTGCTGGCTAGGCATAAGGCAGGGGCACAAGTGCTGGCTAGGCATAAGGCAGGGGCACAAGTGCTGGCTAGGCATAAGGCAGGGGCACAAGTGCTGGCTAGGCATAAGGCAGGGGCACAAGTGCTGGCTAGGCATAAGGCAGGGGCACAAGTGCTGGCTAGGCATAAGGCAGGGGCACAAGTGCTGGCTAGGCATAAGGCAGGGGCACAAGTGCTGGCTAGGCATCAGGCAGGGGCACAAGTGCTGGCTAGGCATAAGGCAGGGGCACAAGTGCTGGCTAGGCATAAGGCAGGGGCACAAGTGCTGGCTAGGCATAAGGCAGGGGCACAAGTGCTGGCTAGGCATAAGGCAGGGGCACAAGTGCTGGCTAGGCATAAGGCAGGCGCACAAGTGCTGGCTAGACTTAAGGCAGGGGCACAAGTGCTGGCTAGGCATAAGGCAGGGGCACAAGTGCTGGCTAGGCATAAGGCAGGGGCACAAGTGCTGGCTAGGCATAAGGCAGGGGCACAAGTGCTGGCTAGGCATAAGGCAGGGGCACAAGTGCTGGCTAGGCATAAGGCAGGGGCACAAGTGCTGGCTAGGCATAAGGCAGGGGCACAAGTGCAGGCTAGGCCATAAGGCAGGGGCACAAGTGCAGGCTAGGCATAAGGCAGGGGCACAAGTGCAGGCTAGGCATAAGGCAGGGGCACAAGTGCAGGCTAGGCATAAGGCAGGGGCACAAGTGCAGGCTAGGCATAAGGCAGGGGCACAAGTGCAGGCTAGGCATAAGGCAGGGGCACATGTGCTGGCTAGGCATAAGGCAGGCGCATACGTGCTGGCTAGGCATAAGGCAGGGGCACACGTGCTGGCTAGGCATAAGGCAGAGGCACACGTGCTGGCTAGGCATAAGGCAGGGACACACGTGCTGGCTAGGAATAAGGCAGGGGCACACGTGCTGGCTAGGCATAAGGCAGGGGCACACGTGCTGGCTAGGCATAGGGCAGGGGCACAAGTGCGGGCTAGGCATAAGGCAGGGGCACAAGTGCGGGCTAGGAATAAGGCAGGGGCACATGTGCGGGCTTGGCATAAGGCAGGGGCACAAGTGCGGGCTTGGCATAAGGCAGGGGCACAAGTGCGGGCTAGGCATAAGGCAGGGGCACAAGTGCGGGCTAGGCATAAGGCAGGGGCACAAGTGCGGGCTAGGCATAAGGCAGGGGCACAAGTGCGGGCTAGGCATAAGGCAGGGGCACAAGTGCGGGCTAGGCATAAGGCAGGGGCACAAGTGCGGGCTAGGCATAAGGCAGGGGCACAAGTGCGGGCTCGGCATAAGGCAGGGGCACAAGTGCGGGCAAGGCATAAGGCAGGGGCACAAGTGCTGGCTAGGCATAAGGCAGGGGCACAAGTGCGGGCTAGGCATAAGGCAGGGGCACAAGTGCGGGCTAGGCATAAGGCAGGGGCACAAGTGCGGGCTAGGCATAAGGCAGGGGCACAAGTGCGGCTAGGCATAAGGCAGGGGCACAAGTGCGGGCTAGGCATAAGGCAGGGGCACACGTGCTGGCTAGGCCATAAGGCAGGGGCACAAGTGCGGGCTAGGCATAAGGCAGGGGCACAAGTGCGGGCTAGGCATAAGGCAGGGGCACACGTGCTGGCTAGGCCATAAGGCAGGGGCACAAGTGCAGGCTAGGCATAAGGCAGGGGCACAAGTGCAGGCTAGGCATAAGGCAGGGGCACAAGTGCAGGCTAGGCATAAGGCATGGGCACAAGTGCAGGCTAGGCATAAGGCAGGGGCACAAGTGCAGGCTAGGCATAAGGCAGGGGCACAAGTGCAGGCTAGGCATAAGGCAGGGGCACAAGTGCAGGCTAGGCATAAGGCAGGGGCACAAGTGCAGCTAGGCATAGGGCAGGGGCACAAGTGCAGGCTAGGCATAAGGCAGGGGCACAAGTGCAGGCTAGGCATAAGGCAGGGGCACAAGTGCAGGCTAGGCATAAGGCAGGGGCACACGTGCTGGCTAGGCATAAGGCAGGGGCACACGTGCTGGCTAGGCATAAGGCAGGGGCACACGTGCTGGCTAGGCATAAGGCAGGGGCACACGTGCTGGCTAGGCATAAGGCAGGGGCACACGTGCTGGCTAGGCATAAGGCAGGGGCACACGTGCTGGCTAGGCATAAGGCAGGGGCACACGTGCTGGCTAGGCATAAGGCAGGGGCACACGTGCTGGCTAGGCATAAGGCAGGGGCACACGTGCTGGCTAGGCATAAGGCAGGGGCACACGTGCTGGCTAGGCATAAGGCAGGGGCACACGTGCTGGCTACGCATAAGGCAGGGGCACACGTGCTGGCTAGGCATAAGGCAGGGGCACACGTGCTGGCTAGGCATAAGGCAGGGGCACACGTGCTGGCTAGGCATAAGGCAGGGGCACACGTGCTGGCTAGGCATAAGGCAGGGGCACACGTGCTGGCTAGGCATAAGGCAGGGGCACACGTGCTGGCTACGCATAAGGCAGGGGCACAAGTGCGGGCTAGGCATAAGGCAGGGGCACAAGTGCGGGCTAGGAATAAGGCAGGGGCACAAGTGCGGGCTAGGCATAAGGCAGGGGCACAAGTGCGGGCTAGGCATAAGGCAGGGGCACAAGTGCGGGCTAGGCATAAGGCAGGGGCACAAGTGCGGGCTAGGCATAAGGCAGGGGCACAAGTGCGGGCTAGGCATAAGGCAGGGGCACAAGTGCGGGCTAGGCATAAGGCAGGGGCACAAGTGCGGGCTAGGCATAAGGAAGGGGCACAAGTGCGGGCTAGGCATAAGGCAGGGGCACAAGTGCGGGCAAGGCATAAGGCAGGGGCACAAGTGCGGGCAAGGCATAAGGCAGGGGCACAAGTGCGGGCAAGGCATAAGGCAGGGGCACAAGTGCGGGCTAGGCATAAGGCAGGGGCACAAGTGCGGGCTAGGCATAAGGCAGGGGCACAAGTGCGGGCTAGGCATAAGGCAGGGGCACAAGTGCGGGCTAGGCATAAGGCAGGGGCACAAGTGCGGGCTAGGCATAAGGCAGGGGCACAAGTGCGGGCTAGGCATAAGGCAGGGGCACAAGTGCGGGCTAGGCATAAGGCAGGGGCACAAGTGCGGGCTAGGCATAAGGCAGGGGCACAAGTGCGGGCTAGGCATAAGGCAGGGGCACAAGTGCGGGCTAGGCATAAGGCAGGGGCACAAGTGTGGGCTAGGCATAAGGCAGGGGCACAAGTGCGGCTAGGCATAAGGCAGGGGCACAAGTGCGGCTAGGCATAAGGCAGGGGCCCAAGTGCGGGCTAGGCATAAGGCAGGGGCACACGTGCTGGCTAGGCATAAGGCAGGGGCACAAGTGCTGGCTAGGCATAAGGCAGGGGCACAAGTGCAGGCTAGGCATAAGGCAGGGGCACACGTGCTGGCTAGGCATAAGGCAGGGGCACAAGTGCTGGCTAGGCATAAGGCAAGGGCACAAGTGCTGGCTAGGCATAAGGCAGGGGCACAAGTGCTGGCTAGGCATAAGGCAGGGGCACAAGTGCGGGCTAGACTTTAGGCAGGGGCACAAGAGCAAACTAAGCATAAGGCAGAGGCACAAGTGCAAGCTAGGCATAAGGCAGGGGCACCTATGCAGGCTAGGCTTAAGGCAGGGGCACAAGTGATGGCTACACATAAGGCATACGGCTAACTCTTTGCACTCTTTGCATAAAGGGATAGGCACCCTTAGGGGTGAAGAGCTAGCTTTCACCCCTCTACTCTGTACTTTGTTGTACAGTGCGGAGCCACTCCATAACCCCCATGCTCCAAGCGACCAGGCACATCTTGTCTGTCCTCCGTAAATGGGTAATGCCTTCGTCCCCAATTACAGTCGTGCATGTGCATTCAGACGGGACAAGAGCGAAGAGCGTAAAGCCTGCCCTGTGTGCATAACCAACATGAAGCTAAAGACAATAATACATGGGGCTCAAAAGTGCTGGCTAGGCATAAGGCAGGGGCACAAGTGCTGGCTAGGCATAAGGCAGGGGCACAAGTGCTGGCTAGGCATAAGGCAGGGGCGCAAGTGCTGGCTAGGCATAAGGCAGGGGCGCAAGTGCTGGCTAGGCATAAGGCAGGGGCACAAGTGCTGGCTGGGCATAAGGCAGGGGCACAAGTGCTGGCTAGGCACAAGGCAGGGGCATAAGTGCTGGCTAGGCATAAGGCAGGGGCACAAGTGCTGGCTAGGCATAAGGCAGGGGCACAAGTGCTGGCTAGGCATAAGGCAGGGCCACAAGTGCTGGCTAGGCATAAGGCAGGGGCACAAGTGCTGGCTAGGCATAAGGCAGGGGCACAAGTGCTAGCTAGGCATAAGGCAGGGGCACAAGTGCTGGCTAGGCATAAGGCAGGGGCACAAGTGCTGGCTAGGCATAAGGCAGGGGCACAAGTGCTGGCTAGGCATAAGGCAGGGGCACAAGTGCTGGCTAGGCATAAGGCAGGGGCACAAGTGCTGGCTAGGCATAAGGCAGGGGCACAAGTGCGGGCTAGGCATAAGGCAGGGGCACAAGTGCAGGCTAGGCATAAGGCAGGGGCACAAGTGCGGGCTAGGCATAAGGCAGAGGCACAAGTGCGGGCTAGGCATAAGGCAGGGGCACAAGTGCGGGCTAGGCATAAGGCAGGGGCACAAGTGCTGGCTAGGCATAAGGCAGGGGCACAAGTGCTGGCTAGGCATAATGCAGGGGCACAAGTGCTGGCTAGGCATAAGGCAGGAGCACAAGTGCTGGCTAGGCTTTAGGCAGGGGCACAAGAGCTGGCTAGGCTTTAGGCAGGGGCACAAGTGCGGGCTAGGCTTTAGGCGGGGGCACAAGTGCAAACAAAGCATAAGGCAGAGGCACAAGTGCAAGCTAAGCATAAGGCAGGGGCACCTATGCAGGCTAGGCTTAAGGCAGTGGCACAAGTGATGGCTAGGCATAAGGCAGGAGCACAAGTGCTGGCTACACATTAGGCATACGGCTAACTCTTTGAACTCTTTGCATAAAGGGATAGGCACCCTTAGGGGTGAAGAGCTAGCTTTCACCCCTCTACTCTGTACTATGTTGTACAGTGCGGAGCCACTCCATAACCCCCATGCTCCAAGCGACCAGGCACATCTTGTCTGTCCTCCGTAAATGGGTAATGCCTTCGTCCCCAATTACAGTCGTGCATGTGCATACAGACGGGACAAGAGCGAAGAGCGTAAAGCCTGCCCTGTGTGCATAACCAACATGAAGCTAAAGACAAAAAAACAATAATGCAAGGGGCTCAAAAGTGCTGGCTAGGCATAAGGCAGGGGCACAAGTGCTGGCTAGGCATAAGGCAGGGGCACAAGTGCTGGCTAGGCATAAGGCAGGGGCACAAGTGCTGGCTAGGCATAAGGCAGGGGCACAAGTGCTGGCTAGGCATAAGGCAGGGGCACAAGTGCTGGCTAGGCATAAGGCAGGGGCACAAGTGCTGGCTAGGCATAAGGCAGGGGCACAAGTGCTGGCTAGACTTAAGGCAGGGGCACAAGTGCTGGCTAGGCATAAGGCAGGGGCACAAGTGCTGGCTAGGCATAAGGCAGGGGCACAAGTGCTGGCTAGGCATAAGGCAGGGGCACAAGTGCTGGCTAGGCATAAGGCAGGGGCACAAGTGCTGGCTAGGCATAAGGCAGGGGCACAAGTGCTGGCTAGGCATAAGGCAGGGGCACAAGTGCTGGCTAGACTTAACGCAGGGGCACAAGTGCTGGCTAGGCATAAGGCAGGGGCACAAGTGCTGGCTAGGCATAAGGCAGGGGCACAAGTGCTGGCTAGGCATAAGGCAGGGGCACAAGTGCTGGCTAGGCATAAGGCAGGGGCACAAGTGCAGGCTAGGCATAAGGCAGGGGCACAAGTGCAGGCTAGGCCATAAGGCAGGGGCACAAGTGCAGGCTAGGCCATAAGGCAGGGGCACAAGTGCAGGCTAGGCATAAGGCAGGGGCACAAGTGCAGGCTAGGCATAAGGCAGGGGCACAAGTGCAGGCTAGGCATAAGGCAGGGGCACAAGTGCAGGCTAGGCATAAGGCAGGGGCACAAGTGCAGCTAGGCATAAGGCAGGGGCACAAGTGCAGGCTAGGCATAAGGCAGGGGCACAAGTGCAGGCTAGGCATAAGGCAGGGGCACACGTGCTGGCTAGGCATAAGGCAGGGGCACACGTGCTGGCTAGGCATAAGGCAGGGGCACACGTGCTGGCTAGGCATAAGGCAGGCGCACACGTGCTGGCTAGGCATAAGGCAGGGGCACACGTGCTGGCTAGGCATAAGGCAGAGGCACACGTGCTGGCTAGGCATAAGGCAGGGACACACGTGCTGGCTAGGCATAAGGCAGGGGCACACGTGCTGGCTAGGCATAAGGCAGGGGCACACGTGCTGGCTAGTCATAGGGCAGGGGCACAAGTGCGGGCTAGGCATAAGGCAGGGGCACAAGTGCGGGCTAGGAATAAGGCAGGGGCACAAGTGCGGGCTTGGCATAAGGCAGGGGCACAAGTGCGGGCTAGGCATAAGGCAAGGGCACAATTGCGGGCTAGGCATAAGGCAGGGGCACAAGTGCGGGCTAGGCATAAGGCAGGGGCACAAGTGCGGGCTAGGCATAAGGCAGGGGCACAAGTGCGGGCTAGGCATAAGGCAGGGGCACAAGTGCGGGCAAGGCATAAGGCAGGGGCACAAGTGCGGGCAAGGCATAAGGCAGGGGCACAAGTGCTGGCTAGGCATAAGGCAGGGGCACAAGTGCTGGCTAGGCATAAGGCAGGGGCACAAGTGCGGGCTAGGCATAAGGCAGGGGCACAAGTGCGGGCTAGGCATAAGGCAGGGGCACAAGTGCTGGCTAGGCATAAGGCAGGGGCACAAGTGCAGGCTAGGCATAAGGCAGGGGCACAAGAGCAGGCTAGGCCATAAGGCAGGGGCACAAGTGCAGGCTAGGCCATAAGGCAGGGGCACAAGTGCAGGCTAGGCCATAAGGCAGGGGCACAAGTGCAGGCTAGGCATAAGGCAGGGGCACAAGTGCAGGCTAGGCATAAGGCAGGGGCACAAGTGCAGGCTAGGCATAAGGCAGGGGCACAAGTGCAGGCTAGGCATAAGGCAGGGGCACAAGTGCAGGCTAGGCATAAGGCAGGGGCACAAGTGCAGGCTAGGCATAGGACAGGGGCACAAGTGCAGGCTAGGCATAAGGCAGGGGCACAAGTGCAGGCTAGGCATAAGGCAGGGGCACAAGTGCAGGCTAGGCATAAGGCAGGGGCACACGTGCTGGCTAGGCATAAGGCAGGCGCACACGTGCTGGCTAGGCATAAGGCAGAGGCACACGTGCTTGCTAGGCATAAGGCAGGGACACACGTGCTGGCTAGGCATAAGGCAGGGGCACACGTGCTGGCTAGGCATAAGGCAGGGGCACACGTGCTGGCTAGGCATAGGGCAGGGGCACAACTGCGGGCTAGGCATAAGGCAGGGGCACAAGTGCGGGCTAGGCATAAGGCAGGGGCACAAGTGCGGGCTAGGAATAAGGCAGGGGCACATGTGCGGGCTTGGCATAAGGCAGGGGCACAAGTGCGGGCTTGGCATAAGGCAGGGGCACAAGTGCGGGCTTGGCATAAGGCAGGGGCACAAGTGCGGGCTAGGCATAAGGCAGGGGCACAAGTGCGGGCTAGGCATAAGGCAGGGGCACAAGTGCGGGCTAGGCATAAGGCAGGGGCACAAGTGCGGGCTAGGCATAAGGCAGGGGCACAAGTGCGGGCTAGGCATAAGGCAGGGGCACAAGTGCGGGCTAGGCATAAGGCAGGGGCACAAGTGCGGGCAAGGCATAAGGCAGGGGCACAAGTGCGGGCAAGGCATAAGGCAGGGGCACAAGTGCTGGCTAGGCATAAGGCAGGGGCACAAGTGCGGCTAGGCATAAGGCAGGGGCACAAGTGCGGGCTAGGCATAAGGCAGGGGCACAAGTGCGGGCTAGGCATAAGGCAGGGGCACAAGTGCGGGCTAGGCATAAGGCAGGGGCACAAGTGCGGGCTAGGCATAAGGCAGGGGCACACGTGCTGGCTAGGCCATAAGGCAGGGGCACAAGTGCAGGCTAGGCATAAGGCAGGGGCACAAGTGCAGGCTAGGCATAAGGCAGGGGCACAAGTGCAGGCTAGGCATAAGGCAGGGGCACAAGTGCAGCTAGGCATAAGGCAGGGGCACAAGTGCAGGCTAGGCATAAGGCAGGGGCACAAGTGCAGGCTAGGCATAAGGCAGGGGCACACGTGCTGGCTAGGCATAAGGCAGGGGCACACGTGCTGGCTAGGCATAAGGCAGGGGCACACGTGCTGGCTAGGCATAAGGCAGGGGCACACGTGCTGGCTAGGCATAAGGCAGGGGCACACGTGCTGGCTAGGCATAAGGCAGGGGCACACGTGCTGGCTAGGCATAAGGCAGGGGCACACGTGCTGGCTAGGCATAAGGCAGGGGCACACGTGCTGGCTAGGCATAAGGCAGGGGCACACGTGCTGGCTACGCATAAGGCAGGGGCACAAGTGCGGGCTAGGCATAAGGCAGGGGCACAAGTGCGGGCTAGGAATAAGGCAGGGGCACAAGTGCGGGCTAGGCATAAGGCAGGGGCACAAGTGCGGGCTAGGCATAAGGCAGGGGCACAAGTGCGGGCTAGGCATAAGGCAGGGGCACAAGTGCGGGCTAGGCATAAGGCAGGGGCACAAGTGCGGGCTAGGCATAAGGCAGGGGCACAAGTGCGGGCTAGGCATAAGGCAGGGGCACAAGTGCGGGCTAGGCATAAGGCAGGGGCACAAGTGCGGGCTAGGCATAAGGAAGGGGCACAAGTGCGGGCTAGGCATAAGGCAGGGGCACAAGTGCAGGCTAGGCATAAGGCAGGGGCACAAGTGCGGGCTAGGCATAAGGCAGGGGCACAAGTGCGGGCAAGGCATAAGGCAGGGGCACAAGTGCGGGCAAGGCATAAGGCAGGGGCACAAGTGCGGGCAAGGCATAAGGCAGGGGCACAAGTGCGGGCTAGGCATAAGGCAGGGGCACAAGTGCGGGCTAGGCATAAGGCAGGGGCACAAGTGCGGGCTAGGCATAAGGCAGGGGCACAAGTGCGGGCAAGGCATAAGGCAGGGGCACAAGTGCGGGCTAGGCATAAGGCAGGGGCACAAGTGCGGGCTAGGCATAAGGCAGGGGCACAAGTGCGGGCTAGGCATAAGGCAGGGGCACAAGTGCGGGCTAGGCATAAGGCAGGGGCACAAGTGCGGGCTAGGCATAAGGCAGGGGCACAAGTGCGGGCTAGGCATAAGGCAGGGGCACAAGTGCGGGCTAGGCATAAGGCAGGGGCACAAGTGCGGGCTAGGCATAAGGCAGGGGCACAAGTGCGGGCTAGGCATAAGGCAGGGGCACAAGTGCGGCTAGGCATAAGGCAGGGGCCCAAGTGCGGGCTAGGCATAAGGCAGGGGCACACGTGCTGGCTAGGCATAAGGCAGGGGCACAAGTGCTGGCTAGGCATAAGGCAGGGGCACAAGTGCAGGCTAGGCATAAGGCAGGGGCACACGTGCTGGCTAGGCATAAGGCAGGGGCACAAGTGCTGGCTAGGCATAAGGCAAGGGCACAAGTGCTGGCTAGGCATAAGGCAGGGGCACAAGTGCTGGCTAGGCATAAGGCAGGGGCACAAGTGCTGGCTAGGCATAAGGCAGGGGCACAAGTGCGGGCTAGACTTTAGGCAGGGGCACAAGAGCAAACTAAGCATAAGGCAGAGGCACAAGTGCAAGCTAGGCATAAGGCAGGGGCACCTATGCAGGCTAGGCTTAAGGCAGGGGCACAAGTGATGGCTACACATAAGGCATACGGCTAACTCTTTGCACTCTTTGCATAAAGGGATAGGCACCCTTAGGGGTGAAGAGCTAGCTTTCACCCCTCTACTCTGTACTTTGTTGTACAGTGCGGAGCCACTCCATAACCCCCATGCTCCAAGCGACCAGGCACATCTTGTCTGTCCTCCGTAAATGGGTAATGCCTTCGTCCCCACTTACAGTCGTGCATGTGCATTCAGACGGGACAAGAGCGAAGAGCGTAAAGCCTGCCCTGTGTGCATAACCAACATGAAGCTAAAGACAATAATACAAGGGGCTCAAAAGTGCTGGCTAGGCATAAGGCAGGGGCACAAGTGCTGGCTAAGCATAAGGCAGGGGCACAAGTGCTGGCTAGGCATAAGGCAGGGGCACAAGTGCTGGCTAGGCATAAGGCAGGGGCGCAAGTGCTGGCTAGGCATAAGGCAGGGGCACAAGTGCTGGCTAGGCATAAGGCAGGGGCACAAGTGCTGGCTAGGCACAAGGCAGGGGCACAAGTGCTGGCTAGGCACAAGGCAGGGGCACAAGTGCTGGCTAGGCATAAGGCAGGGGCACAAGTGCTGGCTAGGCATAAGGCAGGGCCACAAGTGCTGGCTAGGCATAAGGCAGGGGCACAAGTGCTGGCTAGGCATAAGGCAGGGGCACAAGTGCTGGCTAGGCATAAGGCAGGGGCACAAGTGCTGGCTAGGCATAAGGCAGGGGCACAAGTGCTGGCTAGGCATAAGGCAGGGGCACAAGTGCTGGCTAGGCATAAGGCAGGGGCACAAGTGCTGGCTAGGCATAAGGCAGGGGCACAAGTGCTGGCTAGGCATAAGGCAGGGGCACAAGTGCTGGCTAGGCATAAGGCAGGGGCACAAGTGCTGGCTAGGCATAAGGCAGGGGCACAAGTGCGGGCTAGGCATAAGGCAGGGGCACAAGTGCAGGCTAGGCATAAGGCAGGGGCACAAGTGCGGGCTAGGCATAAGGCAGAGGCACAAGTGCGGGCTAGGCATAAGGCAGGGGCACAAGTGCGGGCTAGGCATAAGGCAGGGGCACAAGTGCTGGCTAGGCATAAGGCAGGGGCACAAGTGCTGGCTAGGCATAAGGCAGGGGCACAAGTGCTGGCTAGGCATAAGGCAGGAGCACAAGTGCTGGCTAGGCTTTAGGCAGGGGCACAAGAGCTGGCTAGGCTTTAGCCAGGGGCACAAGTGCGGGCTAGGCTTTAGGCGGGGGCACAAGTGCAAACAAAGCATAAGGCAGAGGCACAAGTGCAAGCTAAGCATAAGGCAGGGGCACCTATGCAGGCTAGGCTTAAGGCAGTGGCACAAGTGATGGCTAGGCATAAGGCAGGAGCACAAGTGCTGGCTACACATTAGGCATACGGCTAACTCTTTGAACTCTTTGCATAAAGGGATAGGCACCCTTAGGGGTGAAGAGCTAGCTTTCACCCCTCTACTCTGTACTATGTTGTACAGTGCGGAGCCACTCCATAACCCCCATGCTCCAAGCGACCAGGCACATCTTGTCTGTCCTCCGTAAATGGGTAATGCCTTCGTCCCCAATTACAGTCGTGCATGTGCATACAGACGGGACAAGAGCGAAGAGCGTAAAGCCTGCCCTGTGTGCATAACCAACATGAAGCTAAAGACAAAAAAACAATAATGCAAGGGGCTCAAAAGTGCTGGCTAGGCATAAGGCAGGGGCACAAGTGCTGGCTAGGCATAAGGCAGGGGCACAAGTGCTGGCTAGGCATAAGGCAGGGGCACAAGTGCTGGCTAGGCATAAGGCAGGGGCACAAGTGCTGGCTAGGCATAAGGCAGGGGCACAAGTGCTGGCTAGGCATAAGGCAGGGGCACAAGTGCTGGCTAGACTTAAGGCAGGGGCACAAGTGCTGGCTAGGCATAAGGCAGGGGCACAAGTGCTGGCTAGGCATAAGGCAGGGGCACAAGTGCTGGCTAGGCATAAGGCAGGGGCACAAGTGCTGGCTAGGCATAAGGCAGGGGCACAAGTGCTGGCTAGGCATAAGGCAGGGGCACAAGTGCTGGCTAGGCATAAGGCAGGGGCACAAGTGCTGGCTAGGCATAAGGCAGGGGCACAAGTGCTGGCTAGGCATAAGGCAGGGGCACAAGTGCTGGCTAGGCATAAGGCAGGGGCACAAGTGCTGGCTAGGCATAAGGCAGGGGCACAAGTGCTGGCTAGGCATAAGGCAGGGGCACAAGTGCTGGCTAGGCATAAGGCAGGGGCACAAGTGCTGGCTAGGCATAAGGCAGGGGCACAAGTGCTGGCTAGGCATAAGGCAGGGGCACAAGTGCTGGCTAGGCATAAGGCAGGGGCACAAGTGCTGGCTAGGCATAAGGCAGGGGCACAAGTGCAGGCTAGGCATAAGGCAGGGGCACAAGTGCAGGCTAGGCCATAAGGCAGGGGCACAAGTGCAGGCTAGGCATAAGGCAGGGGCACAAGTGCAGGCTAGGCATAAGGCAGGGGCACAAGTGCAGGCTAGGCATAAGGCAGGGGCACAAGTGCAGGCTAGGCATAAGGCAGGGGCACAAGTGCAGCTAGGCATAAGGCAGGGGCACAAGTGCAGGCTAGGCATAAGGCAGGGGCACAAGTGCAGGCTAGGCATAAGGCAGGGGCACACGTGCTGGCTAGGCATAAGGCAGGCGCACACGTGCTGGCTAGGCATAAGGCAGGGGCACACGTGCTGGCTAGGCATAAGGCAGAGGCACACGTGCTGGCTAGGCATAAGGCAGGGACACACGTGCTGGCTAGGCATAAGGCAGGGGCACACGTGCTGGCTAGGCATAAGGCAGGGGCACACGTGCTGGCTAGGCATAAGGCAGGGGCACACGTGCTGGCTAGGCATAAGGCAGGGGCACACGTGCTGGCTAGGCATAGGGCAGGGGCACAAGTGCGGGCTAGGCATAAGGCAGGGGCACAAGTGCGGGTTGGAATAAGGCAGGGGCACAAGTGCGGGCTTGGCATAAGGCAGGGGCACAAGTGCGGGCTAGGCATAAGGCAAGGGCACAATTGCGGGCTAGGCATAAGGCAGGGGCACAAGTGCGGGCTAGGCATAAGGCAGGGGCACAAGTGCGGGCTAGGCATAAGGCAGGGGCACAAGTGCGGGCTAGGCATAAGGCAGGGGCACAAGTGCGGGCTAGGCATAAGGCAGGGGCACAAGTGCGGGCAAGGCATAAGGCAGGGGCAAAAGTGCGGGCAAGGCAAAAGGCAGGGGCACAAGTGCGGGCTAGGCATAAGGCAGGGGCACAAGTGCTGGCTAGGCATAAGGCAGGGGCACAAGTGCTGGCTAGGCATAAGGCAGGGGCACAAGTGTGGGCTAGGCATAAGGCAGGGGCACAAGTGCGGGCTAGGCATAAGGCAGGGGCACAAGTGCTGGCTAGGCATAAGGCAGGGGCACAAGTGCGGGCTAGGCATAAGGCAGGGGCACAAGTGCGGGCTAGGCATAAGGCAGGGGCACAAGTGCGGCTAGGCATAAGGCAGGGGCACAAGTGCGGGCTAGGCATAAGGCAGGGGCACAAGTGCGGGCTAGGCATAAGGCAGGGGCACACGTGCTGGCTAGGCCATAAGACAGGGGCACACGTGCTGGCTAGGCCATAAGGCAGGGGCACAAGTGCAGGCTAGGCATAAGGCAGGGGCACAAGTGCAGGCTAAGCATAAGGCAGGGGCACAAGTGCAGGCTAGGCATAAGGCAGGGGCACAAGTGCAGCTAGGCATAAGGTAGGGGCACAAGTGCAGGCTAGGCATAAGGCAGGGGCACAAGTGCAGGCTAGGCAAAAGGCAGGGGCACACGTGCTGGCTAGGCATAAGGCAGGGGCACACGTGCTGGCTAGGCATAAGGCAGGGGCACACGTGCTGGCTAGGCATAAGGCAGGGGCACACGTGCTGGCTAGGCATAAGGCAGGGGCACACGTGCTGGCTAGGCATAAGGCAGGGGCACACGTGCTGGCTAGGCATAAGGCAGGGGCACACGTGCTGGCTAGGCATAAGGCAGGGGCACAAGTGCGGGCTAGGCATAAGGCAGGGGCACAAGTGCGGGCTAGGCATAAGGCAGGGGCACAAGTGCGGGCTAGGACTAAGGCAGGGGCACAAGTGCGGGCTAGGAATAAGGCAGGGGCACAAGTGCGGGCTAGGCATAAGGCAGGGGCACAAGTGCGGGCTAGGCATAAGGCAGGGGCACAAGTGCGGGCTAGGCATAAGGCAGGGGCACAAGTGCGGGCTAGGCATAAGGCAGGGGCACAAGTGCGGGCTAGGCATAAGGAAGGGGCACAAGTGCGGGCTAGGCATAAGGCAGGGGCACAAGTGCGGGCTAGGCATAAGGCAGGGGCACAAGTGCGGGCTAGGCATAAGGCAGGGGCACAAGTGCGGGCTAGGCATAAGGCAGGGGCACAAGTGCGGGCTAGGCATAAGGCAGGGGCACAAGTGCGGGCTAGGCATAAGGCAGGGGCACAAGTGCGGGCTAGGCATAAGGCAGGGGCACAAGTGCGGGCTAGGCATAAGGCAGGGGCACAAGTGCGGGCTAGGCATAAGGCAGGGGCACAAGTGCGGGCTAGGCATAAGGCAGGGGCACAAGTGCGGGCTAGGCATAAGGCAGGGGCACAAGTGCGGGCTAGGCATAAGGCAGGGGCACAAGTGCGGGCTAGGCATAAGGCAGGGGCACAAGTGCGGCTAGGCATAAGGCAGGGGCCCAAGTGCGGGCTAGGCATAAGGCAGGGGCACACGTGCTGGCTAGGCATAAGGCAGGGGCACACGTGCGGGCTAGGCATAAGGCAGGGGCACACGTGCGGGCTAGGCATAAGGCAGGGGCACACGTGCGGGCTAGGCATAAGGCAGGGGCACACGTGCGGGCTAGGCATAAGGCAGGGGCACACGTGCGGGCTAGGCATAAGGCAGGGGCACAAGTGCGGGCTAGGCATAAGGCAGGGGCACAAGTGCGGGCTAGGCATAAGGCAGGGGCACAAGTGCGGGCTAGGCATAAGGCAGGGGCACAAGTGGGGGCTAGGCATAAGGCAGGGGCACAAGTGCGGGCTTGGCATAAGGCAGGGGCACAAGTGCGGGCTAGGCATAAGGCAGGGGCACAAGTGCGGGCTAGGCATAAGGCAGGGGCACAAGTGCGGGCTAGGCATAAGGCAGGGGCACAAGTGCGGGCTAGGCATAAGGCAGGGGCACAAGTGCGGGCTAGGCATAAGGCAGGGGCACAAGTGCGGGCTAGGCATAAGGCAGGGGCACAAGTGCGGGCTAGGCATAAGGCAGGGGCACACGTGCGGGCTAGGCATAAGGCAGGGGCACACGTGCGGGCTAGGCATAAGGCAGGGGCACACGTGCAGGCTAGGCATAAGGCAGGGGCACACGTGCTGGCTAGGCATAAGGCAGGGGCACACGTGCTGGCTAGGCATAAGGCAGGGGCACACGTGCTGGCTAGGCATAAGGCAGGGGCACACGTGCTGGCTAGGCATAAGGCAGGGGCACACGTGCTGGCTAGGCATAAGGCAGGGGCACACGTGCTGGCTAGGCATAAGGCAGGGGCACACGTGCTGGCTAGGCATAAGGCAGGGGCACACGTGCTGGCTAGGCATAAGGCAGGGGCACAAGTGCTGGCTAGGCATAAGGCAGGGGCACAAGTGCTGGCTAGGCATAAGGCAGGGGCACAAGTGCTGGCTAGGCATAAGGCAGGGGCACAAGTGCTGGCTAGGCATAAGGCAGGGGCACAAGTGCGGGCTAGGCATAAGGCAGGGGCACAAGTGCAGGCTAGGCATAAGGCAGGGGCACAAGTGCGGGCTAGGCATAAGGCAGAGGCACAAGTGCGGGCTAGGCATAAGGCAGGGGCACAAGTGCGGGCTAGGCATAAGGCAGGGGCACAAGTGCTGGCTAGGCATAAGGCAGGGGCACAAGTGCTGGCTAGGCATAAGGCAGGGGCACAAGTGCTGGCTAGGCATAAGGCAGGAGCACAAGTGCTGGCTAGGCTTTAGGCAGGGGCACAAGAGCTGGCTAGGCTTTAGGCAGGGGCACAAGTGCGGGCTAGGCTTTAGGCGGGGGCACAAGTGCAAACAAAGCATAAGGCAGAGGCACAAGTGCAAGCTAAGCATAAGGCAGGGGCACCTATGCAGGCTAGGCTTAAGGCAGTGGCACAAGTGATGGCTAGGCATAAGGCAGGAGCACAAGTGCTGGCTACACATTAGGCATACGGCTAACTCTTTGAACTCTTTGCATAAAGGGATAGGCACCCTTAGGGGTGAAGAGCTAGCTTTCACCCCTCTACTCTGTACTATGTTGTACAGTGCGGAGCCACTCCATAACCCCCATGCTCCAAGCGACCAGGCACATCTTGTCTGTCCTCCGTAAATGGGTAATGCCTTCGTCCCCAATTACAGTCGTGCATGTGCATACAGACGGGACAAGAGCGAAGAGCGTAAAGCCTGCCCTGTGTGCATAACCAACATGAAGCTAAAGACAAAAAAACAATAATGCAAGGGGCTCAAAAGTGCTGGCTAGGCATAAGGCAGGGGCACAAGTGCTGGCTAGGCATAAGGCAGGGGCACAAGTGCGGGCTAGGCATAAGGCAGGGGCACAAGTGCGGGCTAGGCATAAGGCAGGGGCACAAGTGCGGGCTAGGCATAAGGCAGGGGCACAAGTGCGGGCAAGGCATAAGGCAGGGGCACAAGTGCTGGCTAGGCATAAGGCAGGGGCACAAGTGCGGGCTAGGCATAAGGCAGGGGCACAAGTGCGGGCTAGGCATAAGGCAGGGGCACAAGTGCGGCTAGGCATAAGGCAGGGGCACAAGTGCGGGCTAGGCATAAGGCAGGGGCACACGTGCTGGCTAGGCCATAAGGCAGGGGCACAAGTGCAGGCTAGGCATAAGGCAGGGGCACAAGTGCGGGCTAGGCATAAGGCAGGGGCACATGTGCTGGCTAGGCCATAAGGCAGGGGCACAAGTGCAGGCTAGGCATAAGGCAGGGGCACAAGTGCAGGCTAGGCATAAGGCAGGGGCACAAGTGCAGGCTAGGCATAAGGCAGGGGCACAAGTGCAGCTAGGCATAAGGCAGGGGCACAAGTGCAGGCTAGGCATAAGGCAGGGGCACAAGTGCAGGCTAGGCATAAGGCAGGGGCACACGTGCTGGCTAGGCATAAGGCAGGGGCACACGTGCTGGCTAGGCATAAGGCAGGGGCACACGTGCTGGCTAGGCATAAGGCAGGGGCACACGTGCTGGCTAGGCATAAGGCAGGGGCACACGTGCTGGCTAGGCATAAGGCAGGGGCACACGTGCTGGCTAGGCATAAGGCAGGGGCACACGTGCTGGCTAGGCATAAGGCAGGGGCACACGTGCTGGCTAGGCATAAGGCAGGGGCACACGTGCTGGCTAGGCATAAGGCAGGGGCACAAGTGCGGGCTAGGCATAAGGCAGGGGCACAAGTGCGGGCTAGGAATAAGGCAGGGGCACAAGTGCGGGCTAGGCATAAGGCAGGGGCACAAGTGCGGGCTAGGCATAAGGCAGGGGCACAAGTGCGGGCTAGGCATAAGGCAGGGGCACAAGTGCGGGCTAGGCATAAGGCAGGGGCACAAGTGCGGGCTAGGCATAAGGCAGGGGCACAAGTGCGGGCTAGGCATAAGGCAGGGGCACAAGTGCGGGCTAGGCATAAGGCAGGGGCACAAGTGCGGGCTAGGCATAAGGAAGGGGCACAAGTGCGGGCTAGGCATAAGGCAGGGGCACAAGTGCGGGCTAGGCATAAGGCAGGGGCACAAGTGCGGGCAAGGCATAAGGCAGGGGCACAAGTGCGGGCAAGGCATAAGGCAGGGGCACAAGTGCGGGCTAGGCATAAGGCAGGGGCACAAGTGCGGGCTAGGCATAAGGCAGGGGCACAAGTGCGGGCTAGGCATAAGGCAGGGGCACAAGTGCGGGCTAGGCATAAGGCAGGGGCACAAGTGCGGGCTAGGCATAAGGCAGGGGCACAAGTGCGGGCTAGGCATAAGGCAGGGGCACAAGTGCGGGCTAGGCATAAGGCAGGGGCACAAGTGCGGGCTAGGCATAAGGCAGGGGCACAAGTGCGGGCTAGGCATAAGGCAGGGGCACAAGTGCAGGCTAGGCATAAGGCAGGGGCACAAGTGCGGCTAGGCATAAGGCAGGGGCCCAAGTGCGGGCTAGGCATAAGGCAGGGGCCCAAGTGCGGGCTAGGCATAAGGCAGGGGCACACGTGCTGGCTAGGCATAAGGCAGGGGCACAAGTGCTGGCTAGGCATAAGGCAGGGGCACAAGTGCAGGCTAGGCATAAGGCAGGGGCACACGTGCTGGCTAGGCATAAGGCAGGGGCACAAGTGCTGGCTAGGCATAAGGCAAGGGCACAAGTGCTGGCTAGGCATAAGGCAGGGGCACAAGTGCGGGCTAGACTTTAGGCAGGGGCACAAGAGCAAACTAAGCATAAGGCAGAGGCACAAGTGCAAGCTAGGCATAAGGCAGGGGCACCTATGCAGGCTAGGCTTAAGGCAGGGGCACAAGTTATGGCTACACATAAGGCATACGGCTAACTCTTTGCACTCTTTGCATAAAGGGATAGGCACCCTTAGGGGTGAAGAGCTAGCTTTCACCCCTCTACTCTGTACTTTGTTGTACAGTGCGGAGCCACTCCATAACCCCCATGCTCCAAGCGACCAGGCACATCTTGTCTGTCCTCCGTAAATGGGTAATGCCTTCGTCCCCACTTACAGTCGTGCATGTGCATTCAGACGGGACAAGAGCGAAGAGCGTAAAGCCTGCCCTGTGTGCATAACCAACATGAAGCTAAAGACAATAATACAAGGGGCTCAAAAGTGCTGGCTAGGCATAAGGCAGGGGCACAAGTGCTGGCTAGGCATAAGGCAGGGGCGCAAGTGCTGGCTAGGCATAAGGCAGGGGCGCAAGTGCTGGCTAGGCATAAGGCAGGGGCGCAAGTGCTGGCTAGGCATAAGGCAGGGGCACAAGTGCTGGCTAGGCATAAGGCAGGGGCACAAGTGCTGGCTAGGCACAAGGCAGGGGCATAAGTGCTGGCTAGGCATAAGGCAGGGGCACAAGTGCTGGCTAGGCATAAGGCAGGGCCACAAGTGCTGGCTAGGCATAAGGCAGGGGCACAAGTGCTGGCTAGGCATAAGGCAGGGGCACAAGTGCTGGCTAGGCATAAGGCAGGGGCACAAGTGCTGGCTAGGCATAAGGCAGGGGCACAAGTGCTGGCTAGGCATAAGGCAGGGGCACAAGTGCTGGCTAGGCATAAGGCAGGGGCACAAGTGCTGGCTAGGCATAAGGCAGGGGCACAAGTGCTGGCTAGGCATAAGGCAGGGGCACAAGTGCGGGCTAGGCATAAGGCAGGGGCACAAGTGCAGGCTAGGCATAAGGCAGGGGCACAAGTGCGGGCTAGGCATAAGGCAGAGGCACAAGTGCGGGCTAGGCATAAGGCAGGGGCACAAGTGCGGGCTAGGCATAAGGCAGGGGCACAAGTGCTGGCTAGGCATAAGGCAGGGGCACAAGTGCTGGCTAGGCATAAGGCAGGAGCACAAGTGCTGGCTAGGCTTTAGGCAGGGGCACAAGAGCTGGCTAGGCTTTAGCCAGGGGCACAAGTGCGGGCTAGGCTTTAGGCGGGGGCACAAGTGCAAACAAAGCATAAGGCAGAGGCACAAGTGCAAACAAAGCATAAGGCAGAGGCACAAGTGCAAGCTAAGCATAAGGCAGGGGCACCTATGCAGGCTAGGCTTAAGGCAGTGGCACAAGTGATGGCTAGGCATAAGGCAGGAGCACAAGTGCTGGCTACACATTAGGCATACGGCTAACTCTTTGAACTCTTTGCATAAAGGGATAGGCACCCTTAGGGGTGAAGAGCTAGCTTTCACCCCTCTACTCTGTACTATGTTGTACAGTGCGGAGCCACTCCATAACCCCCATGCTCCAAGCGACCAGGCACATCTTGTCTGTCCTCCGTAAATGGGTAATGCCTTCGTCCCCAATTACAGTCGTGCATGTGCATACAGACGGGACAAGAGCGAAGAGCGTAAAGCCTGCCCTGTGTGCATAACCAACATGAAGCTAAAGACAAAAAATCAATAATGCAAGGGGCTCAAAAGTGCTGGCTAGGCATAAGGCAGGGGCACAAGTGCTGGCTAGGCATAAGGCAGGGGCACAAGTGCTGGCTAAGCATAAAGCAGGGGCACAAGTGCTGGCTAGGCATAAGGCAGGGGCACAAGTGCTGGCTAGGCATAAGGCAGGGGCACAAGTGCTGGCTAGGCATAAGGCAGGGGCACAAGTGCTGGCTAGGCATAAGGCAGGGGCACAAGTGCTGGCTAGACTTAAGGCAGGGGCACAAGTGCTGGCTAGGCATAAGGCAGGGGCACAAGTGCTGGCTAGGCATAAGGCAGGGGCACAAGTGCTGGCTAGGCATAAGGCAGGGGCACAAGTGCTGGCTAGGCATAAGGCAGGGGCACAAGTGCTGGCTAGGCATAAGGCAGGGGCACAAGTGCTGGCTAGGCATAAGGCAGGGGCACAAGTGCTGGCTAGACTTAAGGCAGGGGCACAAGTGCTGGCTAGGCATAAGGCAGGGGCACAAGTGCTGGCTAGGCATAAGGCAGGGGCACAAGTGCTGGCTAGGCATAAGGCAGGGGCACAAGTGCTGGCTAGGCATAAGGCAGGGGCACAAGTGCTGGCTAGGCATAAGGCAGGGGCACAAGTGCTGGCTAGGCATAAGGCAGGGGCACAAGTGCAGGCTAGGCATAAGGCAGGGGCACAAGTGCAGGCTAGGCCATAAGGCAGGGGCACAAGTGCAGGCTAGGCATAAGGCAGGGGCACAAGTGCAGGCTAGGCATAAGGCAGGGGCACAAGTGCAGGCTAGGCATAAGGCAGGGGCACAAGTGCAGACTAGGCATAAGGCAGGGGCACAAGTGCAGCTAGGCATAAGGCAGGGGCACAAGTGCAGGCTAGGCATAAGGCAGGGGCACAAGTGCAGGCTAGGCATAAGGCAGGGGCACACGTGCTGGCTAGGCATAAGGCAGGCGCACACGTGCTGGCTAGGCATAAGGCAGGGGCACACGTGCTGGCTAGGCATAAGGCAGGGGCACACGTGCTGGCTAGGCATAAGGCAGAGGCACACGTGCTGGCTAGGCATAAGGCAGAGGCACACGTGCTGGCTAGGCATAAGGCAGGGACACACGTGCTGGCTAGGCATAAGGCAGGGGCACACGTGCTGGCTAGGCATAAGGCAGGGGCACACGTGCTGGCTAGGCATAGGGCAGGGGCACAAGTGCGGGCTAGGCATAAGGCAGGGGCACAAGTGCGGGCTAGGAATAAGGCAGGGGCACAAGTGCGGGCTTGGCATAAGGCAGGGGCACAAGTGCGGGCTAGGCATAAGGCAAGGGCACAATTGCGGGCTAGGCATAAGGCAGGGGCACAAGTGCGGGCTAGGCATAAGGCAGGGGCACAAGTGCGGGCTAGGCATAAGGCAGGGGCACAAATGCGGGCTAGGCATAAGGCAGGGGCACAAGTGCGGGCTAGGCATAAGGCAGGGGCACAAGTGCGGGCAAGGCATAAGGCAGGGGCACAAGTGCGGGCAAGGCATAAGGCAGGGGCACAAGTGCGGGCAAGGCATAAGGCAGGGGCACAAGTGCGGGCAAGGCATAAGGCAGGGGCACAAGTGCGGGCTAGGCATAAGGCAGGGGCACAAGTGCTGGCTAGGCATAAGGCAGGGGCACAAGTGCTGGCTAGGCATAAGGCAGGGGCACAAGTGCGGGCTAGGCATAAGGCAGGGGCACAAGTGCGGGCTAGGCATAAGGCAGGGGCACAAGTGCGGGCTAGGCATAAGGCAGGGGCACAAGTGCTGGCTAGGCATAAGGCAGGGGCACAAGTGCGGGCTAGGCATAAGGCAGGGGCACAAGTGCGGGCTAGGCATAAGGCAGGGGCACAAGTGCGGCTAGGCATAAGGCAGGGGCACAAGTGCGGGCTAGGCATAAGGCAGGGGCACACGTGCTGGCTAGGCCATAAGGGAGGGGCACAAGTGCAGGCTAGGCATAAGGCAGGGGCACAAGTGCAGGCTAGGCATAAGGCAGGGGCACAAGTGCAGGCTAGGCATAAGGCAGGGGCACAAGTGCAGCTAGGCATAAGGCAGGGGCACAAGTGCAGGCTAGGCATAAGGCAGGGGCACAAGTGCAGGCTAGGCAAAAGGCAGGGGCACACGTGCTGGCTAGGCATAAGGCAGGGGCACACGTGCTGGCTAGGCATAAGGCAGGGGCACACGTGCTGGCTAGGCATAAGGCAGGGGCACACGTGCTGGCTAGGCATAAGGCAGGGGCACACGTGCTGGCTAGGCATAAGGCAGGGGCACAAGTGCGGGCTAGGCATAAGGCAGGGGCACAAGTGCGGGCTAGGCATAAGGCAGGGGCACAAGTGCGGGCTAGGAATAAGGCAGGGGCACAAGTGCGGGCTAGGCATAAGGCAGGGGCACAAGTGCGGGCTAGGCATAAGGCAGGGGCACAAGTGCGGGCTAGGCATAAGGCAGGGGCACAAGTGCGGGCTAGGCATAAGGCAGGGGCACAAGTGCGGGCTAGGCCTAAGGCAGGGGCACAAGTGCGGGCTAGGCATAAGGAAGGGGCACAAGTGCGGGCTAGGCATAAGGCAGGGGCACAAGTGCGGGCTAGGCATAAGGCAGGGGCACAAGTGCGGGCTAGGCATAAGGCAGGGGCACAAGTGCGGGCTAGGCATAAGGCAGGGGCACAAGTGCGGGCTAGGCATAAGGCAGGGGCACAAGTGCGGGCTAGGCATAAGGCAGGGGCACAAGTGCGGGCTAGGCATAAGGCAGGGGCACAAGTGCGGGCTAGGCATAAGGCAGGGGCACAAGTGCGGGCTAGGCATAAGGCAGGGGCACAAGTGCGGGCTAGGCATAAGGCAGGGGCACAAGTGCGGGCTAGGCATAAGGCAGGGGCACAAGTGCGGGATAGGCATAAGGCAGGGGCACAAGTGCGGGATAGGCATAAGGCAGGGGCACAAGTGCGGCTAGGCATAAGGCAGGGGCCCAAGTGCGGGCTAGGCATAAGGCAGGGGCACACGTGCTGGCTAGGCATAAGGCAGGGGCACACGTGCGGGCTAGGCATAAGGCAGGGGCACACGTGCGGGCTAGGCATAAGGCAGGGGCACACGTGCGGGCTAGGCATAAGGCAGGGGCACACGTGCGGGCTAGGCATAAGGCAGGGGCACACGTGCGGGCTAGGCATAAGGCAGGGGCACAAGTGCGGGCTAGGCATAAGGCAGGGGCACAAGTGCGGGCTAGGCATAAGGCAGGGGCACAAGTGCGGGCTAGGCATAAGGCAGGGGCACAAGTGCGGGCTAGGCATAAGGCAGGGGCACAAGTGCGGGCTAGGCATAAGGCAGGGGCACAAGTGCGGGCTAGGCATAAGGCAGGGGCACAAGTGCAGGCTAGGCATAAGGCAGGGGCACAAGTGCGGGCTAGGCATAAGGCAGGGGCACAAGTGCGGGCTAGGCATAAGGCAGGGGCACAAGTGCGGGCTAGGCATAAGGCAGGGGCACAAGTGCGGGCTAGGCATAAGGCAGGGGCACAAGTGCGGGCTAGGCATAAGGCAGGGGCACAAGTGCGGGCTAGGCATAAGGCAGGGGCACAAGTGCGGGCTAGGCATAAGGCAGGGGCACAAGTGCGGGCTAGGCATAAGGCAGGGGCACACGTGCGGGCTAGGCATAAGGCAGGGGCACACGTGCGGGCTAGGCATAAGGCAGGGGCACACGTGCGGGCTAGGCATAAGGCAGGGGCACACGTGCTGGCTAGGCATAAGGCAGGGGCACACATGCTGGCTAGGCATAAGGCAGGGGCACACGTGCTGGCTAGGCATAAGGCAGGGGCACACGTGCTGGCTAGGCATAAGGCAGGGGCACACGTGCTGGCTAGGCATAAGGCAGGGGCACACGTGCTGGCTAGGCATAAGGCAGGGGCACAAGTGCTGGCTAGGCATAAGGCAGGGGCACAAGTGCTGGCTAGGCATAAGGCAGGGGCACAAGTGCTGGCTAGGCATAAGGCAGGGGCACAAGTGCTGGCTAGGCATAAGGCAGGGGCACAAGTGCTGGCTAGGCATAAGGCAGGGGCACAAGTGCTGGCTAGGCATAAGGCAGGGGCACAAGTGCGGGCTAGGCATAAGGCAGGGGCACAAGTGCAGGCTAGGCATAAGGCAGGGGCACAAGTGCGGGCTAGGCATAAGGCAGAGGCACAAGTGCGGGCTAGGCATAAGGCAGGGGCACAAGTGCGGGCTAGGCATAAGGCAGGGGCACAAGTGCTGGCTAGGCATAAGGCAGGGGCACAAGTGCTGGCTAGGCATAAGGCAGGGGCACAAGTGCTGGCTAGGCATAAGGCAGGAGCACAAGTGCTGGCTAGGCTTTAGGCAGGGGCACAAGAGCTGGCTAGGCTTTAGGCAGGGGCACAAGTGCGGGCTAGGCTTTAGGCGGGGGCACAAGTGCAAACAAAGCATAAGGCAGAGGCACAAGTGCAAGCTAAGCATAAGGCAGGGGCACCTATGCAGGCTAGGCTTAAGGCAGTGGCACAAGTGATGGCTAGGCATAAGGCAGGAGCACAAGTGCTGGCTACACATTAGGCATACGGCTAACTCTTTGAACTATTTGCATAAAGGGATAGGCACCCTTAGGGGTGAAGAGCTAGCTTTCACCCCTCTACTCTGTACTATGTTGTACAGTGCGGAGCCACTCCATAACCCCCATGCTCCAAGCGACCAGGCACATCTTGTCTGTCCTCCGTAAATGGGTAATGCCTTCGTCCCCAATTACAGTCGTGCATGTGCATACAGACGGGACAAGAGCGAAGAGCGTAAAGCCTGCCCTGTGTGCATAACCAACATGAAGCTAAAGACAAAAAAACAATAATGCAAGGGGCTCAAAAGTGTTGGCTAGGCATAAGGCAGGGGCACAAGTGCTGGCTAGGCATAAGGCAGGGGCACAAGTGCTGGCTAGGCATAAGGCAGGGGCACAAGTGCTGGCTAGGCATAAGGCAGGGGCACAAGTGCTGGCTAGGCATAAGGCAGGGGCACAAGTGCTGGCTAGGCATAAGGCAGGGGCACAAGTGCTGGCTAGACTTAAGGCAGGGGCACAAGTGCTGGCTAGGCATAAGGCAGGGGCACAAGTGCTGGCTAGGCATAAGGCAGGGGCACAAGTGCTGGCTAGGCATAAGGCAGGGGCACAAGTGCTGGCTAGGCATAAGGCAGGGGCACAAGTGCTGGCTAGGCATAAGGCAGGGGCACAAGTGCTGGCTAGACTTAAGGCAGGGGCACAAGTGCTGGCTAGGCATAAGGCAGGGGCACAAGTGCTGGCTAGGCATAAGGCAGGGGCACAAGTGCTGGCTAGGCATAAGGCAGGGGCACAAGTGCTGGCTAGGCATAAGGCAGGGGCACAAGTGCTGGCTAGGCATAAGGCAGGGGCACAAGTGCAGGCTAGGCATAAGGCAGGGGCACAAGTGCAGGCTAGGCCATAAGGCAGGGGCACAAGTGCAGGCTAGGCATAAGGCAGGGGCACAAGTGCAGGCTAGGCATAAGGCAGGCTAGGCATAAGGCAGGGGCACAAGTGCAGGCTAGGCATAAGGCAGGGGCACAAGTGCAGGCTAGGCATAAGGCAGGGGCACAAGTGCAGGCTAGGCATAAGGCAGGGGCACACGTGCTGGCTAGGCATAAGGCATGCGCACACGTGCTGGCTAGGCATAAGGCAGGGGCACACGTGCTGGCTAGGCATAAGGCAGAGGCACACGTGCTGGCTAGGCATAAGGCAGGGACACACGTGCTGGCTAGGCATAGGGCAGGGGCACACGTGCTGGCTAGGCATAAGGCAGGGGCACACGTGCTGGCTAGGCATAGGGCAGGGGCACAAGTGCGGGCTAGGCATAAGGCAGGGGCACAAGTGCGGGCTAGGAATAAGGCAGGGGCACAAGTGCGGGCTTGGCATAAGGCAGGGGCACAAGTGCGGGCTAGGCATAAGGCAAGGGCACAATTGCGGGCTAGGCATAAGGCAGGGGCACAAGTGCGGGCTAGGCATAAGGCAGGGGCACAAGTGCGGGCTAGGCATAAGGCAGGGGCACAATTGCGGGCTAGGCATAAGGCAGGGGCACAAGTGCGGGCTAGGCATAAGGCAGGGGCACAAGTGCGGGCAAGGCATAAGGCAGGGGCACAAGTGCGGGCAAGGCATAAGGCAGGGGCACAAGTGCTGGCTAGGCATAAGGCAGGGGCACAAGTGCTGGCTAGGCATAAGGCAGGGGCACAAGTGCTGGCTAGGCATAAGGCAGGGGCACAAGTGCTGGCTAGGCATAAGGCAGGGGCACAAGTGCTGGCTAGACTTAAGGCAGGGGCACAAGTGCTGGCTAGGCATCAGGCAGGGGCACAAGTGCTGGCTAGGCATAAGGCAGGGCACAAGTGCTGGCTAGGCATAAGGCAGGGGCACAAGTGCTGGCTAGGCATAAGGCAGGGGCACAAGTGCTGGCTAGGCATAAGGCAGGGGCACAAGTGCTGGCTAGGCATAAGGCAGGGGCACAAGTGCTGGCTAGGCATAAGGCAGGGGCACAAGTGCTGGCTAGGCATAAGGCAGGGGCACAAGTGCTGGCTAGGCATAAGGCAGGGGCACAAGTGCAGGCTAGGCATAAGGCAGGGGCACAAGTGCAGGCTAGGCCATAAGGCAGGGGCACAAGTGCAGGCTAGGCATAAGGCAGGGGCACAAGTGCAGGCTAGGCATAAGGCAGGGGCACAAGTGCAGGCTAGGCATAAGGCAGGGGCACAAGTGCAGGCTAGGCATAAGGCAGGGGCACAAGTGCAGGCTAGGCATAAGGCAGGGGCACAAGTGCAGCTAGGCATAAGGCAGGGGCACAAGTGCAGGCTAGGCATAAGGCAGGGGCACAAGTGCAGGCTAGGCATAAGGCAGGGGCACACGTGCTGGCTAGGCATAAGGCATGCGCACACGTGCTGGCTAGGCATAAGGCAGGGGCACACGTGCTGGCTAGGCATAAGGCAGAGGCACACGTGCTGGCTAGGCATAAGGCAGGGACACACGTGCTGGCTAGGCATAAGGCAGGGGCACACGTGCTGGCTAGGCATAAGGCAGGGGCACACATGCTGGCTAGGCATAGGGCAGGGGCACAAGTGCGGGCTAGGCATAAGGCAGGGGCACAAGTGCGGGCTAGGCATAAGGCAGGGGCACAAGTGCGGGCTAGGCATAAGGAAGGGGCACAAGTGCGGGCTAGGCATAAGGCAGGGGCACAAGTGCGGGCTAGGCATAAGGCAGGGGCACAAGTGCGGGCAAGGCATAAGGCAGGGGCACAAGTGCGGGCAAGGCATAAGGCAGGGGCACAAGTGCGGGCTAGGCATAAGGCAGGGGCACAAGTGCGGGCTAGGCATAAGGCAGGGGCACAAGTGCGGGCTAGGCATAAGGCAGGGGCACAAGTGCGGGCTAGGCATAAGGCAGGGGCACAAGTGCGGGCTAGGCATAAGGCAGGGGCACAAGTGCGGGCTAGGCATAAGGCAGGGGCACAAGTGCGGGCTAGGCATAAGGCAGGGGCACAAGTGCGGGCTAGGCATAAGGCAGGGGCACAAGTGCGGGCTAGGCATAAGGCAGGGGCACAAGTGCGGGCTAGGCATAAGGCAGGGGCACAAGTGCGGGCTAGGCATAAGGCAGGGGCACAAGTGCGGGCTAGGCATAAGGCAGGGGCACAAGTGCGGGCTAGGCATAAGGCAGGGGCCCAAGTGCGGGCTAGGCATAAGGCAGGGGCACACGTGCTGGCTAGGCATAAGGCAGGGGCACACGTGCGGGCTAGGCATAAGGCAGGGGCACACGTGCGGGCTAGGCATAAGGCAGGGGCACACGTGCGGGCTAGGCATAAGGCAGGGGCACAAGTGCGGGCTAGGCATAAGGCAGGGGCACAAGTGCGGGCTAGGCATAAGGCAGGGGCACAAGTGCGGGCTAGGCATAAGGCAGGGGCACAAGTGCGGGCTAGGCATAAGGCAGGGGCACAAGTGCGGGCTAGGCATAAGGCAGGGGCACAAGTGCGGGCTAGGCATAAGGCAGGGGCACAAGTGCGGGCTAGGCATAAGGCAGGGGCACAAGTGCGGGCTAGGCATAAGGCAGGGGCACAAGTGCGGGCTAGGCATAAGGCAGGGGCACAAGTGCGGGCTAGGCATAAGGCAGGGGCACAAGTGCGGGCTAGGCATAAGGCAGGGGCACAAGTGCGGGCTAGGCATAAGGCAGGGGCACAAGTGCGGGCTAGGCATAAGGCAGGGGCACACGTGCGGGCTAGGCATAAGGCAGGGGCACACGTGCGGGCTAGGCATAAGGCAGGGACACACGTGCTGGCTAGGCATAAGGCAGGGGCACACGTGCTGGCTAGGCATAAGGCAGGGACACACGTGCTGGCTAGGCATAAGGCAGGGGCACACGTGCTGGCTAGGCATAAGGCAGGGGCACACATGCTGGCTAGGCATAGGGCAGGGGCACAAGTGCGGGCTAGGCATAAGGCAGGGGCACAAGTGCGGGCTAGGCATAAGGCAGGGGCACAAGTGCGGGCTAGGCCATAAGGCAGGGGCACAAGTGCAGGCTAGGCATAAGGCAGGGGCACAAGTGCAGGCTAGGCATAAGGCAGGGGCACAAGTGCTGGCTAGGCATAAGGCAGGGGCACAAGTGCAGGCTAGGCATAAGGCAGGGGCACAAGTGCAGGCTAGGCCATAAGGCAGGGGCACAAGTGCAGGCTAGGCATAAGGCAGGGGCACAAGTGCAGGCTAGGCATAAGGCAGGGGCACAAGTGCAGGCTAGGCATAAGGCAGGGGCACAAGTGCAGGCTAGGCATAAGGCAGGGGCACAAGTGCAGGCTAGGCATAAGGCAGGGGCACAAGTGCAGCTAGGCATAAGGCAGGGGCACAAGTGCAGGCTAGGCATAAGGCAGGGGCACAAGTGCAGGCTAGGCATAAGGCAGGGGCACACGTGCTGGCTAGGCATAAGGCATGCGCACACGTGCTGGCTAGGCATAAGGCAGGGGCACACGTGCTGGCTAGGCATAAGGCATGCGCACACGTGCTGGCTAGGCATAAGGCAGGGGCACACGTGCTGGCTAGGCATAAGGCAGAGGCACACGTGCTGGCTAGGCATAAGGCAGGGACACACGTGCTGGCTAGGCATAGGGCAGGGGCACACGTGCTGGCTAGGCATAAGGCAGGGGCACACGTGCTGGCTAGGCATAGGGCAGGGGCACAAGTGCGGGCTAGGCATAAGGCAGGGGCACAAGTGCGGGCTAGGAATAAGGCAGGGGCACAAGTGCGGGCTTGGCATAAGGCAGGGGCACAAGTGCGGGCTAGGCATAAGGCAAGGGCACAATTGCGGGCTAGGCATAAGGCAGGGGCACAAGTGCGGGCTAGGCATAAGGCAGGGGCACAAGTGCGGGCTAGGCATAAGGCAGGGGCACAATTGCGGGCTAGGCATAAGGCAGGGGCACAAGTGCGGGCTAGGCATAAGGCAGGGGCACAAGTGCGGGCAAGGCATAAGGCAGGGGCACAAGTGCGGGCAAGGCATAAGGCAGGGGCACAAGTGCTGGCTAGGCATAAGGCAGGGGCACAAGTGCTGGCTAGGCATAAGGCAGGGGCACAAGTGCTGGCTAGGCATAAGGCAGGGGCACAAGTGCTGGCTAGGCATAAGGCAGGGGCACAAGTGCTGGCTAGACTTAAGGCAGGGGCACAAGTGCTGGCTAGGCATCAGGCAGGGGCACAAGTGCTGGCTAGGCATAAGGCAGGGGCACAAGTGCTGGCTAGGCATAAGGCAGGGGCACAAGTGCTGGCTAGGCATAAGGCAGGGGCACAAGTGCTGGCTAGGCATAAGGCAGGGGCACAAGTGCTGGCTAGGCATAAGGCAGGGGCACAAGTGCTGGCTAGGCATAAGGCAGGGGCACAAGTGCTGGCTAGGCATAAGGCAGGGGCACAAGTGCTGGCTAGGCATAAGGCAGGGGCACAAGTGCAGGCTAGGCATAAGGCAGGGGCACAAGTGCAGGCTAGGCCATAAGGCAGGGGCACAAGTGCAGGCTAGGCATAAGGCAGGGGCACAAGTGCAGGCTAGGCATAAGGCAGGGGCACAAGTGCAGGCTAGGCATAAGGCAGGGGCACAAGTGCAGGCTAGGCATAAGGCAGGGGCACAAGTGCAGGCTAGGCATAAGGCAGGGGCACAAGTGCAGCTAGGCATAAGGCAGGGGCACAAGTGCAGGCTAGGCATAAGGCAGGGGCACAAGTGCAGGCTAGGCATAAGGCAGGGGCACACGTGCTGGCTAGGCATAAGGCATGCGCACACGTGCTGGCTAGGCATAAGGCAGGGGCACACGTGCTGGCTAGGCATAAGGCAGAGGCACACGTGCTGGCTAGGCATAAGGCAGGGACACACGTGCTGGCTAGGCATAAGGCAGGGGCACACGTGCTGGCTAGGCATAAGGCAGGGGCACACATGCTGGCTAGGCATAGGGCAGGGGCACAAGTGCGGGCTAGGCATAAGGCAGGGGCACAAGTGCGGGCTAGGCATAAGGCAGGGGCACAAGTGCGGGCTAGGCATAAGGAAGGGGCACAAGTGCGGGCTAGGCATAAGGCAGGGGCACAAGTGCGGGCTAGGCATAAGGCAGGGGCACAAGTGCGGGCAAGGCATAAGGCAGGGGCACAAGTGCGGGCAAGGCATAAGGCAGGGGCACAAGTGCGGGCTAGGCATAAGGCAGGGGCACAAGTGCGGGCTAGGCATAAGGCAGGGGCACAAGTGCGGGCTAGGCATAAGGCAGGGGCACAAGTGCGGGCTAGGCATAAGGCAGGGGCACAAGTGCGGGCTAGGCATAAGGCAGGGGCACAAGTGCGGGCTAGGCATAAGGCAGGGGCACAAGTGCGGGCTAGGCATAAGGCAGGGGCACAAGTGCGGGCTAGGCATAAGGCAGGGGCACAAGTGCGGGCTAGGCATAAGGCAGGGGCACAAGTGCGGGCTAGGCATAAGGCAGGGGCACAAGTGCGGGCTAGGCATAAGGCAGGGGCACAAGTGCGGGCTAGGCATAAGGCAGGGGCACAAGTGCGGGCTAGGCATAAGGCAGGGGCCCAAGTGCGGGCTAGGCATAAGGCAGGGGCACACGTGCTGGCTAGGCATAAGGCAGGGGCACACGTGCGGGCTAGGCATAAGGCAGGGGCACACGTGCGGGCTAGGCATAAGGCAGGGGCACACGTGCGGGCTAGGCATAAGGCAGGGGCACAAGTGCGGGCTAGGCATAAGGCAGGGGCACAAGTGCGGGCTAGGCATAAGGCAGGGGCACAAGTGCGGGCTAGGCATAAGGCAGGGGCACAAGTGCGGGCTAGGCATAAGGCAGGGGCACAAGTGCGGGCTAGGCATAAGGCAGGGGCACAAGTGCGGGCTAGGCATAAGGCAGGGGCACAAGTGCGGGCTAGGCATAAGGCAGGGGCACAAGTGCGGGCTAGGCATAAGGCAGGGGCACAAGTGCGGGCTAGGCATAAGGCAGGGGCACACGTGCGGGCTAGGCATAAGGCAGGGGCACACGTGCGGGCTAGGCATAAGGCAGGGGCACACGTGCGGGCTAGGCATAAGGCAGGGGCACACGTGCTGGCTAGGCATAAGGCAGGGGCACACGTGCTGGCTAGGCATAAGGCAGGGGCACACGTGCTGGCTAGGCATAAGGCAGGGGCACACGTGCTGGCTAGGCATAAGGCAGGGGCACACGTGCTGGCTAGGCATAAGGCAGGGGCACACGTGCTGGCTAGGCATAAGGCAGGGGCACACGTGCTGGCTAGGCATAAGGCAGGGGCACACGTGCTGGCTAGGCATAAGGCAGGGGCACACGTGCTGGCTAGGCATAAGGCAGGGGCACACGTGCTGGCTAGGCATAAGGCAGGGGCACACGTGCTGGCTAGGCATAAGGCAGGGGCACACGTGCTGGCTAGGCATAAGGCAGGGGCACACGTGCTGGCTAGGCATAAGGCAGGGGCACACGTGCTGGCTAGGCATATGGCAGGGGCACACGTGCTGGCTAGGCATAAGGCAGGGCCACACGTGCTGGCTAGGCATAAGGCAGGGGCACACGTGCTGGCTAGGCATAAGGCAGGGGCACACGTGCTGGCTAGGCATAAGGCAGGGGCACACGTGCGGGCTAGGCATAAGGCAGGGGCACAAGTGCTGGCTAGGCATAAGGCAGGGGCACAAGTGCTGGCTAGGCATAAGGCAGGGGCACAAGTGCGGGCTAGGCATAAGGCAGGGGCACAACTGCGGGCTAGGCATAAGGCAGGGGCACAACTGCGGGCTAGGCATAAGGCAGGGGCACAACTGCGGGCTAGGCATATGGCAGGGGCACAAGTGCGGGCTAGGCATAAGGCAGGGGCACAAGTGCGGGCTAGGCATAAGGCAGGGGCACAAGTGCGGGCTAGGCATAAAGCAGGGGCACAATTGCGGACTAGGCATAAGGCAGGGGCACAAGTGCGGGCTAGCCATAAGGCAGGGGCACAAGTGCGGGCTAGCCATAAGGCAGGGGCACACGTGCTGGCTAGGCACAAGGCAGGGGCACACGTGCTGGCTAGGCATAAGGCAGGGGCACACGTGCTGGCTAGGCATAAGGCAGGGGCACACGTGCTGGCTAGGCATAAGGCAGGGGCACAAGTGCTGGCTAGGCATAAGGCAGGGGCACAAGTGCAGGCTAGGCATAAGGCAGGGGCACAAGTGCAGGCTAGGCCATAAGGCAGGGGCACAAGTGCAGGCTAGGCATAAGGCAGGGGCACAAGTGCAGGCTAGGCATAAGGCAGGCTAGGCATAAGGCAGGGGCACAAGTGCAGGCTAGGCATAAGGCAGGGGCACAAGTGCAGGCTAGGCATAAGGCAGGGGCACAAGTGCAGGCTAGGCCATAAGGCAGGGGCACAAGTGCAGGCTAGGCATAAGGCAGGGGCACAAGTGCTGGCTAGGCATAAGGCAGGGGCACAAGTGCAGGCTAGGCATAAGGCAGGGGCACAAGTGCAGGCTAGGCCATAAGGCAGGGGCACAAGTGCAGGCTAGGCATAAGGCAGGGGCACAAGTGCAGGCTAGGCATAAGGCAGGCTAGGCATAAGGCAGGGGCACAAGTGCAGGCTAGGCATAAGGCAGGGGCACAAGTGCAGGCTAGGCATAAGGCAGGGGCACAAGTGCAGGCTAGGCATAAGGCAGGGGCACACGTGCTGGCTAGGCATAAGGCATGCGCACACGTGCTGGCTAGGCATAAGGCAGGGGCACACGTGCTGGCTAGGCATAAGGCAGAGGCACACGTGCTGGCTAGGCATAAGGCAGGGACACACGTGCTGGCTAGGCATAGGGCAGGGGCACACGTGCTGGCTAGGCATAAGGCAGGGGCACACGTGCTGGCTAGGCATAGGGCAGGGGCACAAGTGCGGGCTAGGCATAAGGCAGGGGCACAAGTGCGGGCTAGGAATAAGGCAGGGGCACAAGTGCGGGCTTGGCATAAGGCAGGGGCACAAGTGCGGGCTAGGCATAAGGCAAGGGCACAATTGCGGGCTAGGCATAAGGCAGGGGCACAAGTGCGGGCTAGGCATAAGGCAGGGGCACAAGTGCGGGCTAGGCATAAGGCAGGGGCACAATTGCGGGCTAGGCATAAGGCAGGGGCACAAGTGCGGGCTAGGCATAAGGCAGGGGCACAAGTGCGGGCAAGGCATAAGGCAGGGGCACAAGTGCGGGCAAGGCATAAGGCAGGGGCACAAGTGCTGGCTAGGCATAAGGCAGGGGCACAAGTGCTGGCTAGGCATAAGGCAGGGGCACAAGTGCTGGCTAGGCATAAGGCAGGGGCACAAGTGCTGGCTAGGCATAAGGCAGGGGCACAAGTGCTGGCTAGACTTAAGGCAGGGGCACAAGTGCTGGCTAGGCATCAGGCAGGGGCACAAGTGCTGGCTAGGCATAAGGCAGGGGCACAAGTGCTGGCTAGGCATAAGGCAGGGGCACAAGTGCTGGCTAGGCATAAGGCAGGGGCACAAGTGCTGGCTAGGCATAAGGCAGGGGCACAAGTGCTGGCTAGGCATAAGGCAGGGGCACACGTGCTGGCTAGGCATAAGGCAGGGGCACACGTGCTGGCTAGGCATAAGGCAGGGGCACACGTGCTGGCTAGGCATAAGGCAGGGGCACACGTGCTGGCTAGGCATAAGGCAGGGGCACACGTGCTGGCTAGGCATAAGGCAGGGGCACACGTGCTGGCTAGGCATAAGGCAGGGGCACACGTGCTGGCTAGGCATAAGGCAGGGGCACACGTGCTGGCTAGGCATAAGGCAGGGGCACACGTGCTGGCTAGGCATAAGGCAGGGGCACACGTGCTGGCTAGGCATAAGGCAGGGGCACACGTGCTGGCTAGGCATAAGGCAGGGGCACACGTGCTGGCTAGGCATAAGGCAGGGGCACACGTGCTGGCTAGGCATATGGCAGGGGCACACGTGCTGGCTAGGCATAAGGCAGGGCCACACGTGCTGGCTAGGCATAAGGCAGGGGCACACGTGCTGGCTAGGCATAAGGCAGGGGCACACGTGCTGGCTAGGCATAAGGCAGGGGCACACGTGCGGGCTAGGCATAAGGCAGGGGCACAAGTGCTGGCTAGGCATAAGGCAGGGGCACAAGTGCTGGCTAGGCATAAGGCAGGGGCACAAGTGCGGGCTAGGCATAAGGCAGGGGCACAACTGCGGGCTAGGCATAAGGCAGGGGCACAACTGCGGGCTAGGCATAAGGCAGGGGCACAACTGCGGGCTAGGCATATGGCAGGGGCACAAGTGCGGGCTAGGCATAAGGCAGGGGCACAAGTGCGGGCTAGGCATAAGGCAGGGGCACAAGTGCGGGCTAGGCATAAAGCAGGGGCACAATTGCGGACTAGGCATAAGGCAGGGGCACAAGTGCGGGCTAGCCATAAGGCAGGGGCACAAGTGCGGGCTAGCCATAAGGCAGGGGCACACGTGCTGGCTAGGCACAAGGCAGGGGCACACGTGCTGGCTAGGCATAAGGCAGGGGCACACGTGCTGGCTAGGCATAAGGCAGGGGCACACGTGCTGGCTAGGCATAAGGCAGGGGCACAAGTGCTGGCTAGGCATAAGGCAGGGGCACAAGTGCAGGCTAGGCATAAGGCAGGGGCACAAGTGCAGGCTAGGCCATAAGGCAGGGGCACAAGTGCAGGCTAGGCATAAGGCAGGGGCACAAGTGCAGGCTAGGCATAAGGCAGGCTAGGCATAAGGCAGGGGCACAAGTGCAGGCTAGGCATAAGGCAGGGGCACAAGTGCAGGCTAGGCATAAGGCAGGGGCACAAGTGCAGGCTAGGCCATAAGGCAGGGGCACAAGTGCAGGCTAGGCATAAGGCAGGGGCACAAGTGCTGGCTAGGCATAAGGCAGGGGCACAAGTGCAGGCTAGGCATAAGGCAGGGGCACAAGTGCAGGCTAGGCCATAAGGCAGGGGCACAAGTGCAGGCTAGGCATAAGGCAGGGGCACAAGTGCAGGCTAGGCATAAGGCAGGCTAGGCATAAGGCAGGGGCACAAGTGCAGGCTAGGCATAAGGCAGGGGCACAAGTGCAGGCTAGGCATAAGGCAGGGGCACAAGTGCAGGCTAGGCATAAGGCAGGGGCACACGTGCTGGCTAGGCATAAGGCATGCGCACACGTGCTGGCTAGGCATAAGGCAGGGGCACACGTGCTGGCTAGGCATAAGGCAGAGGCACACGTGCTGGCTAGGCATAAGGCAGGGACACACGTGCTGGCTAGGCATAGGGCAGGGGCACACGTGCTGGCTAGGCATAAGGCAGGGGCACACGTGCTGGCTAGGCATAGGGCAGGGGCACAAGTGCGGGCTAGGCATAAGGCAGGGGCACAAGTGCGGGCTAGGAATAAGGCAGGGGCACAAGTGCGGGCTTGGCATAAGGCAGGGGCACAAGTGCGGGCTAGGCATAAGGCAAGGGCACAATTGCGGGCTAGGCATAAGGCAGGGGCACAAGTGCGGGCTAGGCATAAGGCAGGGGCACAAGTGCGGGCTAGGCATAAGGCAGGGGCACAATTGCGGGCTAGGCATAAGGCAGGGGCACAAGTGCGGGCTAGGCATAAGGCAGGGGCACAAGTGCGGGCAAGGCATAAGGCAGGGGCACAAGTGCGGGCAAGGCATAAGGCAGGGGCACAAGTGCTGGCTAGGCATAAGGCAGGGGCACAAGTGCTGGCTAGGCATAAGGCAGGGGCACAAGTGCTGGCTAGGCATAAGGCAGGGGCACAAGTGCTGGCTAGGCATAAGGCAGGGGCACAAGTGCTGGCTAGACTTAAGGCAGGGGCACAAGTGCTGGCTAGGCATCAGGCAGGGGCACAAGTGCTGGCTAGGCATAAGGCAGGGGCACAAGTGCTGGCTAGGCATAAGGCAGGGGCACAAGTGCTGGCTAGGCATAAGGCAGGGGCACAAGTGCTGGCTAGGCATAAGGCAGGGGCACAAGTGCTGGCTAGGCATAAGGCAGGGGCACAAGTGCTGGCTAGGCATAAGGCAGGGGCACAAGTGCTGGCTAGGCATAAGGCAGGGGCACAAGTGCTGGCTAGGCATAAGGCAGGGGCACAAGTGCAGGCTAGGCATAAGGCAGGGGCACAAGTGCAGGCTAGGCCATAAGGCAGGGGCACAAGTGCAGGCTAGGCATAAGGCAGGGGCACAAGTGCAGGCTAGGCATAAGGCAGGGGCACAAGTGCAGGCTAGGCATAAGGCAGGGGCACAAGTGCAGGCTAGGCATAAGGCAGGGGCACAAGTGCAGGCTAGGCATAAGGCAGGGGCACAAGTGCAGCTAGGCATAAGGCAGGGGCACAAGTGCAGGCTAGGCATAAGGCAGGGGCACAAGTGCAGGCTAGGCATAAGGCAGGGGCACACGTGCTGGCTAGGCATAAGGCATGCGCACACGTGCTGGCTAGGCATAAGGCAGGGGCACACGTGCTGGCTAGGCATAAGGCAGAGGCACACGTGCTGGCTAGGCATAAGGCAGGGACACACGTGCTGGCTAGGCATAAGGCAGGGGCACACGTGCTGGCTAGGCATAAGGCAGGGGCACACATGCTGGCTAGGCATAGGGCAGGGGCACAAGTGCGGGCTAGGCATAAGGCAGGGGCACAAGTGCGGGCTAGGCATAAGGCAGGGGCACAAGTGCGGGCTAGGCATAAGGAAGGGGCACAAGTGCGGGCTAGGCATAAGGCAGGGGCACAAGTGCGGGCTAGGCATAAGGCAGGGGCACAAGTGCGGGCAAGGCATAAGGCAGGGGCACAAGTGCGGGCAAGGCATAAGGCAGGGGCACAAGTGCGGGCTAGGCATAAGGCAGGGGCACAAGTGCGGGCTAGGCATAAGGCAGGGGCACAAGTGCGGGCTAGGCTTAAGGCAGGGGCACAAGTGTGGGCTAGGCATAAGGCAGGGGCACAAGTGCGGGCTAGGCATAAGGCAGGGGCACAAGTGCGGGCTAGGCATAAGGCAGGGGCACAAGTGCGGGCTAGGCATAAGGCAGGGGCACAAGTGCGGGCTAGGCATAAGGCAGGGGCACAAGTGCGGGCTAGGCATAAGGCAGGGGCACAAGTGCGGGCTAGGCATAAGGCAGGGGCACAAGTGCGGGCTAGGCATAAGGCAGGGGCACAAGTGCGGGCTAGGCATAAGGCAGGGGCACAAGTGCGGGCTAGGCATAAGGCAGGGGCCCAAGTGCGGGCTAGGCATAAGGCAGGGGCACACGTGCTGGCTAGGCATAAGGCAGGGGCACACGTGCGGGCTAGGCATAAGGCAGGGGCACACGTGCGGGCTAGGCATAAGGCAGGGGCACACGTGCGGGCTAGGCATAAGGCAGGGGCACAAGTGCGGGCTAGGCATAAGGCAGGGGCACAAGTGCGGGCTAGGCATAAGGCAGGGGCACAAGTGCGGGCTAGGCATAAGGCAGGGGCACAAGTGCGGGCTAGGCATAAGGCAGGGGCACAAGTGCGGGCTAGGCATAAGGCAGGGGCACAAGTGCGGGCTAGGCATAAGGCAGGGGCACAAGTGCGGGCTAGGCATAAGGCAGGGGCACAAGTGCGGGCTAGGCATAAGGCAGGGGCACAAGTGCGGGCTAGGCATAAGGCAGGGGCACAAGTGCGGGCTAGGCATAAGGCAGGGGCACAAGTGCGGGCTAGGCATAAGGCAGGGGCACAAGTGCGGGCTAGGCATAAGGCAGGGGCACAAGTGCGGGCTAGGCATAAGGCAGGGGCACACGTGCGGGCTAGGCATAAGGCAGGGGCACACGTGCGGGCTAGGCATAAGGCAGGGGCACACGTGCGGGCTAGGCATAAGGCAGGGGCACACGTGCTGGCTAGGCATAAGGCAGGGGCACACGTGCTGGCTAGGCATAAGGCAGGGGCACACGTGCTGGCTAGGCATAAGGCAGGGGCACACGTGCTGGCTAGGCATAAGGCAGGGGCACACGTGCTGGCTAGGCATAAGGCAGGGGCACACGTGCTGGCTAGGCATAAGGCAGGGGCACACGTGCTGGCTAGGCATAAGGCAGGGGCACACGTGCTGGCTAGGCATAAGGCAGGGGCACACGTGCTGGCTAGGCATAAGGCAGGGGCACACGTGCTGGCTAGGCATAAGGCAGGGGCACACGTGCTGGCTAGGCATAAGGCAGGGGCACACGTGCTGGCTAGGCATAAGGCAGGGGCACACGTGCTGGCTAGGCATAAGGCAGGGGCACACGTGCTGGCTAGGCATATGGCAGGGGCACACGTGCTGGCTAGGCATAAGGCAGGGCCACACGTGCTGGCTAGGCATAAGGCAGGGGCACACGTGCTGGCTAGGCATAAGGCAGGGGCACACGTGCTGGCTAGGCATAAGGCAGGGGCACACGTGCGGGCTAGGCATAAGGCAGGGGCACAAGTGCTGGCTAGGCATAAGGCAGGGGCACAAGTGCTGGCTAGGCATAAGGCAGGGGCACAAGTGCGGGCTAGGCATAAGGCAGGGGCACAACTGCGGGCTAGGCATAAGGCAGGGGCACAACTGCGGGCTAGGCATAAGGCAGGGGCACAACTGCGGGCTAGGCATATGGCAGGGGCACAAGTGCGGGCTAGGCATAAGGCAGGGGCACAAGTGCGGGCTAGGCATAAGGCAGGGGCACAAGTGCGGGCTAGGCATAAAGCAGGGGCACAATTGCGGACTAGGCATAAGGCAGGGGCACAAGTGCGGGCTAGCCATAAGGCAGGGGCACAAGTGCGGGCTAGCCATAAGGCAGGGGCACACGTGCTGGCTAGGCATAAGGCAGGGGCACACGTGCTGGCTAGGCATAAGGCAGGGGCACACGTGCTGGCTAGGCATAAGGCAGGGGCACACGTGCTGGCTAGGCATAAGGAAGGGGCACAAGTGCGGGCTAGGCATAAGGCAGGGGCACAAGTGCGGGCTAGGCATAAGGCAGGGGCACAAGTGCGGGCTAGGCATAAGGCAGGGGCACAAGTGCGGGCTAGGCATAAGGCAGGGGCACACGTGCTGGCTAGGCATAAGGCAGGGGCACACGTGCTGGCTAGGCATAAGGCAGGGGCACACGTGCGGGCTAGGCATAAGGCAGGGGCACAAGTGCGGGCTAGGCATAAGGCAGGGGCACAAGTGCAGGCTAGGCATAAGGCATGGGCACAAGTGCTGGCTAGGCATAAGGCATGGGCACAAGTGCTGGCTAGGCATAAGGCAGGGGCTCAAGTGCTGGCTAGGCATAAGGCAGGGGCACAAGTGCTGGCTAGGCATAAGGCAGGGGCACAAGTGCTGGCTAGGCATAAGGCAGGGGCACAAGTGCAGGCTAGGCATAAGGCAGGGGCACAAGTGCAGGCTAGGCATAAGGCAGGGGCACAAGTGCAGGCTAGGCATAAGGCAGGGGCACAAGTGCAGGGGCACAAGTGCAGGCTAGGCATAAGGCAGGGGCACAAGTGCAGGCTAGGCATAAGGCATGGGCACAAGTGCTGGCTAGGCATAAGGCAGGGGCTCAAGTGCTGGCTAGGCATAAGGCAGGGGCACAAGTGCTGGCTAGGCATAAGGCAGGGGCACAAGTGCTGGCTAGGCATAAGGCAGGGGCACAAGTGCTGGCTAGGCATAAGGCAGGGGCACAAGTGCGGGCTAGGCATAAGGCAGGGGCACAAGTGCAGGCTAGGCATAAGGCAGGGGCACAAGTGCAGGCTAGGCATAAGGCAGGGGCACAAGTGCAGGGGCACAAGTGCAGGCTAGGCATAAGGCAGGGGCACAAGTGCAGGCTAGGCATAAGGCATGGGCACAAGTGCTGGCTAGGCATAAGGCAGGGGCTCAAGTGCTGGCTAGGCATAAGGCAGGGGCACAAGTGCTGGCTAGGCATAAGGCAGGGGCACAAGTGCTGGCTAGGCATAAGGCAGGGGCACAAGTGCTGGCTAGGCATAAGGCAGGGGCACAAGTGCTGGCTAGGCATAAGGCAGGGGCACAAGTGCTGGCTAGGCATAAGGCAGGGGCCCAAGTGCTGGCTAGGCATAAGGCAGGGGCACAAGTGCTGGCTAGGCATAAGGCAGGGGCTCAAGTGCTGGCTAGGCATAAGGCAGGGGCTCAAGTGCTGGCTTGGCTTTAGGCAGGGGCACAAGTGCGGGCTAGGCTTTAGGCAGGGGCACAAGTGCAAACTAAGCATGAGGCAGAGGCACAAGTGCAAGCTAGGCATAAGGCAGGGGCACACGTGCTGGCTAGGCATAAGGCAGGGGCACACGTGCTGGCTAGGCATAAGGCAGGGGCACACGTGCTGGCTAGGCATAAGGAAGGGGCACAAGTGCGGGCTAGGCATAAGGCAGGGGCACAAGTGCGGGCTAGGCATAAGGCAGGGGCACACGTGCGGGCTAGGCATAAGGCAGGGGCACAAGTGCGGGCTAGGAATAAGGCAGGGGCACAAGTGCGGGCTAGGCATAAGGCAGGGGCACAAGTGCGAGCTAGGCATAAGGCAGGGGCACACGTGCTGGCTAGGCATAAGGCAGGGGCACACGTGCTGGCTAGGCATAAGGCAGGGGCACACGTGCGGGCTAGGCATAAGGCAGGGGCACAAGTGCGGGCTAGGAATAAGGCAGGGGCACAAGTGCGGGCTAGGCATAAGGAAGGGGCACAAGTGCGGGCTAGGCATAAGGCAGGGGCACAAGTGCGGGCTAGGCATAAGGCAGGGGCACAAGTGCTGGCTAGGCATAAGGCAGGGGCACAAGTGCTGGCTAGGCATATGGCAGGGGCACACGTGCTGGCTAGGCATAAGGCAGGGGCACACGTGCTGGCTAGGCATAAGGCAGGGGCACACGTGCTGGCTAGGCATAAGGCAGGGGCACACGTGCTGGCTAGGCATAAGGCAGGGGCACACGTGCTGGCTAGGCATAAGGCAGGGGCACACGTGCTGGCTAGGCATAAGGCAGGGGCACACGTGCTGGCTAGGCATATGGCAGGGGCACACGTGCTGGCTAGGCATAAGGCAGGGCCACACGTGCTGGCTAGGCATAAGGCAGGGCCACACGTGCTGGCTAGGCATAAGGCAGGGGCACACGTGCTGGCTAGGCATAAGGCAGGGGCACACGTGCTGGCTAGGCATAAGGCAGGGGCACACGTGCGGGCTAGGCATAAGGCAGGGGCACAAGTGCTGGCTAGGCATAAGGCAGGGGCACAAGTGCTGGCTAGGCATAAGGCAGGGGCACAAGTGCTGGCTAGGCATAAGGCAGGGGCACAAGTGCGGGCTAGGCATAAGGCAGGGGCACAAGTGCGGGCTAGGCATAAGGCAGGGGCACAAGTGCGGGCTAGGCATAAGGCAGGGGCACAAGTGCGGGCTAGGCATAAGGCAGGGGCACACGTGCTGGCTAGGCATAAGGCAGGGGCACACGTGCGGGCTAGGCATAAGGCAGGGGCACAAGTGCGGGCTAGCCATAAGGCAGGGGCACACGTGCTGGCTAGGCATAAGGCAGGGGCACACGTGCTGGCTAGGCATAAGGCAGGGGCACACGTGCTGGCTAGGCATAAGGCAGGGGCACACGTGCTGGCTAGGCATAAGGAAGGGGCACAAGTGCGGGCTAGGCATAAGGCAGGGGCACAAGTGCGGGCTAGGCATAAGGCAGGGGCACAAGTGCGGGCTAGGCATAAGGCAGGGGCACAAGTGCGGGCTAGGCATAAGGCAGGGGCACACGTGCGGGCTAGGCATAAGGCAGGGGCACACGTGCTGGCTAGGCATAAGGCAGGGGCACACGTGCGGGCTAGGCATAAGGCAGGGGCACAAGTGCGGGCTAGGCATAAGGCAGGGGCACAAGTGCAGGCTAGGCATAAGGCATGGGCACAAGTGCTGGCTAGGCATAAGGCATGGGCACAAGTGCTGGCTAGGCATAAGGCAGGGGCTCAAGTGCTGGCTAGGCATAAGGCAGGGGCACAAGTGCTGGCTAGGCATAAGGCAGGGGCACAAGTGCTGGCTAGGCATAAGGCAGGGGCACAAGTGCAGGCTAGGCATAAGGCAGGGGCACAAGTGCAGGCTAGGCATAAGGCAGGGGCACAAGTGCAGGCTAGGCATAAGGCAGGGGCACAAGTGCAGGGGCACAAGTGCAGGCTAGGCATAAGGCAGGGGCACAAGTGCAGGCTAGGCATAAGGCATGGGCACAAGTGCTGGCTAGGCATAAGGCAGGGGCTCAAGTGCTGGCTAGGCATAAGGCAGGGGCACAAGTGCTGGCTAGGCATAAGGCAGGGGCACAAGTGCTGGCTAGGCATAAGGCAGGGGCACAAGTGCTGGCTAGGCATAAGGCAGGGGCACAAGTGCGGGCTAGGCATAAGGCAGGGGCACAAGTGCAGGCTAGGCATAAGGCAGGGGCACAAGTGCAGGCTAGGCATAAGGCAGGGGCACAAGTGCAGGGGCACAAGTGCAGGCTAGGCATAAGGCAGGGGCACAAGTGCAGGCTAGGCATAAGGCATGGGCACAAGTGCTGGCTAGGCATAAGGCAGGGGCTCAAGAGCTGGCTAGGCATAAGGCAGGGGCACAAGTGCTGGCTAGGCATAAGGCAGGGGCACAAGTGCTGGCTAGGCATAAGGCAGGGGCACAAGTGCTGGCTAGGCATAAGGCAGGGGCACAAGTGCTGGCTAGGCATAAGGCAGGGGCACAAGTGCTGGCTAGGCATAAGGCAGGGGCCCAAGTGCTGGCTAGGCATAAGGCAGGGGCACAAGTGCTGGCTAGGCATAAGGCAGGGGCTCAAGTGCTGGCTAGGCATAAGGCAGGGGCTCAAGTGCTGGCTTGGCTTTAGGCAGGGGCACAAGTGCGGGCTAGGCTTTAGGCAGGGGCACAAGTGCAAACTAAGCATGAGGCAGAGGCACAAGTGCAAGCTAGGCATAAGGCAGGGGCACACGTGCTGGCTAGGCATAAGGCAGGGGCACACGTGCTGGCTAGGCATAAGGCAGGGGCACACGTGCTGGCTAGGCATAAGGCAGGGGCACACGTGCTGGCTAGGCATAAGGAAGGGGCACAAGTGCGGGCTAGGCATAAGGCAGGGGCACAAGTGCGGGCTAGGCATAAGGCAGGGGCACACGTGCGGGCTAGGCATAAGGCAGGGGCACAAGTGCGGGCTAGGAATAAGGCAGGGGCACAAGTGCGGGCTAGGCATAAGGCAGGGGCACAAGTGCGGGCTAGGCATAAGGCAGGGGCACACGTGCTGGCTAGGCATAAGGCAGGGGCACACGTGCTGGCTAGGCATAAGGCAGGGGCACACGTGCGGGCTAGGCATAAGGCAGGGGCACAAGTGCGGGCTAGGAATAAGGCAGGGGCACAAGTGCGGGCTAGGCATAAGGAAGGGGCACAAGTGCGGGCTAGGCATAAGGCAGGGGCACAAGTGCGGGCTAGGCATAAGGCAGGGGCACAAGTGCTGGCTAGGCATAAGGCAGGGGCACAAGTGCTGGCTAGGCATATGGCAGGGGCACACGTGCTGGCTAGGCATAAGGCAGGGGCACACGTGCTGGCTAGGCATAAGGCAGGGGCACACGTGCTGGCTAGGCATAAGGCAGGGGCACACGTGCTGGCTAGGCATAAGGCAGGGGCACACGTGCTGGCTAGGCATAAGGCAGGGGCACACGTGCTGGCTAGGCATAAGGCAGGGGCACACGTGCTGGCTAGGCATATGGCAGGGGCACACGTGCTGGCTAGGCATAAGGCAGGGCCACACGTGCTGGCTAGGCATAAGGCAGGGCCACACGTGCTGGCTAGGCATAAGGCAGGGGCACACGTGCTGGCTAGGCATAAGGCAGGGGCACACGTGCTGGCTAGGCATAAGGCAGGGGCACACGTGCGGGCTAGGCATAAGGCAGGGGCACAAGTGCTGGCTAGGCATAAGGCAGGGGCACAAGTGCTGGCTAGGCATAAGGCAGGGGCACAAGTGCTGGCTAGGCATAAGGCAGGGGCACAAGTGCGGGCTAGGCATAAGGCAGGGGCACAAGTGCGGGCTAGGCATAAGGCAGGGGCACAAGTGCGGGCTAGGCATAAGGCAGGGGCACAAGTGCGGGCTAGGCATAAGGCAGGGGCACACGTGCTGGCTAGGCATAAGGCAGGGGCACACGTGCGGGCTAGGCATAAGGCAGGGGCACAAGTGCGGGCTAGGCATAAGGCAGGGGCACAAGTGCGGGCTAGGCATAAGGCAGGGGCACAAGTGCGGGCTAGGCATAAGGCAGGGGCACACGTGCTGGCTAGGCATAAGGCAGGGGCACACGTGCTGGCTAGGCATAAGGCAGGGGCACACGTGCGGGCTAGGCATAAGGCAGGGGCACAAGTGCGGGCTAGGAATAAGGCAGGGGCACAAGTGCGGGCTAGGCATAAGGAAGGGGCACAAGTGCGGGCTAGGCATAAGGCAGGGGCACAAGTGCGGGCTAGGCATAAGGCAGGGGCACAAGTGCTGGCTAGGCATAAGGCAGGGGCACAAGTGCTGGCTAGGCATATGGCAGGGGCACACGTGCTGGCTAGGCATAAGGCAGGGGCACACGTGCTGGCTAGGCATAAGGCAGGGGCACACGTGCTGGCTAGGCATAAGGCAGGGGCACACGTGCTGGCTAGGCATAAGGCAGGGGCACACGTGCTGGCTAGGCATAAGGCAGGGGCACACGTGCTGGCTAGGCATAAGGCAGGGGCACACGTGCTGGCTAGGCATAAGGCAGGGGCACAAGTGCGGGCTAGGCATAAGGCAGGGGCACAAGTGCGGGCTAGGCATAAGGCAGGGGCACAAGTGCGGGCTAGGCATAAGGCAGGGGCACAAGTGCGGGCTAGGCATAAGGCAGGGGCACAAGTGCGGGCTAGGCATAAGGCAGGGGCACAAGTGCGGGCTAGGCATAAGGCAGGGGCACAAGTGCGGGCAAGGCATAAGGCAGGGGCACAAGTGCGGGCAAGGCATAAGGCAGGGGCACAAGTGCGGGCTAGGCATAAGGCAGGGGCACAAGTGCGGGCTAGGCATAAGGCAGGGGCACAAGTGCGGGCTAGGCATAAGGCAGGGGCACAAGTGCGGGCTAGGCATAAGGCAGGGGCACAAGTGCGGGCTAGGCATAAGGCAGGGGCACAAGTGCGGGCTAGGCATAAGGCAGGGGCACAAGTGCGGGCTAGGCATAAGGCAGGGGCACAAGTGCGGCTAGGCATAAGGCAGGGGCCCAAGTTCGGCTAGGCATACGGCAGGGGCACACGTGCTGGCTAGGCATAAGGCAGGGGCACACGTGCGGGCTAGGCATAAGGCAGGGGCACACGTGCGGGCTAGGCATAAGGCAGGGGCACACGTGCGGGCTAGGCATAAGGCAGGGGCACACGTGCGGGCTAGGCATAAGGCAGGGGCACACGTGCGGGCTAGGCATAAGGCAGGGGCACACGTGCGGGCTAGGCATAAGGCAGGGGCACACGTGCGGGCTAGGCATAAGGCAGGGGCACACGTGCGGGCTAGGCATAAGGCAGGGGCACAAGTGCGGGCTAGGCATAAGGCAGTGGCACACGTGCGGGCTAGGCATAAGGCAGGGGCACACGTGCGGGCTAGGCATAAGGCAGGGGCACACGTGCGGGCTAGGCATAAGGCAGGGGCACAAGTGCGGGCTAGGCATAAGGCAGGGGCACAAGTGCGGGCTAGGCATAAGGCAGGGGCACAAGTGCGGGCTAGGCATAAGGCAGGGGCACAAGTGCGGGCTAGGCATAAGGCAGGGGCACAAATGCGGGCTAGGCATAAGGCAGGGGCACAAGTGCGGGCTAGGCATAAGGCAGGGGCACAAGTGCGGGCTAGGCATAAGGCAGGGGCACAAGTTCGGGCTAGGCATAAGGCAGGGGCACAAGTTCGGGCTAGGCATAAGGCAGGGGCACAAGTGCGGGCTAGGCATAAGGCAGGGGCACACGTGCGGGCTAGGCATAAGGCAGGGGCACACGTGCGGGCTAGGCATAAGGCAGGGGCACACGTGCGGGCTAGGCATAAGGCAGGGGCACACGTGCGGGCTAGGCATAAGGCAGGGGCACACGTGCTGGCTAGGCATAAGGCAGGGGCACACGTGCTGGCTATGCATAAGGCAGGGGCACACGTGCTGGCTAGGCATAAGGCAGGGGCACACGTGCTGGCTAGGCATAAGGCAGGGGCACACGTGCTGGCTAGGCATAAGGCAGGGGCACACGTGCTGGCTAGGCATAAGGCAGGGGCACACGTGCTGGCTAGGCATAAGGCAGGGGCACACGTGCTGGCTAGGCATAAGGCAGGGGCACAAGTGCGGGCTAGGCATAAGGCAGGGGCACAAGTGCGGGCTAGGAATAAGGCAGGGGCACAAGTGCGGGCTAGGCATAAGGCAGGGGCACAAGTGCGGGCTAGGCATAAGGCAGGGGCACAAGTGCGGGCTAGGCATAAGGCAGGGGCACAAGTGCGGGCTAGGCATAAGGCAGGGGCACAAGTGCGGGCTAGGCATAAGGCAGGGGCACAAGTGCGGGCTAGGCATATGGCAGGGGCACAAGTGCGGGCTAGGCATAAGGAAGGGGCACAAGTGCGGGCTAGGCATAAGGAAGGGGCACAAGTGCGGGCTAGGCATAAGGCAGGGGCACAAGTGCGGGCTAGGCATAAGGCAGGGGCACAAGTGCGGGCTAGGCATAAGGCAGGGGCACAAGTGCGGGCAAGGCATAAGGCAGGGGCACAAGTGCGGGCAAGGCATAAGGCAGGGGCACAAGTGCGGGCTAGGCATAAGGCAGGGGCACAAGTGCGGGCTAGGCATAAGGCAGGGGCACAAGTGCGGGCTAGGCATAAGGCAGGGGCACAAGTGCGGGCTAGGCATAAGGCAGGGGCACAAGTGCGGGCTAGGCATAAGGCAGGGGCACAAGTGCGGGCTAGGCATAAGGCAGGGGCACAAGTGCGGGCTAGGCATAAGGCAGGGGCACAAGTGCGGGCTAGGCATAAGGCAGGGGCACAAGTGCGGGCTAGGCATAAGGCAGGGGCACAAGTGCGGGCTAGGCATAAGGCAGGGGCACAAGTGCGGGCTAGGCATAAGGCAGGGGCACAAGTGCGGGCTAGGCATAAGGCAGGGGCACAAGTGTGGGCTAGGCATAAGGCAGGGGCACAAGTGCGGGCTAGGCATAAGGCAGGGGCCCAAGTGCGGGCTAGGCATAAGGCAGGGGCACACGTGCTGGCTAGGCATAAGGCAGGGGCACACGTGCGGGCTAGGCATAAGGCAGGGGCACACGTGCGGGCTAGGCATAAGGCAGGGGCACACGTGCGGGCTAGGCATAAGGCAGGGGCACAAGTGCGGGCTAGGCATAAGGCAGGGGCACAAGTGCGGGCTAGGCATAAGGCAGGGGCACAAGTGCGGGCTAGGCATAAGGCAGGGGCACAAGTGCGGGCTAGGCATAAGGCAGGGGCACAAGTGCGGGCTAGGCATAAGGCAGGGGCACAAGTGCGGGCTAGGCATAAGGCAGGGGCACAAGTGCGGGCTAGGCATAAGGCAGGGGCACAAGTGCGGGCTAGGCATAAGGCAGGGGCACAAGTGCGGGCTAGGCATAAGGCAGGGGCACAAGTGCGGGCTAGGCATAAGGCAGGGGCACAAGTGCGGGCTAGGCATAAGGCAGGGGCACAAGTGCGGGCTAGGCATAAGGCAGGGGCACACGTGCGGGCTAGGCATAAGGCAGGGGCACACGTGCGGGCTAGGCATAAGGCAGGGGCACACGTGGGGGCTAGGCATAAGGCAGGGGCACACGTGCTGGCTAGGCATAAGGCAGGGGCACACGTGCTGGCTAGGCATAAGGCAGGGGCACACGTGCTGGCTAGGCATAAGGCAGGGGCACACGTGCTGGCTAGGCATAAGGCAGGGGCACACGTGCTGGCTAGGCATAAGGCAGGGGCACACGTGCTGGCTAGGCATAAGGCAGGGGCACACGTGCTGGCTGGGCATAAGGCAGGGGCACACGTGCTGGCTAGGCATAAGGCAGGGGCACACGTGCTGGCTAGGCATAAGGCAGGGGCACACGTGCTGGCTAGGCATAAGGCAGGGGCACACGTGCTGGCTAGGCATATGGCAGGGGCACACGTGCTGGCTAGGCATAAGGCAGGGCCACACGTGCTGGCTAGGCATAAGGCAGGGCCACACGTGCTGGCTAGGCATAAGGCAGGGGCACACGTGCTGGCTAGGCATAAGGCAGGGGCACACGTGCGGGCTAGGCATAAGGCAGGGGCACAAGTGCTGGCTAGACATAAGGCAGGGGCACAAGTGCTGGCTAGGCATAAGGCAGGGGCACAAGTGCTGGCTAGGCATAAGGCAGGGGCACAAGTGCTGGCTAGGCATAAGGCAGGGGCACAAGTGCGGGCTAGGCATAAGGCAGGGGCACAAGTGCGGGCTAGGCATAAGGCAGGGGCACAAGTGCGGGCTAGGCATAAGGCAGGGGCACAACTGCGGGCTAGGCATAAGGCAGGGGCACAACTGCGGGCTAGGCATAAGGCAGGGGCACAACTGCGGGCTAGACATATGGCAGGGGCACAAGTGCGGGCTAGGCATAAGGCAGGGGCACAAGTGCGGGCTAGGCATAAGGCAGGGGCACAAGTGCGAGCTAGGCATAAGGCAGGGGCACAATTGCGGACTAGGCATAAGGCAGGGGCACAAGTGCGGGCTAGCCATAAGGCAGGGGCACAAGTGCGGGCTAGCCATAAGGCAGGGGCACAAGTGCTGGCTAGGCATAAGGCAGGGGCACAAGTGCAGGCTAGGCATAAGGGAGGGGCACAAGTGCAGGCTAGGCAAAAGGGAGGGGCACAAGTGCAGGCTAGGCATAAGGGAGGGGCACAAGTGCAGGCTAGGCATAAGGCAGGGGCATAAGGCAGGGGCACAAGTGCAGGCTAGGCATAAGGCAGGGGCACAAGTGCTGGCTAGGCATAAGGAAGGGGCACAAGTGCGGGCTAGGCATAAGGCAGGGGCACAAGTGCGGGCTAGGCATAAGGCAGGGGCACAAGTGCGGGCTAGGCATAAGGCAGGGGCACAAGTGCGGGCTAGGCATAAGGCAGGGGCACAAGTGCGGGCTAGGCATAAGGCAGGGGCACAAGTGCGGGCTAGGCATAAGGCAGGGGCACAAGTGCGGGCTAGGCATAAGGCAGGGGCACAAGTGCGGGCTAGGCATAAGGCAGGGGCACAAGTGCAGGCTAGGCATAAGGCAGGGGCACAAGTGCAGGGGCACAAGTGCAGGCTAGGCATAAGGCAGGGGCACAAGTGCAGGCTAGGCATAAGGCATGGGCACAAGTGCTGGCTAGGCATAAGGCAGGGGCTCAAGTGCTGGCTAGGCATAAGGCAGGGGCACAAGTGCTGGCTAGGCATAAGGCAGGGGCACAAGTGCTGGCTAGGCATAAGGCAGGGGCACAAGTGCTGGCTAGGCATAAGGCAGGGGCACAAGTGCTGGCTAGGCATAAGGCAGGGGCCCAAGTGCTGGCTAGGCATAAGGCAGGGGCACAAGTGCTGGCTAGGCATAAGGCAGGGGCACAAGTGCTGGCTAGGCATAAGGCAGGGGCACAAGTGCTGGCTAGGCATAAGGCAGGGGCACAAGTGCTGGCTAGGCATAAGGCAGGGGCACAAGTGCTGGCTAGGCATAAGGCAGGGGCCCAAGTGCTGGCTAGGCATAAGGCAGGGGCACAAGTGCTGGCTAGGCATAAGGCAGGGGCTCAAGTGCTGGCTGGGCATAAGGCAGGGGCTCAAGTGCTGGCTGGGCATAAGGCAGGGGCTCAAGTGCTGGCTTGGCTTTAGGCAGGGGCTCAAGTGCTGGCTTGGCTTTAGGCAGGGGCACAAGTGCGGGCTAGGCTTTAGGCAGGGGCACAAGTGCAAACTAAGCATAAGGCAGAGGCACAAGTGCAAGCTAGGCATAAGGCAGGGGCACAAGTGATGGCTACACATAAGGCATACGGCTAACTCTTTGCACTCTTTGCATAAAGGGATAGGCACCCTTAGGGGTGAAGAGCTAGCTTTCACCCCTCTACTCTGTACTATGTTGTACAGTGCGGAGCCACTCCATAACCCCCATGCTCCAAGCGACCAGGCACATCTTGTCTGTTCTCCGTAAATGGGTAATGCCTTCGTCCCCAATTACAGTCGTGCATGTGCATACAGACGGGACAAGAGCGAAGAGCGTAAAGCCTGCCCTGTGTGCATAACCAACATGAAGCTAAAGACAAAAAAACAATAATGCAAGGGGCTCAAAAGTGCTGGCTAGGCATAAGGCAGGGGCACAAGTGCTGGCTAGGCATAAGGCAGGGGCACAAGTGCTGGCTAGGCATAAGGCAGGGGCACAAGTGCTGGCTAGGCATAAGGCAGGGGCACAAGTGCTGGCTAGGCATAAGGCAGGGGCACAAGTGCTGGCTAGGCATAAGGCAGGGGCACAAGTGCTGGCTAGGCATAAGGCAGGGGCACAAGTGCTGGCTAGGCATAAGGCAGGGGCACAAGTGCTGGCTAGGCATAAGGCAGGGGCACAAGTGCTGGCTAGGCATAAGGCAGGGGCACAAGTGCTGGCTAGGCATAAGGCAGGGGCACAAGTGCTGGCTAGGCATAAGGCAGGGGCACAAGTGCTGGCTAGGCATAAGGCAGGGGCACAAGTGCTGGCTAGGCATAAGGCAGGGGCACACGTGCTGGCTAGGCATAAGGCAGGGGCACAAGTGCTGGCTAGGCATATGGCAGGGGCACACGTGCTGGCTAGGCATAAGGCAGGGGCACACGTGCTGGCTAGGCATAAGGCAGGGGCACACGTGCTGGCTAGGCATAAGGCAGGGGCACACGTGCTGGCTAGGCATAAGGCAGGGGCACACGTGCTGGCTAGGCATAAGTCAGGGGCACACGTGCTGGCTAGGCATAAGGCAGGGGCACACGTGCTGGCTAGGCATAAGGCAGGGGCACACGTGCTGGCTAGGCATAAGGCAGGGGCACACGTGCTGGCTAGGCATAAGGCAGGGGCACAAGTGCTGGCTAGGCATAAGGCAGGGGCACAAGTGCTGGCTAGGCATATGGCAGGGGCACACGTGCTGGCTAGGCATAAGGCAGGGGCACACGTGCTGGCTAGGCATAAGGCAGGGGCACACGTGCTGGCTAGGCATAAGGCAGGGGCACACGTGCTGGCTAGGCATAAGGCAGGGGCACACGTGCTGGCTAGGCATAAGGCAGGGGCACACGTGCTGGCTAGGAATAAGGCAGGGGCACACGTGCTGGCTAGGCATAAGGCAGGGGCACACGTGCTGGCTAGGCATAAGGCAGGGGCACACGTGCTGGCTAGGCATAAGGCAGGGGCACAAGTGCGGGCTAGGCATAAGGCAGGGGCACAAGTGCGGGCTAGGCATAAGGCAGGGGCACAAGTGCGGGCTAGGCATAAGGAAGGGGCACAAGTGCGGGCTAGGCATAAGGCAGGGGCACAAGTGCGGGCTAGGCATAAGGCAGGGGCACAAGTGCGGGCAAGGCATAAGGCAGGGGCACAAGTGCGGGCAAGGCATAAGGCAGGGGCACAAGTGCGGGCAAGGCATAAGGCAGGGGCACAAGTGCGGGCTAGGCATAAGGCAGGGGCACAAGTGCGGGCTAGGCATAAGGCAGGGGCACAAGTGCGTGCTAGGCATAAGGCAGGGGCACAAGTGCGGGCTAGGCATAAGGCAGGGGCACAAGTGCGGGCTAGGCATAAGGCAGGGGCACAAGTGCGGGCTAGGCATAAGGCAGGGGCACAAGTGCGGGCTAGGCATAAGGCAGGGGCACAAGTGCGGGCTAGGCATAAGGCAGGGGCACAAGTGCGGCTAGGCATAAGGCAGGGGCCCAAGTGCGGGCTAGGCATAAGGCAGGGGCACACGTGCTGGCTAGGCATAAGGCAGGGGCACACGTGCGGGCTAGGCATAAGGCAGGGGCACACGTGCGGGCTAGGCATAAGGCAGGGGCACACGTGCGGGCTAGGCATAAGGCAGGGGCACACGTGCGGGCTAGGAATAAGGCAGGGGCACACGTGCGGGCTAGGCATAAGGCAGGGGCACACGTGCGGGCTAGGCATAAGGCAGGGGCACACGTGCGGGCTAGGCATAAGGCAGGGGCACAAGTGCGGGCTAGGCATAAGGCAGGGGCACAAGTGCGGGCTAGGCATAAGGCAGGGGCACAAGTGCGGGCTAGGCATAAGGCAGGGGCACAAGTGCGGGCTAGGCATAAGGCAGGGGCACAAGTGCGGGCTAGGCATAAGGCAGGGGCACAAGTGCGGGCTAGGCATAAGGCAGGGGCACAAGTGCGGGCTAGGCATAAGGCAGGGGCACAAGTGCGGGCTAGGCATAAGGCAGGGGCACAAGTGCGGGCTAGGCATAAGGCAGGGGCACAAGTGCGGGCTAGGCATAAGGCAGGGGCACAAGTGCGGGCTAGGCATAAGGCAGGGGCACAAGTGCGGGCTAGGCATAAGGCAGGGGCACAAGTGCGGGCTAGGCATAAGGCAGGGGCACAAGTGCGGGCTAGGCATAAGGCAGGGGCACAAGTGCGGGCTAGGCATAAGGCAGGGGCACAAGTGCTGGCTAGGCATAAGGCAGGGGCACAAGTGCTGGCTAGGCATAAGGCAGGGGCACAAGTGCTGGCTAGGCATAAGGCAGGGGCCCAAGTGCTGGCTAGGCATAAGGCAGGGGCACAAGTGCTGGCTAGGCATAAGGCAGGGGCACAAGTGCTGGCTAGGCATAAGGCAGGGGCACAAGTGCTGGCTAGGCATAAGGCAGGGGCACAAGTGCTGGCTAGGCATAAGGCAGGGGCACAAGTGCTGGCTAGGCATAAGGCAGGGGCCCAAGTGCTGGCTAGGCATAAGGCAGGGGCACAAGTGCTGGCTAGGCATAAGGCAGGGGCTCAAGTGCTGGCTGGGCATAAGGCAGGGGCTCAAGTGCTGGCTGGGCATAAGGCAGGGGCTCAAGTGCTGGCTTGGCTTTAGGCAGGGGCTCAAGTGCTGGCTTGGCTTTAGGCAGGGGCACAAGTGCGGGCTAGGCTTTAGGCAGGGGCACAAGTGCAAACTAAGCATAAGGCAGAGGCACAAGTGCAAGCTAGGCATAAGGCAGGGGCACAAGTGATGGCTACACATAAGGCATACGGCTAACTCTTTGCACTCTTTGCATAAAGGGATAGGCACCCTTAGGGGTGAAGAGCTAGCTTTCACCCCTCTACTCTGTACTATGTTGTACAGTGCGGAGCCACTCCATAACCCCCATGCTCCAAGCGACCAGGCACATCTTGTCTGTTCTCCGTAAATGGGTAATGCCTTCGTCCCCAATTACAGTCGTGCATGTGCATACAGACGGGACAAGAGCGAAGAGCGTAAAGCCTGCCCTGTGTGCATAACCAACATGAAGCTAAAGACAAAAAAACAATAATGCAAGGGGCTCAAAAGTGCTGGCTAGGCATAAGGCAGGGGCACAAGTGCTGGCTAGGCATAAGGCAGGGGCACAAGTGCTGGCTAGGCATAAGGCAGGGGCACAAGTGCTGGCTAGGCATAAGGCAGGGGCACAAGTGCTGGCTAGGCATAAGGCAGGGGCACAAGTGCTGGCTAGGCATAAGGCAGGGGCACAAGTGCTGGCTAGGCATAAGGCAGGGGCACAAGTGCTGGCTAGGCATAAGGCAGGGGCACAAGTGCTGGCTAGGCATAAGGCAGGGGCACAAGTGCTGGCTAGGCATAAGGCAGGGGCACAAGTGCTGGCTAGGCATAAGGCAGGGGCACAAGTGCTGGCTAGGCATAAGGCAGGGGCACAAGTGCTGGCTAGGCATAAGGCAGGGGCACAAGTGCTGGCTAGGCATAAGGCAGGGGCACACGTGCTGGCTAGGCATAAGGCAGGGGCACAAGTGCTGGCTAGGCATATGGCAGGGGCACACGTGCTGGCTAGGCATAAGGCAGGGGCACACGTGCTGGCTAGGCATAAGGCAGGGGCACACGTGCTGGCTAGGCATAAGGCAGGGGCACACGTGCTGGCTAGGCATAAGGCAGGGGCACACGTGCTGGCTAGGCATAAGTCAGGGGCACACGTGCTGGCTAGGCATAAGGCAGGGGCACACGTGCTGGCTAGGCATAAGGCAGGGGCACACGTGCTGGCTAGGCATAAGGCAGGGGCACACGTGCTGGCTAGGCATAAGGCAGGGGCACAAGTGCTGGCTAGGCATAAGGCAGGGGCACAAGTGCTGGCTAGGCATATGGCAGGGGCACACGTGCTGGCTAGGCATAAGGCAGGGGCACACGTGCTGGCTAGGCATAAGGCAGGGGCACACGTGCTGGCTAGGCATAAGGCAGGGGCACACGTGCTGGCTAGGCATAAGGCAGGGGCACACGTGCTGGCTAGGCATAAGGCAGGGGCACACGTGCTGGCTAGGAATAAGGCAGGGGCACACGTGCTGGCTAGGCATAAGGCAGGGGCACACGTGCTGGCTAGGCATAAGGCAGGGGCACACGTGCTGGCTAGGCATAAGGCAGGGGCACAAGTGCGGGCTAGGCATAAGGCAGGGGCACAAGTGCGGGCTAGGCATAAGGCAGGGGCACAAGTGCGGGCTAGGCATAAGGAAGGGGCACAAGTGCGGGCTAGGCATAAGGCAGGGGCACAAGTGCGGGCTAGGCATAAGGCAGGGGCACAAGTGCGGGCAAGGCATAAGGCAGGGGCACAAGTGCGGGCAAGGCATAAGGCAGGGGCACAAGTGCGGGCAAGGCATAAGGCAGGGGCACAAGTGCGGGCTAGGCATAAGGCAGGGGCACAAGTGCGGGCTAGGCATAAGGCAGGGGCACAAGTGCGTGCTAGGCATAAGGCAGGGGCACAAGTGCGGGCTAGGCATAAGGCAGGGGCACAAGTGCGGGCTAGGCATAAGGCAGGGGCACAAGTGCGGGCTAGGCATAAGGCAGGGGCACAAGTGCGGGCTAGGCATAAGGCAGGGGCACAAGTGCGGGCTAGGCATAAGGCAGGGGCACAAGTGCGGCTAGGCATAAGGCAGGGGCCCAAGTGCGGGCTAGGCATAAGGCAGGGGCACACGTGCTGGCTAGGCATAAGGCAGGGGCACACGTGCGGGCTAGGCATAAGGCAGGGGCACACGTGCGGGCTAGGCATAAGGCAGGGGCACACGTGCGGGCTAGGCATAAGGCAGGGGCACACGTGCGGGCTAGGAATAAGGCAGGGGCACACGTGCGGGCTAGGCATAAGGCAGGGGCACACGTGCGGGCTAGGCATAAGGCAGGGGCACACGTGCGGGCTAGGCATAAGGCAGGGGCACAAGTGCGGGCTAGGCATAAGGCAGGGGCACAAGTGCGGGCTAGGCATAAGGCAGGGGCACAAGTGCGGGCTAGGCATAAGGCAGGGGCACAAGTGCGGGCTAGGCATAAGGCAGGGGCACAAGTGCGGGCTAGGCATAAGGCAGGGGCACAAGTGCGGGCTAGGCATAAGGCAGGGGCACAAGTGCGGGCTAGGCATAAGGCAGGGGCACAAGTGCGGGCTAGGCATAAGGCAGGGGCACAAGTGCGGGCTAGGCATAAGGCAGGGGCACAAGTGCGGGCTAGGCATAAGGCAGGGGCACAAGTGCGGGCTAGGCATAAGGCAGGGGCACAAGTGCGGGCTAGGCATAAGGCAGGGGCACAAGTGCGGGCTAGGCATAAGGCAGGGGCACAAGTGCGGGCTAGGCATAAGGCAGGGGCACAAGTGCGGGCTAGGCATAAGGCAGGGGCACAAGTGCGGGCTAGGCATAAGGCAGGGGCACAAGTGCGGGCTAGGCATAAGGCAGGGGCACACGCGCGGGCTAGGCATAAGGCAGGGGCACACGCGCAGGCTAGGCATAAGGCAGGGGCACACGCGCTGGCTAGGCATAAGGCAGGGGCACACGCGCTGGCTAGGCATAAGGCAGGGGCACACGCGCTGGCTAGGCATAAGGCAGGGGCACACGCGCTGGCTAGGCATAAGGCAGGGGCACACGCGCTGGCTAGGCATAAGGCAGGGGCACAAGTGCGGGCTAGGCATAAGGCAGGGGCACAAGTGCGGGCTAGGAATAAGGCAGGGGCACAAGTGCGGGCTAGGCATAAGGCAGGGGCACAAGTGCGGGCTAGGCATAAGGCAGGGGCACAAGTGCGGGCTAGGCATAAGGCAGGGGCACAAGTGCGGGCTAGGCATAAGGCAGGGGCACAAGTGCGGGCTAGGCATAAGGCAGGGGCACAAGTGCGGGCTAGGAATAAGGCAGGGGCACAAGTGCGGGCTAGGCATAAGGCAGGGGCACAAGTGCGGGCAAGGCATAAGGCAGGGGCACAAGTGCGGGCTAGGCATAAGGCAGGGGCACAAGTGCGGGCTAGGCATAAGGCAGGGGCACAAGTGCGGGCTAGGCATAAGGCAGGGGCACAAGTGCGGGCTAGGCATAAGGCAGGGGCACAAGTGCGGGCTAGGCATAAGGCAGGGGCACAAGTGCGGGCTAGGCATAAGGCAGGGGCACAAGTGCGGCTAGGCATAAGGCAGGGGCCCAAGTGCGGGCTAGGCATAAGGCAGGGGCACACGTGCTGGCTAGGCATAAGGCAGGGGCACACGTGCGGGCTAGGCATAAGGCAGGGGCACACGTGCGGGCTAGGCATAAGGCAGGGGCACACGTGCGGGCTAGGCATAAGGCAGGGGCACAAGTGCGGGCTAGGCATAAGGCAGGGGCACAAGTGCGGGCTAGGCATAAGGCAGGGGCACAAGTGCGGGCTAGGCATAAGGCAGGGGCACAAGTGCGGGCTAGGCATAAGGCAGGGGCACAAGTGCGGGCTAGGCATAAGGCAGGGGCACAAGTGCGGGCTAGGCATAAGGCAGGGGCACAAGTGCGGGCTAGGCATAAGGCAGGGGCACAAGTGCGGGCTAGGCATAAGGCAGGGGCACAAGTGCGGGCTAGGCATAAGGCAGGGGCACAAGTGCGGGCTAGGCATAAGGCAGGGGCACAAGTGCGGGCTAGGCATAAGGCAGGGGCACAAGTGCGGGCTAGGCATAAGGCAGGGGCACAAGTGCGGGCTAGGCATAAGGCAGGGGCACAAGTGCGGGCTAGGCATAAGGCAGGGGCACACGTGCGGGCTAGGCATAAGGCAGGGGCACACGTGCGGGCTAGGCATAAGGCAGGGGCACACGTGCGGGCTAGGCATAAGGCAAGGGCACAAGTGCTGGCTAGGCATAAGGCAGGGGCACAAGTGCGGGCTAGGCATAAGGCAGGGGCACAACTGCAGGCTAGGCATAAGGCAGGGGCACAACTGCGGGCTAGGCATAAGGCAGGGGCACAACTGCGGGCTAGGCATATGGCAGGGGCACAAGTGCGGGCTAGGCATAAGGCAGGGGCACAAGTGCGGGCTAGGCATAAGGCAGGGGCACAAGTGCGGGCTAGGCATAAGGCAGGGGCACAATTGCAGACTAGGCATAAGGCAGGGGCACAAGTGCGGGCTAACCATAAGGCAGGGGCACAAGTGCGGGCTAGGCATAAGGCAGGGGCACAAGTGCTGGCTAGGCATAAGGCAGGGGCACAAGTGCAGGCTAGGCATAAGGGAGGGGCACAAGTGCAGGCTAGGCAAAAGGGAGGGGCACAAGTGCAGGCTAGGCATAAGGGAGGGGCACAAGTGCAGGCTAGGCATAAGGCAGGGGCATAAGGCAGGGGCACAAGTGCAGGCTAGGCATAAGGCAGGGGCACAAGTGCTGGCTAGGCATAAGGAAGGGGCACAAGTGCGGGCTAGGCATAAGGCAGGGGCACAAGTGCGGGCTAGGCATAAGGCAGGGGCACAAGTGCGGGCTAGGCATAAGGCAGGGGCACAAGTGCGGGCTAGGCATAAGGCAGGGGCACAAGTGCGGGCTAGGCATAAGGCAGGGGCACAAGTGCGGGCTAGGCATAAGGCAGGGGCACAAGTGCGGGCTAGGCATAAGGCAGGGGCACAAGTGCGGGCTAGGCATAAGGCAGGGGCACAAGTGCGGGCTAGGCATAAGGCAGGGGCACAAGTGCAGGGGCACAAGTGCAGGCTAGGCATAAGGCAGGGGCACAAGTGCAGGCTAGGCATAAGGCATGGGCACAAGTGCTGGCTAGGCATAAGGCAGGGGCTCAAGTGCTGGCTAGGCATAAGGCAGGGGCACAAGTGCTGGCTAGGCATAAGGCAGGGGCACAAGTGCTGGCTAGGCATAAGGCAGGGGCACAAGTGCTGGCTAGGCATAAGGCAGGGGCACAAGTGCTGGCTAGGCATAAGGCAGGGGCCCAAGTGCTGGCTAGGCATAAGGCAGGGGCCCAAGTGCTGGCTAGGCATAAGGCAGGGGCACAAGTGCTGGCTAGGCATAAGGCAGGGGCTCAAGTGCTGGCTAGGCATAAGGCAGGGGCTCAAGTGCTGGCTTGGCTTTAGGCAGGGGCACAAGTGCGGGCTAGGCTTTAGGCAGGGGCACAAGTGCAAACTAAGCATAAGGCAGAGGCACAAGTGCAAGCTAGGCATAAGGCAGGGGCACAAGTGATGGCTACACATAAGGCATACGGCTAACTCTTTGCACTCTTTGCATAAAGGGATAGGCACCCTTAGGGGTGAAGAGCTAGCTTTCACCCCTCTACTCTGTACTATGTTGTACAGTGCGGAGCCACTCCATAACCCCCATGCTCCAAGCGACCAGGCACATCTTGTCTGTCCTCCGTAAATGGGTAATGCCTTCGTCCCCAATTACAGTCGTGCATGTGCATACAGACGGGACAAGAGCGAAGAGCGTAAAGCCTGCCCTGTGTGCATAACCAACATGAAGCTAAAGACAAAAAAACAATAATGCAAGGGGCTCAAAAGTGCTGGCTAGGCATAAGGCAGGGGCACAAGTGCTGGCTAGGCATAAGGCAGGGGCACAAGTGCTGGCTAGGCATAAGGCAGGGGCACAAGTGCTGGCTAGGCATAAGGCAAGGGCACAAGTGCTGGCTAGGCATAAGGCAGGGGCACAAGTGCTGGCTAGGCATAAGGCAGGGGCACAAGTGCTGGCTCTGCATAAGGCAGCGGCACAAGTGCTGGCTAGGCATAAGGCAGGGGCACAAGTGCTGGCTAGGCATAAGGCAGGGGCACAAGTGCTGGCTAGGCATAAGGCAGGGGCACAAGTGCTGGCTAGGCATAAGGCAGGGGCACAAGTGCTGGCTAGGCATAAGGCAGGGGCACAAGTGCTGGCTAGGCATAAGGCAGGGGCAAAAGTGCTGGCTAGGCATAAGGCAGGGGCACAAGTGCTGGCTAGGCATAAGGCAGGGGCACAAGTGCTGGCTAGACTTAAGGCAGGGGCACAAGTGCTGGCTAGGCATAAGGCAGGGGCACAAGTGCTGGCTAGGCATAAGGCAGGGGCACAAGTGCTGGCTAGGCATAAGGCAGGGGCACAAGTGCTGGCTAGGCATAAGGCAGGGGCACAAGTGCTGGCTAGGCATAGGGCAGGGGCACAAGTGCGGGCTAGGCATAAGGCAGGGGCACAAGTGCGGGCTAGGAATAAGGCAGGGGCACAAGTGCGGGCTAGGCATAAGGCAGGGGCACAAGTGCGGGCTAGGCATAAGGCAGGGGCACAAGTGCGGGCTAGGCATAAGGCAGGGGCACAAGTGCGGGCTAGGCATAAGGCAGGGGCACAAGTGCGGGCTAGGCATAAGGCAGGGGCACAAGTGCGGGCTAGGCATAAGGCAGGGGCACAAGTGCGGGCTAGGCATAAGGCAGGGGCACAAGTGCGGGCTAGGCATAAGGCAGGGGCACAAGTGCGGGCTAGGCATAAGGCAGGGGCACAAGTGCGGGCTAGGCATAAGGCAGGGGCACAAGTGCGGGCAAGGCATAAGGCAGGGGCACGAGTGCGGGCAAGGCATAAGGCAGGGGCACGAGTGCGGGCTAGGCATAAGGCAGGGGCACGAGTGCTGGCTAGGCATAAGGCAGGGGCACGAGTGCTGGCTAGGCATAAGGCAGGGGCACAAGTGCGGGTTAGGCATAAGGCAGGGGCACAAGTGCGGGCTAGGCATAAGGCAGGGGCACAAGTGCTGGCTAGGCATAAGGCAGGGGCACAAGTGCGGGCTAGGCATAAGGCAGGGGCACAAGTGCGGGCTAGGCATAAGGCAGGGGCACAAGTGCGGGCTAGGCATAAGGCAGGGGCACAAGTGCGGGCTAGGCATAAGGCAGGGGCACAAGTGCGGGCTAGGCATAAGGCAGGGGCACAAGTGCGGGCTAGGCATAAGGCAGGGGCACAAGTGCGGGCTAGGCATAAGGCAGGGGCACAAGTGCGGGCTAGGCATAAGGCAGGGGCACAAGTGCGGGCTAGGCATAAGGCAGGGGCACAAGTGCGGGCTAGGCATAAGGCAGGGGCACAAGTGCGGGCTAGGCATAAGGCAGGGGCACAAGTGCGGGCTAGGCATAAGGCAGGGGCACAAGTGCGGGCAAGGCATAAGGCAGGGGCACAAGTGCGGGCAAGGCATAAGGCAGGGGCACAAGTGCGGGCTAGGCATAAGGCAGGGGCACGAGTGCTGGCTAGGCATAAGGCAGGGGCACGAGTGCTGGCTAGGCATAAGGCAGGGGCACAAGTGCGGGCTAGGCATAAGGCAGGGGCACAAGTGCGGGGTAGGCATAAGGCAGGGGCACAAGTGCGGGCTAGGCATAAGGCAGGGGCACAAGTGCTGGCTAGGCATAAGGCAGGGGCACAAGTGCGGGCTAGGCATAAGGCAGGGGCACAAGTGCGGGCTAGGCATAAGGCAGGGGCACAAGTGCGGGCTAGGCATAAGGCAGGGGCACAAGTGCGGCTAGGCATAAGGCAGGGGCACAAGTGCGGGCTAGGCATAAGGCAGGGGCACACGTGCTGGCTAGGCCATAAGGCAGGGGCACAAGTGCAGGCTAGGCATAAGGCAGGGGCACATAAGGCAGGGGCACACGTGCTGGCTAGGCCATAAGGCAGGGGCACAAGTGCGGCTAGGCATAAGGCAGGGGCACAGGTGCGGGCTAGGCATAAGGCAGGGGCACAAGTGCGGGCTAGGCATAAGGCAGGGGCACACGTGCTGGCTAGGCCATAAGGCAGGGGCACAAGTGCAGGCTAGGCATAAGGCAGGGGCACAAGTGCAGGCTAGGCATAAGGCAGGGGCACAAGTGCAGGCTAGGCATAAGGCAGGGGCACAAGTGCAGCTAGGCATAAGGCAGGGGCACAAGTGCAGGCTAGGCATAAGGCAGGGGCACAAGTGCAGGCTAGGCATAAGGCAGGGGCACACGTGCTGGCTAGGCATAAGGCAGGGGCACACGTGCTGGCTAGGCATAAGGCAGGGGCACACGTGCTGGCTAGGCATAAGGCAGGGGCACACGTGCTGGCTAGGCATAAGGCAGGGGCACACGTGCTGGCTAGGCATAAGGCAGGGGCACACGTGCTGGCTAGGCATAAGGCAGGGGCACACGTGCTGGCTAGGCATAAGGCAGGGGCACACGTGCTGGCTAGGCATAAGGCAGGGGCACACGTGCTGGCTAGGCATATGGCAGGGGCACAAGTGCGGGCTAGGCATAAGGCAGGGGCACAAGTGCGGGCTAGGAATAAGGCAGGGGCACAAGTGCGGGCTAGGCATAAGGCAGGGGCACAAGTGCGGGCTAGGCATAAGGCAGGGGCACAAGTGCGGGCTAGGCATAAGGCAGGGGCACAAGTGCGAGCTAGGCATAAGGCAGGGGCACAAGTGCGGGCTAGGCATAAGGCAGGGGCACAAGTGCGGGCTAGGCATAAGGCAGGGGCACAAGTGCGGGCTAGGCATAAGGCAGGGGCACAAGTGCGGCTAGGAATAAGGCAGGGGCACACGTGCCAGCTAGGCATAAGGCAGGGGCACACGTGCGGGCTAGGCATAAGGCAGGGGCACACGTGCGGGCTAGGCATAAGGCAGGGGCACAAGTGCGGGCTAGGCATAAGGCAGGGGCACACATGCTGGCTAGGCATAAGGCAGGGGCACACGTTCGGGCTAGGCATAAGGCAGGGGCACACGTGCGGGCTAGGCATAAGGCAGGGGCACACGTGCGGGCTAGGCATAAGGCAGGGGCACAAGTGCGGGCTAGGCATAAGGCAGGGGCACAAGTGCGGGCTAGGCATAAGGCAGGGGCACAAGTGCGGGCTAGGCATAAGGCAGGGGCACAAGTGCGGGCTAGGCATAAGGCAGGGGCACAAGTGCGGGCTAGGCATAAGGCAGGGGCACAAGTGCGGGCTAGGCATAAGGCAGGGGCACAAGTGCGGGCTAGGCATAAGGCAGGGGCACAAGTGCGGGCTAGGCATAAGGCAGGGGCACAAGTGCGGGCTAGGCATAAGGCAGGGGCACAAGTGCGGGCTAGGCATAAGGCAGGGGCACAAGTGCGGGCTAGGCATAAGGCAGGGGCACAAGTGCGGGCTAGGCATAAGGCAGGGGCACACGTGCGGGCTAGCCATAAGGCAGGGGCACACGTGCGGGCTAGGCATAAGGCAGGGGCACACGTGCGGGCTAGGCATAAGGCAGGGGCACACGTGCGGGCTAGGCATAAGGCAGGGGCACACGTGCGGGCTAGGCATAAGGCAGGGGCACACGTGCTGGCTAGGCATAAGGCAGGGGCACACGTGCTGGCTAGGCATAAGGCAGGGACACACGTGCTGGCTAGGCATAAGGCAGGGGCACACGTGCTGGCTAGGCATAAGGCAGGGGCACACGTGCTGGCTAGGCATAAGGCAGGGGCACACGTGCTGGCTAGGCATAAGGCAGGGGCACACGTGCTGGCTAGGCATAAGGCAGGGGCACACGTGCTGGCTAGGCATAAGGCAGGGGCACACGTGCTGGCTAAGCATAAGGCAGGGGCACACGTGCTGGCTAGGCATAAGGCAGGGGCACACGTGCTGGCTAGGCATAAGGCAGGGGCACACGTGCTGGCTAGGCATAAGGCAGGGGCACACGTGCTGGCTAGGCATAAGGCAGGGGCACACGTGCTGGCTAGGCATAAGGCAGGGCCACACGTGCTGGCTAGGCATAAGGCAGGGGCACACGTGCTGGCTAGGCATAAGGCAGGGGCACACGTGCTGGCTAGGCATAAGGCAGGGGCACACGTGCGGGCTAGGCATAAGGCAGGGGCACAAGTGCGGGCTAGGCATAAGGCAGGGGCACAAGTGCGGGCTAGGCATAAGGCAGGGGCACAAGTGCGGGCTAGGCATAAGGCAGGGGCACAACTGCGGGCTAGGCATAAGGCAGGGGCACAACTGCGGGCTAGGCATAAGGCAGGGGCACAACTGCGGGCTAGGCATATGGCAGGGGCACAAGTGCGGGCTAGGCATAAGGCAGGGGCACAAGTGCGGGCTAGGCATAAGGCAGGGGCACAAGTGCGGGCTAGGCATAAGGCAGGGGCACAAGTGCTGGCTAGGCATAAGGCAGGGGCTCAAGTGCTGGCTTGGCTTTAGGCAGGGGCACAAGTGCGGGCTAGGCTTTAGGCAGGGGCACAAGTGATGGCTACACATAAGGCTTCCGGCTAACTCTTTGCACTCTTTGCATAAAGGGATAGGCACCCTTAGGGGTGAAGAGCTAGCTTTCACCCCTCTACTCTGTACTATGTTGTACAGTGCGGAGCCACTCCATAACCCCCATGCTCCAAGCGACCAGGCACATCTTGTCTGTCCTCCGTAAATGGGTAATGCCTTCGTCCCCAATTACAGTCGTGCATGTGCATACAGACGGGACAAGAGCGAAGAGCGTAAAGCCTGCCCTGTGTGCATAACCAACATGAAGCTAAAGACAAAAAAACAATAATGCAAGGGGCTCAAAAGTGCTGGCTAGGCATAAGGCAGGGGCACAAGTGCTGGCTAGGCATAAGGCAGGGGCACAAGTGCTGGCTAGGCATAAGGCAGGGGCACAAGTGCTAGCTAGGCATAAGGCAGGGGCACAAGTGCTGGCTAGGCATAAGGCAGGGGCACAAGTGCTGGCTAGACTTAAGGCAGGGGCACAAGTGCTGGCTAGACTTAAGGCAGGGGCACAAGTGCTGGCTAGGCATAAGGCAGGGGCACAAGTGCTGGCTAGGCATAAGGCAGGGGCACAAGTGCTGGCTAGACTTAAGGCAGGGGCACAAGTGCTGGCTAGGCATAAGGCAGGGGCACAAGTGTTGGCTAGGCATAAGGCAGGGGCACAAGTGCTGGCTAGGCATAAGGCAGGGGCACAAGTGCTGGCTAGGCATAAGGCAGGGGCACAAGTGCTGGCTAGGCATAAGGCAGGGGCACAAGTGCGGGCTAGGCATAAGGCAGGGGCACAAGTGCAGGCTAGGCATAAGGCAGGGGCACAAGTGCAGGGGCACAAGTGCAGGCTAGGCATAAGGCAGGGGCACAAGTGCAGGCTAGGCATAAGGCATGGGCACAAGTGCTGGCTAGGCATAAGGCAGGGGCTCAAGTGCTGGCTAGGCATAAGGCAGGGGCACAAGTGCTGGCTAGGCATAAGGCAGGGGCACAAGTGCTGGCTAGGCATAAGGCAGGGGCACAAGTGCTGGCTAGGCATAAGGCAGGGGCACAAGTGCTGGCTAGGCATAAGGCAGGGGCCCAAGTGCTGGCTAGGCATAAGGCAGGGGCACAAGTGCTGGCTAGGCATAAGGCAGGGGCTCAAGTGCTGGCTAGGCATAAGGCAGGGGCTCAAGTGCTGGCTTGGCTTTAGGCAGGGGCACAAGTGCGGGCTAGGCATAAGGCAGGGGCACAAGTGCGGACTAGGCATAAGGCAGGGGCACAAGTGCGGACTAGGCATAAGGCAGGGGCACAAGTGCGGACTAGGCATAAGGCAGGGGCACAAGTGCGGGATAGGCATAAGGCAGGGGCACAAGTGCGGCTAGGCATAAGGCAGGGGCACAAGTGCGGGCTAGGCATAAGGCAGGGGCACAAGTGCAGGCTAGGCATAAGGCAGGGGCACAAGTGCAGGCTAGGCCATAAGGCAGGGGCACAAGTGCAGGCTAGGCATAAGGCAGGGGCACAAGTGCAGGCTAGGCATAAGGCAGGGGCACAAGTGCAGGCTAGGCATAAGGCAGGGGCACAAGTGCAAGCTAGGCATAAGGCAGGGGCACAAATGCAGGCTAGGCATAAGGCAGGGGCACAAGTGCAGCTAGGCATAAGGCATGGGCACAAGTGCAGGCTAGGCATAAGGCAGGGGCACAAGTGCAGGCTAGGCATAAGGCAGGGGCACACGTGCTGGCTAGGCATAAGGCAGGGGCACACGTGCTGGCTAGGCATAAGGCAGGGGCACACGTGCTGGCTAGGCATAAGGCAGGGGCACACGTGCTGGCTAGGCATAAGGCAGGGGCACACGTGCTGGCTAGGCATAAGGCAGGGGCACACGTGCTGGCTAGGCATAAGGCAGGGGCACACGTGCTGGCTAGGCATAAGGCAGGGGCACACGTGCTGGCTAGGCATAAGGCAGGGGCACACGTGCTGGCTAGGCATAAGGCAGGGGCACACGTGCTGGCTAGGCATAAGGCAGGGGCACAAGTGCGGGCTAGGCATAAGGCAGGGGCACAAGTGCGGGCTAGGAATAAGGCAGGGGCACAAGTGCGGGCTAGGAATAAGGCAGGGGCACAAGTGCGGGCTAGGCATAAGGCAGGGGCACAAGTGCGGGCTAGGCATAAGGCAGGGGCACAAGTGCGGGCTAGGCATAAGGCAGGGGCACAAGTGCGGGCTAGGCATAAGGCAGGGGCACAAGTGCGGCTAGGCATAAGGCAGGGGCCCAAGTGCGGGCTAGGCATAAGGCAGGGGCACACGTGCTGGCTAGGCATAAAGCAAGGGCACACGTGCGGGCTAGGCATAAGGCAGGGGCACACGTGCGGGCTAGGCATAAGGCAGGGGCACACGTGCGGGCTAGGCATAAGGCAGGGGCACAAGTGCGGGCTAGGCATAAGGCAGGGGCACAAGTGCGGGCTAGGCATAAGGCAGGGGCACAAGTGCGGGCTAGGCATAAGGCAGGGGCACAAGTGCGGGCTAGGCATAAGGCAGGGGCACAAGTGCGGGCTAGGCATAAGGCAGGGGCACAAGTGCGGGCTAGGCATAAGGCAGGGGCACAAGTGCGGGCTAGGCATAAGGCAGGGGCACAAGTGCGGGCTAGGCATAAGGCAGGGGCACAAGTGCGGGCTAGGCATAAGGCAGGGGCACAAGTGCGGGCTAGGCATAAGGCAGGGGCACAAGTGCGGGCTAGGCATAAGGCAGGGGCACAAGTGCGGGCTAGGCATAAGGCAGGGGCACAAGTGCGGGCTAGGCATAAGGCAGGGGCACAAGTGCGGACTAGGCATAAGGCAGGGGCACAAGTGCGGGATAGGCATAAGGCAGGGGCACAAGTGCGGCTAGGCATAAGGCAGGGGCCCAAGTGCGGCTAGGCATAAGGCAGGGGCACACGTGCTGGCTAGGCATAAGGCAGGGGCACAAGTGCGGGCTAGGCATAAGGCAGCGGCACAAGTGCTGGCTAGGCATAAGGCAGGGGCACAAGTGCTGGCTAGGCATAAGGCAGGGGCACAAGTGCTGGCTAGGCATAAGGCAGGGCCACAAGTGCAGGCTAGGCATTAGGCAGGGCCACAAGTGCAGGCTAGGCATAAGGCAGGGCCACAAGTGCAGGCTAGGCATAAGGCAGGGGCACAAGTGCTGGCTAGGCATAAGGCAGGGGCACAAGTGCTGGCTAGGCATAAGGCAGGGGCTCAAGTGCTGGCTAGGCATAAGGCAGGGGCACAAGTGCTGGCTAGGCATAAGGCAGGGGCACAAGTGCTGGCTAGGCATAAGGCAGGGGCACAAGTGCTGGCTAGGCATAAGGCAGGGGCACAAGTGCTGGCTAGGCATAAGGCAGGGGCACAAGTGCTGGCTAGGCATAAGGCAGGGGCACAAGTGCTGGCTAGGCATAAGGCAGGGGCACAAGTGCTGGCTAGGCATAAGGCAGGGGCTTAAGTGCTGGCTAGGCATAAGGCAGGGGCACCTATGCAGGCTAGGCTTAAGGCAGGGGCACAAGTGATGGCTACACATAAGGCATACGGCTAACTCTTTGCACTCTTTGAATAAAGGGATAGGCACCCTTAGGGGTGAAGAGCTAGCTTTCACCCCTCTACTCTGTACTATGTTGTACAGTGCGGAGCCACTCCATAACCCTCATGCTCCAAGCGACCAGGCACATCTTGTCTGTCCTCCGTAAATGGGTAATGCCTTCGTCCCCAATTACAGTCGTGCATGTGCATACAGACGGGACAAGAGCTTAGAGCGTAAAGCCTGCCCTGTGTGCATAACCAACATGAAGCTAAAGACAAAAAAACAATAATGCAAGGGGCTCAAAACTGCTGGCTAGGCATAAGGCAGGGGCACAAGTGCTGGCTAGACATAAGGCAGGGGCACAAGTGCTGGCTAGGCATAAGGCAGGGGCACAAGTGCTGGCTAGGCATAAGGCAGGGGCACAAGTGCTGGCTAGGCATAAGGCAAGGGCACAAGTGCTGGCTAGGCATAAGGCAGGGGCACAAGTGCTGGCTAGACTTAAGGCAGGGGCACAAGTGCTGGCTAGACTTAAGGCAGGGGCACAAGTGCTGGCTAGGCATAAGGCAGGGGCACAAGTGCGGGCTAGCCATAAGGCAGGGGCACAAGTGCGGGCTAGGCATAAGGCAGGGGCACAAGTGCAGGCTAGGCATAAGGCAGGGGCACAAGTGCAGGCTAGGCATAAGGCAGGGGCACAAGTGCAAACTAAGCATAAGGCAGAGGCACAAGTGCAGCTAGGCATAAGGCAGGGGCACAAGTGCGGGCTAGGCATAAGGCAGGGGCACAAGTGCGGGCTAGGCATAAGGCAGGGGCACAAGTGCGGGCTAGGCATAAGGCAGGGGCACAAGTGCGGGCTAGGCATAAGGCAGGGGCACAAGTGCGGGCTAGGCATAAGGCAGGGGCACACGCGCTGGCTAGGCATAAGGCAGGGGCACACGCGCTGGCTAGGCATAAGGCAGGGGCACACGCGCTGGCTAGGCATAAGGCAGGGGCACACGCGCGGGCTAGGCATAAGGCAGGGGCACACGCGCGGGCTAGGCATAAGGCAGGGGCACACGCGCGGGCTAGGCATAAGGCAGGGGCACACGCGCTGGCTAGGCATAAGGCAGGGGCACACGCGCTGGCTAGGCATAAGGCAGGGGCACACGCGCTGGCTAGGCATAAGGCAGGGGCACACGCGCTGGCTAGGCATAAGGCAGGGGCACACGCGCTGGCTAGGCATAAGGCAGGGGCACACGCGCTGGCTAGGCATAAGGCAGGGGCACACGCGCTGGCTAGGCATAAGGCAGGGGCACAAGTGCGGGCTAGGCATAAGGCAGGGGCACAAGTGCGGGCTAGGAATAAGGCAGGGGCACAAGTGCGGGCTAGGCATAAGGCAGGGGCACAAGTGCGGGCTAGGCATAAGGCAGGGGCACAAGTGCGGGCTAGGCATAAGGCAGGGGCACAAGTGCGGGCTAGGCATAAGGCAGGGGCACAAGTGCGGGCTAGGCATAAGGAAGGGGCACAAGTGCGGGCTAGGCATAAGGCAGGGGCACACGTGCTGGCTAGGCATAAGGCAGGGGCACACGTGCTGGCTAGGCATAAGGCAGGGGCACACGTGCTGGCTAGGCATAAGGCAGGGGCACACGTGCTGGCTAGGCATAAGGCAGGGGCACACGTGCTGGCTAGGCATAAGGCAGGGGCACACGTGCTGGCTAGGCATAAGGCAGGGGCACACGTGCTGGCTAGGCATAAGGCAGGGGCACACGTGCTGGCTAGGCATAAGGCAGGGGCACACGTGCTGTCTAGGCATAAGGCAGGGGCACACGTGCTGGCTAGGCATAAGGCAGGGGCACAAGTGCGGGCTAGGCATAAGGCAGGGGCACAAGTGCGGGCTAGGCATAAGGCAGGGGCACAAGTGCGGGCTAGGCATAAGGCAGGGGCACAAGTGCGGGCTAGGCATAAGGAAGGGGCACAAGTGCGGGCTAGGCATAAGGCAGGGGCACAAGTGCGGGCTAGGCATAAGGCAGGGGCACAAGTGCGGGCAAGGCATAAGGCAGGGGCACAAGTGCGGGCAAGGCATAAGGCAGGGGCACAAGTGCGGGCAAGGCATAAGGCAGGGGCACAAGTGCGGGCAAGGCATAAGGCAGGGGCACAAGTGCGGGCTAGGCATAAGGCAGGGGCACAAGTGCGGGCTAGGCATAAGGCAGGGGCACAAGTGCGTGCTAGGCATAAGGCAGGGGCACAAGTGCGGGCTAGGCATAAGGCAGGGGCACAAGTGCGGGCTAGGCATAAGGCAGGGGCACAAGTGCGGGCTAGGCATAAGGCAGGGGCACAAGTGCGGGCTAGGCATAAGGCAGGGGCACAAGTGCGGGCTAGGCATAAGGCAGGGGCACAAGTGCGGCTAGGCATAAGGCAGGGGCCCAAGTGCGGGCTAGGCATAAGGCAGGGGCACACGTGCTGGCTAGGCATAAGGCAGGGGCACACGTGCGGGCTAGGCATAAGGCAGGGGCACACGTGCGGGCTAGGCATAAGGCAGGGGCACACGTGCGGGCTAGGAATAAGGCAGGGGCACACGTGCGGGCTAGGCATAAGGCAGGGGCACACGTGCGGGCTAGGCATAAGGCAGGGGCACAAGTGCGGGCTAGGCATAAGGCAGGGGCACAAGTGCGGGCTAGGCATAAGGCAGGGGCACAAGTGCGGGCTAGGCATAAGGCAGGGGCACAAGTGCGGGCTAGGCATAAGGCAGGGGCACAAGTGCGGGCTAGGCATAAGGCAGGGGCACAAGTGCGGGCTAGGCATAAGGCAGGGGCACAAGTGCGGGCTAGGCATAAGGCAGGGGCACAAGTGCGGGCTAGGCATAAGGCAGGGGCACAAGTGCGGGCTAGGCATAAGGCAGGGGCACAAGTGCGGCTAGGCATAAGGCAGGGGCCCAAGTGCGGGCTAGGCATAAGGCAGTGGCACACGTGCTGGCTAGGCATAAGGCAAGGGCACACGTGCGGGCTAGGCATAAGGCAGGGGCACACGTGCGGGCTAGGCATAAGGCAGGGGCACACGTGCGGGCTAGGCATAAGGCAGGGGCACAAGTGCGGGCTAGGCATAAGGCAGGGGCACAAGTGCGGGCTAGGCATAAGGCAGGGGCACAAGTGCGGGCTAGGCATAAGGCAGGGGCACAAGTGCGGGCTAGGCATAAGGCAGGGGCACAAGTGCGGGCTAGGCATAAGGCAGGGGCACAAGTGCGGGCTAGGCATAAGGCAGGGGCACAAGTGCGGGCTAGGCATAAGGCAGGGGCACAAGTGCGGGCTAGGCATAAGGCAGGGGCACAAGTGCGGGCTAGGCATAAGGCAGGGGCACAAGTGCGGGCTAGGCATAAGGCAGGGGCACAAGTGCGGGCTAGGCATAAGGCAGGGGCACAAGTGCGGGCTAGGCATAAGGCAGGGGCACAAGTGCGGGCTAGGCATAAGGCAGGGGCACAAGTGCGGGCTAGGCATAAGGCAGGGGCACAAGTGCGGGCTAGGCATAAGGCAGGAGCACAAGTGCGGGCTAGGCATAAGGCAGGGGCACACGTGCGGGCTAGGCATAAGGCAGGGGCACACGTGCGGGCTAGGCATAAGGCAGGGGCACACGTGCGGGCTAGGCATAAGGCAGGGGCACACGTGCGGGCTAGGCATAAGGCAGGGGCACACGTGCTGGCTAGGCATAAGGCAGGGGCACACGTGCTGGATAGGCATAAGGCAGGGGCACACGTGCTGGCTAGGCATAAGGCAGGGGCACACGTGCTGGCTAGGCATAAGGCAGGGGCACACGTGCTGGCTAGGCATAAGGCAGGGGCACACGTGCTGGCTAGGCATAAGGCAGGGGCACACGTGCTGGCTAGGCATAAGGCAGGGGCACACGTGCTGGCTAGGCATAAGGCAGGGGCACACGTGCTGGCTAGGCATAAGGCAGGGGCACACGTGCTGGCTAGGCATAAGGCAGGGGCACACGTGCTGGCTAGGCATAAGGCAGGGGCACACGTGCTGGCTAGGCATAAGGCAGGGGCACACGTGCTGGCTAGGCATAAGGCAGGGCCACACGTGCTGGCTAGGCATAAGGCAGGGGCACACGTGCTGGCTAGGCATAAGGCAGGGGCACACGTGCGGGCTAGGCATAAGGCAGGGGCACAAGTGCTGGCTAGGCATAAGGCAGGGGCACAAGTGCTGGCTAGGCATAAGGCAGGGGCACAAGTGCGGGCTAGGCATAAGGCAGGGGCACAACTGCAGGCTAGGCATAAGGCAGGGGCACAACTGCGGGCTAGGCATAAGGCAGGGGCACAACTGCGGGCTAGGCATATGGCAGGGGCACAAGTGCGGGCTAGGCATAAGGCAGGGGCACAAGTGCGGGCTAGGCATAAGGCAGGGGCACAAGTGCGGGCTAGGCATAAGGCAGGGGCACAATTGCGGACTAGGCATAAGGCAGGGGCACAAGTGCGGGCTAGCCATAAGGCAGGGGCACAAGTGCGGGCTAGGCATAAGGCAGGGGCACAAGTGCTGGCTAGGCATAAGGCAGGGGCACAAGTGCAGGCTAGGCATAAGGGAGGGGCACAAGTGCAGGCTAGGCAAAAGGGAGGGGCACAAGTGCAGGCTAGGCATAAGGGAGGGGCACAAGTGCAGGCTAGGCATAAGGCAGGGGCATAAGGCAGGGGCATAAGGCAGGGGCACAAGTGCAGGCTAGGCATAAGGCAGGGGCACAAGTGCTGGCTAGGCATAAGGAAGGGGCACAAGTGCGGGCTAGGCATAAGGCAGGGGCACAAGTGCGGGCTAGGCATAAGGCAGGGGCACAAGTGCGGGCTAGGCATAAGGCAGGGGCACAAGTGCGGGCTAGGCATAAGGCAGGGGCACAAGTGCGGGCTAGGCATAAGGCAGGGGCACAAGTGCGGGCTAGGCATAAGGCAGGGGCACAAGTGCGGGCTAGGCATAAGGCAGGGGCACAAGTGCAGGGGCACAAGTGCAGGCTAGGCATAAGGCAGGGGCACAAGTGCAGGCTAGGCATAAGGCATGGGCACAAGTGCTGGCTAGGCATAAGGCAGGGGCTCAAGTGCTGGCTAGGCATAAGGCAGGGGCACAAGTGCTGGCTAGGCATAAGGCAGGGGCACAAGTGCTGGCTAGGCATAAGGCAGGGGCACAAGTGCTGGCTAGGCATAAGGCAGGGGCCCAAGTGCTGGCTAGGCATAAGGCAGGGGCCCAAGTGCTGGCTAGGCATAAGGCAGGGGCACAAGTGCTGGCTAGGCATAAGGCAGGGGCTCAAGTGCTGGCTAGGCATAAGGCAGGGGCTCAAGTGCTGGCTTGGCTTTAGGCAGGGGCACAAGTGCGGGCTAGGCTTTAGGCAGGGGCACAAGTGCAAACTAAGCATAAGGCAGAGGCACAAGTGCAAGCTAGGCATAAGGCAGGGGCACAAGTGATGGCTACACATAAGGCATACGGCTAACTCTTTGCACTCTTTGCATAAAGGGATAGGCACCCTTAGGGGTGAAGAGCTAGCTTTCACCCCTCTACTCTGTACTATGTTGTACAGTGCGGAGCCACTCCATAACCCCCATGCTCCAAGCGACCAGGCACATCTTGTCTGTCCTCCGTAAATGGGTAATGCCTTCGTCCCCAATTACAGTCGTGCATGTGCATACAGACGGGACAAGAGCGAAGAGCGTAAAGCCTGCCCTGTGTGCATAACCAACATGAAGCTAAAGACAAAAAAACAATAATGCAAGGGGCTCAAAAGTGCTGGCTAGGCATAAGGCAGGGGCACAAGTGCTGGCTAGGCATAAGGCAGGGGCACAAGTGCTGGCTAGGCATAAGGCAGGGGCACAAGTGCTGGCTAGGCATAAGGCAGGGGCACAAGTGCTGGCTAGGCATAAGGCAGGGGCACAAGTGCTGGCTAGGCATAAGGCAGGGGCACAAGTGCTGGCTCTGCATAAGGCAGCGGCACAAGTGCTGGCTAGGCATAAGGCAGGGGCACAAGTGCTGGCTAGGCATAAGGCAGGGGCACAAGTGCTGGCTAGGCATAAGGCAGGGGCACAAGTGCTGGCTAGGCATAAGGCAGGGGCACAAGTGCTGGCTAGGCATAAGGCAGGGGCACAAGTGCTGGCTAGGCATAAGGCAGGGGCAAAAGTGCTGGCTAGGCATAAGGCAGGGGCACAAGTGCTGGCTAGGCATAAGGCAGGGGCACAAGTGCTGGCTAGACTTAAGGCAGGGGCACAAGTGCTGGCTAGGCATAAGGCAGGGGCACAAGTGCTGGCTAGGCATAAGGCAGGGGCACAAGTGCTGGCTAGGCATAAGGCAGGGGCACAAGTGCTGGCTAGGCATAAGGCAGGGGCACAAGTGCTGGCTAGGCATAGGGCAGGGGCACAAGTGCGGGCTAGGCATAAGGCAGGGGCACAAGTGCGGGCTAGGAATAAGGCAGGGGCACAAGTGCGGGCTAGGCATAAGGCAGGGGCACAAGTGCGGGCTAGGCATAAGGCAGGGGCACAAGTGCGGGCTAGGCATAAGGCAGGGGCACAAGTGCGGGCTAGGCATAAGGCAGGGGCACAAGTGCGGGCTAGGCATAAGGCAGGGGCACAAGTGCGGGCTAGGCATAAGGCAGGGGCACAAGTGCGGGCTAGGCATAAGGCAGGGGCACAAGTGCGGGCTAGGCATAAGGCAGGGGCACAAGTGCGGGCTAGGCATAAGGCAGGGGCACAAGTGCGGGCTAGGCATAAGGCAGGGGCACAAGTGCGGGCAAGGCATAAGGCAGGGGCACAAGTGCGGGCAAGGCATAAGGCAGGGGCACAAGTGCGGGCTAGGCATAAGGCAGGGGCACGAGTGCTGGCTAGGCATAAGGCAGGGGCACAAGTGCTGGCTAGGCATAAGGCAGGGGCACAAGTGCGGGTTAGGCATAAGGCAGGGGCACAAGTGCGGGCTAGGCATAAGGCAGGGGCACAAGTGCTGGCTAGGCATAAGGCAGGGGCACAAGTGCGGGCTAGGCATAAGGCAGGGGCACAAGTGCTGGCTAGGCATAAGGCAGGGGCACAAGTGCGGGCTAGGCATAAGGCAGGGGCACAAGTGCGGGCTAGGCATAAGGCAGGGGCACAAGTGCGGGCTAGGCATAAGGCAGGGGCACAAGTGCGGGATAGGCATAAGGCAGGGGCACAAGTGCGGGCTAGGCATTAGGCAGGGGCACAAGTGCGGGCTAGGCATAAGGCAGGGGCACAAGTGCGGGCTAGGCATAAGGCAGGGGCACAAGTGCGGGCTAGGCATAAGGCAGGGGCACAAGTGCGGGCTAGGCATAAGGCAGGGGCACAAGTGCGGGCTAGGCATAAGGCAGGGGCACAAGTGCGGGCTAGGCATAAGGCAGGGGCACAAGTGCGGGCAAGGCATAAGGCAGGGGCACAAGTGCGGGCAAGGCATAAGGCAGGGGCACAAGTGCGGGCAAGGCATAAGGCAGGGGCACAAGTGCGGGCTAGGCATAAGGCAGGGGCACGAGTGCTGGCTAGGCATAAGGCAGGGGCACGAGTGCTGGCTAGGCATAAGGCAGGGGCACGAGTGCTGGCTAGGCATAAGGCAGTGGCACAAGTGCGGGCTAGGCATAAGGCAGGGGCACAAGTGCGGGCTAGGCATAAGGCAGGGGCACAAGTGCGGGCTAGGCATAAGGCAGGGGCACAAGTGCTGGCTAGGCATAAGGCAGGGGCACAAGTGCGGGCTAGGCATAAGGCAGGGGCACAAGTGCGGGCTAGGCATAAGGCAGGGGCACAAGTGCGGGCTAGGCATAAGGCAGGGGCACAAGTGCGGCTAGGCATAAGGCAGGGGCACAAGTGCGGGCTAGGCATAAGGCAGGGGCACACGTGCTGGCTAGGCCATAAGGCAGGGGCACAAGTGCAGGCTAGGCATAAGGCAGGGGCACATAAGGCAGGGGCACACGTGCTGGCTAGGCCATAAGGCAGGGGCACAAGTGCGGCTAGGCATAAGGCAGGGGCACAGGTGCGGGCTAGGCATAAGGCAGGGGCACAAGTGCGGGCTAGGCATAAGGCAGGGGCACACGTGCTGGCTAGGCCATAAGGCAGGGGCACAAGTGCAGGCTAGGCATAAGGCAGGGGCACAAGTGCAGGCTAGGCATAAGGCAGGGGCACAAGTGCAGCTAGGCATAAGGCAGGGGCACAAGTGCAGGCTAGGCATAAGGCAGGGGCACAAGTGCAGGCTAGGCATAAGGCAGGGGCACACGTGCTGGCTAGGCATAAGGCAGGGGCACACGTGCTGGCTAGGCATAAGGCAGGGGCACACGTGCTGGCTAGGCATAAGGCAGGGGCACACGTGCTGGCTAGGCATAAGGCAGGGGCACACGTGCTGGCTAGGCATAAGGCAGGGGCACACGTGCTGGCTAGGCATAAGGCAGGGGCACAAGTGCGGGCTAGGCATAAGGCAGGGGCACAAGTGCGGGCTAGGAATAAGGCAGGGGCACAAGTGCGGGCTAGGCATAAGGCAGGGGCACAAGTGCGGGCTAGGCATAAGGCAGGGGCACAAGTGCGGGCTAGGCATAAGGCAGGGGCACAAGTGCGGGCTAGGCATAAGGCAGGGGCACAAGTGCGGGCTAGGCATAAGGCAGGGGCACAAGTGCAGGCTAAGCATAAGGCAGGGGCACAAGTGCGGCTAGGCATAAGGCAGGGGCACACGTGCCAGCTAGGCATAAGGCAGGGGCACACGTGCGGGCTAGGCATAAGGCAGGGGCACACGTGCGGGCTAGGCATAAGGCAGGGGCACAAGTGCGGGCTAGGCATAAGGCAGGGGCACACGTGCTGGCTAGGCATAAGGCAGGGGCACACGTTCGGGCTAGGCATAAGGCAGGGGCACACGTGCGGGCTAGGCATAAGGCAGGGGCACACGTGCGGGCTAGGCATAAGGCAGGGGCACACGTGCGGGCTAGGCATAAGGCAGGGGCACAAGTGCGGGCTAGGCATAAGGCAGGGGCACAAGTGCGGGCTAGGCATAAGGCAGGGGCACAAGTGCGGGCTAGGCATAAGGCAGGGGCACAAGTGCGGGCTAGGCATAAGGCAGGGGCACAAGTGCGGGCTAGGCATAAGGCAGGGGCACAAGTGCGGGCTAGGCATAAGGCAGGGGCACAAGTGCGGGCTAGGCATAAGGCAGGGGCACAAGTGCGGGCTAGGCATAAGGCAGGGGCACAAGTGCGGGCTAGGCATAAGGCAGGGGCACAAGTGCGGGCTAGGCATAAGGCAGGGGCACAAGTGCGGGCTAGGCATAAGGCAGGGGCACAAGTGCGGGCTAGGCATAAGGCAGGGGCACACGTGCGGGCTAGGCATAAGGCAGGGGCACACGTGCGGGCTAGGCATAAGGCAGGGGCACACGTGCGGGCTAGGCATAAGGCAGGGGCACACGTGCGGGCTAGGCATAAGGCAGGGGCACACGTGCGGGCTAGGCATAAGGCAGGGGCACACGTGCGGGCTAGGCATAAGGCAGGGGCACACGTGCTGGCTAGGCATAAGGCAGGGGCACACGTGCTGGCTAGGCATAAGGCAGGGGCACACGTGCTGGCTAGGCATAAGGCAGGGGCACACGTGCTGGCTAGGCATAAGGCAGGGGCACACGTGCTGGCTAGGCATAAGGCAGGGGCACACGTGCTGGCTAGGCATAAGGCAGGGGCACACGTGCTGGCTAGGCATAAGGCAGGGGCACACGTGCTGGCTAGGCATAAGGCAGGGGCACACGTGCTGGCTAGGCATAAGGCAGGGGCACACGTGCTGGCTAGGCATAAGGCAGGGGCACACGTGCTGGCTAGGCATAAGGCAGGGGCACACGTGCTGGCTAGGCATAAGGCAGGGGCACACGTGCTGGCTAGGCATAAGGCAGGGGCACACGTGCTGGCTAGGCATAAGGCAGGGGCACACGTGCTGGCTAGGCATAAGGCAGGGCCACACGTGCTGGCTAGGCATAAGGCAGGGGCACACGTGCTGGCTAGGCATAAGGCAGGGGCACACGTGCTGGCTAGGCATAAGGCAGGGGCACACGTGCTGGCTAGGCATAAGGCAGGGGCACACGTGCGGGCTAGGCATAAGGCAGGGGCACAAGTGCTGGCTAGGCATAAGGCAGGGGCACAAGTGCGGGCTAGGCATAAGGCAGGGGCACAAGTGCGGGCTAGGCATAAGGCAGGGGCACAAGTGCGGGCTAGGCATAAGGCAGGGGCACAAGTGCGGGCTAGGCATAAGGCAGGGGCACAACTGCGGGCTAGGCATAAGGCAGGGGCACAACTGCGGGCTAGGCATAAGGCAGGGGCACAACTGCGGGCTAGGCATATGGCAGGGGCACAAGTGCGGGCTAGGCATAAGGCAGGGGCACAAGTGCGGGCTAGGCATAAGGCAGGGGCACAAGTGCGGGCTAGGCATAAGGCAGGGGCACAAGTGCGGGCTAGGCATAAGGCAGGGGCACAATTTGCGGACTAGGCATAAGGCAGGGGCACAAGTGCGGGCTAGGCATAAGGCAGGGGCACAAGTGCGGGCTAGGCATAAGGCAGGGCCACACGTGCTGGCTAGGCATAAGGCAGGGGCACACGTGCTGGCTAGGCATAAGGCAGGGCCACACGTGCTGGCTAGGCATAAGGCAGGGGCACACGTGCTGGCTAGGCATAAGGCAGGGGCACACGTGCGGGCTAGGCATAAGGCAGGGGCACACGTGCGGGCTAGGCATAAGGCAGGGGCACAAGTGCTGGCTAGGCATAAGGCAGGGGCACAAGTGCGGGCTAGGCATAAGGCAGGGGCACAAGTGCGGGCTAGGCATAAGGCAGGGGCACAAGTGCGGGCTAGGCATAAGGCAGGGGCACAACTGCGGGCTAGGCATAAGGCAGGGGCACAACTGCGGGCTAGGCATAAGGCAGGGGCACAACTGCGGGCTAGGCATATGGCAGGGGCACAAGTGCGGGCTAGGCATAAGGCAGGGGCACAAGTGCGGGCTAGGCATAAGGCAGGGGCACAAGTGCGGGCTAGGCATAAGGCAGGGGCACAAGTGCGGGCTAGGCATAAGGCAGGGGCACAAGTGCGGGCTAGGCATAAGGCAGGGGCACAAGTGCGGGCTAGGCATAAGGCAGGGGCACAATTGCGGACTAGGCATAAGGCAGGGGCACAAGTGCGGGCTAGCCATAAGGCAGGGGCACAAGTGCGGGCTAGGCATAAGGCAGGGGCACAAGTGCTGGCTAGGCATAAGGCAGGGGCACAAGTGCTGGCTAGGCATAAGGCAGGGGCACAAGTGCAGGCTAGGCATAAGGGAGGGGCACAAGTGCAGGCTAGGCAAAAGGGAGGGGCACAAGTGCAGGCTAGGCATAAGGGAGGGGCACAAGTGCAGGCTAGGCATAAGGCAGGGGCATAAGGCAGGGGCACAAGTGCAGGCTAGGCATAAGGCAGGGGCACAAGTGCTGGCTAGGCATAAGGAAGGGGCACAAGTGCGGGCTAGGCATAAGGCAGGGGCACAAGTGCGGGCTAGGCATAAGGCAGGGGCACAAGTGCAGGCTAGGCATAAGGCAGGGGCATAAGGCAGGGGCACAAGTGCGGGCTAGGCATAAGGCAGGGGCACAAGTGCGGGCTAGGCATAAGGCAGGGGCACAAGTGCGGGCTAGGCATAAGGCAGGGGCACAAGTGCGGGCTAGGCATAAGGCAGGGGCACAAGTGCGGGCTAGGCATAAGGCAGGGGCACAAGTGCGGGCTAGGCATAAGGCAGGGGCACAAGTGCGGGCTAGGCATAAGGCAGGGGCACAAGTGCGGGCTAGGCATAAGGCAGGGGCACAAGTGCGGGCTAGGCATAAGGCAGGGGCACAAGTGCAGGCTAGGCATAAGGCAGGGGCACAAGTGCAGGCTAGGCATAAGGCAGGGGCACAAGTGCAGGCTAGGCATAAGGCATGGGCACAAGTGCTGGCTAGGCATAAGGCAGGGGCTCAAGTGCTGGCTAGGCATAAGGCAGGGGCAAAAGTGCTGGCTAGGCATAAGGCAGGGGCACAAGTGCTGGCTAGGCATAAGGCAGGGGCACAAGTGCTGGCTAGGCATAAGGCAGGGGCCCAAGTGCTGGCTAGGCATAAGGCAGGGGCACAAGTGCTGGCTAGGCATAAGGCAGGGGCTCAAGTGCTGGCTAGGCATAAGGCAGGGGCTCAAGTGCTGGCTTGGCTTTAGGCAGGGGCACAAGTGCGGGCTAGGCTTTAGGCAGGGGCACAAGTGCAAACTAAGCATAAGGCAGGGGCACAAGTGATGGCTACACATAAGGCATACGGCTAACTCTTTGCACTCTTTGCATAAAGGGATAGGCACCCTTAGGGGTGAAGAGCTAGCTTTCACCCCTCTACTCTGTACTATGTTGTACAGTGCGGAGCCACTCCATAACCCCCATGCTCCAAGCGACCAGGCACATCTTGTCTGTCCTCCGTAAATGGGTAATGCCTTCGTCCCCAATTACAGTCGTGCATGGGCATACAGACGGGACAAGAGCGAAGAGCGTAAAGCCTGCCCTGTGTGCATAACCAACATGAAGCTAAAGACAAAAAAACAATAATGCAAGGGGCTCAAAAGTGCTGGCTAGGCATAAGGCAGGGGCACAAGTGCTGGCTAGGCATAAGGCAGGGGCACAAGTGCTGGCTAGGCATAAGGCAGGGGCACAAGTGCTGGCTAGGCATAAGGCAGGGGCACAAGTGCTGGCTAGGCATAAGGCAGGGGCACAAGTGCTGGCTAGGCATAAGGCAGGGGCACAAGTGCTGGCTAGACTTAAGGCAGGGGCACAAGTGCTGGCTAGACTTAAGGCAGGGGCACAAGTGCTGGCTAGGCATAAGGCAGGGGCACAAGTGCTGGCTAGGCATAAGGCAGGGGCACAAGTGCTGGCTAGACTTAAGGCAGGGGCACAAGTGCTGGCTAGGCATAAGGCAGGGGCACAAGTGCTGGCTAGGCATAAGGCAGGGGCACAAGTGCTGGCTAGGCATAAGGCAGGGGCACAAGTGCTGGCTAGGCATAAGGCAGGGGCACAAGTGCTGGCTAGGCATAAGGCAGGGGCACAAGTGCGGGCTAGGCATAAGGCAGGGGCACAAGTGCAGGCTAGGCATAAGGCAGGGGCACAAGTGCAGGGGCACAAGTGCAGGCTAGGCATAAGGCAGGGGCACAAGTGCAGGCTAGGCATAAGGCATGGGCACAAGTGCTGGCTAGGCATAAGGCAGGGGCTCAAGTGCTGGCTAGGCATAAGGCAGGGGCACAAGTGCTGGCTAGGCATAAGGCAGGGGCACAAGTGCTGGCTAGGCATAAGGCAGGGGCACAAGTGCTGGCTAGGCATAAGGCAGGGGCACAAGTGCTGGCTAGGCATAAGGCAGGGGCCCAAGTGCTGGCTAGGCATAAGGCAGGGGCACAAGTGCTGGCTAGGCATAAGGCAGGGGCTCAAGTGCTGGCTAGGCATAAGGCAGGGGCTCAAGTGCTGGCTTGGCTTTAGGCAGGGGCACAAGTGCGGGCTAGGCATAAGGCAGGGGCACAAGTGCGGACTAGGCATAAGGCAGGGGCACAAGTGCGGACTAGGCATAAGGCAGGGGCACAAGTGCGGACTAGGCATAAGGCAGGGGCACAAGTGCGGGATAGGCATAAGGCAGGGGCACAAGTGCGGCTAGGCATAAGGCAGGGGCCCAAGTGCGGCTAGGCATAAGGCAGGGGCACACGTGCTGGCTAGGCATAAGGCAGGGGCACAAGTGCGGGCTAGGCATAAGGCAGCGGCACAAGTGCTGGCTAGGCATAAGGCAGGGGCACAAGTGCTGGCTAGGCATAAGGCAGGGGCACAAGTGCTGGCTAGGCATAAGGCAGGGGCACAAGTGCTGGCTAGGCATAAGGCAGGGCCACAAGTGCAGGCTAGGCATTAGGCAGGGCCACAAGTGCAGGCTAGGCATTAGGCAGGGCCACAAGTGCAGGCTAGGCATAAGGCAGGGCCACAAGTGCAGGCTAGGCATAAGGCAGGGGCACAAGTGCTGGCTAGGCATAAGGCAGGGGCACAAGTGCTGGCTAGGCATAAGGCAGGGGCTCAAGTGCTGGCTAGGCATAAGGCAGGGGCACAAGTGCAGGCTAGGCATAAGGCAGGGGCACAAGTGCAGGCTAGGCATAAGGCAGGGGCACAAGTGCAGGCTAGGCATAAGGCAGGGGCACAAGTGCAGGCTAGGCATAAGGCAGGGGCACACATGCTGGCTATGCATAAGGCAGGGGCACACGTTCTGGCTAGGCATAAGGCAGGGGCACACGTGCTGGCTAGGCATAAGGCAGGGGCACAAGTGCAGGCTAGGCATAAGGCAGGGGCACAAGTGCAGGCTAGGCCATAAGGCAGGGGCACAAGTGCAGGCTAGGCATAAGGCAGGGGCACAAGTGCAGGCTAGGCATAAGGCAGGGGCACAAGTGCAGGCTAGGCATAAGGCAGGGGCACAAGTGCAAGCTAGGCATAAGGCAGGGGCACAAATGCAGGCTAGGCATAAGGCAGGGGCACAAGTGCAGCTAGGCATAAGGCATGGGCACAAGTGCAGGCTAGGCATAAGGCAGGGGCACAAGTGCAGGCTAGGCATAAGGCAGGGGCACACGTGCTGGCTAGGCATAAGGCAGGGGCACACGTGCTGGCTAGGCATAAGGCAGGGGCACACGTGCTGGCTAGGCATAAGGCAGGGGCACACGTGCTGGCTAGGCATAAGGCAGGGGCACACGTGCTGGCTAGGCATAAGGCAGGGGCACACGTGCTGGCTAGGCATAAGGCAGGGGCACACGTGCTGGCTAGGCATAAGGCAGGGGCACAAGTGCGGGCTAGGCATAAGGCAGGGGCACAAGTGCGGGCTAGGCATAAGGCAGGGGCACAAGTGCGGGCTAGGAATAAGGCAGGGGCACAAGTGCGGGCTAGGCATAAGGCAGGGGCACAAGTGCGGGCTAGGCACAAGGCAGGGGCACATGTGCGGGCTAGGCATAAGGCAGGGGCACAAGTGCGGGCTAGGCATACGGCAGGGGCACAAGTGCGGGCTAGGCATACGGCAGGGGCACAAGTGCGGGCTAGGCATAAGGCAGGGGCACAAGTGCGGGCTAGGCATAAGGCATTGGCACAAGTGCGGGCAAGGCATAAGGCAGGGGCCCAAGTGCGGGCTAGGCATAAGGCAGGGGCACACGTGCTGGCTAGGCATAAGGCAGGGGCACACGTGCTGGCTAGGCATAAGGCAGGGGCACACGTGCGGGCTAGGCATAAGGCAGGGGCACACGTGCGGGCTAGGCATAAGGCAGGGGCACACGTGCGGGCTAGGAATAAGGCAGGGGCACACGTGCGGGCTAGGCATAAGGCAGGGGCACACGTGCGGGCTAGGCATAAGGCAGGGGCACAAGTGCGGGCTAGGCATAAGGCAGGGGCACAAGTGCGGGCTAGGCATAAGGCAGGGGCACAAGTGCGGGCTAGGCATAAGGCAGGGGCACAAGTGCGGGCTAGGCATAAGGCAGGGGCACAAGTGCGGGCTAGGCATAAGGCAGGGGCACAAGTGCGGGCTAGGCATAAGGCAGGGGCACAAGTGCGGGCTAGGCATAAGGCAGGGGCACAAGTGCGGGCTAGGCATAAGGCAGGGGCACAAGTGCGGGCTAGGCATAAGGCAGGGGCACAAGTGCGGGCTAGGCATAAGGCAGGGGCACAAGTGCGGGCTAGGCATAAGGCAGGGGCACAAGTGCGGGCTAGGCATAAGGCAGGGGCACAAGTGCGGGCTAGGCATAAGGCAGGGGCACAAGTGCGGGCTAGGCATAAGGCAGGGGCACAAGTGCGGGCTAGGCATAAGGCAGGGGCACAAGTGCGGGCTAGGCATAAGGCAGGGGCACAAGTGCGGGCTAGGCATAAGGCAGGGGCACAAGTGCGGGCTAGGCATAAGGCAGGGGCACAAGTGCGGGCTAGGCATAAGGCAGGGGCACAAGTGCGGGCTAGGCATAAGGCAGGGGCACACGCGCGGGCTAGGCATAAGGCAGGGGCACACGCGCGGGCTAGGCATAAGGCAGGGGCACACGCGCTGGCTAGGCATAAGGCAGGGGCACGAGTGCGGGCTAGGCATAAGGCAGGGGCACGAGTGCTGGCTAGGCATAAGGCAGGGGCACAAGTGCTGGCTAGGCATAAGGCAGGGGCACAAGTGCGGGCTAGGCATAAGGCAGGGGCACAAGTGCGGGCTAGGCATAAGGCAGGGGCACAAGTGCGGGCTAGGCATAAGGCAGGGGCACAAGTGCTGGCTAGGCATAAGGCAGGGGCACAAGTGCGGGCTAGGCATAAGGCAGGGGCACAAGTGCGGGCTAGGCATAAGGCAGGGGCACAAGTGCGGGCTAGGCATAAGGCAGGGGCACAAGTGCGGCTAGGCATAAGGCAGGGGCACAAGTGCGGGCTAGGCATAAGGCAGGGGCACACGTGCTGGCTAGGCCATAAGGCAGGGGCACAAGTGCAGGCTAGGCATAAGGCAGGGGCACATAAGGCAGGGGCACACGTGCTGGCTAGGCCATAAGGCAGGGGCACAAGTGCGGCTAGGCATAAGGCAGGGGCACAGGTGCGGGCTAGGCATAAGGCAGGGGCACAAGTGCGGGCTAGGCATAAGGCAGGGGCACACGTGCTGGCTAGGCCATAAGGCAGGGGCACAAGTGCAGGCTAGGCATAAGGCAGGGGCACAAGTGCAGGCTAGGCATAAGGCAGGGGCACAAGTGCAGCTAGGCATAAGGCAGGGGCACAAGTGCAGGCTAGGCATAAGGCAGGGGCACAAGTGCAGGCTAGGCATAAGGCAGGGGCACACGTGCTGGCTAGGCATAAGGCAGGGGCACACGTGCTGGCTAGGCATAAGGCAGGGGCACACGTGCTGGCTAGGCATAAGGCAGGGGCACACGTGCTGGCTAGGCATAAGGCAGGGGCACACGTGCTGGCTAGGCATAAGGCAGGGGCACACGTGCTGGCTAGGCATAAGGCAGGGGCACACGTGCTGGCTAGGCATAAGGCAGGGGCACACGTGCTGGCTAGGCATAAGGCAGGGGCACACGTGCTGGCTAGGCATAAGGCAGGGGCACAAGTGCTGGCTAGGCATATGGCAGGGGCACAAGTGCGGGCTAGGCATAAGGCAGGGGCACAAGTGCGGGCTAGGAATAAGGCAGGGGCACAAGTGCGGGCTAGGCATAAGGCAGGGGCACAAGTGCGGGCTAGGCATAAGGCAGGGGCACAAGTGCGGGCTAGGCATAAGGCAGGGGCACAAGTGCGGGCTAGGCATAAGGCAGGGGCACAAGTGCGGGCTAGGCATAAGGCAGGGGCACAAGTGCAGGCTAAGCATAAGGCAGGGGCACAAGTGCGGCTAGGCATAAGGCAGGGGCACACGTGCCAGCTAGGCATAAGGCAGGGGCACACGTGCGGGCTAGGCATAAGGCAGGGGCACACGTGCGGGCTAGGCATAAGGCAGGGGCACAAGTGCGGGCTAGGCATAAGGCAGGGGCACACGTGCTGGCTAGGCATAAGGCAGGGGCACACGTTCGGGCTAGGCATAAGGCAGGGGCACACGTGAGGGCTAGGCATAAGGCAGGGGCACACGTGCGGGCTAGGCATAAGGCAGGGGCACAAGTGCGGGCTAGGCATAAGGCAGGGGCACAAGTGCGGGCTAGGCATAAGGCAGGGGCACAAGTGCGGGCTAGGCATAAGGCAGGGGCACAAGTGCGGGCTAGGCATAAGGCAGGGGCACAAGTGCGGGCTAGGCATAAGGCAGGGGCACAAGTGCGGGCTAGGCATAAGGCAGGGGCACAAGTGCGGGCTAGGCATAAGGCAGGGGCACAAGTGCGGGCTAGGCATAAGGCAGGGGCACAAGTGCGGGCTAGGCATAAGGCAGGGGCACAAGTGCGGGCTAGGCATAAGGCAGGGGCACAAGTGCGGGCTAGGCATAAGGCAGGGGCACAAGTGCGGGCTAGGCATAAGGCAGGGGCACAAGTGCGGGCTAGGCATAAGGCAGGGGCACACGTGCGGGCTAGGCATAAGGCAGGGGCACACGTGCGGGCTAGGCATAAGGCAGGGGCACACGTGCGGGCTAGGCATAAGGCAGGGGCACACGTGCGGGCTAGGCATAAGGCAGGGGCACACGTGCGGGCTAGGCATAAGGCAGGGGCACACGTGCTGGCTAGGCATAAGGCAGGGGCACACGTGCTGGCTAGGCATAAGGCAGGGGCACACGTGCTGGCTAGGCATAAGGCAGGGGCACACGTGCTGGCTAGGCATAAGGCAGGGGCACACGTGCTGGCTAGGCATAAGGCAGGGGCACGTGCTGGCTAGGCATAAGGCAGGGGCACACGTGCAAGCTAGGCATAAGGCAGGGGCACACGTGCTGGCTAGGCATAAGGCAGGGGCACACGTGCTGGCTAGGCATAAGGCAGGGGCACACGTGCTGGCTAGGCATAAGGCAGGGGCACACGTGCTGGCTAGGCATAAGGCAGGGGCACACTTGCTGGCTAGGCATAAGGCAGGGGCACACGTGCTGGCTAGGCATAAGGCAGGGGCACACGTGCTGGCTAGGCATAAGGCAGGGGCACACGTGCTGGCTAGGCATAAGGCAGGGCCACACGTGCTGGCTAGGCATAAGGCAGGGGCACACGTGCTGGCTAGGCATAAGGCAGGGGCACACGTGCTGGCTAGGCATAAGGCAGGGGCACACGTGCTGGCTAGGCATAAGGCAGGGGCACACGTGCGGGCTAGGCATAAGGCAGGGGCACAAGTGCTGGCTAGGCATAAGGCAGGGGCACAAGTGCGGGCTTGGCATAAGGCAGGGGCACAAGTGCGGGCTAGGCATAAGGCAGGGGCACAAGTGCGGGCTAGGCATAAGGCAGGGGCACAAGTGCGGGCTAGGCATAAGGCAGGGGCACAAGTGCGGGCTAGGCATAAGGCAGGGGCACAACTGCGGGCTAGGCATAAGGCAGGGGCACAACTGCGGGCTAGGCATAAGGCAGGGGCACAACTGCGGGCTAGGCATATGGCAGGGGCACAAGTGCGGGCTAGGCATAAGGCAGGGGCACAAGTGCGGGCTAGGCATAAGGCAGGGGCACAAGTGCGGGCTAGGCATAAGGCAGGGGCACAAGTGCGGGCTAGGCATAAGGCAGGGGCACAATTTGCGGACTAGGCATAAGGCAGGGGCACAAGTGCGGGCTAGCCATAAGGCAGGGGCACAAGTGCGGGCTAGGCATAAGGCAGGGCCACACGTGCTGGCTAGGCATAAGGCAGGGGCACACGTGCTGGCTAGGCATAAGGCAGGGCCACACGTGCTGGCTAGGCATAAGGCAGGGCCTCACGTGCTGGCTAGGCATAAGGCAGGGGCACACGTGCGGGCTAGGCATAAGGCAGGGGCACACGTGCGGGCTAGGCATAAGGCAGGGGCACAAGTGCTGGCTAGGCATAAGGCAGGGGCACAAGTGCGGGCTAGGCATAAGGCAGGGGCACAAGTGCGGGCTAGGCATAAGGCAGGGGCACAAGTGCGGGCTAGGCATAAGGCAGGGGCACAACTGCGGGCTAGGCATAAGGCAGGGGCACAACTGCGGGCTAGGCATAAGGCAGGGGCACAACTGCGGGCTAGGCATATGGCAGGGGCACAAGTGCGGGCTAGGCATAAGGCAGGGGCACAAGTGCGGGCTAGGCATAAGGCAGGGGCACAAGTGCGGGCTAGGCATAAGGCAGGGGCACAAGTGCGGGCTAGGCATAAGGCAGGGGCACAAGTGCGGGCTAGGCATAAGGCAGGGGCACAAGTGCGGGCTAGGCATAAGGCAGGGGCACAATTGCGGACTAGGCATAAGGCAGGGGCACAAGTGCGGGCTAGCCATAAGGCAGGGGCACAAGTGCGGGCTAGGCATAAGGCAGGGGCACAAGTGCTGGCTAGGCATAAGGCAGGGGCACAAGTGCAGGCTAGGCATAAGGGAGGGGCACAAGTGCAGGCTAGGCAAAAGGGAGGGGCACAAGTGCAGGCTAGGCATAAGGGAGGGGCACAAGTGCAGGCTAGGCATAAGGCAGGGGCATAAGGCAGGGGCACAAGTGCAGGCTAGGCATAAGGCAGGGGCACAAGTGCTGGCTAGGCATAAGGAAGGGGCACAAGTGCGGGCTAGGCATAAGGCAGGGGCACAAGTGCGGGCTAGGCATAAGGCAGGGGCACAAGTGCAGGCTAGGCATAAGGCAGGGGCATAAGGCAGGGGCACAAGTGCGGGCTAGGCATAAGGCAGGGGCACAAGTGCGGGCTAGGCATAAGGCAGGGGCACAAGTGCGGGCTAGGCATAAGGCAGGGGCACAAGTGCGGGCTAGGCATAAGGCAGGGGCACAAGTGCGGGCTAGGCATAAGGCAGGGGCACAAGTGCGGGCTAGGCATAAGGCAGGGGCACAAGTGCGGGCTAGGCATAAGGCAGGGGCACAAGTGCGGGCTAGGCATAAGGCAGGGGCACAAGTGCGGGCTAGGCATAAGGCAGGGGCACAAGTGCGGGCTAGGCATAAGGCAGGGGCACAAGTGCAGGCTAGGCATAAGGCAGGGGCACAAGTGCAGGGGCACAAGTGCAGGCTAGGCATAAGGCAGGGGCACAAGTGCAGGCTAGGCATAAGGCATGGGCACAAGTGCTGGCTAGGCATAAGGCAGGGGCTCAAGTGCTGGCTAGGCATAAGGCAGGGGCAAAAGTGCTGGCTAGGCATAAGGCAGGGGCACAAGTGCTGGCTAGGCATAAGGCAGGGGCACAAGTGCTGGCTAGGCATAAGGCAGGGGCCCAAGTGCTGGCTAGGCATAAGGCAGGGGCACAAGTGCTGGCTAGGCATAAGGCAGGGGCTCAAGTGCTGGCTAGGCATAAGGCAGGGGCTCAAGTGCTGGCTTGGCTTTAGGCAGGGGCACAAGTGCGGGCTAGGCTTTAGGCAGGGGCACAAGTGCAAACTAAGCATAAGGCAGGGGCACAAGTGATGGCTACACATAAGGCATACGGCTAACTCTTTGCACTCTTTGCATAAAGGGATAGGCACCCTTAGGGGTGAAGAGCTAGCTTTCACCCCTCTACTCTGTACTATGTTGTACAGTGCGGAGCCACTCCATAACCCCCATGCTCCAAGCGACCAGGCACATCTTGTCTGTCCTCCGTAAATGGGTAATGCCTTCGTCCCCAATTACAGTCGTGCATGTGCATACAGACGGGACAAGAGCGAAGAGCGTAAAGCCTGCCCTGTGTGCATAACCAACATGAAGCTAAAGACAAAAAAACAATAATGCAAGGGGCTCAAAAGTGCTGGCTAGGCATAAGGCAGGGGCACAAGTGCTGGCTAGGCATAAGGCAGGGGCACAAGTGCTGGCTAGGCATAAGGCAGGGGCACAAGTGCTGGCTAGGCATAAGGCAGGGGCACAAGTGCTGGCTAGGCATAAGGCAGGGGCACAAGTGCTGGCTAGGCATAAGGCAGGGGCACAAGTGCTGGCTAGACTTAAGGCAGGGGCACAAGTGCTGGCTAGACTTAAGGCAGGGGCACAAGTGCTGGCTAGGCATAAGGCAGGGGCACAAGTGCTGGCTAGGCATAAGGCAGGGGCACAAGTGCTGGCTAGACTTAAGGCAGGGGCACAAGTGCTGGCTAGGCATAAGGCAGGGGCACAAGTGCTGGCTAGGCATAAGGCAGGGGCACAAGTGCTGGCTAGGCATAAGGCAGGGGCACAAGTGCTGGCTAGGCATAAGGCAGGGGCACAAGTGCTGGCTAGGCATAAGGCAGGGGCACAAGTGCGGGCTAGGCATAAGGCAGGGGCACAAGTGCAGGCTAGGCATAAGGCAGGGGCACAAGTGCAGGGGCACAAGTGCAGGCTAGGCATAAGGCAGGGGCACAAGTGCAGGCTAGGCATAAGGCATGGGCACAAGTGCTGGCTAGGCATAAGGCAGGGGCTCAAGTGCTGGCTAGGCATAAGGCAGGGGCACAAGTGCTGGCTAGGCATAAGGCAGGGGCACAAGTGCTGGCTAGGCATAAGGCAGGGGCACAAGTGCTGGCTAGGCATAAGGCAGGGGCACAAGTGCTGGCTAGGCATAAGGCAGGGGCCCAAGTGCTGGCTAGGCATAAGGCAGGGGCACAAGTGCTGGCTAGGCATAAGGCAGGGGCTCAAGTGCTGGCTAGGCATAAGGCAGGGGCTCAAGTGCTGGCTTGGCTTTAGGCAGGGGCACAAGTGCGGGCTAGGCATAAGGCAGGGGCACAAGTGCGGACTAGGCATAAGGCAGGGGCACAAGTGCGGACTAGGCATAAGGCAGGGGCACAAGTGCGGGATAGGCATAAGGCAGGGGCACAAGTGCGGCTAGGCATAAGGCAGGGGCCCAAGTGCGGCTAGGCATAAGGCAGGGGCACACGTGCTGGCTAGGCATAAGGCAGGGGCACAAGTGCGGGCTAGGCATAAGGCAGCGGCACAAGTGCTGGCTAGGCATAAGGCAGGGGCACAAGTGCTGGCTAGGCATAAGGCAGGGGCACAAGTGCTGGCTAGGCATAAGGCAGGGCCACAAGTGCAGGCTAGGCATTAGGCAGGGCCACAAGTGCAGGCTAGGCATTAGGCAGGGCCACAAGTGCAGGCTAGGCATAAGGCAGGGCCACAAGTGCAGGCTAGGCATAAGGCAGGGGCACAAGTGCTGGCTAGGCATAAGGCAGGGGCACAAGTGCTGGCTAGGCATAAGGCAGGGGCTCAAGTGCTGGCTAGGCATAAGGCAGGGGCACAAGTGCAGGCTAGGCATAAGGCAGGGGCACAAGTGCAGGCTAGGCATAAGGCAGGGGCACAAGTGCAGGCTAGGCATAAGGCAGGGGCACAAGTGCAGGCTAGGCATAAGGCAGGGGCACACATGCTGGCTATGCATAAGGCAGGGGCACACGTTCTGGCTAGGCATAAGGCAGGGGCACACGTTCTGGCTAGGCATAAGGCAGGGGCACACGTGCTGGCTAGGCATAAGGCAGGGGCACAAGTGCAGGCTAGGCATAAGGCAGGGGCACAAGTGCAGGCTAGGCCATAAGGCAGGGGCACAAGTGCAGGCTAGGCATAAGGCAGGGGCACAAGTGCAGGCTAGGCATAAGGCAGGGGCACAAGTGCAGGCTAGGCATAAGGCAGGGGCACAAGTGCAAGCTAGGCATAAGGCAGGGGCACAAATGCAGGCTAGGCATAAGGCAGGGGCACAAGTGCAGCTAGGCATAAGGCATGGGCACAAGTGCAGGCTAGGCATAAGGCAGGGGCACAAGTGCAGGCTAGGCATAAGGCAGGGGCACACGTGCTGGCTAGGCATAAGGCAGGGGCACACGTGCTGGCTAGGCATAAGGCAGGGGCACACGTGCTGGCTAGGCATAAGGCAGGGGCACACGTGCTGGCTAGGCATAAGGCAGGGGCACACGTGCTGGCTAGGCATAAGGCAGGGGCACACGTGCTGGCTAGGCATAAGGCAGGGGCACACGTGCTGGCTAGGCATAAGGCAGGGGCACAAGTGCTGGCTAGTCATAAGGCAGGGGCACAAGTGCTGGCTAGGCATAAGGCAGGGGCACAAGTGCGGGCTAGGCATAAGGCAGGGGCACAAGTGCGGGCTAGGCATAAGGCAGGGGCACAAGTGCGGGCTAGGCATAAGGCAGGGGCACAAGTGCGGGCTAGGCATAAGGCAGGGGCACAAGTGCTGGCTAGGCATAAGGCAGGGGCACAAGTGCGGGCTAGGCATAAGGCAGGGGCACAAGTGCGGGCTAGGCATAAGGCAGGGGCACAAGTGCGGGCTAGGCATAAGGCAGGGGCACAAGTGCGGCTAGGCATAAGGCAGGGGCACAAGTGCGGGCTAGGCATAAGGCAGGGGCACACGTGCTGGCTAGGCCATAAGGCAGGGGCACAAGTGCAGGCTAGGCATAAGGCAGGGGCACATAAGGCAGGGGCACACGTGCTGGCTAGGCCATAAGGCAGGGGCACAAGTGCGGCTAGGCATAAGGCAGGGGCACAGGTGCGGGCTAGGCATAAGGCAGGGGCACAAGTGCGGGCTAGGCATAAGGCAGGGGCACACGTGCTGGCTAGGCCATAAGGCAGGGGCACAAGTGCAGGCTAGGCATAAGGCAGGGGCACAAGTGCAGGCTAGGCATAAGGCAGGGGCACAAGTGCAGCTAGGCATAAGGCAGGGGCACAAGTGCAGGCTAGGCATAAGGCAGGGGCACAAGTGCAGGCTAGGCATAAGGCAGGGGCACACGTGCTGGCTAGGCATAAGGCAGGGGCACACGTGCTGGCTAGGCATAAGGCAGGGGCACACGTGCTGGCTAGGCATAAGGCAGGGGCACACGTGCTGGCTAGGCATAAGGCAGGGGCACACGTGCTGGCTAGGCATAAGGCAGGGGCACACGTGCTGGCTAGGCATAAGGCAGGGGCACACGTGCTGGCTAGGCATAAGGCAGGGGCACACGTGCTGGCTAGGCATAAGGCAGGGGCACACGTGCTGGCTAGGCATAAGGCAGGGGCACAAGTGCTGGCTAGGCATATGGCAGGGGCACAAGTGCGGGCTAGGCATAAGGCAGGGGCACAAGTGCGGGCTAGGAATAAGGCAGGGGCACAAGTGCGGGCTAGGCATAAGGCAGGGGCACAAGTGCGGGCTAGGCATAAGGCAGGGGCACAAGTGCGGGCTAGGCATAAGGCAGGGGCACAAGTGCGGGCTAGGCATAAGGCAGGGGCACAAGTGCGGGCTAGGCATAAGGCAGGGGCACAAGTGCAGGCTAAGCATAAGGCAGGGGCACAAGTGCGGCTAGGCATAAGGCAGGGGCACACGTGCCAGCTAGGCATAAGGCAGGGGCACACGTGCGGGCTAGGCATAAGGCAGGGGCACACGTGCGGGCTAGGCATAAGGCAGGGGCACAAGTGCGGGCTAGGCATAAGGCAGGGGCACACGTGCTGGCTAGGCATAAGGCAGGGGCACACGTTCGGGCTAGGCATAAGGCAGGGGCACACGTGAGGGCTAGGCATAAGGCAGGGGCACACGTGCGGGCTAGGCATAAGGCAGGGGCACAAGTGCGGGCTAGGCATAAGGCAGGGGCACAAGTGCGGGCTAGGCATAAGGCAGGGGCACAAGTGCGGGCTAGGCATAAGGCAGGGGCACAAGTGCGGGCTAGGCATAAGGCAGGGGCACAAGTGCGGGCTAGGCATAAGGCAGGGGCACAAGTGCGGGCTAGGCATAAGGCAGGGGCACAAGTGCGGGCTAGGCATAAGGCAGGGGCACAAGTGCGGGCTAGGCATAAGGCAGGGGCACAAGTGCGGGCTAGGCATAAGGCAGGGGCACAAGTGCGGGCTAGGCATAAGGCAGGGGCACAAGTGCGGGCTAGGCATAAGGCAGGGGCACAAGTGCGGGCTAGGCATAAGGCAGGGGCACAAGTGCGGGCTAGGCATAAGGCAGGGGCACACGTGCGGGCTAGGCATAAGGCAGGGGCACACGTGCGGGCTAGGCATAAGGCAGGGGCACACGTGCGGGCTAGGCATAAGGCAGGGGCACACGTGCGGGCTAGGCATAAGGCAGGGGCACACGTGCGGGCTAGGCATAAGGCAGGGGCACACGTGCTGGCTAGGCATAAGGCAGGGGCACACGTGCTGGCTAGGCATAAGGCAGGGGCACACGTGCTGGCTAGGCATAAGGCAGGGGCACACGTGCTGGCTAGGCATAAGGCAGGGGCACACGTGCTGGCTAGGCATAAGGCAGGGGCACGTGCTGGCTAGGCATAAGGCAGGGGCACACGTGCAAGCTAGGCATAAGGCAGGGGCACACGTGCTGGCTAGGCATAAGGCAGGGGCACACGTGCTGGCTAGGCATAAGGCAGGGGCACACGTGCTGGCTAGGCATAAGGCAGGGGCACACGTGCTGGCTAGGCATAAGGCAGGGGCACACTTGCTGGCTAGGCATAAGGCAGGGGCACACGTGCTGGCTAGGCATAAGGCAGGGGCACACGTGCTGGCTAGGCATAAGGCAGGGGCACACGTGCTGGCTAGGCATAAGGCAGGGCCACACGTGCTGGCTAGGCATAAGGCAGGGGCACACGTGCTGGCTAGGCATAAGGCAGGGGCACACGTGCTGGCTAGGCATAAGGCAGGGGCACACGTGCTGGCTAGGCATAAGGCAGGGGCACACGTGCGGGCTAGGCATAAGGCAGGGGCACAAGTGCTGGCTAGGCATAAGGCAGGGGCACAAGTGCGGGCTTGGCATAAGGCAGGGGCACAAGTGCGGGCTAGGCATAAGGCAGGGGCACAAGTGCGGGCTAGGCATAAGGCAGGGGCACAAGTGCGGGCTAGGCATAAGGCAGGGGCACAACTGCGGGCTAGGCATAAGGCAGGGGCACAACTGCGGGCTAGGCATAAGGCAGGGGCACAACTGCGGGCTAGGCATAAGGCAGGGGCACAACTGCGGGCTAGGCATATGGCAGGGGCACAAGTGCGGGCTAGGCATAAGGCAGGGGCACAAGTGCGGGCTAGGCATAAGGCAGGGGCACAAGTGCGGGCTAGGCATAAGGCAGGGGCACAAGTGCGGGCTAGGCATAAGGCAGGGGCACAATTTGCGGACTAGGCATAAGGCAGGGGCACAAGTGCGGGCTAGCCATAAGGCAGGGGCACAAGTGCGGGCTAGGCATAAGGCAGGGCCACACGTGCTGGCTAGGCATAAGGCAGGGGCACACGTGCTGGCTAGGCATAAGGCAGGGCCACACGTGCTGGCTAGGCATAAGGCAGGGGCACACGTGCTGGCTAGGCATAAGGCAGGGGCACACGTGCGGGCTAGGCATAAGGCAGGGGCACACGTGCGGGCTAGGCATAAGGCAGGGGCACAAGTGCTGGCTAGGCATAAGGCAGGGGCACAAGTGCGGGCTAGGCATAAGGCAGGGGCACAAGTGCGGGCTAGGCATAAGGCAGGGGCACAAGTGCGGGCTAGGCATAAGGCAGGGGCACAACTGCGGGCTAGGCATAAGGCAGGGGCACAACTGCGGGCTAGGCATAAGGCAGGGGCACAACTGCGGGCTAGGCATATGGCAGGGGCACAAGTGCGGGCTAGGCATAAGGCAGGGGCACAAGTGCGGGCTAGGCATAAGGCAGGGGCACAAGTGCGGGCTAGGCATAAGGCAGGGGCACAAGTGCGGGCTAGGCATAAGGCAGGGGCACAAGTGCGGGCTAGGCATAAGGCAGGGGCACAAGTGCGGGCTAGGCATAAGGCAGGGGCACAATTGCGGACTAGGCATAAGGCAGGGGCACAAGTGCGGGCTAGCCATAAGGCAGGGGCACAAGTGCGGGCTAGGCATAAGGCAGGGGCACAAGTGCTGGCTAGGCATAAGGCAGGGGCACAAGTGCAGGCTAGGCATAAGGGAGGGGCACAAGTGCAGGCTAGGCAAAAGGGAGGGGCACAAGTGCAGGCTAGGCATAAGGGAGGGGCACAAGTGCAGGCTAGGCATAAGGCAGGGGCATAAGGCAGGGGCACAAGTGCAGGCTAGGCATAAGGCAGGGGCACAAGTGCTGGCTAGGCATAAGGAAGGGGCACAAGTGCGGGCTAGGCATAAGGCAGGGGCACAAGTGCGGGCTAGGCATAAGGCAGGGGCACAAGTGCAGGCTAGGCATAAGGCAGGGGCATAAGGCAGGGGCACAAGTGCGGGCTAGGCATAAGGCAGGGGCACAAGTGCGGGCTAGGCATAAGGCAGGGGCACAAGTGCGGGCTAGGCATAAGGCAGGGGCACAAGTGCGGGCTAGGCATAAGGCAGGGGCACAAGTGCGGGCTAGGCATAAGGCAGGGGCACAAGTGCGGGCTAGGCATAAGGCAGGGGCACAAGTGCGGGCTAGGCATAAGGCAGGGGCACAAGTGCGGGCTAGGCATAAGGCAGGGGCACAAGTGCGGGCTAGGCATAAGGCAGGGGCACAAGTGCAGGCTAGGCATAAGGCAGGGGCACAAGTGCAGGGGCACAAGTGCAGGCTAGGCATAAGGCAGGGGCACAAGTGCAGGCTAGGCATAAGGCATGGGCACAAGTGCTGGCTAGGCATAAGGCAGGGGCTCAAGTGCTGGCTAGGCATAAGGCAGGGGCAAAAGTGCTGGCTAGGCATAAGGCAGGGGCACAAGTGCTGGCTAGGCATAAGGCAGGGGCACAAGTGCTGGCTAGGCATAAGGCAGGGGCCCAAGTGCTGGCTAGGCATAAGGCAGGGGCACAAGTGCTGGCTAGGCATAAGGCAGGGGCTCAAGTGCTGGCTAGGCATAAGGCAGGGGCTCAAGTGCTGGCTTGGCTTTAGGCAGGGGCACAAGTGCGGGCTAGGCTTTAGGCAGGGGCACAAGTGCAAACTAAGCATAAGGCAGGGGCACAAGTGATGGCTACACATAAGGCATACGGCTAACTCTTTGCACTCTTTGCATAAAGGGATAGGCACCCTTAGGGGTGAAGAGCTAGCTTTCACCCCTCTACTCTGTACTATGTTGTACAGTGCGGAGCCACTCCATAACCCCCATGCTCCAAGCGACCAGGCACATCTTGTCTGTCCTCCGTAAATGGGTAATGCCTTCGTCCCCAATTACAGTCGTGCATGTGCATACAGACGGGACAAGAGCGAAGAGCGTAAAGCCTGCCCTGTGTGCATAACCAACATGAAGCTAAAGACAAAAAAACAATAATGCAAGGGGCTCAAAAGTGCTGGCTAGGCATAAGGCAGGGGCACAAGTGCTGGCTAGGCATAAGGCAGGGGCACAAGTGCTGGCTAGGCATAAGGCAGGGGCACAAGTGCTGGCTAGGCATAAGGCAGGGGCACAAGTGCTGGCTAGGCATAAGGCAGGGGCACAAGTGCTGGCTAGGCATAAGGCAGGGGCACAAGTGCTGGCTAGACTTAAGGCAGGGGCACAAGTGCTGGCTAGACTTAAGGCAGGGGCACAAGTGCTGGCTAGGCATAAGGCAGGGGCACAAGTGCTGGCTAGGCATAAGGCAGGGGCACAAGTGCTGGCTAGACTTAAGGCAGGGGCACAAGTGCTGGCTAGGCATAAGGCAGGGGCACAAGTGCTGGCTAGGCATAAGGCAGGGGCACAAGTGCTGGCTAGGCATAAGGCAGGGGCACAAGTGCTGGCTAGGCATAAGGCAGGGGCACAAGTGCTGGCTAGGCATAAGGCAGGGGCACAAGTGCGGGCTAGGCATAAGGCAGGGGCACAAGTGCAGGCTAGGCATAAGGCAGGGGCACAAGTGCAGGGGCACAAGTGCAGGCTAGGCATAAGGCAGGGGCACAAGTGCAGGCTAGGCATAAGGCATGGGCACAAGTGCTGGCTAGGCATAAGGCAGGGGCTCAAGTGCTGGCTAGGCATAAGGCAGGGGCACAAGTGCTGGCTAGGCATAAGGCAGGGGCACAAGTGCTGGCTAGGCATAAGGCAGGGGCACAAGTGCTGGCTAGGCATAAGGCAGGGGCACAAGTGCTGGCTAGGCATAAGGCAGGGGCCCAAGTGCTGGCTAGGCATAAGGCAGGGGCACAAGTGCTGGCTAGGCATAAGGCAGGGGCTCAAGTGCTGGCTAGGCATAAGGCAGGGGCTCAAGTGCTGGCTTGGCTTTAGGCAGGGGCACAAGTGCGGGCTAGGCATAAGGCAGGGGCACAAGTGCGGACTAGGCATAAGGCAGGGGCACAAGTGCGGACTAGGCATAAGGCAGGGGCACAAGTGCGGGATAGGCATAAGGCAGGGGCACAAGTGCGGCTAGGCATAAGGCAGGGGCCCAAGTGCGGCTAGGCATAAGGCAGGGGCACACGTGCTGGCTAGGCATAAGGCAGGGGCACAAGTGCGGGCTAGGCATAAGGCAGGGGCACAAGTGCTGGCTAGGCATAAGGCAGGGGCACAAGTGCTGGCTAGGCATAAGGCAGGGCCACAAGTGCAGGCTAGGCATTAGGCAGGGCCACAAGTGCAGGCTAGGCATTAGGCAGGGGCACAAGTGCTGGCTAGGCATAAGGCAGGGGCACAAGTGCTGGCTAGGCATAAGGCAGGGCCACAAGTGCAGGCTAGGCATTAGGCAGGGCCACAAGTGCAGGCTAGGCATTAGGCAGGGCCACAAGTGCAGGCTAGGCATAAGGCAGGGCCACAAGTGCAGGCTAGGCATAAGGCAGGGGCACAAGTGCTGGCTAGGCATAAGGCAGGGGCACAAGTGCTGGCTAGGCATAAGGCAGGGGCTCAAGTGCTGGCTAGGCATAAGGCAGGGGCACAAGTGCAGGCTAGGCATAAGGCAGGGGCACAAGTGCAGGCTAGGCATAAGGCAGGGGCACAAGTGCAGGCTAGGCATAAGGCAGGGGCACAAGTGCAGGCTAGGCATAAGGCAGGGGCACACATGCTGGCTATGCATAAGGCAGGGGCACACGTTCTGGCTAGGCATAAGGCAGGGGCACACGTTCTGGCTAGGCATAAGGCAGGGGCACACGTGCTGGCTAGGCATAAGGCAGGGGCACAAGTGCAGGCTAGGCATAAGGCAGGGGCACAAGTGCAGGCTAGGCCATAAGGCAGGGGCACAAGTGCAGGCTAGGCATAAGGCAGGGGCACAAGTGCAGGCTAGGCATAAGGCAGGGGCACAAGTGCAGGCTAGGCATAAGGCAGGGGCACAAGTGCAAGCTAGGCATAAGGCAGGGGCACAAATGCAGGCTAGGCATAAGGCAGGGGCACAAGTGCAGCTAGGCATAAGGCATGGGCACAAGTGCAGGCTAGGCATAAGGCAGGGGCACAAGTGCAGGCTAGGCATAAGGCAGGGGCACACGTGCTGGCTAGGCATAAGGCAGGGGCACACGTGCTGGCTAGGCATAAGGCAGGGGCACACGTGCTGGCTAGGCATAAGGCAGGGGCACACGTGCTGGCTAGGCATAAGGCAGGGGCACACGTGCTGGCTAGGCATAAGGCAGGGGCACACGTGCTGGCTAGGCATAAGGCAGGGGCACACGTGCTGGCTAGGCATAAGGCAGGGGCACACGTGCTGGCTAGGCATAAGGCAGGGGCACAAGTGCGGGCTAGGCATAAGGCAGGGGCACAAGTGCGGGCTAGGCATAAGGCAGGGGCACAAGTGCGGGCTAGGAATAAGGCAGGGGCACAAGTGCGGGCTAGGCATAAGGCAGGGGCACAAGTGCGGGCTAGGCACAAGGCAGGGGCACATGTGCGGGCTGGGCATAAGGCAGGGGCACAAGTGCGGGCTAGGCATACGGCAGGGGCACAAGTGCGGGCTAGGCATACGGCAGGGGCACAAGTGCGGGCTAGGCATAAGGCAGGGGCACAAGTGCGGGCTAGGCATAAGGCATTGGCACAAGTGCGGGCAAGGCATAAGGCAGGGGCCCAAGTGCGGGCTAGGCATAAGGCAGGGGCACACGTGCTGGCTAGGCATAAGGCAGGGGCACACGTGCGGGCTAGGCATAAGGCAGGGGCACACGTGCGGGCTAGGCATAAGGCAGGGGCACACGTGCGGGCTAGGAATAAGGCAGGGGCACACGTGCGGGCTAGGCATAAGGCAGGGGCACACGTGCGGGCTAGGCATAAGGCAGGGGCACAAGTGCGGGCTAGGCATAAGGCAGGGGCACAAGTGCGGGCTAGGCATAAGGCAGGGGCACAAGTGCGGGCTAGGCATAAGGCAGGGGCACAAGTGCGGGCTAGGCATAAGGCAGGGGCACAAGTGCGGGCTAGGCATAAGGCAGGGGCACAAGTGCGGGCTAGGCATAAGGCAGGGGCACAAGTGCGGGCTAGGCATAAGGCAGGGGCACAAGTGCGGGCTAGGCATAAGGCAGGGGCACAAGTGCGGGCTAGGCATAAGGCAGGGGCACAAGTGCGGGCTAGGCATAAGGCAGGGGCACAAGTGCGGGCTAGGCATAAGGCAGGGGCACAAGTGCGGGCTAGGCATAAGGCAGGGGCACAAGTGCGGGCTAGGCATAAGGCAGGGGCACAAGTGCGGGCTAGGCATAAGGCAGGGGCACAAGTGCGGGCTAGGCATAAGGCAGGGGCACAAGTGCGGGCTAGGCATAAGGCAGGGGCACAAGTGCGGGCTAGGCATAAGGCAGGGGCACAAGTGCGGGCTAGGCATAAGGCAGGGGCACAAGTGCGGGCTAGGCATAAGGCAGGGGCACAAGTGCGGGCTAGGCATAAGGCAGGGGCACACGCGCGGGCTAGGCATAAGGCAGGGGCACACGCGCGGGCTAGGCATAAGGCAGGGGCACACGCGCGGGCTAGGCATAAGGCAGGGGCACACGCGCGGGCTAGGCATAAGGCAGGGGCACACGCGCTGGCTAGGCATAAGGCAGGGGCACACGCGCTGGCTAGGCATAAGGCAGGGGCACACGCGCTGGCTAGGCATAAGGCAGGGGCACACGCGCTGGCTAGGCATAAGGCAGGGGCACACGCGCTGGCTAGGCATAAGGCAGGGGCACACGCGCTGGCTAGGCATAAGGCAGGGGCACACGCGCTGGCTAGGCATAAGGCAGGGGCACACGCGCTGGCTAGGCATAAGGCAGGGGCACAAGTGCGGGCTAGGCATAAGGCAGGGGCACAAGTGCGGGCTAGGAATAAGGCAGGGGCACAAGTGCGGGCTAGGCATAAGGCAGGGGCACAAGTGCGGGCTAGGCATAAGGCAGGGGCACAAGTGCGGGCTAGGCATAAGGCAGGGGCACAAGTGCGGGCTAGGCATAAGGCAGGGGCACAAGTGCGGGCTAGGCATAAGGAAGGGGCACAAGTGCGGGCTAGGCATAAGGCAGGGGCACAAGTGCGGGCTAGGCATAAGGCAGGGGCACAAGTGCGGGCTAGGCATAAGGCAGGGGCACAAGTGCGGGCAAGGCATAAGGCAGGGGCACAAGTGCGGGCAAGGCATAAGGCAGGGGCACAAGTGCGGGCTAGGCATAAGGCAGGGGCACAAGTGCGGGCTAGGCATAAGGCAGGGGCACAAGTGCGGGCTAGGCATAAGGCAGGGGCACAAGTGCGGGCTAGGCATAAGGCAGGGGCACAAGTGCGGGCTAGGCATAAGGCAGGGCCACAAGTGCGGGCTAGGCATAAGGCAGGGGCACAAGTGCGGGCTAGGCATAAGGCAGGGGCACAAGTGCGGGCTAGGCATAAGGCAGGGGCACAAGTGCGGGCTAGGCATAAGGCAGGGGCACAAGTGCGGGCTAGGCATAAGGCAGGGGCACAAGTGCGGGCTAGGCATAAGGCAGGGACACAAGTGCGGCTAGGCATAAGGCAGGGGCCCAAGTGCGGGCTAGGCATAAGGCAGGGGCACACGTGCTGGCTAGGCATAAGGCAAGGGCACACGTGCGGGCTAGGCATAAGGCAGGGGCACACGTGCGGGCTAGGCATAAGGCAGGGGCACACGTGCGGGCTAGGCATAAGGCAGGGGCACAAGTGCGGGCTAGGCATAAGGCAGGGGCACAAGTGCGGGCTAGGCATAAGGCAGGGGCACAAGTGCGGGCTAGGCATAAGGCAGGGGCACAAGTGCGGGCTAGGCATAAGGCAGGGGCACAAGTGCGGGCTAGGCATAAGGCAGGGGCACAAGTGCGGGCTAGGCATAAGGCAGGGGCACAAGTGCGGGCTAGGCATAAGGCAGGGGCACAAGTGCGGGCTAGGCATAAGGCAGGGGCACAAGTGCGGGCTAGGCATAAGGCAGGGGCACAAGTGCGGGCTAGGCATAAGGCAGGGGCACAAGTGCGGGCTAGGCATAAGGCAGGGGCACAAGTGCGGGCTAGGCATAAGGCAGGGGCACAAGTGCGGGCTAGGCATAAGGCAGGGGCACAAGTGCGGGCTAGGCATAAGGCAGGGGCACAAGTGCGGGCTAGGCATAAGGCAGGGGCACACGTGCGGGCTAGGCATAAGGCAGGGGCACACGTGCGGGCTAGGCATAAGGCAGGGGCACACGTGCGGGCTAGGCATAAGGCAGGGGCACACGTGCGGGCTAGGCATAAGGCAGGGGCACACGTGCTGGCTAGGCATAAGGCAGGGGCACACGTGCTGGATAGGCATAAGGCAGGGGCACACGTGCTGGCTAGGCATAAGGCAGGGGCACACGTGCTGGCTAGGCATAAGGCAGGGGCACACGTGCTGGCTAGGCATAAGGCAGGGGCACACGTGCTGGCTAGGCATAAGGCAGGGGCACACGTGCTGGCTAGGCATAAGGCAGGGGCACACGTGCTGGCTAGGCATAAGGCAGGGGCACACGTGCTGGCTAGGCATAAGGCAGGGGCACACGTGCTGGCTAGGCATAAGGCAGGGGCACACGTGCTGGCTAGGCATAAGGCAGGGGCACACGTGCTGGCTAGGCATAAGGCAGGGGCACACGTGCTGGCTAGGCATAAGGCAGGGGCACACGTGCTGGCTAGGCATAAGGCAGGGGCACACGTGCTGGCTAGGCATAAGGCAGGGCCACACGTGCTGGCTAGGCATAAGGCAGGGGCACACGTGCTGGCTAGGCATAAGGCAGGGGCACACGTGCGGGCTAGGCATAAGGCAGGGGCACAAGTGCTGGCTAGGCATAAGGCAGGGGCACAAGTGCTGGCTAGGCATAAGGCAGGGGCACAAGTGCGGGCTAGGCATAAGGCAGGGGCACAACTGCAGGCTAGGCATAAGGCAGGGGCACAACTGCGGGCTAGGCATAAGGCAGGGGCACAACTGCGGGCTAGGCATATGGCAGGGGCACAAGTGCGGGCTAGGCATAAGGCAGGGGCACAAGTGCGGGCTAGGCATAAGGCAGGGGCACAAGTGCGGGCTAGGCATAAGGCAGGGGCACAATTGCGGACTAGGCATAAGGCAGGGGCACAAGTGCGGGTTAGCCATAAGGCAGGGGCACAAGTGCGGGCTAGGCATAAGGCAGGGGCACAAGTGCTGGCTAGGCATAAGGCAGGGGCACAAGTGCAGGCTAGGCATAAGGGAGGGGCACAAGTGCAGGCTAGGCAAAAGGGAGGGGCACAAGTGCAGGCTAGGCATAAGGGAGGGGCACAAGTGCAGGCTAGGCATAAGGCAGGGGCATAAGGCAGGGGCACAAGTGCAGGCTAGGCATAAGGCAGGGGCACAAGTGCTGGCTAGGCATAAGGAAGGGGCACAAGTGCGGGCTAGGCATAAGGCAGGGGCACAAGTGCGGGCTAGGCATAAGGCAGGGGCACAAGTGCGGGCTAGGCATAAGGCAGGGGCACAAGTGCGGGCTAGGCATAAGGCAGGGGCACAAGTGCGGGCTAGGCATAAGGCAGGGGCACAAGTGCGGGCTAGGCATAAGGCAGGGGCACAAGTGCGGGCTAGGCATAAGGCAGGGGCACAAGTGCAGGGGCACAAGTGCAGGCTAGGCATAAGGCAGGGGCACAAGTGCAGGCTAGGCATAAGGCATGGGCACAAGTGCTGGCTAGGCATAAGGCAGGGGCTCAAGTGCTGGCTAGGCATAAGGCAGGGGCACAAGTGCTGGCTAGGCATAAGGCAGGGGCACAAGTGCTGGCTAGGCATAAGGCAGGGGCACAAGTGCTGGCTAGGCATAAAGCAGGGGCCCAAGTGCTGGCTAGGCATAAGGCAGGGGCCCAAGTGCTGGCTAGGCATAAGGCAGGGGCACAAGTGCTGGCTAGGCATAAGGCAGGGGCTCAAGTGCTGGCTAGGCATAAGGCAGGGGCTCAAGTGCTGGCTTGGCTTTAGGCAGGGGCACAAGTGCGGGCTAGGCTTTAGGCAGGGGCACAAGTGCAAACTAAGCATAAGGCAGAGGCACAAGTGCAAGCTAGGCATAAGGCAGGGGCACAAGTGATGGCTACACATAAGGCATACGGCTAACTCTTTGCACTCTTTGCATAAAGGGATAGGCACCCTTAGGGGTGAAGAGCTAGCTTTCACCCCTCTACTCTGTACTATGTTGTACAGTGCGGAGCCACTCCATAACCCCCATGCTCCAAGCGACCAGGCACATCTTGTCTGTCCTCCGTAAATGGGTAATGCCTTCGTCCCCAATTACAGTCGTGCATGTGCATACAGACGGGACAAGAGCGAAGAGCGTAAAGCCTGCCCTGTGTGCATAACCAACATGAAGCTAAAGACAAAAAAACAATAATGCAAGGGGCTCAAAAGTGCTGGCTAGGCATAAGGCAGGGGCACAAGTGCTGGCTAGGCATAAGGCAGGGGCACAAGTGCTGGCTAGGCATAAGGCAGGGGCACAAGTGCTGGCTAGGCATAAGGCAGGGGCACAAGTGCTGGCTAGGCATAAGGCAGGGGCACAAGTGCTGGCTAGGCATAAGGCAGGGGCACAAGTGCTGGCTCTGCATAAGGCAGCGGCACAAGTGCTGGCTAGGCATAAGGCAGGGGCACAAGTGCTGGCTAGGCATAAGGCAGGGGCACAAGTGCTGGCTAGGCATAAGGCAGGGGCACAAGTGCTGGCTGGGCATAAGGCAGGGGCACAAGTGCTGGCTAGGCATAAGGCAGGGGCACAAGTGCTGGCTAGGCATAAGGCAGGGGCAAAAGTGCTGGCTAGGCATAAGGCAGGGGCACAAGTGCTGGCTAGGCATAAGGCAGGGGCACAAGTGCTGGCTAGACTTAAGGCAGGGGCACAAGTGCTGGCTAGGCATAAGGCAGGGGCACAAGTGCTGGCTAGGCATAAGGCAGGGGCACAAGTGCTGGCTAGGCATAAGGCAGGGGCACAAGTGCTGGCTAGGCATAAGGCAGGGGCACAAGTGCTGGCTAGGCATAAGGCAGGGGCACGAGTGCTGGCTAGGCATAAGGCAGGGGCACAAGTGCTGGCTAGGCATAAGGCAGGGGCACAAGTGCGGGTTAGGCATAAGGCAGGGGCACAAGTGCGGGCTAGGCATAAGGCAGGGGCACAAGTGCTGGCTAGGCATAAGGCAGGGGCACAAGTGCGGGCTAGGCATAAGGCAGGGGCACAAGTGCGGGCTAGGCATAAGGCAGGGGCACAAGTGCGGGCTAGGCATAAGGCAGGGGCACAAGTGCGGGATAGGCATAAGGCAGGGGCACAAGTGCGGGCTAGGCATAAGGCAGGGGCACAAGTGCGGGCTAGGCATAAGGCAGGGGCACAAGTGCGGGCTAGGCATAAGGCAGGGGCACAAGTGCGGGCTAGGCATAAGGCAGGGGCACAAGTGCGGGCTAGGCATAAGGCAGGGGCACAAGTGCGGGCTAGGCATAAGGCAGGGGCACAAGTGCGGGCTAGGCATAAGGCAGGGGCACAAGTGCGGGCTAGGCATAAGGCAGGGGCACAAGTGCGGGCAAGGCATAAGGCAGGGGCACAAGTGCGGGCAAGGCATAAGGCAGGGGCACGAGTGCGGGCTAGGCATAAGGCAGGGGCACGAGTGCTGGCTAGGCATAAGGCAGGGGCACGAGTGCTGGCTAGGCATAAGGCAGGGGCACAAGTGCTGGCTAGGCATAAGGCAGGGGCACAAGTGCGGGCTAGGCATAAGGCAGGGGCACAAGTGCGGGCTAGGCATAAGGCAGGGGCACAAGTGCGGGCTAGGCATAAGGCAGGGGCACAAGTGCTGGCTAGGCATAAGGCAGGGGCACAAGTGCGGGCTAGGCATAAGGCAGGGGCACAAGTGCGGGCTAGGCATAAGGCAGGGGCACAAGTGCGGGCTAGGCATAAGGCAGGGGCACAAGTGCGGCTAGGCATAAGGCAGGGGCACAAGTGCGGGCTAGGCATAAGGCAGGGGCACACGTGCTGGCTAGGCCATAAGGCAGGGGCACAAGTGCAGGCTAGGCATAAGGCAGGGGCACATAAGGCAGGGGCACACGTGCTGGCTAGGCCATAAGGCAGGGGCACAAGTGCGGCTAGGCATAAGGCAGGGGCACAGGTGCGGGCTAGGCATAAGGCAGGGGCACAAGTGCGGGCTAGGCATAAGGCAGGGGCACACGTGCTGGCTAGGCCATAAGGCAGGGGCACAAGTGCAGGCTAGGCATAAGGCAGGGGCACAAGTGCAGGCTAGGCATAAGGCAGGGGCACAAGTGCAGCTAGGCATAAGGCAGGGGCACAAGTGCAGGCTAGGCATAAGGCAGGGGCACAAGTGCAGGCTAGGCATAAGGCAGGGGCACACGTGCTGGCTAGGCATAAGGCAGGGGCACACGTGCTGGCTAGGCATAAGGCAGGGGCACACGTGCTGGCTAGGCATAAGGCAGGGGCACACGTGCTGGCTAGGCATAAGGCAGGGGCACACGTGCTGGCTAGGCATAAGGCAGGGGCACACGTGCTGGCTAGGCATAAGGCAGGGGCACACGTGCTGGCTAGGCATAAGGCAGGGGCACACGTGCTGGCTAGGCATAAGGCAGGGGCACACGTGCTGGCTAGGCATAAGGCAGGGGCACACGTGCTGGCTAGGCATATGGCAGGGGCACAAGTGCGGGCTAGGCATAAGGCAGGGGCACAAGTGCGGGCTAGGAATAAGGCAGGGGCACAAGTGCGGGCTAGGCATAAGGCAGGGGCACAAGTGCGGGCTAGGCATAAGGCAGGGGCACAAGTGCGGGCTAGGCATAAGGCAGGGGCACAAGTGCGGGCTAGGCATAAGGCAGGGGCACAAGTGCGGGCTAGGCATAAGGCAGGGGCACAAGTGCAGGCTAAGCATAAGGCAGGGGCACAAGTGCGGCTAGGCATAAGGCAGGGGCACACGTGCCGGCTAGGCATAAGGCAGGGGCACACGTGCGGGCTAGGCATAAGGCAGGGGCACACGTGCGGGCTAGGCATAAGGCAGGGGCACAAGTGCGGGCTAGGCATAAGGCAGGGGCACACGTGCTGGCTAGGCATAAGGCAGGGGCACACGTTCGGGCTAGGCATAAGGCAGGGGCACACGTGCGGGCTAGGCATAAGGCAGGGGCACACGTGCGGGCTAGGCATAAGGCAGGGGCACAAGTGCGGGCTAGGCATAAGGCAGGGGCACAAGTGCGGGCTAGGCATAAGGCAGGGGCACAAGTGCGGGCTAGGCATAAGGCAGGGGCACAAGTGCGGGCTAGGCATAAGGCAGGGGCACAAGTGCGGGCTAGGCATAAGGCAGGGGCACAAGTGCGGGCTAGGCATAAGGCAGGGGCACAAGTGCGGGCTAGGCATAAGGCAGGGGCACAAGTGCGGGCTAGGCATAAGGCAGGGGCACAAGTGCGGGCTAGGCATAAGGCAGGGGCACAAGTGCGGGCTAGGCATAAGGCAGGGGCACAAGTGCGGGCTAGGCATAAGGCAGGGGCACAAGTGCGGGCTAGGCATAAGGCAGGGGCACAAGTGCGGGCTAGGCATAAGGCAGGGGCACAAGTGCGGGCTAGGCATAAGGCAGGGGCACAAGTGCGGGCTAGGCATAAGGCAGGGGCACACGTGCGGGCTAGGCATAAGGCAGGGGCACACGTGCGGGCTAGGCATAAGGCAGGGGCACACGTGCGGGCTAGGCATAAGGCAGGGGCACACGTGCGGGCTAGGCATAAGGCAGGGGCACACGTGCGGGCTAGGCATAAGGCAGGGGCACACGTGCTGGCTAGGCATAAGGCAGGGGCACACGTGCTGGCTAGGCATAAGGCAGGGGCACACGTGCTGGCTAGGCATAAGGCAGGGGCACACGTGCTGGCTAGGCATAAGGCAGGGGCACACGTGCTGGCTAGGCATAAGGCAGGGGCACACGTGCTGGCTAGGCATAAGGCAGGGGCACACGTGCTGGCTAGGCATAAGGCAGGGGCACACGTGCTGGCTAGGCATAAGGCAGGGGCACACGTGCTGGCTAGGCATAAGGCAGGGGCACACGTGCTGGCTAGGCATAAGGCAGGGGCACACGTGCTGGCTAGGCATAAGGCAGGGGCACACGTGCTGGCTAGGCATAAGGCAGGGGCACACGTGCTGGCTAGGCATAAGGCAGGGGCACACGTGCTGGCTAGGCATAAGGCAGGGGCACACGTGCTGGCTAGGCATAAGGCAGGGCCACACGTGCTGGCTAGGCATAAGGCAGGGGCACACGTGCTGGCTAGGCATAAGGCAGGGGCACACGTGCTGGCTAGGCATAAGGCAGGGGCACACGTGCTGGCTAGGCATAAGGCAGGGGCACACGTGCGGGCTAGGCATAAGGCAGGGGCACAAGTGCTGGCTAGGCATAAGGCAGGGGCACAAGTGCGGGCTAGGCATAAGGCAGGGGCACAAGTGCGGGCTAGGCATAAGGCAGGGGCACAAGTGCGGGCTAGGCATAAGGCAGGGGCACAAGTGCGGGCTAGGCATAAGGCAGGGGCACAACTGCGGGCTAGGCATAAGGCAGGGGCACAACTGCGGGCTAGGCATAAGGCAGGGGCACAACTGCGGGCTAGGCATATGGCAGGGGCACAAGTGCGGGCTAGGCATAAGGCAGGGGCACAAGTGCGGGCTAGGCATAAGGCAGGGGCACAAGTGCGGGCTAGGCATAAGGCAGGGGCACAAGTGCGGGCTAGGCATAAGGCAGGGGCACAATTTGCGGACTAGGCATAAGGCAGGGGCACAAGTGCGGGCTAGCCATAAGGCAGGGGCACAAGTGCGGGCTAGGCATAAGGCAGGGCCACACGTGCTGGCTAGGCATAAGGCAGGGGCACACGTGCTGGCTAGGCATAAGGCAGGGCCACACGTGCTGGCTAGGCATAAGGCAGGGGCACACGTGCTGGCTAGGCATAAGGCAGGGGCACACGTGCGGGCTAGGCATAAGGCAGGGGCACACGTGCGGGCTAGGCATAAGGCAGGGGCACAAGTGCGGGCTAGGCATAAGGCAGGGGCACAAGTGCTGGCTAGGCATAAGGCAGGGGCACAAGTGCGGGCTAGGCATAAGGCAGGGGCACAAGTGCGGGCTAGGCATAAGGCAGGGGCACAAGTGCGGGCTAGGCATAAGGCAGGGGCACAACTGCGGGCTAGGCATAAGGCAGGGGCACAACTGCGGGCTAGGCATAAGGCAGGGGCACAACTGCGGGCTAGGCATATGGCAGGGGCACAAGTGCGGGCTAGGCATAAGGCAGGGGCACAAGTGCGGGCTAGGCATAAGGCAGGGGCACAAGTGCGGGCTAGGCATAAGGCAGGGGCACAAGTGCGGGCTAGGCATAAGGCAGGGGCACAAGTGCGGGCTAGGCATAAGGCAGGGGCACAAGTGCGGGCTAGGCATAAGGCAGGGGCACAAGTGCGGGCTAGGCATAAGGCAGGGGCACAATTGCGGACTAGGCATAAGGCAGGGGCACAAGTGCGGGCTAGCCATAAGGCAGGGGCACAAGTGCGGGCTAGGCATAAGGCAGGGGCACAAGTGCTGGCTAGGCATAAGGCAGGGGCACAAGTGCAGGCTAGGCATAAGGGAGGGGCACAAGTGCAGGCTAGGCAAAAGGGAGGGGCACAAGTGCAGGCTAGGCATAAGGGAGGGGCACAAGTGCAGGCTAGGCATAAGGCAGGGGCATAAGGCAGGGGCACAAGTGCAGGCTAGGCATAAGGCAGGGGCACAAGTGCTGGCTAGGCATAAGGAAGGGGCACAAGTGCGGGCTAGGCATAAGGCAGGGGCACAAGTGCGGGCTAGGCATAAGGCAGGGGCACAAGTGCGGGCTAGGCATAAGGCAGGGGCACAAGTGCGGGCTAGGCATAAGGCAGGGGCACAAGTGCGGGCTAGGCATAAGGCAGGGGCACAAGTGCGGGCTAGGCATAAGGCAGGGGCACAAGTGCGGGCTAGGCATAAGGCAGGGGCACAAGTGCGGGCTAGGCATAAGGCAGGGGCACAAGTGCGGGCTAGGCATAAGGCAGGGGCACAAGTGCGGGCTAGGCATAAGGCAGGGGCACAAGTGCAGGCTAGGCATAAGGCAGGGGCACAAGTGCAGGGGCACAAGTGCAGGCTAGGCATAAGGCAGGGGCACAAGTGCAGGCTAGGCATAAGGCATGGGCACAAGTGCTGGCTAGGCATAAGGCAGGGGCTCAAGTGCTGGCTAGGCATAAGGCAGGGGCAAAAGTGCTGGCTAGGCATAAGGCAGGGGCACAAGTGCTGGCTAGGCATAAGGCAGGGGCACAAGTGCTGGCTAGGCATAAGGCAGGGGCCCAAGTGCTGGCTAGGCATAAGGCAGGGGCACAAGTGCTGGCTAGGCATAAGGCAGGGGCTCAAGTGCTGGCTAGGCATAAGGCAGGGGCTCAAGTGCTGGCTTGGCTTTAGGCAGGGGCACAAGTGCGGGCTAGGCTTTAGGCAGGGGCACAAGTGCAAACTAAGCATAAGGCAGGGGCACAAGTGATGGCTACACATAAGGCATACGGCTAACTCTTTGCACTCTTTGCATAAAGGGATAGGCACCCTTAGGGGTGAAGAGCTAGCTTTCACCCCTCTACTCTGTACTATGTTGTACAGTGCGGAGCCACTCCATAACCCCCATGCTCCAAGCGACCAGGCACATCTTGTCTGTCCTCCGTAAATGGGTAATGCCTTCGTCCCCAATTACAGTCGTGCATGTGCATACAGACGGGACAAGAGCGAAGAGCGTAAAGCCTGCCCTGTGTGCATAACCAACATGAAGCTAAAGACAAAAAAACAATAATGCAAGGGGCTCAAAAGTGCTGGCTAGGCATAAGGCAGGGGCACAAGTGCTGGCTAGGCATAAGGCAGGGGCACAAGTGCTGGCTAGGCATAAGGCAGGGGCACAAGTGCTGGCTAGGCATAAGGCAGGGGCACAAGTGCTGGCTAGGCATAAGGCAGGGGCACAAGTGCTGGCTAGGCATAAGGCAGGGGCACAAGTGCTGGCTAGACTTAAGGCAGGGGCACAAGTGCTGGCTAGACTTAAGGCAGGGGCACAAGTGCTGGCTAGGCATAAGGCAGGGGCACAAGTGCTGGCTAGGCATAAGGCAGGGGCACAAGTGCTGGCTAGACTTAAGGCAGGGGCACAAGTGCTGGCTAGGCATAAGGCAGGGGCACAAGTGCTGGCTAGGCATAAGGCAGGGGCACAAGTGCTGGCTAGGCATAAGGCAGGGGCACAAGTGCTGGCTAGGCATAAGGCAGGGGCACAAGTGCTGGCTAGGCATAAGGCAGGGGCACAAGTGCGGGCTAGGCATAAGGCAGGGGCACAAGTGCAGGCTAGGCATAAGGCAGGGGCACAAGTGCAGGGGCACAAGTGCAGGCTAGGCATAAGGCAGGGGCACAAGTGCAGGCTAGGCATAAGGCATGGGCACAAGTGCTGGCTAGGCATAAGGCAGGGGCTCAAGTGCTGGCTAGGCATAAGGCAGGGGCACAAGTGCTGGCTAGGCATAAGGCAGGGGCACAAGTGCTGGCTAGGCATAAGGCAGGGGCACAAGTGCAGGCTAGGCATAAGGCAGGGGCACAAGTGCAGGCTAGGCCATAAGGCAGGGGCACAAGTGCAGGCTAGGCATAAGGCAGGGGCACAAGTGCAGGCTAGGCATAAGGCAGGGGCACAAGTGCAGGCTAGGCATAAGGCAGGGGCACAAGTGCAAGCTAGGCATAAGGCAGGGGCACAAATGCAGGCTAGGCATAAGGCAGGGGCACAAGTGCAGCTAGGCATAAGGCATGGGCACAAGTGCAGGCTAGGCATAAGGCAGGGGCACAAGTGCAGGCTAGGCATAAGGCAGGGGCACACGTGCTGGCTAGGCATAAGGCAGGGGCACACGTGCTGGCTAGGCATAAGGCAGGGGCACACGTGCTGGCTAGGCATAAGGCAGGGGCACACGTGCTGGCTAGGCATAAGGCAGGGGCACACGTGCTGGCTAGGCATAAGGCAGGGGCACACGTGCTGGCTAGGCATAAGGCAGGGGCACACGTGCTGGCTAGGCATAAGGCAGGGGCACACGTGCTGGCTAGGCATAAGGCAGGGGCACAAGTGCGGGCTAGGCATAAGGCAGGGGCACAAGTGCGGGCTAGGCATAAGGCAGGGGCACAAGTGCGGGCTAGGAATAAGGCAGGGGCATAAGTGCGGGCTAGGCATAAGGCAGGGGCACAAGTGCGGGCTAGGCACAAGGCAGGGGCACATGTGCGGGCTAGGCACAAGGCAGGGGCACAAGTGCGGGCTAGGCATACGGCAGGGGCACAAGTGCGGGCTAGGCATACGGCAGGGGCACAAGTGCGGGCTAGGCATAAGGCAGGGGCACAAGTGCGGGCTAGGCATAAGGCATTGGCACAAGTGCGGGCAAGGCATAAGGCAGGGGCACAAGTGCGGGCAAGGCATAAGGCAGGGGCACAAGTGCGGGCAAGGCATAAGGCAGGGGCACAAGTGCGGGCTAGGCATAAGGCAGTGGCACAAGTGCGGGCTAGGCATAAGGCAGGGGCACAAGTGCGGGCTAGGCATAAGGCAGGGGCACAAGTGCGGGCTAGGCATAAGGCAGGGGCACAAGTGCGGGCTAGGCATAAGGCAGGGGCACAAGTGCGGGCTAGGCATAAGGCAGGGGCACAAGTGCGGGCTAGGCATAAGGCAGGGGCACAAGTGCGGGCTAGGCATAAGGCAGGGGCACAAGTGCGGGCTAGGCATAAGGCAGGGGCACAAGTGCGGGCTAGGCATAAGGCAGGGGCACAAGTGCGGGCTAGGCATAAGGCAGGGGCACAAGTGCGGGCTAGGCATAAGGCAGGGGCACAAGTGCGGGCTAGGCATAAGGCAGGGGCACAAGTGCGGGCTAGGCATAAGGCAGGGGCACAAGTGCGGGCTAGGCATAAGGCAGGGGCACAAGTGCGGACTAGGCATAAGGCAGGGGCACAAGTGCGGGATAGGCATAAGGCAGGGGCACAAGTGCGGCTAGGCATAAGGCAGGGGCCCAAGTGCGGCTAGGCATAAGGCAGGGGCACACGTGCTGGCTAGGCATAAGGCAGGGGCACAAGTGCGGGCTAGGCATAAGGCAGCGGCACAAGTGCTGGCTAGGCATAAGGCAGGGGCACAAGTGCTGGCTAGGCATAAGGCAGGGGCACAAGTGCTGGCTAGGCATAAGGCAGGGCCACAAGTGCAGGCTAGGCATTAGGCAGGGCCACAAGTGCAGGCTAGGCATAAGGCAGGGCCACAAGTGCAGGCTAGGCATAAGGCAGGGGCACAAGTGCTGGCTAGGCATAAGGCAGGGGCACAAGTGCTGGCTAGGCATAAGGCAGGGGCTCAAGTGCTGGCTAGGCATAAGGCAGGGGCACAAGTGCTGGCTAGGCATAAGGCAGGGGCACAAGTGCTGGCTAGGCATAAGGCAGGGGCACAAGTGCTGGCTAGGCATAAGGCAGGGGCACAAGTGCTGGCTAGGCATAAGGCAGGGGCACAAGTGCTGGCTAGGCATAAGGCAGGGGCACAAGTGCTGGCTAGGCATAAGGCAGGGGCACAAGTGCTGGCTAGGCATAAGGCAGGGGCACAAGTGCTGGCTAGGCATAAGGCAGGGGCTTAAGTGCTGGCTAGGCATAAGGCAGGGGCACCTATGCAGGCTAGGCTTAAGGCAGGGGCACAAGTGATGGCTACACATAAGGCATACGGCTAACTCTTTGCACTCTTTGAATAAAGGGATAGGCACCCTTAGGGGTGAAGAGCTAGCTTTCACCCCTCTACTCTGTACTATGTTGTACAGTGCGGAGCCACTCCATAACCCTCATGCTCCAAGCGACCAGGCACATCTTGTCTGTCCTCCGTAAATGGGTAATGCCTTCGTCCCCAATTACAGTCGTGCATGTGCATACAGACGGGACAAGAGCTTAGAGCGTAAAGCCTGCCCTGTGTGCATAACCAACATGAAGCTAAAGACAAAAAAACAATAATGCAAGGGGCTCAAAAGTGCTGGCTAGGCATAAGGCAGGGGCACAAGTGCTGGCTAGACATAAGGCAGGGGCACAAGTGCTGGCTAGGCATAAGGCAGGGGCACAAGTGCTGGCTAGGCATAAGGCAGGGGCACAAGTGCTGGCTAGGCATAAGGCAAGGGCACAAGTGCTGGCTAGGCATAAGGCAGGGGCACAAGTGCTGGCTAGACTTAAGGCAGGGGCACAAGTGCTGGCTAGACTTAAGGCAGGGGCACAAGTGCTGGCTAGGCATAAGGCAGGGGCACAAGTGCGGGCTAGCCATAAGGCAGGGGCACAAGTGCGGGCTAGGCATATGGCAGGGGCACAAGTGCAGGCTAGGCATAAGGCAGGGGCACAAGTGCAGGCTAGGCATAAGGCAGGGGCACAAGTGCAAACTAAGCATAAGGCAGAGGCACAAGTGCAGCTAGGCATAAGGCAGGGGCACAAGTGCGGGCTAGGCATAAGGCAGGGGCACAAGTGCGGGCTAGGCATAAGGCAGGGGCACAAGTGCGGGCTAGGCATAAGGCAGGGGCACAAGTGCGGGCTAGGCATAAGGCAGGGGCACAAGTGCGAGCTAGGCATAAGGCAGGGGCACAAGTGCGGGCTAGGCATAAGGCAGGGGCACAAGTGCGGGCTAGGCATAAGGCAGGGGCACAAGTGCGGGCTAGGCATAAGGCAGGGGCACAAGTGCACGCTAGGCATAAGGCAGGGGCACAAGTGCGGGCTAGGCATAAGGCAGGGGCACAAGTGCGGGCTAGGCATAAGGCAGGGGCACAAGTGCGGGCTAGGCATAAGGCAGGGGCACAAGTGCGGGCTAGGCATAAGGCAGGGGCACAAGTGCGGGCTAGGCATAAGGCAGGGGCACAAGTGCGGGCTAGGCATAAGGCAAGGGCACAAGTGCGGCCTAGGCATAAGGCAGGGGCACAAGTGCGGGCTAGGCATAAGGCAGGGGCACAAGTGCGGGCTAGGCATAAGGCAGGGGCACAAGTGCGGGCTAGGCATAAGGCAGGGGCACAAGTGCGGGCTAGGCATAAGGCAGGGGCACAAGTGCGGGCTAGGCATAAGGCAGGGGCACAAGTGCGGGCTAGGCATAAGGCAGGGGCACAAGTGCGGGCTAGGCATAAGGCAGGGGCACAAATGCGGGCTAGGCATAAGGCAGGGGCACACGTGCTGGCTAGGCATAAGGCAGGGGCACACGTGCTGGCTAGGCATAAGGCAGGGGCACAACTGCGGGCTAGGCATAAGGCAGGGGCACAACTGCGGGCTAGGCATAAGGCAGGGGCACAAGTGCGGGCTAGGCATAAGGCAGGGGCACAAGTGCGGGCTAGGCATAAGGCAGGGGCACAAGTGCGGGCTAGGCATAAGGCAGGGGCACAAGTGCGGGCTAGGCATAAGGCAGGGGCACAAGTGCGGGCTAGGCATAAGGCAGGGGCACAAGTGCGGGCTAGGCAAAAGTCAGGGGCACAAGTGCGGGCTAGGCAAAAGTCAGGGGCACAAGTGCGGGCTAGGCATAAGGCAGGGGCACAAGTGCGGGCTAGGCATAAGGCAGGGGCACAAGTGCGGGCTAGGCATAAGGCAGGGGCACAAGTGCGGGCTAGGCATAAGGCAGGGGCACAAGTGCGGGCTAGGCATAAGGCAGGGGAACAAGTGCGGGCTAGGCATAAGGCAGGGGCACAAGTGCTGGCTAGGTATAAGGCAGGGGCACAAGTGCTGGCTAGGCATAAGGCAAGGGCACAAGTGCTGGCTAGGCATAAGGCAGGGGCACAAGTGCTGGCTAGGCATAAGGCAGGGGCACAAGTGCGGGCTAGACTTTAGGCAGGGGCACAAGAGCAAACTAAGCATAAGGCAGAGGCACAAGTGCAAGCTAGGCATAAGGCAGGGGCACCTATGCAGGCTAGGCTTAAGGCAGGGGCACAAGTGATGGCTACACATAAGGCATACGGCTAACTCTTTGCACTCTTTGCATAAAGGGATAGGCACCCTTAGGGGTGAAGAGCTAGCTTTCACCCCTCTACTCTGTACTTTGTTGTACAGTGCGGAGCCACTCCATAACCCCCATGCTCCAAGCGACCAGGCACATCTTGTCTGTCCTCCGTAAATGGGTAATGCCTTCGTCCCCAATTACAGTCATGCATGTGCATTCAGACGGGACAAGAGCGAAGAGCGTAAAGCCTGCCCTGTGTGCATAACCAACATGAAGCTAAAGACAAAAAAACAATACAAGGGGCTCAAAAGTGCTGGCTAGGCATAAGGCAGGGGCACAAGTGCTGGCTAGGCATAAGGCAGGGGCACAAGTGCTGGCTAGGCATAAGGCAGGGGCACAAGTGCTGGCTAGGCATAAGGCATGGGCACAAGTGCTGGCTAGGCATAAGGCAGGGGCACAAGTGCTGGCTAGGCATAAGGCAGGGGCACAAGTGCTGGCTAGGCATAAGGCAGGGGCACAAGTGCTGGCTAGGCATAAGGCAGGGGCACAAGTGCTGGCTAGGCATAAGGCAGGGGCACAAGTGCTGGCTAGGCATGAGGCAGGGGCACAAGTGCTGGCTAGGCATAAGGCAGGGGCACAAGTGCTGGCTAGGCATAAGGCAGGGGCACAAGTGCTGGCTAGGCATAAGGCAGGGGCACAAGTGCTGGCTAGGCATAAGGCAGGGGCACAAGTGCTGGCTAGGCATAAGGCAGGGGCACAAGTGCTGGCTAGGCATAAGGCAGGGGCACAAGTGCTGGCTAGGCATAAGGCAGGGGCACAAGTGCTGGCTAGGCATAAGGCAGGGGCACAAGTGCTGGCTAGGCATATAGGCATAAGGCAGGGGCACAAGTGCTGGCTAGGCATAAGGCAGGGGCACAAGTGCTGGCTAGGCATAAGGCAGGGGCACAAGTGCTGGCTAGGCATAAGGCAGGGGCACAAGTGCTGGCTAGGCATAAGGCAGGGGCACAAGTGCTGGCTAGGCATAAGGCAGGGGCACAAGTGCTGGCTAGGCATAAGGCAGGGGCACAAGTGCTGGCTAGGCATAAGGCAGGGGCACAAGTGCTGGCTAGGCATAAGGCAGGGGCACAAGTGCGGGCTAGGCATAAGGCAGGGGCACAAGTGCAGACTAGGCATAAGGCAGGGGCACAAGTGCGGGCTAGGCATAAGGCAGGGGCACAAGTGCGGGCTAGGCATAAGGCAGGGGCACAAGTGCGGGCTAGGCATAAGGCAGGGGCACAAGTGCGGGCTAGGCATAAGGCAGGGGCACAAGTGCGGGCTAGGCATAAGGCAGGGGCACAAGTGCGGGCTAGGCATAAGGCAGGGGCACAAGTGCGGGCTAGGCATAAGGCAGGGGCACAAGTGCGGGCTAGGCATAAGGCAGGGGCACAAGTGCGGGCTAGGCATAAGGCAGGGGCACAAGTGCAGGCTAGGCATAAGGCAGGGGCACAAGTGCGGGCTAGGCATAAGGCAGGGGCACAAGTGCGGGCTAGGCATAAGGCAGGGGCACAAGTGCGGGCTAGGCATAAGGCAGGGGCACAAGTGCGGGCTAGACATAAGGCAGGGGCACAAGTGCGGGCTAGGCATAAGGCAGGGGCACAAGTGCTGGCTAGGCATAAGGCAGGGCACAAGTGCTGGCTAGTCATAAGGCAGGGGCACAAGTGCTTGCTAGGCATAAGGCAGGGGCACAAGTGCTTGCTAGGCATAAGGCAGGGGCACAAAAGCTGGCTAGGCATAAGGCAGGGGCACAAGTGCAGGCTAGGCATAAGGCAGGGGCACAAGTGCTGGCTAGGCATAAGGCAGGGGCACAAGTGCTGGCTAGGCTTAAGGCAGGGGCACAAGTGCTGGCTAGGCTTAAGGCAGGGGCACAAGTGCTGGCTAGGCATAAGGCAGGGGCACAAGTGCAGTCTAGGCATAAGGCAGGGGCACAAGTGCAGTCTAGGCATAAGGCAGGGGCACAAGTGCAGTCTAGGCATAAGGCAGGGGCACAAGTGCAGTCTAGGCATAAGGCAGGGGCACAAGTGCGGGCTAGGCATAAGGCAGGGGCACAAGTGCGGGCTAGGCATAAGGCAGGGGCACAAGTGCGGGCTAGGCATAAGGCAGGGGCACAAGTGCGGGCTAGGCATAAGGCAGGGGCACAAGTGCGGGCTAGGCATAAGGCAGGGGCACAAGTGCGGGCTAGGCATAAGGCAGGGGCACAAGTGCGGGCTAGGCATAAGGCAGGGGCACAAGTGCGGGCTAGGCATAAGGCAGGGGCACAAGTGCGGGCTAGGCATAAAGCAGGGGCACAAGTGCGGGCTAGGCATAAGGCAGGGGCACAAGTGCGGGCTAGGCATAAGGCAGGGGCACAAGTGCGGGCTAGGCATAAGGCAGGGGCACAAGTGCGGGCTAGGCATAAGGCAGGGGCACAAGTGCGGGCTAAGCATAAGGCAGGGGCACAAGTGCGGGCTAGGCATAAGGCAGGGGCACACGTGCTGGCTAGGCATAAGGCAGGGGCACACGTGCTGGCTAGGCATAAGGCAGGGGCACACGTGCTGGCTAGGCATAAGGCAGGGGCACAACTGCGGGCTAGGCATAAGGCAGGGGCACAAGTGCGGGCTAGGCATAAGGCAGGGGCACAAGTGCGGGCTAGGCATAAGGCAGGGGCACAAATGCGGGCTAGGCATAAGGCAGGGGCACAAGTGCGGGCTAGGCATAAGGCAGGGGCACAAGTGCGGGCTAGGCATAAGGCAGGGGCACAAGTGCGGGCTAGGCATAAGGCAGGGGCACAAGTGCGGGCTAGGCATAAGGCAGGGGCACAAGTGCGGGCTAGGCATAAGGCAGGGGCACAAGTGCGGGCTAGGTATAAGGCTGGGGAACAAGTGCGGGCTAGGCATAAGGCAGGGGCACAAGTGCAGGCTAGGTATAAAGCAGGGGCACAAGTGCTGGCTAGGCATAAGGCAAGGGCACAAGTGCTGGCTAGGCATAAGGCAGGGGCACAAGTGCTGGCTAGGCATAAGGCAGGGGCACAAGTGCTGGCTAGGCATAAGGCAGGGGCACAAGTGCGGGATAGACTTTAGGCAGGGGCACAAGAGCAAACTAAGCATAAGGCAGAGGCACAAGTGCAAGCTAAGCATAAGGCAGGGGCACCTATGCAGGCTAGGCTTAAGGCAGGGGCACAAGTGATGGCTACACATAAGGCATACGGCTAACTCTTTGCACTCTTTGCATAAAGGGATAGGCACCCTTAGGGGTGAAGAGCTAGCTTTCACCCCTCTACTCTGTACTTTGTTGTACAGTGCGGAGCCACTCCATAACCCCCATGCTCCAAGCGACCAGGCACATCTTGTCTGTCCTCCGTAAATGGGTAATGCCTTCGTCCCCAATTACAGTCGTGCATGTGCATTCAGACGGGACAAGAGCGAAGAGCGTAAAGCCTGCCCTGTGTGCATAACCAACATGAAGCTAAAGACAAAAAAACAATACAAGGGGCTCAAAAGTGCTGGCTAGGCATAAGGCAGGGGCTCAAAAGTGCTGGCTAGGCATAAGGCAGGGGCACAAGTGCTGGCTAGGCATAAGGCAGGGGCACAAGTGCTGGCTAGGCATAAGGCAGGGGCACAAGTGCTGGCTAGGCATAAGGCAGGGGCACAAGTGCTGGCTAGGCATAAGGCAGGGGCACAAGTGCTGGCTAGGCATAAGGCAGGGGCACAAGTGCTGGCTAGGCATAAGGCAGTGGCACAAGTGCTGGCTAGGCATAAGGCAGAGGCACAAGTGCTAACTAGGCATAAGGCAGGGGCACAAGTGCTGGCTAGGCTTAAGGCAGGGGCACAAGTGCTGGCTAGGCTTAAGGCAGGGGCACAAGTGCTGGCTAGGCATAAGGCAGGGGCACAAGTGCTGGCTAGGCATAAGGCAGGGGCACAAGTGCTGGCTAGACATAAGGCAGGGGCACAAGTGCTGGCTAGGCATAAGGCAGGGGCACAAGTGCTGGCTAGGCATAAGGCAGGGGCAAAAGTGCTGGCTAGGCATAAGGCAGGGGCACAAGTGCTGGCTAGGCATAAGGCAGGGGCACAAGTGCTGGCTAGGCATAAGGCAGGGGCACAAGTGCTGGCTAGGCATAAGGCAGGGGCACAAGTGCTGGCTAGGCATAAGGCAGGGGCACAAGTGCTGGCTAGGCATAAGGCAGGGGCACAAGTGCTGGCTAGGCATAAGGCAGGGGCACAAGTGCTGGCTAGGCATAAGGCAGGGGCACAAGTGCTGGCTAGGCATAAGGCAGGGGCACAAGTGCTGGCTAGGCATAAAGCAGGGGCACAAGTGCTGGCTAGGCATAAGGCAGGGGCACAAGTGCTGGCTAGGCATAAGGCAGGGGCACAAGTGCTGGCTAGGCATAAGGCAGGGGCACAAGTGCTGGCTAGGCATAAGGCAGGGGCACAAGTGCTGGCTAGGCATAAGGCAGGGGCACAAGTGCTGGCAAGGCATAAGGCAGGGGCACAAGTGCTGGCTAGGCATAAGGCAGGGGCACAAGTGCTGGCTAGGCATAAGGCAGGGGCACAAGTGCTGGCTAGGCATAAGGCAGGGGCACAAGTGCTGGCTAGGCATAAGGCAGGGGCACAAGTGCTGGCTAGGCATAAGGCAGGGGCACAAGTGCTGGCTAGGCATAAGGCAGGGGCACAAGTGCTGGCTAGGCATAAGGCAGGGGCACAAGTGCTGGCTAGGCATAAGGCAGGGGCACAAGTGCTGGCTAGGCATAAGGCAGGGGCACAAGTGCTGGCTAGGCATAAGGCAGGGGCACAAGTGCTGGCTAGGCATAAGGCAGGGGCACAAGTGCTGGCTAGGCATAAGGCAGGGGCACAAGTGCTGGCTAGGCATAAGGCAGGGGCACAAGTGCTGGCTAGGCATAAGGCAGGGGCACAAGTGCTGGCTAGGCATAAGGCAGGGGCACAAGTGCTGGCAAGGCATAAGGCAGGGGCACAAGTGCTGGCTAGGCATAAGGCAGGGGCACAAGTGCGGGCTAGGCATAAGGCAAGGGCACAAGTGCGGGCTAGGCATAAGGCAGGGGCACAAGTGCGGGCTAGGCATAAGGCAGGGGCACAAGTGCGGGCTAGGCATAAGGCAGGGGCACAAGTGCGGGCTAGGCATAAGGCAGGGGCACAAGTGCGGGCTAGGCATAAGGCAGGGGCACAAGTGCGGGCTAGGCATAAGGCAGGGGCACAAGTGCGGGCTAGGCATAAGGCAGGGGCACAAGTGCGGGCTAGGCATAAGGCAGGGGCACAAGTGCGGGCTAGGCATAAGGCAGGGGCACAAGTGCGGGCTAGGCATAAGGCAGGGGCACAAGTGCGGGCTAGGCATAAGGCAGGGGCACAAGTGCGGGCTAGGCATAAGGCAGGGGCACAAGTGCGGGCTAGGCATAAGGCAGGGGCACAAGTGCGGGCTAGGCATAAGGCAGGGGCACAAGTGCGGGCTAGGCATAAGGCAGGGGCACAAGTGCGGGCTAGGCATAAGGCAGGGGCACAAGTGCGGGCTAGGCATAAGGCAGGGGCACAAGTGCGGGCTAGGCATAAGGCAGGGGCACAAGTGCGGGCTAGGCATAAGGCAGGGGCACAAGTGCTGGCTAGGCATAAGGCAGGGCACAAGTGCTGGCTAGGCATAAGGCAGGGGCACAAGTGCTTGCTAGGCATAAGGCAGGGGCACAAGTGCTTGCTAGGCATAAGGCAGGGGCACAAAAGCTGGCTAGGCATAAGGCAGGGGCACAAGTGCAGGCTAGGCATAAGGCAGGGGCACAAGTGCTGGCTAGGCATAAGGCAGGGGCACAAGTGCTGGCTAGGCTTAAGGCAGGGGCACAAGTGCTGGCTAGGCATAAGGCAGGGGCACAAGTGCTGGCTAGGCTTAAGGCAGGGGCACAAGTGCTGGCTAGGCTTAAGGCAGGGGCACAAGTGCTGGCTAGGCTTAAGGCAGGGGCACAAGTGCTGGCTAGGCATAAGGCAGGGGCACAAGTGCGGGCTAGGCATAAGGCAGGGGCACAAGTGCGGGCTAGGCATAAGGCAGGGGCACAAGTGCGGGCTAGGCATAAGGCAGGGGCACAAGTGCGGGCTAGGCATAAGGCAGGGGCACACGTGCTGGCTAGGCATAAGGCAGGGGCACACGTGCTGGCTAGGCATAAGGCAGGGGCACAACTGCGGGCTAGGCATAAGGCAGGGGCACAACTGCGGGCTAGGCATAAGGCAGGGGCACAAGTGCGGGCTAGGCATAAGGCAGGGGCACACGTGCTGGCTAGGCATAAGGCAGGGGCACACGTGCTGGCTAGGCATAAGGCAGGGGCACAACTGCGGGCTAGGCATAAGGCAGGGGCACAAGTGCGGGCTAGGCATAAGGCAGGGGCACAAGTGCGGGCTAGGCATAAGGCAGGGGCACAAATGCGGGCTAGGCATAAGGCAGGGGCACAAGTGCGGGCTAGGCATAAGGCAGGGGCACAAGTGCGGGCTAGGCATAAGGCAGGGGCACAAGTGCGGGCTAGGCATAAGGCAGGGGCACAAGTGCGGGCTAGGCATAAGGCAGGGGCACAAGTGCGGGCTAGGCATAAGGCAGGGGCACAAGTGCGGGCTAGGCATAAGGCAGGGGCACAAGTGCGGGCTAGGCATAAGGCAGGGGCACAAGTGCGGGCTAGGCATAAGGCAGGGGCACAAGTGCGGGCTAGGCATAAGGCTGGGGAACAAGTGCGGGCTAGGCATAAGGCAGGGGCACAAGTGCAGGCTAGGTATAAGGCAGGGGCACAAGTGCTGGCTAGGCATAAGGCAGGGGCACAAGTGCTGGCTAGGCATAAGGCAGGGGCACAAGTGCGGGCTAGACTTTAGGCAGGGGCACAAGAGCAAACTAAGCATAAGGCAGAGGCACAAGTGCAAGCTAAGCATAAGGCAGGGGCACCTATGCAGGCTAGGCTTAAGGCAGGGGCACAAGTGATGGCTACACATAAGGCATACGGCTAACTCTTTGCACTCTTTGCATAAAGGGATAGGCACCCTTAGGGGTGAAGAGCTAGCTTTCACCCCTCTACTCTGTACTTTGTTGTACAGTGCGGAGCCACTCCATAACCCCCATGCTCCAAGCGACCAGGCACATCTTGTCTGTCCTCCGTAAATGGGTAATGCCTTCGTCCCCAATTACAGTCGTGCATGTGCATTCAGACGGGACAAGAGCGAAGAGCGTAAAGCCTGCCCTGTGTGCATAACCAACATGAAGCTAAAGACAAAAAAAAATACAAGGGGCTCAAAAGTGCTGGCTAGGCATAAGGCAGGGGCTCAAAAGTGCTGGCTAGGCATAAGGCAGGGGCACAAGTGCTGGCTAGGCATAAGGCAGGGGCACAAGTGCTGGCTAGGCATAAGGCAGGGGCACAAGTGCTGGCTAGGCATAAGGCAGGGGCACAAGTGCTGGCTAGGCATAAGGCAGGGGCACAAGTGCTGGCTAGGCATAAGGCAGGGGCACAAGTGCTGGCTAGGCATAAGGCAGGGGCACAAGTGCTGGCTAGGCATAAGGCAGTGGCACAAGTGCTGGCTAGGCATAAGGCAGGGGCACAAGTGCTAACTAGGCATAAGGCAGGGGCACAAGTGCTGGCTAGGCTTAAGGCAGGGGCACAAGTGCTGGCTAGGCATAAGGCAGGGGCACAAGTGCTGGCTAGGCATAAGGCAGGGGCACAAGTGCTGGCTAGACATAAGGCAGGGGCACAAGTGCTGGCTAGGCATAAGGCAGGGGCACAAGTGCTGGCTAGGCATAAGGCAGGGGCAAAAGTGCTGGCTAGGCATAAGGCAGGGGCAAAAGTGCTGGCTAGGCATAAGGCAGGGGCAAAAGTGCTGGCTAGGCATAAGGCAGGGGCACAAGTGCTGGCTAGGCATAAGGCAGGGGCACAAGTGCTGGCTAGGCATAAGGCAGGGGCACAAGTGCTGGCTAGGCATAAGGCAGGGGCACAAGTGCTGGCTAGGCATAAGGCAGGGGCACAAGTGCTGGCTAGGCATAAGGCAGGGGCACAAGTGCTGGCTAGGCATAAGGCAGGGGCACAAGTGCTGGCTAGGCATAAGGCAGGGGCACAAGTGCTGGCTAGGCATAAGGCAGGGGCACAAGTGCTGGCTAGGCATAAAGCAGGGGCACAAGTGCTGGCTAGGCATAAGGCAGGGGCACAAGTGCTGGCTAGGCATAAGGCAGGGGCACAAGTGCTGGCTAGGCATAAGGCAGGGGCACAAGTGCTGGCTAGGCATAAGGCAGGGGCACAAGTGCTGGCTAGGCATAAGGCAGGGGCACAAGTGCTGGCAAGGCATAAGGCAGGGGCACAAGTGCTGGCTAGGCATAAGGCAGGGGCACAAGTGCTGGCTAGGCATAAGGCAGGGGCACAAGTGCTGGCTAGGCATAAGGCAGGGGCACAAGTGCTGGCTAGGCATAAGGCAGGGGCACAAGTGCTGGCTAGGCATAAGGCAGGGGCACAAGTGCTGGCTAGGCATAAGGCAGGGGCACAAGTGCTGGCTAGGCATAAGGCAGGGGCACAAGTGCTGGCTAGGCATAAGGCAGGGGCACAAGTGCTGGCTAGGCATAAGGCAGGGGCACAAGTGCTGGCTAGGCATAAGGCAGGGGCACAAGTGCTGGCTAGGCATAAGGCAGGGGCACAAGTGCTGGCTAGGCATAAGGCAGGGGCACAAGTGCTGGCTAGGCATAAGGCAGGGGCACAAGTGCTGGCTAGGCATAAGGCAGGGGCACAAGTGCTGGCTAGGCATAAGGCAGGGGCACAAGTGCTGGCTAGGCATAAGGCAGGGGCACAAGTGCTGGCAAGGCATAAGGCAGGGGCACAAGTGCTGGCTAGGCATAAGGCAGGGGCACAAGTGCGGGCTAGGCATAAGGCAAGGGCACAAGTGCGGGCTAGGCATAAGGCAGGGGCACAAGTGCGGGCTAGGCATAAGGCAGGGGCACAAGTGCGGGCTAGGCATAAGGCAGGGGCACAAGTGCGGGCTAGGCATAAGGCAGGGGCACAAGTGCGGGCTAGGCATAAGGCAGGGGCACAAGTGCGGGCTAGGCATAAGGCAGGGGCACAAGTGCGGGCTAGGCATAAGGCAGGGGCACAAGTGCGGGCTAGGCATAAGGCAGGGGCACAAGTGCGGGCTAGGCATAAGGCAGGGGCACAAGTGCGGGCTAGGCATAAGGCAGGGGCACAAGTGCGGGCTAGGCATAAGGCAGGGGCACAAGTGCGGGCTAGGCATAAGGCAGGGGCACAAGTGCTGGCTAGGCATAAGGCAGGGCACAAGTGCTGGCTAGGCATAAGGCAGGGGCACAAGTGCTTGCTAGGCATAAGGCAGGGGCACAAGTGCTTGCTAGGCATAAGGCAGGGGCACAAAAGCTGGCTAGGCATAAGGCAGGGGCACAAGTGCAGGCTAGGCATAAGGCAGGGGCACAAGTGCTGGCTAGGCATAAGGCAGGGGCACAAGTGCTGGCTAGGCTTAAGGCAGGGGCACAAGTGCTGGCTAGGCATAAGGCAGGGGCACAAGTGCTGGCTAGGCTTAAGGCAGGGGCACAAGTGCTGGCTAGGCTTAAGGCAGGGGCACAAGTGCTGGCTAGGCTTAAGGCAGGGGCACAAGTGCTGGCTAGGCATAAGGCAGGGGCACAAGTGCTGGCTAGGCATAAGGCAGGGGCACAAGTGCAGTCTAGGCATAAGGCAGGGGCACAAGTGCAGTCTAGGCATAAGGCAGGGGCACAAGTGCAGTCTAGACATAAGGCAGGGGCACAAGTGCAGTCTAGGCATAAGGCAGGGGCACAAGTGCAGTCTAGGCATAAGGCAGGGGCACAAGTGCAGTCTAGGCATAAGGCAGGGGCACCTATGTGGGCTAGGCATAAGGCAGGGGCACCTATGCGGGCTAGGCATAAGGCAGGGGCACACGTGCGGGCTAGGCATAAGGCAGGGGCACACGTGCTGGCTAGGCATAAGGCAGGGGCACACGTGCTGGCTAGGCATAAGGCAGGGGCACACGTGCTGGCTAGGCATAAGGCAGGGGCACACGTGCTGGCTAGGCATAAGGCAGGGGCACACGTGCTGGCTAGGCATAAGGCAGGGGCACACGTGCTGGCTAGGCATAAGGCAGGGGCACACGTGCTGGCTAGGCATAAGGCAGGGGCACACGTGCTGGCTAGGCATAAGGCAGGGGCACACGTGCTGACTAGGCATAAGGCAGGGGCACACGTGCTGGCTAGGCATAAGGCAGGGGCACACGTGCTGGCTAGGCATAAGGCAGGGGCACACGTGCTGGCTAGGCATAAGGCAGGGGCACACGTGCTGGCTAGGCATAAGGCAGGGGCACACGTGCTGGCTAGGCATAAGGCAGGGGCACACGTGCGGGCTAGGCATAAGGCAGGGGCACAAGTGCGGGCTAGGCATAAGGCAGGGGCACACGTGCGGGCTAGGCATAAGGCAGGGGCACAAGTGCGGGCTAGGCATAAGGCAGGGGCACAAGTGCGGGCTAGGCATAAGGCAGGGGCACAAGTGCGGGCTAGGCATAAGGCAGGGGCACAAGTGCGGGCTAGGCATAAGGCAGGGGCACAAGTGCGGGCTAGGCATAAGGCAGGGGCACAAGTGCGGGCTAGGCATAAGGCAGGGGCACAAGTGCGGGCTAGGCATAAGGCAGGGGCACAAGTGCGGGCTAGGCATAAGGCAGGGGCACAAGTGCGGGCTAGGCATAAGGCAGGGGCACAAGTGCGGGCTAGGCAAAAGGCAGGGGCTCAAGTGCGGGCAAGGCATAAGGCAGGGGCACAAGTGCGGGCTAGGCATAAGGCAGGGGCACAAGTGCGGGCTAGGCATAAGGCAGCGGCACAAGTGCTGGCTAGGCATAAGGCAGGGGCACAAGTGCTGGCTAGGCATAAGGCAGGGGCACAAGTGCTGGCTAGGCATAAAGCAGGGCCACAAGTGCAGGCTAGGCATAAGGCAGGGCCACAAGTGCAGGCTAGGCATAAGGCAGGGCCACAAGTGCAGGCTAGGCATAAGGCAGGGGCACAAGTGCTGGCTAGGCATAAGGCAGGGGCACAAGTGCTGGCTAGGCATAAGGCAGGGGCTCAAGTGCTGGCTAGGCATAAGGCAGGGGCACAAGTGCTGGCTAGGCATAAGGCAGGGGCACAAGTGCTGGCTAGGCATAAGGCAGGGGCACAAGTGCTGGCTAGGCATAAGGCAAGGGCACAAGTGCTGGCTAGGCATAAGGCAGGGGCACAAGTGCTGGCTTGGCATAAGGCAGGGGCACAAGTGCGGGCTAGACTTTAGGCAGGGGCACAAGAGCAAACTAAGCATAAGGCAGAGGCACAAGTGCAAGCTAGGCATAAGGCAGGGGCACCTATGCAGGCTAGGCTTAAGGCAGGGGCACCTATGCAGGCTAGGCTTAAGGCAGGGGCACAAGTGATGGCTACACATAAGGCATACGGCTAACTCTTTGCACTCTTTGCATAAAGGGATAGGCACCCGTAGGGGTGAAGAGCTAGCTTTCACCCCTCTACTCTGTACTTTGTTGTACAGTGCGGAGCCACTCCATAACCCCCATGCTCCAAGCGACCAGGCACATCTTGTCTGTCCTCCGTAAATGGGTAATGCCTTCGTCCCCAATTACAGTCGTGCATGTGCATTCAGACGGGACAAGAGCGAAGAGCGTAAAGCCTGCCCTGTGTGCATAACCAACATGAAGCTAAAGACAAAAAAACAATAATACAAGGGGCTCAAAAGTGCTGGCTAGGCATAAGGCAGGGGCACAAGTGCTGGCTAGGCATAAGGCAGGGGCACAAGTGCTGGCTAGGCATAAGGCAGGGGCACAAGTGCTGGCTAGGCATAAGGCAGGGGCACAAGTGCTGGCTAGGCATAAGGCAGGGGCACAAGTGCTGGCTAGGCATAAGGCAGGGGCACAAGTGCTGGCTAGGCATAAGGCAGGGGCACAAGTGCGGGCTAGGCATAAGGCAGGGGCACAAGTGCGGGCTAGGCATAAGGCAGGGGCACAAGTGCGGGCTAGGCATAAGGCAGGGGCACAAGTGCGGGTTAGGCATAAGGCAGGGGCACAAGTGCGGGCTAGGCATAAGGCAGGGGCACACGTGCGGGCTAGGCATAAGGCAGGGGCACACGTGCTGGCTAGGCATAAGGCAGGGGCACACGTGCTGGCTAGGCATAAGGCAGGGGCACAAGTGCGGGCTAGGCATAAGGCAGGGGCACAAGTGCGGGCTAGGTATAAGGCAGGGGCACAAGTGCTGGCTAGGCATAAGGCAGGGGCACAAGTGCTGGCTAGGCATAAGGCAAGGGCACAAGTGCTGGCTAGGCATAATGCAGGGGCACAAGTGCTGGCTAGGCATAAGGCAGGGGCACAAGTGCGGGCTAGACTTTAGGCAGGGGCACAAAAGCAAACTAAGCATAAGGCAGGGGCACAAGAGCAAACTAAGCATAAGGCAGAGGCACAAGTGCAAGCTAGGCATAAGGCAGGGGCACCTATGCAGGCTAGGCTTAAGGCAGGGGCACAAGTGATGGCTACACATAAGGCATACGGCTAACTCTTTGCACTCTTTGCATAAAGGGATAGGCACCCTTAGGGGTGAAGAGCTAGCTTTCACCCCTCTACTCTGTACTTTGTTGTACAGTGCGGAGCCACTCCATAACTGCCATGCTCCAAGCGACCAGGCACATCTTGTCTGTCCTCCGTAAATGGGTAATGCCTTCGTCCCCAATTACAGTCGTGCATGTGCATTCAGACGGGACAAGAGCGAAGAGCGTAAAGCCTGCCCTGTGTGCATAACCAACATGAAGCTAAAGACAAAAAAACAATAATACAAGGGCCTCAAAAGTGCTGGCTAGGCATAAGGCAGGGGCACAAGTGCTGGCTAGGCATAAGGCAGGGGCACAAGTGCTGGCTAGGCATAAGGCAGGGGCACAAGTGCTAACTAGGCATAAGGCAGGGGCACAAGTGCTGGCTAGGCTTAAGGCAGGGGCACAAGTGCTGGCTAGGCATAAGGCAAGGGCACAAGTGCTGGCTAGGCATAAGGCAGGGGCACAAGTGCTGGCTAGGCATAAGGCAGGGGCACAAGTGCTGGCTAGGCATAAGGCAGGGGCACAAGTGCTGGCTAGGCATAAGGCAGGGGCACAAGTGCTGGCTAGGCATAAGGCAGGGGCACAAGTGCTGGCTAGGCATAAGGCAGGGGCACAAGTGCTGGCTAGGCATAAGGCAGGGGCACAAGTGCTGGCTAGGCATAAGGCAGGGGCACAAGTGCTGGCTAGGCATAAGGCAGGGGCACAAGTGCTGGCTAGGCATAAGGCAGGGGCACAAGTGCTGGCTAGGCATAAGGCAGGGGCACAAGTGCTGGCTAGGCATAAGGCAGGGGCACAAGTGCTGGCTAGGCATAAGGCAGGGGCACAAGTGCTGGCTAGGCATAAGGCAGGGGCACAAGTGCTGGCTAGGCATAAGGCAGGGGCACAAGTGCTGGCTAGGCATAAGGCAGGGGCACAAGTGCTGGCTAGGCATAAGGCAGGGGCACAAGTGCTGGCTAGGCATAAGGCAGGGGCACAAGTGCTGGCTAGGCATAAGGCAGGGGCACAAGTGCTGGCTAGGCATAAGGCAGGGGCACAAGTGCTGGCTAGGCATAAGGCAGGGGCACAAGTGCTGGCAAGGCATAAGGCAGGGGCACAAGTGCTGGCTAGGCATAAGGCAGGGGCACAAGTGCGGGCTAGGCATAAGGCAAGGGCACAAGTGCGGGCTAGGCATAAGGCAGGGGCACAAGTGCGGGCTAGGCATAAGGCAGGGGCACAAGTGCGGGCTAGGCATAAGGCAGGGGCACAAGTGCGGGCTAGGCATAAGGCAGGGGCACACGTGCGGGCTAGGCATAAGGCAGGGGCACACGTGCTGGCTAGGCATAAGGCAGGGGCACACGTGCTGGCTAGGCATAAGGCAGGGGCACAAGTGCGGGCTAGGCATAAGGCAGGGGCACAAGTGCGGGCTAGGCATAAGGCAGGGGCACAAGTGCGGGCTAGGTATAAGGCAGGGGCACAAGTGCTGGCTAGGCATAAGGCAAGGGCACAAGTGCTGGCTAGGCATAAGGCAAGGGCACAAGTGCTGGCTAGGCATAATGCAGGGGCACAAGTGCTGGCTAGGCATAAGGCAGGGGCACAAGTGCGGGCTAGACTTTAGGCAGGGGCACAAGAGCAAACTAAGCATAAGGCAGGGGCACAAGAGCAAACTAAGCATAAGGCAGAGGCACAAGTGCAAGCTAGGCATAAGGCAGGGGCACCTATGCAGGCTAGGCTTAAGGCAGGGGCACAAGTGATGGCTACACATAAGGCATACGGCTAACTCTTTGCACTCTTTGCATAAAGGGATAGGCACCCTTAGGGGTGAAGAGCTAGCTTTCACCCCTCTACTCTGTACTTTGTTGTACAGTGCGGAGCCACTCCATAACTGCCATGCTCCAAGCGACCAGGCACATCTTGTCTGTCCTCCGTAAATGGGTAATGCCTTCATCCCCAATTACAGTCGTGCATGTGCATTCAGACGGGACAAGAGCGAAGAGCGTAAAGCCTGCCCTGTGTGCATAACCAACATGAAGCTAAAGACAAAAAAACAATAATACAAGGGCCTCAAAAGTGCTGGCTAGGCATAAGGCAGGGGCACAAGTGCTGGCTAGGCATAAGGCAGGGGCACAAGTGCTAACTAGGCATAAGGCAGGGGCACAAGTGCTGGCTAGGCTTAAGGCAGGGGCACAAGTGCTGGCTAGGCATAAGGCAGGGGCACAAGTGCTGGCTAGGCATAAGGCAGGGGCACAAGTGCTGGCTAGGCATAAGGCAGGGGCACAAGTGCTGGCTAGGCATAAGGCAGGGGCACAAGTGCTGGCTAGGCATAAGGCAGGGGCACAAGTGCTGGCTAGGCATAAGGCAGGGGCACAAGTGCTGGCTAGGCATAAGGCAGGGGCACAAGTGCTGGCTAGGCATAAGGCAGGGGCACAAGTGCTGGCTAGGCATAAGGCAGGGGCACAAGTGCTGGCTAGGCATAAGGCAGGGGCACAAGTGCTGGCTAGGCATAAGGCAGGGGCACAAGTGCTGGCTAGGCATAAGGCAGGGGCACAAGTGCTGGCTAGGCATAAGGCAGGGGCACAAGTGCTGGCTAGGCATAAGGCAGGGGCACAAGTGCTGGCTAGGCATAAGGCAGGGGCACAAGTGCTGGCTAGGCATAAGGCAGGGGCACAAGTGCTGGCTAGGCATAAGGCAGGGGGCACAAGTGCTGGCTAGGCATAAGGCAGGGGCACAAGTGCTGGCTAGGCATAAGGCAGGGGCACAAGTGCTGGCTAGGCATAAGGCAGGGGCACAAGTGCTGGCTAGGCATAAGGCAGGGGCACAAGTGCTGGCTAGGCATAAGGCAGGGGCACAAGTGCTGGCTAGGCATAAGGCAGGGGCACAAGTGCTGGCTAGGCATAAGGCAGGGGCACAAGTGCTGGCTAGGCATAAGGCAGGGGCACAAGTGCTGGCTAGGCATAAGGCAGGGGCACAAGTGCTGGCTAGGCATAAGGCAGGGGCACAAGTGCTGGCTAGGCATAAGGCAGGGGCACAAGTGCTGGCTAGGCATAAGGCAGGGGCACAAGTGCTGGCTAGGCATAAGGCAGGGGCACAAGTGCTGGCTAGGCATAAGGCAGGGGCACAAGTGCTGGCTAGGCATAAGGCAGGGGCACAAGTGCTGGCTAGGCATAAGGCAGGGGCACAAGTGCTGGCTAGGCATAAGGCAGGGGCACAAGTGCTGGCTAGGCATAAGGCAGGGGCACAAGTGCTGGCAAGGCATAAGGCAGGGGCACAAGTGCTGGCAAGGCATAAGGCAGGGGCACAAGTGTTGGCTAGGCATAAGGCAGGGGCACAAGTGCGGGCTAGGCATAAGGCAGGGGCACAAGTGCGGGCTAGGCATAAGGCAGGGGCACAAGTGCGGGCTAGGCATAAGGCAGGGGCACAAGTGCGGGCTAGGCATAAGGCAGGGGCACAAGTGCGGGCTAGGCATAAGGCAGGGGCACAAGTGCGGGCTAGGCATAAGGCAGGGGCACAAGTGCGGGCTAGGCATAAGGCAGGGGCACAAGTGCGGGCTAGGCATAAGGCAGGGGCACAAGTGCGGGCTAGGCATAAGGCAGGGGCACAAGTGCGGGCTAGGCATAAGGCAGGGGCACAAGTGCGGGCTAGGCATAAGGCAGGGGCACAAGTGCGGGCTAGGCATAAGGCAGGGGCACAAGTGCGGGCTAGGCATAAGGCAGGGGCACAAGTGCGGGCTAGGCATAAGGCAGGGGCACAAGGGCGGGCTAGGCATAAGGCAGGGGCACAAGTGCGGGCTAGGCATAAGGCAGGGGCACAAGTGCGGGCTAGGCATAAGGCAGGGGCACAAGTGCGGGCTAGGCATAAGGCAGGGGCACAAGTGCTGGCTAGGCATAAGGCAGGGCACAAGTGCTGGCTAGGCATAAGGCAGGGGCACAAGTGCTTGCTACGCATAAGGCAGGGGCACAAGTGCTTGCTAGGCATAAGGCAGGGGCACAAGTGCTTGCTAGGCATAAGGCAGGGGCACAAGTGCTTGCTAGGCGTAAGGCAGGGGCACAAAAGCTGGCTAGGCGTAAGGCAGGGGCACAAGTGCAGGCTAGGCATAAGGCAGGGGCACAAGTGCTGGCTAGGCATAAGGCAGGGGCACAAGTGCTGGCTAGGCTTAAGGCAGGGGCACAAGTGCTGGCTAGGCATAAGGCAGGGGCACAAGTGCTGGCTAGGCTTAAGGCAGGGGCACAAGTGCTGGCTAGGCTTAAGGCAGGGGCACAAGTGCTGGCTAGGCTTAAGGCAGGGGCACAAGTGCTGGCTAGGCATAAGGCAGGGGCACAAGTGCTGGCTAGGCATAAGGCAGGGGCACAAGTGCAGTCTAGGCATAAGGCAGGGGCACAAGTGCAGTCTAGGCATAAGGCAGGGGCACAAGTGCAGTCTAGGCATAAGGCAGGGGCACAAGTGCAGTCTAGGCATAAGGCAGGGGCACAAGTGCAGTCTAGGCATAAGGCAGGGGCATCTATGTGGGCTAGGCATAAGGCAGGGGCACCTATGCGGGCTAGGCATAAGGCAGGGGCACAAGTGCGGGCTAGGCATAAGGCAGGGGCACAAGTGCGGGCTAGGCATAAGGCAGGGGCACAAGTGCTGGCTAGGCATAAGGCAGGGGCACACGTGCTGGCTAGGCATAAGGCAGGGGCACACGTGCTGGCTAGGCATAAGGCAGGGGCACACGTGCTGGCTAGGCATAAGGCAGGGGCACACGTGCTGGCTAGGCATAAGGCAGGGGCACACGTGCTGGCTAGGCATAAGGCAGGGGCACACGTGCTGGCTAGGCATAAGGCAGGGGCACAAGTGCGGGCTAGGCATAAGGCAGGGGCACAAGTGCGGGCTAGGCATAAGGCAGGGGCACACGTGCGGGCTAGGCATAAGGCAGGGGCACAAGTGCGGGCTAGGCATAAGGCAGGGGCACAAGTGCGGGCTAGGCATAAGGCAGGGGCACAAGTGCGGGCTAGGCATAAGGCAGGGGCACAAGTGCGGGCTAGGCATAAGGCAGGGGCACAAGTGCGGGCTAGGCATAAGGCAGGGGCACAAGTGCGGGCTAGGCATAAGGCAGGGGCACAAGTGCGGGCTAGGCATAAGGCAGGGGCACAAGTGCGGGCTAGGCATAAGGCAGGGGCTCAAGTGCGGGCAAGGCATAAGGCAGGGGCTCAAGTGCGGGCAAGGCATAAGGCAGGGGCACAAGTGCGGGCTAGGCATAAGGCAGGGGCACAAGTGCGGGCTAGGCATAAGGCAGCGGCACAAGTGCTGGCTAGGCATAAGGCAGGGGCACAAGTGCTGGCTAGGCATAAGGCAGGGGCACAAGTGCTGGCTAGGCATAAGGCAGGGCCACAAGTGCAGGCTAGGCATAAGGCAGGGCCACAAGTGCAGGCTAGGCATAAGGCAGGGCCACAAGTGCAGGCTAGGCATAAGGCAGGGCCACAAGTGCAGGCTAGGCATAAGGCAGGGCCACAAGTGCAGGCTAGGCATAAGGCAGGGCCACAAGTGCAGGCTAGGCATAAGGCAGGGGCACAAGTGCTGGCTAGGCATAAGGCAGGGGCACAAGTGCTGGCTAGGCATAAGGCAGGGGCTCAAGTGCTGGCTAGGCATAAGGCAGGGGCACAAGTGCTGGCTAGGCATAAGGCAGGGGCACAAGTGCTGGCTAGGCATAAGGCAAGGGCACAAGTGCTGGCTAGGCATAAGGCAGGGGCACAAGTGCTGGCTAGGCATAAGGCAGGGGCACAAGTGCGGGCTAGACTTTAGGCAGGGGCACAAGAGCAAACTAAGCATAAGGCAGAGGCACAAGTGCAAGCTAGGCATAAGGCAGGGGCACCTATGCAGGCTAGGCTTTAGGCAGGGGCACAAGTGATGGCTACACATAAGGCATACGGCTAACTCTTTGCACTCTTTGCATAAAGGGATAGGCACCCTTAGGGGTAAAGAGCTAGCTTTCACCCCTCTACTCTGTACTTTGTTGTACAGTGCGGAGCCACTCCATAACCCCCATGCTCCAAGCGACCAGGCACATCTTGTCTGTCCTCCGTAAATGGGTAATGCCTTCGTCCCCAATTACAGTCGTGCATGTGCATTCAGACGGGACAAAAGCGAAGAGCGTAAAGCCTGCCCTGTGTGCATAACCAACATGAAGCTAAAGACAAAAAAACAATAATACAAGGGGCTCAAAAGTGCTGGCTAGGCATAAGGCAGGGGCACAAGTGCTGGCTAGGCATAAGGCAGGGGCACAAGTGCTGGCTAGGCATAAGGCAGGGGCACAAGTGCTGGCTAGGTATAAGGCAGGGGCACAAGTGCTGGCTAGGCATAAGGCAGGGGCACAAGTGCTGACTAGGCATAAGGCAGGGGCACAAGTGCAGGCTAGGCATAAGGCAGGGGCACAAGTGCAGGGGCACAAGTGCAGGCTAGGCATAAGGCAGGGGCACAAGTGCAGGCTAGGCATAAGGCATGGGCACAAGTGCTGGCTAGGCATAAGGCAGGGGCTCAAGTGCTGGCTAGGCATAAGGCAGGGGCAAAAGTGCTGGCTAGGCATAAGGCAGGGGCACAAGTGCTGGCTAGGCATAAGGCAGGGGCACAAGTGCTGGCTAGGCATAAGGCAGGGGCACAAGTGCTGGCTAGGCATAAGGCAGGGGCACAAGTGCTGGCTAGGCATAAGGCAGGGGCACAAGTGCTGGCTAGGCATAAGGCAGGGGCACAAGTGCTGGCTAGGCATAAGGCAGGGGCTCAAGTGCTGGCTAGGCATAAGGCAGGGGCTCAAGTGCTGGCTTGGCTTTAGGCAGGGGCACAAGTGCGGGCTAGGCTTTAGGCAGGGGCACAAGTGCAAACTAAGCATAAGGCAGGGGCACAAGTGATGGCTACACATAAGGCATACGGCTAACTCTTTGCACTCTTTGCATAAAGGGATAGGCACCCTTAGGGGTGAAGAGCTAGCTTTCACCCCTCTACTCTGTACTATGCTGTACAGTGCGGAGCCACTCCATAACCCCCATGCTCCAAGCGACCAGGCACATCTTGTCTGTCCTCCGTAAATGGGTAATGCCTTCGTCCCCAATTACAGTCGTGCATGTGCATACAGACGGGACAAGAGCGAAGAGCGTAAAGCCTGCCCTGTGTGCATAACCAACATGAAGCTAAAGACAAAAAAACAATAATGCAAGGGGCTCAAAAGTGCTGGCTAGGCATAAGGCAGGGGCACAAGTGCTGGCTAGGCATAAGGCAGGGGCACAAGTGCTGGCTAGGCATAAGGCAGGGGCACAAGTGCTGGCTAGGCATAAGGCAGGGGCACAAGTGCTGGCTAGGCATAAGGCAGGGGCACAAGTGCTGGCTAGACTTAAGGCAGGGGCACAAGTGCTGGCTAGGCATAAGGCAGGGGCACAAGTGCTGGCTAGGCATAAGGCAGGGGCACAAGTGCTGGCTAAACTTAAGGCAGGGGCACAAGTGCTGGCTAGGCATAAGGCAGGGGCACAAGTGCTGGCTAGGCATAAGGCAGGGGCACAAGTGCTGGCTAGGCATAAGGCAGGGGCACAAGTGCTGGCTAGGCATAAGGCAGGGGCACAAGTGCTGGCTAGGCATAAGGCAGGGGCACAAGTGCGGGCTAGGCATAAGGCAGGGGCACAAGTGCGGGCTAGGCATAAGGCAGGGGCACAAGTGCAGGCTAGGCATAAGGCAGGGGCACAAGTGCAGGCTAGGCATAAGGCATGGGCACAAGTGCTGGCTAGGCATAAGGCAGGGGCTCAAGTGCTGGCTAGGCATAAGGCAGGGGCACAAGTGCTGGCTAGGCATAAGGCAGGGGCACAAGTGCTGGCTAGGCATAAGGCAGGGGCACAAGTGCTGGCTAGGCATAAGGCAGGGGCACAAGTGCTGGCTAGGCATAAGGCAGGGGCCCAAGTGCTGGCTAGGCATAGGCAGGGGCACAAGTGCTGGCTAGGCATAAGGCAGGGGCTCAAGTGCTGGCTAGGCATAAGGCAGGGGCTCAAGTGCTGGCTTGGCTTTAGGCAGGGGCACAAGTGCGGGCTAGGCTTTAGGCAGGGGCACAAGTGCAAACTAAGCATAAGGCAGGGGCACAAGTGATGGCTACACATAAGGCATACGGCTAACTCTTTGCACTCTTTGCATAAAGGGATAGGCACCCTTAGGGGTGAAGAGCTAGCTTTCACCCCTCTACTCTGTACTATGTTGTACAGTGCGGAGCCACTGCATAACCCCCATGCTCCAAGCGACCAGGCACATCTTGTCTGTCCTCCGTAAATGGGTAATGCCTTCGTCCCCAATTACAGTCGTGCATGTGCATACAGACGGGACAAGAGCGAAGAGCGTAAAGCCTGCCCTGTGTGCATAACCAACATGAAGCTAAAGACAAAAAAACAATAATGCAAGGGGCTCAAAAGTGCTGGCTAGGCATAAGGCAGGGGCACAAGTGCTGGCTAGGCATAAGGCAGGGGCACAAGTGCTGGCTAGGCATAAGGCAGGGGCACAAGTGCTGGCTAGGCATAAGGCAGGGGCACAAGTGCTGGCTAGACTTAAGGCAGGGGCACAAGTGCTGGCTAGGCATAAGGCAGGGGCACAAGTGCTGGCTAGGCATAAGGCAGGGGCACAAGTGCTGGCTAGGCATAAGGCAGGGGCACAAGTGCTGGCTAGACTTAAGGCAGGGGCACAAGTGCTGGCTAGGCATAAGGCAGGGGCACAAGTGCTGGCTAGGCATAAGGCAGGGGCACAAGTGCTGGCTAGGCATAAGGCAGGGGCACAAGTGCTGGCTAGGCATAAGGCAGGGGCACAAGTGCTGGCTAGGCATAAGGCAGGGGCACAAGTGCTGGCTAGGCATAAGGCAGGGGCACAAGTGCTGGCTAGGCATAAGGCAGGGGCACAAGTGCTGGCTAGGCATAAGGCAGGGGCACAAGTGCTGGCTAGGCATAAGGCAGGGGCACACGTGCGGGCTAGCCATAAGGCAGGGGCACACGTGCGGGCTAGGCATAAGGCAGGGGCACACGTGCGGGCTAGGCATAAGGCAGGGGCACACGTGCGGGCTAGGCATAAGGCAGGGGCACACGTGCGGGCTAGGCATAAGGCAGGGGCACAAGTGCAGGCTAGGCCATAAGGCAGGGGCACAAGTGCAGGCTAGGCATAAGGCAGGGGCACAAGTGCAGGCTAGGCATAAGGCAGGGGCACAAGTGCAGGCTAGGCATAAGGCAGGGGCACAAGTGCAGGCTAGGCATAAGGCAGGGGCACAAATGCAGGCTAGGCATAAGGCAGGGGCACAAGTGCAGCTAGGCATAAGGCATGGGCACAAGTGCAGGCTAGGCATAAGGCAGGGGTACAAGTGCAGGCTAGGCATAAGGCAGGGGCACACGTGCAGGCTAGGCATAAGGCAGGGGCACACGTGCTGGCTAGGCATAAGGCAGGGGCACACGTGCTGGCTAGGCATAAGGCAGGGGCACACGTGCTGGCTAGGCATAAGGCAGGGGCACACGTGCTGGCTAGGCATAAGGCAGGGGCACACGTGCTGGCTAGGCATAAGGCAGGGGCACACGTGCTGGCTAGGCATAAGGCAGGGGCACAAGTGCGGGCTAGGCATAAGGCAGGGGCACAAGTGCGGGCTAGGAATAAGGCAGGGGCACAAGTGCGGGCTAGGCATAAGGCAGGGGCACAAGTGCGGGCTAGGCATAAGGCAGGGGCACATGTGCGGGCTAGGCATAAGGCAGGGGCACAAGTGCGGGCTAGGCATAAGGCAGGGGCACAAGTGCGGGCTAGGCATAAGGCAGGGGCACAAGTGCGGGCAAGGCATAAGGCAGGGGCACAAGTGCGGGCAAGGCATAAGGCAGGGGCACAAGTGCGGGCAAGGCATAAGGCAGGGGCACAAGTGCGGGCTAGGCATAAGGCAGGGGCACAAGTGCGGGCTAGGCATAAGGCAGGGGCACAAGTGCGGGCTAGGCATAAGGCAGGGGCACAAGTGCGGGCTAGGCATAAGGCAGGGGCACAAGTGCGGGCTAGGCATAAGGCAGGGGCACAAGTGCGGGCTAGGCATAAGGCAGGGGCACAAGTGCGGGCTAGGCATAAGGCAGGGGCACAAGTGCGGGCTAGGCATAAGGCAGGGGCACAAGTGCGGGCTAGGCATAAGGCATGGGCACAAGTGCGGACTAGGCATAAGGCAGGGGCACAAGTGCGGGATAGACATAAGGCAGGGGCACAAGTGCGGGCTAGGCATAAGGCAGGGGCACATGTGCGGGCTAGGCATAAGGCAGGGGCACAAGTGCGGGCTAGGCATAAGGCAGGGGCACAAGTGCGGACTAGGCATAAGGCAGGGGCACAAGTGCGGGATAGACATAAGGCAGGGGCACAAGTGCGGCTAGGCATAAGGCAGGGGCACAAGTGCGGCTAGGCATAAGGCAGGGGCACACGTGCTGGCTAGGCATAAGGCAGGGGCACAAGTGCGGGCTAGGCATAAGGCAGCGACACAAGTGCTGGCTAGGCATAAGGCAGGGGCACAAGTGCGGACTAGGCATAAGGCAGGGGCACAAGTGCGGGATAGACATAAGGCAGGGGCACAAGTGCGGGCTAGGCATAAGGCAGGGGCACACGTGCGGGCTAGGCATAAGGCAGGGGCACAAGTGCGGGCTAGGCATAAGGCAGGGGCACAAGTGCGGGCTAGGCATAAGGCAGGGGCACAAGTGCGGGCTAGGCATAAGGCAGGGGCACAAGTGCGGGCTAGGCATAAGGCAGGGGCACAAGTGCGGACTAGGCATAAGGCAGGGGCACAAGTGCGGGATAGACATAAGGCAGGGGCACAAGTGCGGCTAGGCATAAGGCAGGGGCACAAGTGCGGCTAGGCATAAGGCAGGGGCACACGTGCTGGCTAGGCATAAGGCAGGGGCACAAGTGCGGGCTAGGCATAAGGCAGCGACACAAGTGCTGGCTAGGCATAAGGCAGGGGCACAAGTGCTGGCTAGGCATAAGGCAGGGGCACAAGTGCTGGCTAGGCATAAGGCAGGGGCACAAGTGCTGGCTAGGCATAAGGCAGGGCCACAAGTGCAGGCTAGGCATTAGGCAGGGCCACAAGTGCAGGCTAGGCATAAGGCAGGGCCACAAGTGCAGGCTAGGCATAAGGCAGGGGCACAAGTGCTGGCTAGGCATAAGGCAGGGGCACAAGTGCTGGCTAGGCATAAGGCAGGGGCTCAAGTGCTGGCTAGGCATAAGGCAGGGGCACAAGTGCAGGCTAGGCATAAGGCAGGGGCACAAGTGCAGCTAGGCATAAGGCAGGGGCACAAGTGCAGGCTAGGCATAAGGCAGGGGCACAAGTGCAGGCTAGGCATAAGGCAGGGGCACACGTGCTGGCTATGCATAAGGCAGGGGCACACGTTCTGGCTAGGCATAAGGCAGGGGCACACGTGCTGGCTAGGCATAAGGCAGGGGCACACGTGCTGGCTAGGCATAAGGCAGGGGCTCAAGTGCTGGCTAGGCATAAGGCAGGGGCACAAGTGCTGGCTAGGCATAAGGCAGGGGCACAAGTGCTGGCTAGGCATTAGGCAGGGGCACAAGTGCTGGCTAGGCATAAGGCAGGGGCACACGTGCTGGCTAGGCATAAGGCAGGGGCACAAGTGCAGGCTAGGCATAAGGCAGGGGCACAAGTGCAGGCTAGGCCATAAGGCAGGGGCACAAGTGCAGGCTAGGCATAAGGCAGGGGCACAAGTGCAGGCTAGGCATAAGGCAGGGGCACAAGTGCAAGCTAGGCATAAGGCAGGGGCACAAATGCAGGCTAGGCATAAGGCAGGGGCACAAGTGCAGCTAGGCATAAGGCATGGGCACAAGTGCAGGCTAGGCATAAGGCAGGGGCACAAGTGCAGGCTAGGCATAAGGCAGGGGCACACGTGCTGGCTAGGCATAAGGCAGGGGCACACGTGCTGGCTAGGCATAATGCAGGGGCACACGTGCTGGCTAGGCCTAAGGCAGGGGCACACGTGCTGGCTAGGCATAAGGCAGGGGCACACGTGCTGGCTAGGCATAAGGCAGGGGCACACGTGCTGGCTAGGCATAAGGCAGGGGCACAAGTGCGGGCTAGGCATAAGGCAGGGGCACAAGTGCGGGCTAGGCATAAGGCAGGGGCACAAGTGCGGGCTAGGAATAAGGCAGGGGCACAAGTGCGGGCTAGGCATAAGGCAGGGGCACAAGTGCGGGCTAGGCATAAGGCAGGGGCACATGTGCGGGCTAGGCATAAGGCAGGGGCACAAGTGCGGGCTAGGCATACGGCAGGGGCACAAGTGCGGGCTAGGCATAAGGCAGGGGCACAAGTGCGGGCTAGGCATAAGGCAGGGGCACAAGTGCGGGCAAGGCATAAGGCAGGGGCACAAGTGCGGGCAAGGCATAAGGCAGGGGCACAAGTGCGGGCAAGGCATAAGGCAGGGGCACAAGTGCGGGCTAGGCATAAGGCAGTGGCACAAGTGCGGGCTAGGCATAAGGCAGGGGCACAAGTGCGGGCTAGGCATAAGGCAGGGGCACAAGTGCGGGCTAGGCATAAGGCAGGGGCACAAGTGCGGGCTAGGCATAAGGCAGGGGCACAAGTGCGGGCTAGGCATAAGGCAGGGGCACAAGTGCGGGCTAGGCATAAGGCAGGGGCACAAGTGCGGGCTAGGCATAAGGCAGGGGCACAAGTGCGGGCTAGGCATAAGGCAGGGGCACAAGTGCGGGCTAGGCATAAGGCAGGGGCACAAGTGCGGGCTAGGCATAAGGCAGGGGCACAAGTGCGGGCTAGGCATAAGGCAGGGGCACAAGTGCGGGCTAGGCATAAGGCAGGGGCACAAGTGCGAACTAGGCATAAGGCAGGGGCACAAGTGCGGGATAGGCATAAGGCAGGGGCACAAGTGCGGCTAGGCATAAGGCAGGGGCCCAAGTGCGGCTAGGCATAAGGCAGGGGCACACGTGCTGGCTAGGCATAAGGCAGGGGCACAAGTGCGGGCTAGGCATAAGGCAGCGGCACAAGTGCTGGCTAGGCATAAGGCAGCGGCACAAGTGCTGGCTAGGCATAAGGCAGGGGCACAAGTGCTGGCTAGGCATAAGGCAGGGGCACAAGTGCTGGCTAGGCATAAGGCAGGGCCACAAGTGCAGGCTAGGCATTAGGCAGGGCCACAAGTGCAGGCTAGGCATAAGGCAGGGCCACAAGTGCAGGCTAGGCATTAGGCAGGGCCACAAGTGCAGGCTAGGCATAAGGCAGGGCCACAAGTGCAGGCTAGGCATAAGGCAGGGGCACAAGTGCTGGATAGGCATAAGGCAGGGGCACAAGTGCTGGCTAGGCATAAGGCAGGGGCTCAAGTGCTGGCTAGGCATAAGGCAGGGGCACAAGTGCTGGCTAGGCATAAGGCAGGGGCACAAGTGCTGGCTAGGCATAAGGCAGGGGCACAAGTGCTGGCTAGGCATAAGGCAGGGGCACAAGTGCTGGCTAGGCATAAGGCAGGGGCACAAGTGCTGGCTAGGCATAAGGCAGGGGCTTAAGTGCTGGCTAGGCATAAGGCAGTGGCACCTATGCAGGCTAGGCTTAAGGCAGGGGCACAAGTGATGGCTACACATAAGGCATACGGCTAACTCTTTGCACTCTTTGAATAAAGGGATAGGCACCCTTAGGGGTGAAGAGCTAGCTTTCACCCCTCTACTCTGTACTATGTTGTACAGTGCGGAGCCACTCCATAACCCTCATGCTCCAAGCGACCAGGCACATCTTGTCTGTCCTCCGTAAATGGGTAATGCCTTCGTCCCCAATTACAGTCGTGCATGTGCATACAGACGGGACAAGAGCTTAGAGCGTAAAGCCTGCCCTGTGTGCATAACCAACATGAAGCTAAAGACAAAAAAACAATAATGCAAGGGGCTCAAAAGTGCTGGCTAGGCATAAGGCAGGGGCACAAGTGCTGGCTTGACATAAGGCAGGGGCACAAGTGCTGGCTAGGCATAAGGCAGGGGCACAAGTGCTGGCTAGGCATAAGGCAGGGGCACAAGTGCTGGCTAGGCATAAGGCAGGGGCACAAGTGCTGGCTAGACTTAAGGCAGGGGCACAAGTGCTGGCTAGACTTAAGGCAGGGGCACAAGTGCTGGCTAGGCATAAGGCAGGGGCACAAGTGCGGGCTAGCCATAAGGCAGGGGCACAAGTGCAGGCTAGGCATAAGGCAGGGGCACAAGTGCAGGCTAGGCATAAGGCAGGGGCACAAGTGCAGGCTAGGCATAAGGCAGGGGCACAAGTGCAAACTAAGCATAAGGCAGAGGCACAAGTGCAGCTAGGCATAAGGCAGGGGCACAAGTGCAGGCTAGGCATAAGGCAGGGGCACAAGTGCGGGCTAGGCATAAGGCAGGGGCACAAGTGCGGGCTAGGCATAAGGCAGGGGCACAAGTGCGGGCTAGGCATAAGGCAGGGGCACAAGTGCGGGCTAGGCATAAGGCAGGGGCACAAGTGCGGGCTAGGCATAAGGCAGGGGCACAAGTGCGGGCTAGGCATAAGGCAGGGGCACAAGTGCACGCTAGGCATAAGGCAGGGGCACAAGTGCGGGCTAGGCATAAGGCAGGGGCACAAGTGCGGGCTAGGCATAAGGCAGGGGCACAAGTGCGGGCTAGGCATAAGGCAGGGGCACAAGTGCGGGCTAGGCATAAGGCAGGGGCACAAGTGCGGGCTAGGCATAAGGCAGGGGCACAAGTGCGGGCTAGGCATAAGGCAGGGGCACAAGTGCGGGCTAGGCATAAGGCAGGGGCACAAGTGTGGGCTAGGCATAAGGCAGGGGCACAAGTGCGGGCTAGGCATAAGGCAGGGGCACAAGTGCTGGCTAGGCATAAGGCAGGGGCACAAGTGCTGGCTAGGCATAAGGCAGGGGCACAAGTGCTGGCTAGACTTAAGGCAGGGGCACAAGTGCTGGCTAGGCATAAGGCAGGGGCACAAGTGCTGGCTAGGCATAAGGCAGGGGCACAAGTGCTGGCTAGGCATAAGGCAGGGGCACAAGTGCTGGCTAGGCATAAGGCAGGGGCACAAGTGCTGGCTAGGCATAAGGCAGGGGCACAAGTGCTGGCTAGGCATAAGGCAGGGGCACAAGTGCTGGCTAGGCATAAGGCAGGGGCACAAGTGCTGGCTAGGCATAAGGCAGGGGCACAAGTGCTGGCTAGGCATAAGGCAGGGGCACACGTGCGGGCTAGCCATAAGGCAGGGGCACACGTGCGGGCTAGGCATAAGGCAGGGGCACACGTGCGGGCTAGGCATAAGGCAGGGGCACACGTGCGGGCTAGGCATAAGGCAGGGGCACACGTGCGGGCTAGGCATAAGGCAGGGGCACAAGTGCAGGCTAGGCCATAAGGCAGGGGCACAAGTGCAGGCTAGGCATAAGGCAGGGGCACAAGTGCAGGCTAGGCATAAGGCAGGGGCACAAGTGCAGGCTAGGCATAAGGCAGGGGCACAAGTGCAGGCTAGGCATAAGGCAGGGGCACAAATGCAGGCTAGGCATAAGGCAGGGGCACAAGTGCAGCTAGGCATAAGGCATGGGCACAAGTGCAGGCTAGGCATAAGGCAGGGGTACAAGTGCAGGCTAGGCATAAGGCAGGGGCACACGTGCAGGCTAGGCATAAGGCAGGGGCACACGTGCTGGCTAGGCATAAGGCAGGGGCACACGTGCTGGCTAGGCATAAGGCAGGGGCACACGTGCTGGCTAGGCATAAGGCAGGGGCACACGTGCTGGCTAGGCATAAGGCAGGGGCACACGTGCTGGCTAGGCATAAGGCAGGGGCACACGTGCTGGCTAGGCATAAGGCAGGGGCACAAGTGCGGGCTAGGCATAAGGCAGGGGCACAAGTGCGGGCTAGGAATAAGGCAGGGGCACAAGTGCGGGCTAGGCATAAGGCAGGGGCACAAGTGCGGGCTAGGCATAAGGCAGGGGCACATGTGCGGGCTAGGCATAAGGCAGGGGCACAAGTGCGGGCTAGGCATAAGGCAGGGGCACAAGTGCGGGCTAGGCATAAGGCAGGGGCACAAGTGCGGGCAAGGCATAAGGCAGGGGCACAAGTGCGGGCAAGGCATAAGGCAGGGGCACAAGTGCGGGCAAGGCATAAGGCAGGGGCACAAGTGCGGGCTAGGCATAAGGCAGGGGCACAAGTGCGGGCTAGGCATAAGGCAGGGGCACAAGTGCGGGCTAGGCATAAGGCAGGGGCACAAGTGCGGGCTAGGCATAAGGCAGGGGCACAAGTGCGGGCTAGGCATAAGGCAGGGGCACAAGTGCGGGCTAGGCATAAGGCAGGGGCACAAGTGCGGGCTAGGCATAAGGCAGGGGCACAAGTGCGGGCTAGGCATAAGGCAGGGGCACAAGTGCGGGCTAGGCATAAGGCATGGGCACAAGTGCGGACTAGGCATAAGGCAGGGGCACAAGTGCGGGATAGACATAAGGCAGGGGCACAAGTGCGGGCTAGGCATAAGGCAGGGGCACATGTGCGGGCTAGGCATAAGGCAGGGGCACAAGTGCGGGCTAGGCATAAGGCAGGGGCACAAGTGCGGACTAGGCATAAGGCAGGGGCACAAGTGCGGGATAGACATAAGGCAGGGGCACAAGTGCGGCTAGGCATAAGGCAGGGGCACAAGTGCGGCTAGGCATAAGGCAGGGGCACACGTGCTGGCTAGGCATAAGGCAGGGGCACAAGTGCGGGCTAGGCATAAGGCAGCGACACAAGTGCTGGCTAGGCATAAGGCAGGGGCACAAGTGCGGACTAGGCATAAGGCAGGGGCACAAGTGCGGGATAGACATAAGGCAGGGGCACAAGTGCGGGCTAGGCATAAGGCAGGGGCACACGTGCGGGCTAGGCATAAGGCAGGGGCACAAGTGCGGGCTAGGCATAAGGCAGGGGCACAAGTGCGGGCTAGGCATAAGGCAGGGGCACAAGTGCGGGCTAGGCATAAGGCAGGGGCACAAGTGCGGGCTAGGCATAAGGCAGGGGCACAAGTGCGGACTAGGCATAAGGCAGGGGCACAAGTGCGGGATAGACATAAGGCAGGGGCACAAGTGCGGCTAGGCATAAGGCAGGGGCACAAGTGCGGCTAGGCATAAGGCAGGGGCACACGTGCTGGCTAGGCATAAGGCAGGGGCACAAGTGCGGGCTAGGCATAAGGCAGCGACACAAGTGCTGGCTAGGCATAAGGCAGGGGCACAAGTGCTGGCTAGGCATAAGGCAGGGGCACAAGTGCTGGCTAGGCATAAGGCAGGGGCACAAGTGCTGGCTAGGCATAAGGCAGGGCCACAAGTGCAGGCTAGGCATTAGGCAGGGCCACAAGTGCAGGCTAGGCATAAGGCAGGGCCACAAGTGCAGGCTAGGCATAAGGCAGGGGCACAAGTGCTGGCTAGGCATAAGGCAGGGGCACAAGTGCTGGCTAGGCATAAGGCAGGGGCTCAAGTGCTGGCTAGGCATAAGGCAGGGGCACAAGTGCAGGCTAGGCATAAGGCAGGGGCACAAGTGCAGCTAGGCATAAGGCAGGGGCACAAGTGCAGGCTAGGCATAAGGCAGGGGCACAAGTGCAGGCTAGGCATAAGGCAGGGGCACACGTGCTGGCTATGCATAAGGCAGGGGCACACGTTCTGGCTAGGCATAAGGCAGGGGCACACGTGCTGGCTAGGCATAAGGCAGGGGCACACGTGCTGGCTAGGCATAAGGCAGGGGCTCAAGTGCTGGCTAGGCATAAGGCAGGGGCACAAGTGCTGGCTAGGCATAAGGCAGGGGCACAAGTGCTGGCTAGGCATTAGGCAGGGGCACAAGTGCTGGCTAGGCATAAGGCAGGGGCACACGTGCTGGCTAGGCATAAGGCAGGGGCACAAGTGCAGGCTAGGCATAAGGCAGGGGCACAAGTGCAGGCTAGGCCATAAGGCAGGGGCACAAGTGCAGGCTAGGCATAAGGCAGGGGCACAAGTGCAGGCTAGGCATAAGGCAGGGGCACAAGTGCAAGCTAGGCATAAGGCAGGGGCACAAATGCAGGCTAGGCATAAGGCAGGGGCACAAGTGCAGCTAGGCATAAGGCATGGGCACAAGTGCAGGCTAGGCATAAGGCAGGGGCACAAGTGCAGGCTAGGCATAAGGCAGGGGCACACGTGCTGGCTAGGCATAAGGCAGGGGCACACGTGCTGGCTAGGCATAATGCAGGGGCACACGTGCTGGCTAGGCCTAAGGCAGGGGCACACGTGCTGGCTAGGCATAAGGCAGGGGCACACGTGCTGGCTAGGCATAAGGCAGGGGCACACGTGCTGGCTAGGCATAAGGCAGGGGCACAAGTGCGGGCTAGGCATAAGGCAGGGGCACAAGTGCGGGCTAGGCATAAGGCAGGGGCACAAGTGCGGGCTAGGAATAAGGCAGGGGCACAAGTGCGGGCTAGGCATAAGGCAGGGGCACAAGTGCGGGCTAGGCATAAGGCAGGGGCACATGTGCGGGCTAGGCATAAGGCAGGGGCACAAGTGCGGGCTAGGCATACGGCAGGGGCACAAGTGCGGGCTAGGCATAAGGCAGGGGCACAAGTGCGGGCTAGGCATAAGGCAGGGGCACAAGTGCGGGCAAGGCATAAGGCAGGGGCACAAGTGCGGGCAAGGCATAAGGCAGGGGCACAAGTGCGGGCAAGGCATAAGGCAGGGGCACAAGTGCGGGCTAGGCATAAGGCAGTGGCACAAGTGCGGGCTAGGCATAAGGCAGGGGCACAAGTGCGGGCTAGGCATAAGGCAGGGGCACAAGTGCGGGCTAGGCATAAGGCAGGGGCACAAGTGCGGGCTAGGCATAAGGCAGGGGCACAAGTGCGGGCTAGGCATAAGGCAGGGGCACAAGTGCGGGCTAGGCATAAGGCAGGGGCACAAGTGCGGGCTAGGCATAAGGCAGGGGCACAAGTGCGGGCTAGGCATAAGGCAGGGGCACAAGTGCGGGCTAGGCATAAGGCAGGGGCACAAGTGCGGGCTAGGCATAAGGCAGGGGCACAAGTGCGGGCTAGGCATAAGGCAGGGGCACAAGTGCGGGCTAGGCATAAGGCAGGGGCACAAGTGCGAACTAGGCATAAGGCAGGGGCACAAGTGCGGGATAGGCATAAGGCAGGGGCACAAGTGCGGCTAGGCATAAGGCAGGGGCCCAAGTGCGGCTAGGCATAAGGCAGGGGCACACGTGCTGGCTAGGCATAAGGCAGGGGCACAAGTGCGGGCTAGGCATAAGGCAGCGGCACAAGTGCTGGCTAGGCATAAGGCAGCGGCACAAGTGCTGGCTAGGCATAAGGCAGGGGCACAAGTGCTGGCTAGGCATAAGGCAGGGGCACAAGTGCTGGCTAGGCATAAGGCAGGGCCACAAGTGCAGGCTAGGCATTAGGCAGGGCCACAAGTGCAGGCTAGGCATAAGGCAGGGCCACAAGTGCAGGCTAGGCATTAGGCAGGGCCACAAGTGCAGGCTAGGCATAAGGCAGGGCCACAAGTGCAGGCTAGGCATAAGGCAGGGGCACAAGTGCTGGATAGGCATAAGGCAGGGGCACAAGTGCTGGCTAGGCATAAGGCAGGGGCTCAAGTGCTGGCTAGGCATAAGGCAGGGGCACAAGTGCTGGCTAGGCATAAGGCAGGGGCACAAGTGCTGGCTAGGCATAAGGCAGGGGCACAAGTGCTGGCTAGGCATAAGGCAGGGGCACAAGTGCTGGCTAGGCATAAGGCAGGGGCACAAGTGCTGGCTAGGCATAAGGCAGGGGCTTAAGTGCTGGCTAGGCATAAGGCAGTGGCACCTATGCAGGCTAGGCTTAAGGCAGGGGCACAAGTGATGGCTACACATAAGGCATACGGCTAACTCTTTGCACTCTTTGAATAAAGGGATAGGCACCCTTAGGGGTGAAGAGCTAGCTTTCACCCCTCTACTCTGTACTATGTTGTACAGTGCGGAGCCACTCCATAACCCTCATGCTCCAAGCGACCAGGCACATCTTGTCTGTCCTCCGTAAATGGGTAATGCCTTCGTCCCCAATTACAGTCGTGCATGTGCATACAGACGGGACAAGAGCTTAGAGCGTAAAGCCTGCCCTGTGTGCATAACCAACATGAAGCTAAAGACAAAAAAACAATAATGCAAGGGGCTCAAAAGTGCTGGCTAGGCATAAGGCAGGGGCACAAGTGCTGGCTTGACATAAGGCAGGGGCACAAGTGCTGGCTAGGCATAAGGCAGGGGCACAAGTGCTGGCTAGGCATAAGGCAGGGGCACAAGTGCTGGCTAGGCATAAGGCAGGGGCACAAGTGCTGGCTAGACTTAAGGCAGGGGCACAAGTGCTGGCTAGACTTAAGGCAGGGGCACAAGTGCTGGCTAGGCATAAGGCAGGGGCACAAGTGCGGGCTAGCCATAAGGCAGGGGCACAAGTGCAGGCTAGGCATAAGGCAGGGGCACAAGTGCAGGCTAGGCATAAGGCAGGGGCACAAGTGCAGGCTAGGCATAAGGCAGGGGCACAAGTGCAAACTAAGCATAAGGCAGAGGCACAAGTGCAGCTAGGCATAAGGCAGGGGCACAAGTGCAGGCTAGGCATAAGGCAGGGGCACAAGTGCGGGCTAGGCATAAGGCAGGGGCACAAGTGCGGGCTAGGCATAAGGCAGGGGCACAAGTGCGGGCTAGGCATAAGGCAGGGGCACAAGTGCGGGCTAGGCATAAGGCAGGGGCACAAGTGCGGGCTAGGCATAAGGCAGGGGCACAAGTGCGGGCTAGGCATAAGGCAGGGGCACAAGTGCACGCTAGGCATAAGGCAGGGGCACAAGTGCGGGCTAGGCATAAGGCAGGGGCACAAGTGCGGGCTAGGCATAAGGCAGGGGCACAAGTGCGGGCTAGGCATAAGGCAGGGGCACAAGTGCGGGCTAGGCATAAGGCAGGGGCACAAGTGCGGGCTAGGCATAAGGCAGGGGCACAAGTGCGGGCTAGGCATAAGGCAGGGGCACAAGTGCGGGCTAGGCATAAGGCAGGGGCACAAGTGTGGGCTAGGCATAAGGCAGGGGCACAAGTGCGGGCTAGGCATAAGGCAGGGGCACAAGTGCGGGCTAGGCATAAGGCAGGGGCACAAGTGCGGGCTAGGCATAAGGCAGGGGCACACGTGCTGGCTAGGCATAAGGCAGGGGCACACGTGCTGGCTAGGCATAAGGCAGGGGCACAACTGCGGGCTAGGCATAAGGCAGGGGCACAACTGCGGGCTAGGCATAAGGCAGGGGCACAAGTGCGGGCTAGGCATAAGGCAGGGGCACAAGTGCGGGCTAGGCATAAGGCAGGGGCACAAGTGCGGGCTAGGCATAAGGCAGGGGCACAAGTGCGGGCTAGGCATAAGGCAGGGGCACAAGTGCGGGCTAGGCATAAGTCAGGGGCACAAGTGCGGGCTAGGCATTAGGCAGGGGCACAAGTGCGGGCTAGGCATAAGGCAGGGGCACAAGTGCGGGCTAGGCATAAGGCAGGGGCACAAGTGCGGGCTAGGCATAAGGCAGGGGCACAAGTGCGGGCTAGGCATAAGGCAGGGGAACAAGTGCGGGCTAGGCATAAGGCAGGGGCACAAGTGCTGGCTAGGTATAAGGCAGGGGCACAAGTGCTGGCTAGGCATAAGGCAAGGGCACAAGTGCTGGCTAGGCATAAGGCAGGGGCACAAGTGCTGGCTAGGCATAAGGCAGGGGCACAAGTGCGGGCTAGACTTTAGGCAGGGGCACAAGAGCAAACTAAGCATAAGGCAGAGGCACAAGTGCAAGCTAGGCATAAGGCAGGGGCACCTATGCAGGCTAGGCTTAAGGCAGGGGCACAAGTGATGGCTACACATAAGGCATACGGCTAACTCTTTGCACTCTTTGCATAAAGGGATAGGCACCCTTAGGGGTGAAGAGCTAGCTTTCACCCCTCTACTCTGTACTTTGTTGTACAGTGCGGAGCCACTCCATAACCCCCATGCTCCAAGCGACCAGGCACATCTTGTCTGTCCTCCGTAAATGGGTAATGCCTTCGTCCCCAATTACAGTCATGCATGTGCATTCAGACGGGACAAGAGCGAAGAGCGTAAAGCCTGCCCTGTGTGCATAACCAACATGAAGCTAAAGACAAAAAAACAATACAAGGGGCTCAAAAGTGCTGGCTAGGCATAAGGCAGGGGCACAAGTGCGGGCTAGGCATAAGGCAGGGGCACAAGTGCGGGCTAGGCATAAGGCAGGGGCACAAGTGCGGGCTAGGCATAAGGCAGGGGCACAAGTGCGGGCTAGGCATAAGGCAGGGGCACAAGTGCGGGCTAGGCATAAGGCAGGGGCACAAGTGCGGCCTAGGCATAAGGCAGGGGCACAAGTGCGGGCTAGGCATAAGGCAGGGGCACAAGTGCGGGCTAGGCATAAGGCAGGGGCACAAGTGCGGGCTAGGCATAAGGCAGGGGGACAAGTGCGGGCTAGGCATAAGGCAGGGGCACAAGTGTGGGCTAGGCATAAGGCAGGGGCACAAGTGCGGGCTAGGCATAAGGCAGGGGCACAAGTGCGGGCTAGGCATAAGGCAGGGGCACAAGTGCGGGCTAGGCATAAGGCAGGGGCACACGTGCTGGCTAGGCATAAGGCAGGGGCACACGTGCTGGCTAGGCATAAGGCAGGGGCACAACTGCGGGCTAGGCATAAGGCAGGGGCACAACTGCGGGCTAGGCATAAGGCAGGGGCACAAGTGCGGGCTAGGCATAAGGCAGGGGCACAAGTGCGGGCTAGGCATAAGGCAGGGGCACAAGTGCGGGCTAGGCATAAGGCAGGGGCACAAGTGCGGGCTAGGCATAAGGCAGGGGCACAAGTGCGGGCTAGGCATAAGTCAGGGGCACAAGTGCGGGCTAGGCATAAGGCAGGGGCACAAGTGCGGGCTAGGCATAAGGCAGGGGCACAAGTGCGGGCTAGGCATAAGGCAGGGGCACAAGTGCGGGCTAGGCATAAGGCAGGGGAACAAGTGCGGGCTAGGCATAAGGCAGGGGCACAAGTGCTGGCTAGGTATAAGGCAGGGGCACAAGTGCTGGCTAGGCATAAGGCAAGGGCACAAGTGCTGGCTAGGCATAAGGCAGGGGCACAAGTGCTGGCTAGGCATAAGGCAGGGGCACAAGTGCGGGCTAGACTTTAGGCAGGGGCACAAGAGCAAACTAAGCATAAGGCAGAGGCACAAGTGCAAGCTAGGCATAAGGCAGGGGCACCTATGCAGGCTAGGCTTAAGGCAGGGGCACAAGTGATGGCTACACATAAGGCATACGGCTAACTCTTTGCACTCTTTGCATAAAGGGATAGGCACCCTTAGGGGTGAAGAGCTAGCTTTCACCCCTCTACTCTGTACTTTGTTGTACAGTGCGGAGCCACTCCATAACCCCCATGCTCCAAGCGACCAGGCACATCTTGTCTGTCCTCCGTAAATGGGTAATGCCTTCGTCCCCAATTACAGTCATGCATGTGCATTCAGACGGGACAAGAGCGAAGAGCGTAAAGCCTGCCCTGTGTGCATAACCAACATGAAGCTAAAGACAAAAAAACAATACAAGGGGCTCAAAAGTGCTGGCTAGGCATAAGGCAGGGGCACAAGTGCTGGCTAGGCATAAGGCAGGGGCACAAGTGCTGGCTAGGCATAAGGCAGGGGCACAAGTGCTGGCTAGGCATAAGGCAGGGGCACAAGTGCTGGCTAGGCATAAGGCAGGGGCACAAGTGCTGGCTAGGCATAAGGCAGGGGCACAAGTGCTGGCTAGGCATAAGGCAGGGGCACAAGTGCTGGCTAGGCATAAGGCAGGGGCACAAGTGCTGGCTAGGCATAAGGCAGGGGCACAAGTGCGGGCAAGGCATAAGGCAGGGGCACAAGTGCTGGCTAGGCATAAGGCAGGGGCACACGTGCTGGCTAGGCATAAGGCAGGGGCACAAGTGCGGGCTAGGCATAAGGCAGGGGCACAAGTGCGGGCTAGGAATAAGGCAGGGGCACAAGTGCGGGCTAGGCATAAGGCAGGGGCACAAGTGCGGGCTAGGCATAAGGCAGGGGCACATGTGCGGGCTAGGCATAAGGCAGGGGCACAAGTGCGGGCTAGGCATACGGCAGGGGCACAAGTGCGGGCTAGGCATAAGGCAGGGGCACAAGTGCGGGCTAGGCATAAGGCAGGGGCACAAGTGCGGGCAAGGCATAAGGCAGGGGCACAAGTGCGGGCAAGGCATAAGGCAGGGGCACAAGTGCGGGCTAGGCATAAGGCAGTGGCACAAGTGCGGGCTAGGCATAAGGCAGGGGCACAAGTGCGGGCTAGGCATAAGGCAGGGGCACAAGTGCGGGCTAGGCATAAGGCAGGGGCACAAGTGCGGGCTAGGCATAAGGCAGGGGCACAAGTGCGGGCTAGGCATAAGGCAGGGGCACAAGTGCGGGCTAGGCATAAGGCAGGGGCACAAGTGCGGGCTAGGCATAAGGCAGGGGCACAAGTGCGGGCTAGGCATAAGGCAGGGGCACAAGTGCGGGCTAGGCATAAGGCAGGGGCACAAGTGCGGGCTAGGCATAAGGCAGGGGCACAAGTGCGGGCTAGGCATAAGGCAGGGGCACAAGTGCGGGCTAGGCATAAGGCAGGGGCACAAGTGCGGACTAGGCATAAGGCAGGGGCACAAGTGCGGGATAGGCATAAGGCAGGGGCACAAGTGCGGCTAGGCATAAGGCAGGGGCCCAAGTGCGGCTAGGCATAAGGCAGGGGCACACGTGCTGGCTAGGCATAAGGCAGGGGCACAAGTGCGGGCTAGGCATAAGGCAGCGGCACAAGTGCTGGCTAGGCATAAGGCAGGGGCACAAGTGCTGGCTAGGCATAAGGCAGGGGCACAAGTGCTGGCTAGGCATAAGGCAGGGGCACAAGTGCTGGCTAGGCATAAGGCAGGGGCACAAGTGCTGGCTAGGCATAAGGCAGGGGCTTAAGTGCTGGCTAGGCATAAGGCAGGGGCACCTATGCAGGCTAGGCTTAAGGCAGGGGCACAAGTGATGGCTACACATAAGGCATACGGCTAACTCTTTGCACTCTTTGAATAAAGGGATAGGCACCCTTAGGGGTGAAGAGCTAGCTTTCACCCCTCTACTCTGTACTATGTTGTACAGTGCGGAGCCACTCCATAACCCTCATGCTCCAAGCGACCAGGCACATCTTGTCTGTCCTCCGTAAATGGGTAATGCCTTCGTCCCCAATTACAGTCGTGCATGTGCATACAGACGGGACAAGAGCTTAGAGCGTAAAGCCTGCCCTGTGTGCATAACCAACATGAAGCTAAAGACAAAAAAACAATAATGCAAGGGGCTCAAAAGTGCTGGCTAGGCATAAGGCAGGGGCACAAGTGCTGGCTAGACATAAGGCAGGGGCACAAGTGCTGGCTAGGCATAAGGCAGGGGCACAAGTGCTGGCTAGGCATAAGGCAGGGGCACAAGTGCTGGCTAGGCATAAGGCAGGGGCACAAGTGCTGGCTAGGCATAAGGCAGGGGCACAAGTGCTGGCTAGACTTAAGGCAGGGGCACAAGTGCTGGCTAGACTTAAGGCAGGGGCACAAGTGCTGGCTAGGCATAAGGCAGGGGCACAAGTGCGGGCCAGCCATAAGGCAGGGGCACAAGTGCAGGCTAGGCATAAGGCAGGGGCACAAGTGCAGGCTAGGCATAAGGCAGGGGCACAAGTGCAGGCTAGGCATAAGGCAGGGGCACAAGTGCAGGCTAGGCATAAGGCAGGGGCACAAGTGCAAACTAAGCATAAGGCAGAGGCACAAGTGCAGCTAGGCATAAGGCAGGGGCACAAGTGCAGGCTAGGCATAAGGCAGGGGCACAAGTGCAGGCTAGGCATAAGGCAGGGGCACAAGTGCGGGCTAGGCATAAGGCAGGGGCACAAGTGCGGGCTAGGCATAAGGCAGGGGCACAAGTGCGGGCTAGGCATAAGGCAGGGGCACAAGTGCGGGCTAGGCATAAGGCAGGGGCACAAGTGCGGGCTAGGCATAAGGCAGGGGCACAAGTGCACGTTAGGCATAAGGCAGGGGCACAAGTGCGGGCTAGGCATAAGGCAGGGGCACAAGTGCGGGCTAGGCATAAGGCAGGGGCACAAGTGCGGGCTAGGCATAAGGCAGGGGCACAAGTGCGGGCTAGGCATAAGGCAGGGGCACAAGTGCGGGCTAGGCATAAGGCAGGGGCACAAGTGCGGGCTAGGCATAAGGCAAGGGCACAAGTGCGGCCTAGGCATAAGGCAGGGGCACAAGTGCGGGCTAGGCATAAGGCAGGGGCACAAGTGCGGGCTAGGCATAAGGCAGGGGCACAAGTGCGGGCTAGGCATAAGGCAGGGGCACAAGTGTGGGCTAGGCATAAGGCAGGGGCACAAGTGCGGGCTAGGCATAAGGCAGGGGCACAAGTGCGGGCTAGGCATAAGGCAGGGGCACAAGTGCGGGCTAGGCATAAGGCAGGGGCACACGTGCTGGCTAGGCATAAGGCAGGGGCACACGTGCTGGCTAGGCATAAGGCAGGGGCACAACTGCGGGCTAGGCATAAGGCAGGGGCACAACTGCGGGCTAGGCATAAGGCAGGGGCACAAGTGCGGGCTAGGCATAAGGCAGGGGCACAAGTGCGGGCTAGGCATAAGGCAGGGGCACAAGTGCGGGCTAGGCATAAGGCAGGGGCACAAGTGCGGGCTAGGCATAAGGCAGGGGCACAAGTGCGGGCTAGGCATAAGTCAGGGGCACAAGTGCGGGCTAGGCATAAGGCAGGGGCACAAGTGCGGGCTAGGCATAAGGCAGGGGCACAAGTGCGGGCTAGGCATAAGGCAGGGGCACAAGTGCGGGCTAGGCATAAGGCAGGGGCACAAGTGCGGGCTAGGCATAAGGCAGGGGCACAAGTGCGGGCTAGGCATAAGGCAGGGGAACAAGTGCGGGCTAGGCATAAGGCAGGGGCACAAGTGCTGGCTAGGTATAAGGCAGGGGCACAAGTGCTGGCTAGGCATAAGGCAAGGGCACAAGTGCTGGCTAGGCATAAGGCAGGGGCACAAGTGCTGGCTAGACTTTAGGCAGGGGCACAAGAGCAAACTAAGCATAAGGCAGAGGCACAAGTGCAAGCTAGGCATAAGGCAGGGGCACCTATGCAGGCTAGGCTTAAGGCAGGGGCACAAGTGATGGCTACACATAAGGCATACGGCTAACTCTTTGCAGTCTTTGCATAAAGGGATAGGCACCCTTAGGGGTGAAGAGCTAGCTTTCACCCCTCTACTCTGTACTTTGTTGTACAGTGCGGAGCCACTCCATAACCCCCATGCTCCAAGCGACCAGGCACATCTTGTCTGTCCTCCGTAAATGGGTAATGCCTTCGTCCCCAATTACAGTCATGCATGTGCATTCAGACGGGACAAGAGCGAAGAGCGTAAAGCCTGCCCTGTGTGCATAACCAACATGAAGCTAAAGACAAAAAAACAATACAAGGGGCTCAAAAGTGCTGGCTAGGCATAAGGCAGGGGCACAAGTGCTGGCTAGGCATAAGGCAGGGGCACAAGTGCTGGCTAGGCATAAGGCAGGGGCACAAGTGCTGGCTAGGCATAAGGCAGGGGCACAAGTGCTGGCTAGGCATAAGGCAGGGGCACAAGTGCTGGCTAGGCATAAGGCAGGGGCACAAGTGCTGGCTAGGCATAAGGCAGGGGCACAAGTGCTGGCTAGGCATAAGGCAGGGGCACAAGTGCTGGCTAGGCATAAGGCAGGGGCACAAGTGCTGGCTAGGCATAAGGCAGGGGCACAAGTGCTGGCTAGGCATAAGGCAGGGGCACAAGTGCTGGCTAGGCATAAGGCAGGGGCACAAGTGCTGGCTAGGCTTAAGGCAGGGGCACAAGTGCTGGCTAGGCATAAGGCAGGGGCACAAGTGCTGGCTAGGCATAAGGCAGGGGCACAAGTGCTGGCTAGGCATAAGGCAGGGGCACAAGTGCTGGCTAGGCATAAGGCAGGGGCACAAGTGCTGGCTAGACATAAGGCAGGGGCACAAGTGCTGGCTAGACATAAGGCAGGGGCACAAGTGCTGGCTAGGCATAAGGCAGGGGCACAAGTGCTGGCTAGGCATAAGGCAGGGGCACAAGTGCTGGCTAGGCATAAGGCAGGGGCACAAGTGCTGGCTAGGCATAAGGCAGGGGCACAAGTGCTGGCTAGGCATAAGGCAGGGGCACAAGTGCTGGCTAGGCATAAGGCAGGGGCACAAGTGCTGGCTAGGCATAAGGCAGGGGCACAAGTGCTGGCTAGGCATAAGGCAGGGGCACAAGTGCTGGCTAGGCATAAGGCAGGGGCACAAGTGCTGGCTAGGCATAAGGCAGGGGCACAAGTGCTGGCTAGGCATAAGGCAGGGGCACAAGTGCTGGCTAGGCATAAGGCAGGGGCACAAGTGCTGGCTAGGCATAAGGCAGGGGCACAAGTGCTGGCTAGGCATAAGGCAGGGGCACAAGTGCTGGCTAGGCATAAGGCAGGGGCACAAGTGCTGGCTAGGCATAAGGCAGGGGCACAAGTGCTGGCTAGGCATAAGGCAGGGGCACAAGTGCTGGCTAGGCATAAGGCAGGGGCACAAGTGCTGGCTAGGCATAAGGCAGGGGCACAAGTGCTGGCTAGGCATAAGGCAGGGGCACAAGTGCTGGCTAGGCATAAGGCAGGGGCACAAGTGCTGGCTAGGCATAAGGCAGGGGCACAAGTGCTGGCTAGGCATAAGGCAGGGGCACAAGTGCTGGCTAGGCATAAGTCAGGGGCACAAGTGCTGGCTAGGCATAAGTCAGGGGCACAAGTGCTGGCTAGGCATAAGGCAGGGGCACAAGTGCTGGCTAGGCATAAGGCAGGGGCACAAGTGCTGGCTAGGCATAAGGCAGGGGCACAAGTGCTGGCTAGGCATAAGGCAGGGGCACAAGTGCTGGCTAGGCATAAGGCAGGGGCACAAGTGCTGGCTAGGCATAAGGCAGGGGCACAAGTGCTGGCTAGGCATAAGGCAGGGGCACAAGTGCTGGCTAGGCATAAGGCAGGGGCACAAGTGCTGGCTAGGCATAAGGCAGGGGCACAAGTGCTGGCTAGGCATAAGGCAGGGGCACAAGTGCTGGCTAGGCATAAGGCAGGGGCACAAGTGCTGGCTAGGCATAAGGCAGGGGCACAAGTGCTGGCTAGGCATAAGGCAGGGGCACAAGTGCGGGCTAGGCATAAGGCAGGGGCACAAGTGCGGGCTAGGCATAAGGCAGGGGCACAAGTGCGGGCTAGGCATAAGGCAGGGGCACAAGTGCGGGCTAGGCATAAGGCAGGGGCACAAGTGCGGGCTAGGCATAAGGCAGGGGCACAAGTGCGGGCTAGGCATAAGGCAGGGGCACAAGTGCGGGCTAGGCATAAGGCAGGGGCACAAGTGCGGGCTAGGCATAAGGCAGGGGCACAAGTGCGGGCTAGGCATAAGGCAGGGGCACAAGTGCGGGCTAGGCATAAGGCAGGGGCACAAGTGCTTGCTAGGCATAAGGCAGGGGCACAAGTGCTTGCTAGGCATAAGGCAGGGGCACAAAAGCTGGCTAGGCATAAGGCAGGGGAACAAAAGCTGGCTAGGCATAAGGCAGGGGCACAAGTGCAGGCTAGGCATAAGGCAGGGGCACAAGTGCTGGCTAGGCATAAGGCAGGGGCACAAGTGCTGGCTAGGCATAAGGCAGGGGCACAAGTGCTGGCTAGGCATAAGGCAGGGGCACAAGTGCTGGCTAGGCATAAGGCAGGGGCACAAGTGCTGGCTAGGCATAAGGCAGGGGCACAAGTGCTGGCTAGGCATAAGGCAGGGGCACAAGTGCTGGCTAGGCATAAGGCAGGGGCACAAGTGCTGGCTAGGCATAAGGCAGGGGCACAAGTGCTGGCTAGGCTTAAGGCAGGGGCACAAGTGCTGGCTAGGCATAAGGCAGGGGCACAAGTGCTGGCTAGGCATAAGGCAGGGGCACAAGTGCTGGCTAGGCATAAGGCAGGGGCACAAGTGCTGGCTAGGCATAAGGCAGGGGCACAAGTGCTGGCTAGACATAAGGCAGGGGCACAAGTGCTGGCTAGGCATAAGGCAGGGGCACAAGTGCTGGCTAGGCATAAGGCAGGGGCACAAGTGCTGGCTAGGCATAAGGCAGGGGCACAAGTGCTGGCTAGGCATAAGGCAGGGGCACAAGTGCTGGCTAGGCATAAGGCAGGGGCACAAGTGCTGGCTAGACATAAGGCAGGGGCACAAGTGCTGGCTAGGCATAAGGCAGGGGAACAAGTGCTGGCTAGGCATAAGGCAGGGGCACAAGTGCTGGCTAGGCATAAGGCAGGGGCACAAGTGCTGGCTAGGCATAAGGCAGGGGCACAAGTGCTGGCTAGGCATAAGGCAGGGGCACAAGTGCTGGCTAGGCATAAGGCAGGGGCACAAGTGCTGGCTAGGCATAAGGCAGGGGCACAAGTGCTGGCTAGGCATAAGGCAGGGGCACAAGTGCTGGCTAGGCATAAGGCAGGGGCACAAGTGCTGGCTAGGCATAAGGCAGGGGCACAAGTGCTGGCTAGGCATAAGGCAGGGGCACAAGTGCTGGCTAGGCATAAGGCAGGGGCACAAGTGCTGGCTAGGCATAAGGCAGGGGCACAAGTGCTGGCTAGGCATAAGGCAGGGGCACAAGTGCTGGCTAGGCATAAGGCAGGGGCACAAGTGCTGGCTAGGCATAAGGCAGGGGCACAAGTGCTGGCTAGGCATAAGGCAGGGGCACAAGTGCTGGCTAGGCATAAGGCAGGGGCACAAGTGCTGGCTAGGCATGAGGCAGGGGCACAAGTGCTGGCTAGGCATAAGGCAGGGGCACAAGTGCTGGCTAGGCATAAGTCAGGGGCACAAGTGCTGGCTAGGCATAAGGCAGGGGCACAAGTGCTGGCTAGGCATAAGGCAGGGGCACAAGTGCTGGCTAGGCATAAGGCAGGGGCACAAGTGCTGGCTAGGCATAAGGCAGGGGCACAAGTGCTGGCTAGGTATATAGGCATAAGGCAGGGGCACAAGTGCTGGCTAGGCATAAGGCAGGGGCACAAGTGCTGGCTAGGCATAAGGCAGGGGCACAAGTGCTGACTAGGCATAAGGCAGGGGCACAAGTGCTGGCTAGGCATAAGGCAGGGGCACAAGTGCTGGCTAGGCATAAGGCAGGGGCACAAGTGCTGGCTAGGCATAAGGCAGGGGCACAAGTGCTGGCTAGGCATAAGGCAGGGGCACAAGTGCTGGCTAGGCATAAGGCAGGGGCACAAGTGCTGGCTAGGCATAAGGCAGGGGCACAAGTGCTGGCTAGGCATAAGGCAGGGGCACAAGTGCGGGCTAGGCATAAGGCAGGGGCACAAGTGCAGACTAGGCATAAGGCAGGGGCACAAGTGCGGGCTAGGCATAAGGCAGGGGCACAAGTGCGGGCTAGGCATAAGGCAGGGGCACAAGTGCGGGCTAGGCATAAGGCAGGGGCACAAGTGCGGGCTAGGCATAAGGCAGGGGCACAAGTGCGGGCTAGGCATAAGGCAGGGGCACAAGTGCGGGCTAGGCATAAGGCAGGGGCACAAGTGCGGGCTAGGCATAAGGCAGGGGCACAAGTGCGGGCTAGGCATAAGGCAGGGGCACAAGTGCTGGCTAGGCATAAGGCAGGGCACAAGTGCTGGCTAGGCATAAGGCAGGGGCACAAGTGCTTGCTAGGCATAAGGCAGGGGCACAAGTGCTTGCTAAGCATAAGGCAGGGGCACAAAAGCTGGCTAGGCATAAGGCAGGGGCACAAGTGCAGGCTAGGCATAAGGCAGGGGCACAAGCGCTGGCTAGGCATAAGGCAGGGGCACAAGCGCTGGCTAGGCTTAAGGCAGGGGCACAAGTGCTGGCTAGGCATAAGGCAGGGGCACAAGTGCAGTCTAGGCATAAGGCAGGGGCACAAGTGCAGTCTAGGCATAAGGCAGGGGCACAAGTGCAGTCTAGGCATAAGGCAGGGGCACAAGTGCAGTCTAGGCATAAGGCAGGGGCACAAGTGCGGGCTAGGCATAAGGCAGGGGCACAAGTGCGGGCTAGGCATAAGGCAGGGGCACAAGTGCGGGCTAGGCATAAGGCAGGGGCACAAGTGTGGGCTAGGCATAAGGCAGGGGCACAAGTGCGGGCTAGGCATAAGGCAGGGGCACAAGTGCGGGCTAGGCATAAGGCAGGGGCACAAGTGCGGGCTAGGCATAAGGCAGGGGCACAAGTGCGGGCTAGGCATAAGGCAGGGGCACAAGTGCGGGCTAGGCATAAGGCAGGGGCACAAGTGCGGGCTAGGCATAAGGCAGGGGCACAAGTGCGGGCTAGGCATAAGGCAGGGGCACAAGTGCGGGCTAGGCATAAGGCAGGGGCACAAGTGCGGGCTAGGCATAAGGCAGGGGCACAAGTGCGGGCTAGGCATAAGGCAGGGGCACAAGTGCGGGCTAGGCATAAGGCAGGGGCACAAGTGCGGGCTAGGCATAAGGCAGGGGCACAAGTGCGGGCTAGGCATAAGGCAGGGGCACAAGTGCGGGCTAGGCATAAGGCAGGGGCACACGTGCTGGCTAGGCATAAGGCAGGGGCACACGTGCTGGCTAGGCATAAGGCAGGGGCACACGTGCTGGCTAGGCATAAGGCAGGGGCACAACTGTGGGCTAGGCATAAGGCAGGGGCACAAGTGCGGGCTAGGCATAAGGCAGGGGCACAAGTGCGGGCTAGGCATAAGGCAGGGGCACAAATGCGGGCTAGGCATAAGGCAGGGGCACAAGTGCGGGCTAGGCATAAGGCAGGGGCACAAGTGCGGGCTAGGCATAAGGCAGGGGCACAAGTGCGGGCTAGGCATAAGGCAGGGGCACAAGTGCGGGCTAGGCATAAGGCAGGGGCACAAGTGCGGGCTAGGCATAAGGCAGGGGCACAAGTGCGGGCTAGGCATAAGGCAGGGGCACAAGTGCGGGCTAGGCATAAGGCAGGGGCACAAGTGCGGGCTAGGCATAAGGCTGGGGAACAAGTGCGGGCTAGGCATAAGGCAGGGGCACAAGTGCAGGCTAGGTATAAGGCAGGGGCACAAGTGCTGGCTAGGCATAAGGCAAGGGCACAAGTGCTGGCTAGGCATAAGGCAAGGGCACAAGTGCTGGCTAGGCATAAGGCAGGGGCACAAGTGCTGGCTAGGCATAAGGCAGGGGCACAAGTGCGGGCTAGACTTTAGGCAGGGGCACAAGAGCAAACTAAGCATAAGGCAGAGGCACAAGTGCAAGCTAAGCATAAGGCAGGGGCACCTATGCAGGCTAGGCTTAAGGCAGGGGCACAAGTGATGGCTACACATAAGGCATACGGCTAACTCTTTGCACTCTTTGCATAAAGGGATAGGCACCCTTAGGGGTGAAGAGCTAGCTTTCACCCCTCTACTCTGTACTTTGTTGTACAGTGCGGAGCCACTCCATAACCCCCATGCTCCAAGCGACCAGGCACATCTTGTCTGTCCTCCGTAAATGGGTAATGCCTTCGTCCCCAATTACAGTCGTGCATGTGCATTCAGACGGGACAAGAGCGAAGAGCGTAAAGCCTGCCCTGTGTGCATAACCAACATGAAGCTAAAGACAAAAAAACAATACAAGGGGCTCAAAAGTGCTGGCTAGGCATAAGGCAGGGGCTCAAAAGTGCTGGCTAGGCATAAGGCAGGGGCACAAATGCTGGCTAGGCATAAGGCAGGGGCACAAGTGCTGGCTAGGCATAAGGCAGGGGCACAAGTGCTGGCTAGGCATAAGGCAGGGGCACAAGTGCTGGCTAGGCATAAGGCAGGGGCACAAGTGCTGGCTAGGCATAAGGCAGGGGCACAAGTGCTGGCTAGGCATAAGGCAGTGGCACAAGTGCTGGCTAGGCATAAGGCAGGGGCACAAGTGCTAACTAGGCATAAGGCAGGGGCACAAGTGCTGGCTAGGCTTAAGGCAGGGGCACAAGTGCTGGCTAGGCATAAGGCAGGGGCACAAGTGCTGGCTAGGCATAAGGCAGGGGCACAAGTGCTGGCTAGACATAAGGCAGGGGCACAAGTGCTGGCTAGGCATAAGGCAGGGGCACAAGTGCGGGCTAGGCATAAGGCAGGGGCACAAGTGCGGGCTAGGCATACGGCAGGGGCACAAGTGCGGGCTAGGCATAAGGCAGGGGAACAAGTGCGGGCTAGGCATAAGGCAGGGGCACAAGTGCTGGCTAGGTATAAGGCAGGGGCACAAGTGCTGGCTAGGCATAAGGCAAGGGCACAAGTGCTGGCTAGGCATAAGGCAGGGGCACAAGTGCTGGCTAGGCATAAGGCAGGGGCACAAGTGCGGGCTAGACTTTAGGCAGGGGCACAAGAGCAAACTAAGCATAAGGCAGAGGCACAAGTGCAAGCTAGGCATAAGGCAGGGGCACCTATGCAGGCTAGGCTTAAGGCAGGGGCACAAGTGATGGCTACACATAAGGCATACGGCTAACTCTTTGCACTCTTTGCATAAAGGGATAGGCACCCTTAGGGGTGAAGAGCTAGCTTTCACCCCTCTACTCTGTACTTTGTTGTACAGTGCGGAGCCACTCCATAACCCCCATGCTCCAAGCGACCAGGCACATCTTGTCTGTCCTCCGTAAATGGGTAATGCCTTCGTCCCCAATTACAGTCATGCATGTGCATTCAGACGGGACAAGAGCGAAGAGCGTAAAGCCTGCCCTGTGTGCATAACCAACATGAAGCTAAAGACAAAAAAACAATACAAGGGGCTCAAAAGTGCTGGCTAGGCATAAGGCAGGGGCACAAGTGCTGGCTAGGCATAAGGCAGGGGCACAAGTGCTGGCTAGGCATAAGGCAGGGGCACAAGTGCTGGCTAGGCATAAGGCAGGGGCACAAGTGCTGGCTAGGCATAAGGCAGGGGCACAAGTGCTGGCTAGGCATAAGGCAGGGGCACAAGTGCTGGCTAGGCATAAGGCAGGGGCACAAGTGCTGGCTAGGCATAAGGCAGGGGCACAAGTGCTGGCTAGGCATAAGGCAGGGGCACAAGTGCTGGCTAGGCATAAGGCAGGGGCACAAGTGCTGGCTAGGCATAAGGCAGGGGCACAAGTGCTGGCTAGGCATAAGGCAGGGGCACAAGTGCTGGCTAGGCTTAAGGCAGGGGCACAAGTGCTGGCTAGGCATAAGGCAGGGGCACAAGTGCTGGCTAGGCATAAGGCAGGGGCACAAGTGCGGGCTAGGCATAAGGCAGGGGCACAAATGCGGGCTAGGCATAAGGCAGGGGCACAAGTGCGGGCTAGGCATAAGGCAGGGGCACAAGTGCGGGCTAGGCATAAGGCAGGGGCACAAGTGCGGGCTAGGCATAAGGCAGGGGCACAAGTGCGGGCTAGGCATAAGGCAGGGGCACAAGTGCGGGCTAGGCATAAGGCAGGGGCACAAGTGCGGGCTAGGCATAAGGCAGGGGCACAAGTGCGGGCTAGGCATAAGGCTGGGGAACAAGTGCGGGCTAGGCATAAGGCAGGGGCACAAGTGCAGGCTAGGTATAAGGCAGGGGCACAAGTGCTGGCTAGGCATAAGGCAAGGGCACAAGTGCTGGCTAGGCATAAGGCAAGGGCACAAGTGCTGGCTAGGCATAAGGCAGGGGCACAAGTGCTGGCTAGGCATAAGGCAGGGGCACAAGTGCGGGCTAGACTTTAGGCAGGGGCACAAGAGCAAACTAAGCATAAGGCAGAGGCACAAGTGCAAGCTAAGCATAAGGCAGGGGCACCTATGCAGGCTAGGCTTAAGGCAGGGGCACAAGTGATGGCTACACATAAGGCATACGGCTAACTCTTTGCACTCTTTGCATAAAGGGATAGGCACCCTTAGGGGTGAAGAGCTAGCTTTCACCCCTCTACTCAGTACTTTGTTGTACAGTGCGGAGCCACTCCATAACCCCCATGCTCCAAGCGACCAGGCACATCTTGTCTGTCCTCCGTAAATGGGTAATGCCTTCGTCCCCAATTACAGTCGTGCATGTGCATTCAGACGGGACAAGAGCGAAGAGCGTAAAGCCTGCCCTGTGTGCATAACCAACATGAAGCTAAAGACAAAAAAACAATACAAGGGGCTCAAAAGTGCTGGCTAGGCATAAGGCAGGGGCTCAAAAGTGCTGGCTAGGCATAAGGCAGGGGCACAAGTGCTGGCTAAGCATAAGGCAGGGGCACAAGTGCTGGCTAGGCATAAGGCAGGGGCACAAGTGCTGGCTAGGCATAAGGCAGGGGCACAAGTGCTGGCTAGGCATAAGGCAGGGGCACAAGTGCTGGCTAGGCATAAGGCAGGGGCACAAGTGCTGGCTAGGCATAAGGCAGGGGCACAAGTGCTGGCTAGGCATAAGGCAGGGGCACAAGTGCTGGCTAGGCATAAGGCAGGGGCACAAGTGCTGGCTAGGCTTAAGGCAGGGGCACAAGTGCTGGATAGGCATAAGGCAGGGGCACAAGTGCTGGCTAGGCATAAGGCAGGGGCACAAGTGCTGGCTAGGCATAAGGCAGGGGCACAAGTGCTGGCTAGGCATAAGGCAGGGGCACAAGTGCTGGCTAGACATAAGGCAGGGGCACAAGTGCTGGCTAGACATAAGGCAGGGGCACAAGTGTTGGCTAGGCATAAGGCAGGGGCACAAGTGCTGGCTAGGCATAAGGCAGGGGCACAAGTGCTGGCTAGGCATAAGGCAGGGGCACAAGTGCTGGCTAGGCATAAGGCAGGGGCACAAGTGCTGGCTAGGCATAAGGCAGGGGCACAAGTGCTGGCTAGACATAAGGCAGGGGCACAAGTGCTGGCTAGACATAAGGCAGGGGCACAAGTGCTGGCTAGGCATAAGGCAGGGGCACAAGTGCTGGCTAGGCATAAGGCAGGGGCACAAGTGCTGGCTAGGCATAAGGCAGGGGCACAAGTGCTGGCTAGGCATAAGGCAGGGGCACAAGTGCTGGCTAGGCATAAGGCAGGGGCACAAGTGCTGGCTAGGCATAAGGCAGGGGCACAAGTGCTGGCTAGGCATAAGGCAGGGGCACAAGTGCTGGCTAGGCATAAGGCAGGGGCACAAGTGCTGGCTAGGCATAAGGCAGGGGCACAAGTGCTGGCTAGGCATAAGGCAGGGGCACAAGTGCTGGCTAGGCATAAGGCAGGGGCACAAGTGCTGGCTAGGCATAAGGCAGGGGCACAAGTGCTGGCTAGGCATAAGGCAGGGGCACAAGTGCTGGCTAGGCATAAGGCAGGGGCACAAGTGCTGGCTAGGCATAAGGCAGGGGCACAAGTGCTGGCTAGGCATAAGGCAGGGGCACAAGTGCTGGCTAGGCATAAGGCAGGGGCACAAGTGCTGGCTAGGCATAAGGCAGGGGCACAAGTGCTGGCTAGGCATAAGGCAGGGGCACAAGTGCTGGCTAGGCATAAGGCAGGGGCACAAGTGCTGGCTAGGCATAAGGCAGGGGCACAAGTGCTGGCTAGGCATAAGGCAGGGGCACAAGTGCTGGCTAGGCATAAGGCAGGGGCACAAGTGCTGGCTAGGCATAAGTCAGGGGCACAAGTGCTGGCTAGGCATAAGGCAGGGGCACAAGTGCTGGCTAGGCATAAGGCAGGGGCACAAGTGCTGGCTAGGCATAAGGCAGGGGCACAAGTGCTGGCTAGGCATAAGGCAGGGGCACAAGTGCTGGCTAGGCATAAGGCAGGGGCACAAGTGCTGGCTAGGCATAAGGCAGGGGCACAAGTGCTGGCTAGGCATAAGGCAGGGGCACAAGTGCTGGCTAGGCATAAGGCAGGGGCACAAGTGCTGGCTAGGCATAAGGCAGGGGCACAAGTGCTGGCTAGGCATAAGGCAGGGGCACAAGTGCTGGCTAGGCATAAGGCAGGGGCACAAGTGCTGGCTAGGCATAAGGCAGGGGCACAAGTGCTGGCTAGGCATAAGGCAGGGGCACAAGTGCTGGCTAGGCATAAGGCAGGGGCACAAGTGCTGGCTAGGCATAAGGCAGGGGCACAAGTGCTGGCTAGGCATAAGGCAGGGGCACAAGTGCTGGCTAGGCATAAGGCAGGGGCACAAGTGCGGGCTAGGCATAAGGCAGGGGCACAAGTGCGGGCTAGGCATAAGGCAGGGGCACAAGTGCGGGCTAGGCATAAGGCAGGGGCACAAGTGCGGGCTAGGCATAAGGCAGGGGCACAAGTGCGGGCTAGGCATAAGGCAGGGGCACAAGTGCGGGCTAGGCATAAGGCAGGGGCACAAGTGCGGGCTAGGCATAAGGCAGGGGCACAAGTGCGGGCTAGGCATAAGGCAGGGGCACAAGTGCGGGCTAGGCATAAGGCAGGGGCACAAGTGCGGGCTAGGCATAAGGCAGGGGCACAAGTGCGGGCTAGGCATAAGGCAGGGGCACAAGTGCGGGCTAGGCATAAGGCAGGGGCACAAGTGCGGGCTAGGCATAAGGCAGGGGCACAAGTGCGGGCTAGGCATAAGGCAGGGGCACAAGTGCGGGCTAGGCATAAGGCAGGGGCACAAGTGCTTGCTAGGCATAAGGCAGGGGCACAAGTGCTTGCTAGGCATAAGGCAGGGGCACAAGTGCTTGCTAGGCATAAGGCAGGGGCACAAAAGCTGGCTAGGCATAAGGCAGGGGCACAAGTGCAGGCTAGGCATAAGGCAGGGGCACAAGTGCTGGCTAGGCATAAGGCAGAGGCACAAGTGCTGGCTAGGCATAAGGCAGGGGCACAAGTGCTGGCTAGGCATAAGGCAGGGGCACAAGTGCTGGCTAGGCATAAGGCAGGGGCACAAGTGCTGGCTAGGCATAAGGCAGGGGCACAAGTGCTGGCTAGGCATAAGGCAGGGGCACAAGTGCTGGCTAGGCATAAGGCAGGGGCACAAGTGCTGGCTAGGCATAAGGCAGGGGCACAAGTGCTGGCTAGGCATAAGGCAGGGGCACAAGTGCTGGCTAGGCATAAGGCAGGGGCACAAGTGCTGGCTAGGCTTAAGGCAGGGGCACAAGTGCTGGCTAGGCATAAGGCAGGGGCACAAGTGCTGGCTAGGCATAAGGCAGGGGCACAAGTGCTGGCTAGGCATAAGGCAGGGGCACAAGTGCTGGCTAGACATAAGGCAGGGGCACAAGTGCTGGCTAGGCATAAGGCAGGGGCACAAGTGCTGGCTAGGCATAAGGCAGGGGCACAAGTGCTGGCTAGGCATAAGGCAGGGGCACAAGTGCTGGCTAGGCATAAGGCAGGGGCACAAGTGCTGGCTAGGCATAAGGCAGGGGCACAAGTGCTGGCTAGACATAAGGCAGGGGCACAAGTGCTGGCTAGGCATAAGGCAGGGGAACAAGTGCTGGCTAGGCATAAGGCAGGGGCACAAGTGCTGGCTAGGCATAAGGCAGGGGCACAAGTGCTGGCTAGGCATAAGGCAGGGGCACAAGTGCTGGCTAGGCATAAGGCAGGGGCACAAGTGCTGGCTAGGCATAAGGCAGGGGCACAAGTGCTGGCTAGGCATAAGGCAGGGGCACAAGTGCTGGCTAGGCATAAGGCAGGGGCACAAGTGCTGGCTAGGCATAAGGCAGGGGCACAAGTGCTGGCTAGGCATAAGGCAGGGGCACAAGTGCTGGCTAGGCATAAGGCAGGGGCACAAGTGCTGGCTAGGCATAAGGCATGGGCACAAGTGCTGGCTAGGCATAAGGCAGGGGCACAAGTGCTGGCTAGGCATAAGGCAGGGGCACAAGTGCTGGCTAGGCATAAGGCAGGGGCACAAGTGCTGGCTAGGCATAAGGCAGGGGCACAAGTGCTGGCTAGGCATAAGGCAGGGGCACAAGTGCTGGCTAGGCATAAGGCAGGGGCACAAGTGCTGGCTAGGCATGAGGCAGGGGCACAAGTGCTGGCTAGGCATAAGGCAGGGGCACAAGTGCTGGCTAGGCATAAGGCAGGGGCACAAGTGCTGGCTAGGCATAAGGCAGGGGCACAAGTGCTGGCTAGGCATAAGGCAGGGGCACAAGTGCTGGCTAGGCATAAGGCAGGGGCACAAGTGCTGGCTAGGCATAAGGCAGGGGCACAAGTGCTGGCTAGGCATAAGGCAGGGGCACAAGTGCTGGCTAGGCATAAGGCAGGGGCACAAGTGCTGGCTAGGCATAAGGCAGGGGCACAAGTGCTGGCTAGGCATAAGGCAGGGGCACAAGTGCTGGCTAGGCATAAGGCAGGGGCACAAGTGCTGGCTAGGCATAAGGCAGGGGCACAAGTGCAGTCTAGGCATAAGGCAGGGGCACAAGTGCTGGCTAGGCATAAGGCAGGGGCACAAGTGCTGGCTAGGCATAAGGCAGGGGCACAAGTGCTGGCTAGGCATAAGGCAGGGGCACAAGTGCTGGCTAGGCATAAGGCAGGGGCACAAGTGCAGTCTAGGCATAAGGCAGGGGCACAAGTGCTGGCTAGGCATAAGGCAGGGGCACAAGTGCTGGCTAGGCATAAGGCAGGGGCACAAGTGCAGTCTAGGCATAAGGCAGGGGCACAAGTGCAGTCTAGGCATAAGGCAGGGGCACAAGTGCAGTCTAGGCTTAAGGCAGGGGCACAAGTGCGGGCTAGGCATAAGGCAGGGGCACAAGTGCGGGCTAGGCATAAGGCAGGGGCACAAGTGCGGGCTAGGCATAAGGCAGGGGCACAAGTGCGGGCTAGGCATAAGGCAGGGGCACAAGTGCGGGCTAGGCATAAGGCAGGGGCACAAGTGCGGGCTAGGCATAAGGCAGGGGCACAAGTGCGGGCTAGGCATAAGGCAGGGGCACAAGTGTGGGCTAGGCATAAGGCAGGGGCACAAGTGCGGGCTAGGCATAAGGCAGGGGCACAAGTGCGGGCTAGGCATAAGGCAGGGGCACAAGTGCGGGCTAGGCATAAGGCAGGGGCACAAGTGCGGGCTAGGCATAAGGCAGGGGCACAAGTGCGGGCTAGGCATAAGGCAGGGGCACAAGTGCGGGCTAGGCATAAGGCAGGGGCACAAGTGCGGGCTAGGCATAAGGCAGGGGCACACGTGCTGGCTAGGCATAAGGCAGGGGCACACGTGCTGGCTAGGCATAAGGCAGGGGCACAACTGCGGGCTAGGCATAAGGCAGGGGCACAACTGCGGGCTAGGCATAAGGCAGGGGCACAAGTGCGGGCTAGGCATAAGGCAGGGGCACAAGTGCGGGCTAGGCATAAGGCAGGGGCACAAGTGCGGGCTAGGCATAAGGCAGGGGCACAAGTGCGGGCTAGGCATAAGGCAGGGGCACAAGTGCGGGCTAGGCATAAGGCAGGGGCACAAGTGCGGGCTAGGCATAAGGCAGGGGCACAAGTGCGGGCTAGGCATAAGGCAGGGGCACAAGTGCGGGCTAGGCATAAGGCAGGGGCACAAGTGCGGGCTAGGCATAAGGCAGGGGCACAAGTGCGGGCTAGGCATAAGGCAGGGGCACAAGTGCGGGCTAGGCATAAGGCTGGGGAACAAGTGCGGGCTAGGCATAAGGCAGGGGCACAAGTGCAGGCTATGTATAAGGCAGGGGCACAAGTGCTGGCTAGGCATAAGGCAAGGGCACAAGTGCTGGCTAGGCATAAGGCAGGGGCACAAGTGCTGGCTAGGCATAAGGCAGGGGCACAAGTGCGGGCTAGACTTTAGGCAGGGGCACAAGAGCAAACTAAGCATAAGGCAGAGGCACAAGTGCAAGCTAAGCATAAGGCAGGGGCACCTATGCAGGCTAGGCTTAATCAGGGGCACAAGTGATGGCTACACATAAGGCATACGGCTAACTCTTTGCACTCTTTGCATAAAGGGATAGGCACCCTTAGGGGTGAAGAGCTAGCTTTCACCCCTCTACTCTGTACTTTGTTGTACAGTGCGGAGCCACTCCATAACACCCATGCTCCAAGCGACCAGGCACATCTTGTCTGTCCTCCGTAAATGGGTAATGCCTTCGTCCCCAATTACAGTCGTGCATGTGCATTCAGACGGGACAAGAGCGAAGAGCGTAAAGCCTGCCCTGTGTGCATAACCAACATGAAGCTAAAGACAAAAAAACAATACAAGGGGCTCAAAAGTGCTGGCTAGGCATAAGGCAGGGGCTCAAAAGTGCTGGCTAGGCATAAGGCAGGGGCACAAGTGCTGGCTAGGCATAAGGCAGGGGCACAAGTGCTGGCTAGGCATAAGGCAGGGGCACAAGTGCTGGCTAGGCATAAGGCAGGGGCACAAGTGCTGGCTAGGCATAAGGCAGGGGCACAAGTGCTGGCTAGGCATAAGGCAGTGGCACAAGTGCTGGCTAGGCATAAGGCAGGGGCACAAGTGCTAACTAGGCATAAGGCAGGGGCACAAGTGCTGGCTAGGCTTAAGGCAGGGGCACAAGTGCTGGCTAGGCATAAGGCAGGGGCACAAGTGCTCGCTAGGCATAAGGCAGGGGCACAAGTGCTGGCTAGACATAAGGCAGGGGCACAAGTGCTGGCTACGCATAAGGCAGGGGCACAAGTGCTGGCTAGGCATAAGGCAGGGGCACAAGTGCTGGCTAGGCATAAGGCAGGGGCACAAGTGCTGGCTAGGCATAAGGCAGGGGCACAAGTGCTGGCTAGGCATAAGGCAGAGGCACAAGTGCTGGCTAGGCATAAGGCAGGGGCACAAGTGCTGGCTAGGCATAAGGCAGGGGCACAAGTGCTGGCTAGGCATAAAGCAGGGGCACAAGTGCTGGCTAGGCATAAGGCAGGGGCACAAGTGCTGGCTAGGCATAAGGCAGGGGCACAAGTGCTGGCTAGGCATAAGGCAGGGGCACAAGTGCTGGCTAGGCATAAGGCAGGGGCACAAGTGCTGGCTAGGCATAAGGCAGGGGCACAAGTGCTGGCTAGGCATAAGGCAGGGGCACAAGTGCTGGCTAGGCATAAGGCAGGGGCACAAGTGCTGGCTAGGCATAAGGCAGGGGCACAAGTGCTGGCTAGGCATAAGGCAGGGGCACAAGTGCTGGCTAGGCATAAGGCAGGGGCACAAGTGCTGGCTAGGCATAAGGCAGGGGCACAAGTGCTGGCTAGGCATAAGGCAGGGGCACAAGTGCTGGCTAGGCATAAGGCAGGGGCACAAGTGCTGGCTAGGCATAAGGCAGGGGCACAAGTGCTGGCTAGGCATAAGGCAGGGGCACAAGTGCTGGCTAGGCATAAGGCAGGGGCACAAGTGCTGGCTAGGCATAAGGCAGGGGCACAAGTGCTGGCTAGGCATAAGGCAGGGGCACAAGTGCTGGCTAGGCATAAGGCAGGGGCACAAGTGCTGGCTAGGCATAAGGCAGGGGCACAAGTGCTGGCTAGGCATAAGGCAGGGGCACAAGTGCTGGCTAGGCATAAGGCAGGGGCACAAGTGCTGGCTAGGCATAAGGCAGGGGCACAAGTGCTGGCAAGGCATAAGGCAGGGGCACAAGTGCTGGCTAGGCATAAGGCAGGGGCACAAGTGCGGGCTAGGCATAAGGCAAGGGCACAAGTGCGGGCTAGGCATAAGGCAGGGGCACAAGTGCAGACTAGGCATAAGGCAGGGGCACAAGTGCGGGCTAGGCATAAGGCAGGGGCACAAGTGCGGGCTAGGCATAAGGCAGGGGCACAAGTGCGGGCTAGGCATAAGGCAGGGGCACAAGTGTGGGCTAGGCATAAGGCAGGGGCACAAGTGCGGGCTAGGCATAAGGCAGGGGCACAAGTGCGGGCTAGGCATAAGGCAGGGGCACAAGTGCGGGCTAGGCATAAGGCAGGGGCACAAGTGCGGGCTAGGCATAAGGCAGGGGCACAAGTGCGGGCTAGGCATAAGGCAGGGGCACAAGTGCGGGCTAGGCATAAGGCAGGGGCACACGTGCTGGCTAGGCATAAGGCAGGGGCACACGTGCTGGCTAGGCATAAGGCAGGGGCACAACTGCGGGCTAGGCATAAGGCAGGGGCACAACTGCGGGCTAGGCATAAGGCAGGGGCACAAGTGCGGGCTAGGCATAAGGCAGGGGCACAAGTGCGGGCTAGGCATAAGGCAGGGGCACAAGTGCGGGCTAGGCATAAGGCAGGGGCACAAGTGCGGGCTAGGCATAAGGCAGGGGCACAAGTGCGGGCTAGGCATAAGGCAGGGGCACAAGTGCGGGCTAGGCATAAGGCAGGGGCACAAGTGCGGGCTAGGCATAAGGCAGGGGCACAAGTGCGGGCTAGGCATAAGGCAGGGGCACAAGTGCGGGCTAGGCATAAGGCAGGGGCACAAGTGCGGGCTAGGCATAAGGCAGGGGCACAAGTGCGGGCTAGGCATAAGGCTGGGGAACAAGTGCGGGCTAGGCATAAGGCAGGGGCACAAGTGCAGGCTATGTATAAGGCAGGGGCACAAGTGCTGGCTAGGCATAAGGCAAGGGCACAAGTGCTGGCTAGGCATAAGGCAGGGGCACAAGTGCTGGCTAGGCATAAGGCAGGGGCACAAGTGCGGGCTAGACTTTAGGCAGGGGCACAAGAGCAAACTAAGCATAAGGCAGAGGCACAAGTGCAAGCTAAGCATAAGGCAGGGGCACCTATGCAGGCTAGGCTTAATCAGGGGCACAAGTGATGGCTACACATAAGGCATACGGCTAACTCTTTGCACTCTTTGCATAAAGGGATAGGCACCCTTAGGGGTGAAGAGCTAGCTTTCACCCCTCTACTCTGTACTTTGTTGTACAGTGCGGAGCCACTCCATAACACCCATGCTCCAAGCGACCAGGCACATCTTGTCTGTCCTCCGTAAATGGGTAATGCCTTCGTCCCCAATTACAGTCGTGCATGTGCATTCAGACGGGACAAGAGCGAAGAGCGTAAAGCCTGCCCTGTGTGCATAACCAACATGAAGCTAAAGACAAAAAAACAATACAAGGGGCTCAAAAGTGCTGGCTAGGCATAAGGCAGGGGCTCAAAAGTGCTGGCTAGGCATAAGGCAGGGGCACAAGTGCTGGCTAGGCATAAGGCAGGGGCACAAGTGCTGGCTAGGCATAAGGCAGGGGCACAAGTGCTGGCTAGGCATAAGGCAGGGGCACAAGTGCTGGCTAGGCATAAGGCAGGGGCACAAGTGCTGGCTAGGCATAAGGCAGTGGCACAAGTGCTGGCTAGGCATAAGGCAGGGGCACAAGTGCTAACTAGGCATAAGGCAGGGGCACAAGTGCTGGCTAGGCTTAAGGCAGGGGCACAAGTGCTGGCTAGGCATAAGGCAGGGGCACAAGTGCTGGCTAGGCATAAGGCAGGGGCACAAGTGCTGGCTAGACATAAGGCAGGGGCACAAGTGCTGGCTACGCATAAGGCAGGGGCACAAGTGCTGGCTAGGCATAAGGCAGGGGCACAAGTGCTGGCTAGGCATAAGGCAGGGGCACAAGTGCTGGCTAGGCATAAGGCAGGGGCACAAGTGCTGGCTAGGCATAAGGCAGAGGCACAAGTGCTGGCTAGGCATAAGGCAGGGGCACAAGTGCTGGCTAGGCATAAGGCAGGGGCACAAGTGCTGGCTAGGCATAAAGCAGGGGCACAAGTGCTGGCTAGGCATAAGGCAGGGGCACAAGTGCTGGCTAGGCATAAGGCAGGGGCACAAGTGCTGGCTAGGCATAAGGCAGGGGCACAAGTGCTGGCTAGGCATAAGGCAGGGGCACAAGTGCTGGCTAGGCATAAGGCAGGGGCACAAGTGCTGGCTAGGCATAAGGCAGGGGCACAAGTGCTGGCTAGGCATAAGGCAGGGGCACAAGTGCTGGCTAGGCATAAGGCAGGGGCACAAGTGCTGGCTAGGCATAAGGCAGGGGCACAAGTGCTGGCTAGGCATAAGGCAGGGGCACAAGTGCTGGCTAGGCATAAGGCAGGGGCACAAGTGCTGGCTAGGCATAAGGCAGGGGCACAAGTGCTGGCTAGGCATAAGGCAGGGGCACAAGTGCTGGCTAGGCATAAGGCAGGGGCACAAGTGCTGGCTAGGCATAAGGCAGGGGCACAAGTGCTGGCTAGGCATAAGGCAGGGGCACAAGTGCTGGCTAGGCATAAGGCAGGGGCACAAGTGCTGGCTAGGCATAAGGCAGGGGCACAAGTGCTGGCTAGGCATAAGGCAGGGGCACAAGTGCTGGCTAGGCATAAGGCAGGGGCACAAGTGCTGGCTAGGCATAAGGCAGGGGCACAAGTGCTGGCTAGGCATAAGGCAGGGGCACAAGTGCTGGCTAGGCATAAGGCAGGGGCACAAGTGCTGGCAAGGCATAAGGCAGGGGCACAAGTGCTGGCTAGGCATAAGGCAGGGGCACAAGTGCGGGCTAGGCATAAGGCAAGGGCACAAGTGCGGGCTAGGCATAAGGCAGGGGCACAAGTGCAGACTAGGCATAAGGCAGGGGCACAAGTGCGGGCTAGGCATAAGGCAGGGGCACAAGTGCGGGCTAGGCATAAGGCAGGGGCACAAGTGCGGGCTAGGCATAAGGCAGGGGCACAAGTGCGGGCTAGGCATAAGGCAGGGGCACAAGTGCGGGCTAGGCATAAGGCAGGGGCACAAGTGCGGGCTAGGCATAAGGCAGGGGCACAAGTGCGGGCTAGGCATAAGGCAGGGGCACAAGTGCGGGCTAGGCATAAGGCAGGGGCACAAGTGCGGGCTAGGCATAAGGCAGGGGCACAAGTGCGGGCTAGGCATAAGGCAGGGGCACAAGTGCGGGCTAGGCATAAGGCAGGGGCACAAGTGCGGGCTAGGCATAAGGCAGGGGCACAAGTGCGGGCTAGGCATAAGGCAGGGGCACAAGTGCTGGCTAGGCATAAGGCAGGGCACAAGTGCTGGCTAGGCATAAGGCAGGGGCACAAGTGCTTGCTAGGCATAAGGCAGGGCACAAGTGCTGGCTAGGCATAAGGCAGGGGCACAAGTGCTTGCTAGGCATAAGGCAGGGGCACAAGTGCTTGCTAGGCATAAGGCAGGGGCACAAGTGCTTGCTAGGCATAAGGCAGGGGCACAAAAGCTGGCTAGGCATAAGGCAGGGGCACAAGTGCAGGCTAGGCATAAGGCAGGGGCACAAGTGCTGGCTAGGCATAAGGCAGGGGCACAAGTGCTGGCTAGGCTTAAGGCAGGGGCACAAGTGCTGGCTAGGCATAAGGCAGGGGCACAAGTGCTGGCTAGGCTTAAGGCAGGGGCACAAGTGCTGGCTAGGCTTAAGGCAGGGGCACAAGTGCTGGCTAGGCTTAAGGCAGGGGCACAAGTGCTGGCTAGGCATAAGGCGGGGCACAAGTGCTGGCTAGGCATAAGGCAGGGGCACATGTGCAGTCTAGGCATAAGGCAGGGGCACAAGTGCAGTCTAGGCATAAGGCAGGGGCACAAGTGCAGTCTAGACATAAGGCAGGGGCACAAGTGCAGTCTAGGCATAAGGCAGGGGCACAAGTGCAGTCTAGGCATGAGGCAGGGGCACAAGTGCAGTCTAGGCATGAGGCAGGGGCACAAGTGCAGTCTAGGCATAAGGCAGGGGCACCTATGTGGGCTAGGCATAAGGCAGGGGCACCTATGCGGGCTAGGCATAAGGCAGGGGCACAAGTGCGGGCTAGGCATAAGGCAGGGGCACAAGTGCGGGCTAGGCATAAGGCAGGGGCACAAGTGCGGGCTAGGCATAAGGCAGGGGCACAAGTGCGGGCTAGGCATAAGGCAGGGGCACAAGTGCGGGCTAGGCATAAGGCAGGGGCACAAGTGCGGGCATGGCATAAGGCAGGGGCACAAGTGCGGGCAAGGCATAAGGCAGGGGCACAAGTGCGGGCTAGGCATAAGGCAGGGGCACAAGTGCGGGCTAGGCATAAGGCAGGGGCAAAAGTGCGGGCTAGGCATAAGGCAGGGGCACAAGTGCGGGCTAGGCATAAGGCAGGGGCACAAGTGCGGGCTAGGCATAAGGCAGGGGCACAAGTGCGGGCTAGGCATTAGGCAGGGGCACAAGTGCGGGCTAGGCATAAGGCAGGGGCACAAGTGCTGGCTAGGCATAAGGCAGGGGCACAAGTGCGGGCTAGGCATAAGGCAGGGGCACAAGTGCGGGCTAGGCATAAGGCAGGGGCACAAGTGCGGGCTAGGCATAAGGCAGGGGCACAAGTGCGGGCTAGGCATAAGGCAGGGGCACAAGTGCGGTAAGGCATAAGGCAGGGGCCCAAGTGCGGGCTAGGCATAAGGCAGGGGCCCAAGTGCGGGCTAGGCATAAGGCAGGGGCACAAGTGCGGGCTAGGCATAAGGCAGGGGCACAAGTGCGGGCTAGGCATAAGGCAGGGGCACAAGTGCGGGCTAGGCATAAGGCAGGGGCACAAGTGCGGGCTAGGCATAAGGCAGGGGCACAAGTGCGGGCTAGGCATAAGGCAGGGGCACAAGTGCGGGCTAGGCATAAGGCAGGGGCACAAGTGCGGGCTAGGCATAAGGCAGGGGCACAAGTGCGGGCTAGGCATAAGGCAGGGGCACAAGTGCGGGCTAGGCATAAGGCAGGGGCACAAGTGCGGGCTAGGCATAAGGCAGGGGCACAAGTGCGGCTAGGCATAAGGCAGGGGCACAAGTGCGGGCTAGGCATAAGGCAGGTGCACACGTGCTGGCTAGGCATAAGGCAGGGGCACACGTGCGGGCTACGCATAAGGTAGGGGCACACGTGCGGGCTAGGCATAAGGCAGGGGCACACGTGCGGGCTAGGCATAAGGCAGGGGCACAAGTGCTGGCTAGGCATAAGGCAGGGGCACAAGTGCTGGCTAGGCATAAGGCAGGGGCACAAGTGCTGGCTAGGCTTAAGGCAGGGGCACAAGTGCTGGCTAGGCATAAGGCAGGGGCACAAGTGCTGGCTAGGCATAAGGCAGGGGCACAAGTGCTGGCTAGGCATAAGGCAGGGGCACAAGTGCTGGCTAGGCATAAGGCAGGGGCACAAGTGCTGGCTAGACATAAGGCAGGGGCACACGTGCTGGCTAGGCATAAGGCAGGGGCACAACTGCGGGCTAGGCATAAGGCAGGGGCACAACTGCGGGCTAGGCATAAGGCAGGGGCACAAGTGCGGGCTAGGCATAAGGCAGGGGCACAAGTGCGGGCTAGGCATAAGGCAGGGGCACAAGTGCGGGCTAGGCATAAGGCAGGGGCACAAGTGCGGGCTAGGCATAAGGCAGGGGCACAAGTGCGGGCTAGGCATAAGGCAGGGGCACAAGTGCGGGCTAGGCATAAGGCAGGGGCACAAGTGCGGGCTAGGCATAAGGCAGGGGCACAAGTGCGGGCTAGGCATAAGGCAGGGGCACAAGTGCGGGCTAGGCATAAGGCAGGGGCACAAGTGCGGGCTAGGCATAAGGCAGGGGCACAAGTGCGGGCTAGGCATAAGGCAGGGGCACAAGTGCGGGCTAGGCATAAGGCAGGGGCACAAGTGCGGGCTAGGCATAAGGCAGGGGCACAAGTGCGGGCTAGGCATAAGGCTGGGGAACAAGTGCGGGCTAGGCATAAGGCAGGGGCACAAGTGCAGGCTATGTATAAGGCAGGGGCACAAGTGCTGGCTAGGCATAAGGCAAGGGCACAAGTGCTGGCTAGGCATAAGGCAGGGGCACAAGTGCTGGCTAGGCATAAGGCAGGGGCACAAGTGCGGGCTAGACTTTAGGCAGGGGCACAAGAGCAAACTAAGCATAAGGCAGAGGCACAAGTGCAAGCTAAGCATAAGGCAGGGGCACCTATGCAGGCTAGGCTTAATCAGGGGCACAAGTGATGGCTACACATAAGGCATACGGCTAACTCTTTGCACTCTTTGCATAAAGGGATAGGCACCCTTAGGGGTGAAGAGCTAGCTTTCACCCCTCTACTCTGTACTTTGTTGTACAGTGCGGAGCCACTCCATAACACCCATGCTCCAAGCGACCAGGCACATCTTGTCTGTCCTCCGTAAATGGGTAATGCCTTCGTCCCCAATTACAGTCGTGCATGTGCATTCAGACGGGACAAGAGCGAAGAGCGTAAAGCCTGCCCTGTGTGCATAACCAACATGAAGCTAAAGACAAAAAAACAATACAAGGGGCTCAAAAGTGCTGGCTAGGCATAAGGCAGGGGCTCAAAAGTGCTGGCTAGGCATAAGGCAGGGGCACAAGTGCTGGCTAGGCATAAGGCAGGGGCACAAGTGCTGGCTAGGCATAAGGCAGGGGCACAAGTGCTGGCTAGGCATAAGGCAGGGGCACAAGTGCTGGCTAGGCATAAGGCAGGGGCACAAGTGCTGGCTAGGCATAAGGCAGGGGCACAAGTGCTGGCTAGGCATAAGGCAGTGGCACAAGTGCTGGCTAGGCATAAGGCAGGGGCACAAGTGCTAACTAGGCATAAGGCAGGGGCACAAGTGCTGGCTAGGCTTAAGGCAGGGGCACAAGTGCTGGCTAGGCATAAGGCAGGGGCACAAGTGCTGGCTAGGCATAAGGCAGGGGCACAAGTGCTGGCTAGGCATAAGGCAGGGGCACAAGTGCTGGCTAGGCATAAGGCAGGGGCACAAGTGCTGGCTAGGCATAAGGCAGGGGCACAAGTGCTGGCTAGGCATAAGGCAGGGGCACAAGTGCTGGCTAGGCATAAGGCAGGGGCACAAGTGCTGGCTAGGCATAAGGCAGGGGCACAAGTGCTGGCTAGGCATAAAGCAGGGGCACAAGTGCTGGCTAGGCATAAGGCAGGGGCACAAGTGCTGGCTAGGCATAAGGCAGGGGCACAAGTGCTGGCTAGGCATAAGGCAGGGGCACAAGTGCTGGCTAGGCATAAGGCAGGGGCACAAGTGCTGGCTAGGCATAAGGCAGGGGCACAAGTGCTGGCTAGGCATAAGGCAGGGGCACAAGTGCTGGCTAGGCATAAGGCAGGGGCACAAGTGCTGGCTAGGCATAAGGCAGGGGCACAAGTGCTGGCTAGGCATAAGGCAGGGGCACAAGTGCTGGCTAGGCATAAGGCAGGGGCACAAGTGCTGGCTAGGCATAAGGCAGGGGCACAAGTGCTGGCTAGGCATAAGGCAGGGGCACAAGTGCTGGCTAGGCATAAGGCAGGAGCACAAGTGCTGGCTAGGCATAAGGCAGGGGCACAAGTGCTGGCTAGGCATAAGGCAGGGGCACAAGTGCTGGCTAGGCATAAGGCAGGGGCACAAGTGCTGGCTAGGCATAAGGCAGGGGCACAAGTGCTGGCTAGGCATAAGGCAGGGGCACAAGTGCTGGCTAGGCATAAGGCAGGGGCACAAGTGCTGGCTAGGCATAAGGCAGGGGCACAAGTGCTGGCTAGGCATAAGGCAGGGGCACAAGTGCTGGCTAGGCATAAGGCAGGGGCACAAGTGCTGGCTAGGCATAAGGCAGGGGCACAAGTGCTGGCTAGGCATAAGGCAGGGGCACAAGTGCTGGCTAGGCATAAGGCAGGGGCACAAGTGCTGGCTAGGCATAAGGCAGGGGCACAAGTGCTGGCAAGGCATAAGGCAGGGGCACAAGTGCTGGCTAGGCATAAGGCAGGGGCACAAGTGCGGGCTAGGCATAAGGCAAGGGCACAAGTGCGGGCTAGGCATAAGGCAGGGGCACAAGTGCAGACTAGGCATAAGGCAGGGGCACAAGTGCGGGCTAGGCATAAGGCAGGGGCACAAGTGCGGGCTAGGCATAAGGCAGGGGCACAAGTGCGGGCTAGGCATAAGGCAGGGGCACAAGTGCGGGCTAGGCATAAGGCAGGGGCACAAGTGCGGGCTAGGCATAAGGCAGGGGCACAAGTGCGGGCTAGGCATAAGGCAGGGGCACAAGTGCGGGCTAGGCATAAGGCAGGGGCACAAGTGCGGGCTAGGCATAAGGCAGGGGCACAAGTGCGGGCTAGGCATAAGGCAGGGGCACAAGTGCGGGCTAGGCATAAGGCAGGGGCACAAGTGCGGGCTAGGCATAAGGCAGGGGCACAAGTGCGGGCTAGGCATAAGGCAGGGGCACAAGTGCTGGCTAGGCATAAGGCAGGGCACAAGTGCTGGCTAGGCATAAGGCAGGGGCACAAGTGCTTGCTAGGCATAAGGCAGGGGCACAAGTGCTTGCTAGGCATAAGGCAGGGGCACAAAAGCTGGCTAGGCATAAGGCAGGGGCACAAGTGCAGGCTAGGCATAAGGCAGGGGCACAAGTGCTGGCTAGGCATAAGGCAGGGGCACAAGTGCTGGCTAGGCTTAAGGCAGGGGCACAAGTGCTGGCTAGGCATAAGGCAGGGGCACAAGTGCTGGCTAGGCTTAAGGCAGGGGCACAAGTGCTGGCTAGGCTTAAGGCAGGGGCACAAGTGCTGGCTAGGCTTAAGGCAGGGGCACAAGTGCTGGCTAGGCATAAGGCAGGGGCACAAGTGCTGGCTAGGCATAAGGCAGGGGCACATGTGCAGTCTAGGCATAAGGCAGGGGCACAAGTGCAGTCTAGGCATAAGGCAGGGGCGCAAGTGCAGTCTAGACATAAGGCAGGGGCACAAGTGCAGTCTAGGCATAAGGCAGGGGCGCAAGTGCAGTCTAGGCATGAGGCAGGGGCACAAGTGCAGTCTAGGCATAAGGCAGGTGCACACGTGCTGGCTAGGCATAAGGCAGGGGCACACGTGCGGGCTAGGCATAAGGCAGGGGCACACGTGCGGGCTAGGCATAAGGCAGGGGCACACGTGCGGGCTAGGCATAAGGCAGGGGCACACGTGCGGGCTAGGCATAAGGCAGGGGCACACGTGCGGGCTAGGCATAAGGCAGGGGCACACGTGCGGGCTAGGCATAAGGCAGGGGCACAAGTGCGGGCTAGGCATAAGGCAGGGGCACACGTGCGGGCTGGGCATAAGGCAGGGGCACAAGTGCGGGCTAGGCATAAGGCAGGGGCACAAGTGCGGGCTAGGCATAAGGCAGGGGCACAAGTGCGGGCTAGGCATAAGGCAGGGGCACAAGTGCGGGCTAGGCATAAGGCAGGGGCACAAGTGCGGGCTAGGCATAAGGCAGCGGCACAAGTGCGGGCTAGGCATAAGGCAGGGGCACAAGTGCGGGCTAGGCATAAGGCAGGGGCACAAGTGCGGGCTAGGCATAAGGCAGGGGCACAAGTGCGGGCTAGGCATAAGGCAGGGGCACAAGTGCGGGCTAGGCATAAGGCAGGGGCACAAGTGCGGGCTAGGCATAAGGCAGGGGCACAAGTGCGGGCTAGGCATAAGGCAGGGGCACAAGTGCGGGCTAGGCATAAGGCAGGGGCACAAGTGCGGGCTAGGCATAAGGCAGGGGCACAAGTGCGGGCTAGGCATAAGGCAGGGGCACAAGTGCGGGCTAGGCATAAGGCAGGGGCACAAGTGCGGGCTAGGCATAAGGCAGGGGCACAAGTGCGGGCTAGGCATAAGGCAGGGGAACAAGTGCGGGCTAGGCATAAGGCAGGGGCACACGTGCGGGCTAGGCATAAGGCAGGGGCACACGTGCGGGCTAGGCATAAGGCAGGGGCACAAGTGCGGGCTAGGCATAAGGCAGGGGCACAAGTGCGGGCTAGGCATAAGGCAGGGGCACACGTGCGGGCAAGGCATAAGGCAGGGGCACACGTGCGGGCTAGGCATAAGGCAGGAGCACACGTGCTGGCTAGGCATAAGGCAGGGGCACACGTGCTGGCTAGGCATAAGGCAGGGGCACACGTGCTGGCTAGGCATAAGGCAGGGGCACACGTGCTGGCTAGGCATAAGGCAGGGGCACACGTGCTGGCTAGGCATAAGGCAGGGGCACACGTGCTGGCTAGGCATAAGGCAGGGGCACACGTGCTGGCTAGGCATAAGGCAGGGGCACACGTGCTGGCTAGGCATAAGGCAGGGGCACACGTGCTGGCTAGGCATAAGGCAGGGGCACACGTGCTGCCTAGGCATAAGGCAGGGGCACACGTGCTGGCTAGGCATAAGGCAGGGGCACACGTGCTGGCTAGGCATAAGGCAGGGGCACACGTGCTGGCTAGGCATAAGGCAGGGGCACACGTGCTGGCTAGGCATAAGGCAGGGGCACACGTGCTGGCTAGGCATAAGGCAGGGGCACACGTGCTGGCTAGGCATAAGGCAGGGGCACACGTGCGGGCTAGGCATAAGGCAGGGGCACAAGTGCGGGCTAGGCATAAGGCAGGGGCACACGTGCGGGCTAGGCATAAGGCAGGGGCACAAGTGCGGGCTAGGCATAAGGCAGGGGCACAAGTGCGGGCTAGGCATAAGGCAGGGGCACAAGTGCGGGCTAGGCATAAGGCAGGGGCACAAGTGCGGGCTAAACATAAGGCAGGGGCACAAGTGCGGGCTAGGCATAAGGCAGAGGCACAAGTGCGGGCTAGGCATAAGGCAGGGGCTCAAGTGCGGGCAAGGCATAAGGCAAGGGCACAAGTGCGGGCTAGGCATAAGGCAGGGGCACAAGTGCGGGCTAGGCATAAGGCAGCGGCACAAGTGCTGGCTAGGCATAAGGCAGGGGCACAAGTGCTGGCTAGGCATAAGGCAGGGGCACAAGTGCTGGCTAGGCATAAGGCAGGGCCACAAGTGCAGGCTAGGCATAAGGCAGGGCCACAAGTGCAGGCTAGGCATAAGGCAGGGCCACAAGTGCAGGCTAGGCATAAGGCAGGGCCACAAGTGCAGGCTAGGCATAAGGCAGGGCCACAAGTGCAGGCTAGGCATAAGGCAGGGGCACAAGTGCAGGCTAGGCATAAGGCAGGGGCACAAGTGCTGGCTAGGCATAAGGCAGGGGCACAAGTGCTGGCTAGGCATAAGGCAGGGGCTCAAGTGCTGGCTAGGCATAAGGCAGGGGCACAAGTGCTGGCTAGGCATAAGGCAGGGGCACAAGTGCTGGCTAGGCATAAGGCAGGGGCACAAGTGCTGGCTAGGCATAAGGCAAGGGCACAAGTGCTGGCTAGGCATAAGGCAGGGGCACAAGTGCTGGCTAGGCATAAGGCAGGGGCACAAGTGCGGGCTAGACTTTAGGCAGGGGCACAAGAGCAAACTAAGCATAAGGCAGAGGCACAAGTGCAAGCTAGGCATAAGGCAGGGGCACCTATGCAGGCTAGGCTTAAGGCAGGGGCACAAGTGATGGCTACACATAAGGCATACGGCTAACTCTTTGCACTCTTTGCATAAAGGGATAGGCACCCTTAGGGGTGAAGAGCTAGCTTTCACCCCTCTACTCTGTACTTTGTTGTACAGTGCGGAGCCACTCCATAACCCCCATGCTCCAAGCGACCAGGCACATCTTGTCTGTCCTCCGTAAATGGGTAATGCCTTCGTCCCCAATTACAGTCGTGCATGTGCATTCAGACGGGACAAGAGCGAAGAGCGTAAAGCCTGCCCTGTGTGCATAACCAACATGAAGCTAAAGACAAAAAAACAATAATACAAGGGGCTCAAAAGTGCTGGCTAGGCATAAGGCAGGGGCACAAGTGCTGGCTAGGCATAAGGCAGGGGCACAAGTGCTGGCTAGGCATAAGGCAGGGGCACAAGTGCTGACTAGGCATAAGGCAGGGGCACAAGTGCTGGCTAGGCATAAGGCAGGGGCACAAGTGCTGGCTAGGCATAAGGCAGGGGCACAAGTGCTGGCTAGGCATAAGGCAGGGGCACAAGTGCGGGCTAGGCATAAGGCAGGGGCACAAGTGCGGGCTAGGCATAAGGCAGGGGCACAAGTGCGGGCTAGGCATAAGGCAGGGGCACAAGTGCGGGCTAGGCATAAGGCAGGGGCACAAGTGCGGGCTAGGCATAAGGCAGGGGCACACGTGCGGGCTAGGCATAAGGCAGGGGCACACGTGCTGGCTAGGCATAAGGCAGGGGCACACGTGCTGGCTAGGCATAAGGCAGGGGCACAAGTGCGGGCTAGGCATAAGGCAGGGGCACAAGTGCGGGCTAGGTATAAGGCAGGGGCACAAGTGCTGGCTAGGCATAAGGCAAGGGCACAAGTGCTGGCTAGGCATAAGGCAAGGGCACAAGTGCTGGCTAGGCATAATGCAGGGGCACAAGTGCTGGCTAGGCATAAGGCAGGGGCACAAGTGCGGGCTAGACTTTAGGCAGGGGCACAAGAGCAAACTAAGCATAAGGCAGGGGCACAAGAGCAAACTAAGCATAAGGCAGAGGCACAAGTGCAAGCTAGGCATAAGGCAGGGGCACCTATGCAGGCTAGGCTTAAGGCAGGGGCACAAGTGATGGCTACACATAAGGCATACGGCTAACTCTTTGCACTCTTTGCATAAAGGGATAGGCACCCTTAGGGGTGAAGAGCTAGCTTTCACCCCTCTACTCTGTACTTTGTTGTACAGTGCGGAGCCACTCCATAACTGCCATGCTCCAAGCGACCAGGCACATCTTGTCTGTCCTCCGTAAATGGGTAATGCCTTCGTCCCCAATTACAGTCGTGCATGTGCATTCAGACGGGACAAGAGCGAAGAGCGTAAAGCCTGCCCTGTGTGCATAACCAACATGAAGCTAAAGACAAAAAAACAATAATACAAGGGCCTCAAAAGTGCTGGCTAGGCATAAGGCAGGGGCACAAGTGCTGGCTAGGCATAAGGCAGGGGCACAAGTGCTGGCTAGGCATAAGGCAGGGGCACAAGTGCTAACTAGGCATAAGGCAGGGGCACAAGTGCTGGCTAGGCATAAGGCAGGGGCACAAGTGCTGGCTAGGCATAAGGCAGGGGCACAAGTGCTGGCTAGGCATAAGGCAGGGGCACAAGTGCTGGCTAGGCATAAGGCAGGGGCACAAGTGCTGGCTAGGCATAAGGCAGGGGCACAAGTGCTGGCTAGGCATAAGGCAGGGGCACAAGTGCTGGCTAGGCATAAGGCAGGGGCACAAGTGCTGGCTAGGCATAAGGCAGGGGCACAAGTGCTGGCTAGGCATAAGGCAGGGGCACAAGTGCTGGCTAGGCATAAGGCAGGGGCACAAGTGCTGGCTAGGCATAAGGCAGGGGCACAAGTGCTGGCTAGGCATAAGGCAGGGGCACAAGTGCTGGCTAGGCATAAGGCAGGGGCACAAGTGCTGGCTAGGCATAAGGCAGGGGCACAAGTGCTGGCTAGGCATAAGGCAGGGGCACAAGTGCTGGCTAGGCATAAGGCAGGGGCACAAGTGCTGGCTAGGCATAAGGCAGGGGCACAAGTGCTGGCTAGGCATAAGGCAGGGGCACAAGTGCTGGCTAGGCATAAGGCAGGGGCACAAGTGCTGGCTAGGCATAAGGCAGGGGCACAAGTGCTGGCTAGGCATAAGGCAGGGGCACAAGTGCTGGCTAGGCATAAGGCAGGGGCACAAGTGCTGGCTAGGCATAAGGCAGGGGCACAAGTGCTGGCTAGGCATAAGGCAGGGGCACAAGTGCTGGCTAGGCATAAGGCAGGGGCACAAGTGCTGGCTAGGCATAAGGCAGGGGCACAAGTGCTGGCTAGGCATAAGGCAGGGGCACAAGTGCTTGCTAGGCATAAGGCAGGGGCACAAAAGCTGGCTAGGCATAAGGCAGGGGCACAAGTGCGGGCTAGGCATAAGGCAGGGGCACAAGTGCGGGCTAGGCATAAGGCAGGGGCACAAGTGCGGGCTAGGCATAAGGCAGGGGCACAAGTGCGGGCTAGGCATAAGGCAGGGGCACAAGTGCGGGCTAGGCATAAGGCAGGGGCACAAGTGCGGGCTAGGCATTAGGCAGGGGCACAAGTGCGGGCTAGGCATAAGGCAGGGGCACAAGTGCGGGCTAGGCATAAGGCAGGGGCACAAGTGCAGCTAGGCATAAGGCAGGGGCCCAAGTGCGGGCTAGGCATAAGGCAGGGGCACACGTGCTGGCTAGGCATAAGGCAGGGGCACACGTGCGGGCTAGGCATAAGGCAGGGGCACACGTGCGGGCTAGGCATAAGGCAGGGGCACACGTGCGGGCTAGGCATAAGGCAGGGGCACAAGTGCGGGCTAGGCATAAGGCAGGGGCACAAGTGCGGGCTAGGCATAAGGCAGGGGCACAAGTGCGGGCTAGGCATAAGGCAGGGGCACAAGTGCGGGCTAGGCATAAGGCAGGGGCACAAGTGCGGGCTAGGCATAAGGCAGGGGCACAAGTGCGGGCTAGGCATAAGGCAGGGGCACAAGTGCGGGCTAGGCATAAGGCAGGGGCACAAGTGCGGGCTAGGCATAAGGCAGGGGCACAAGTGCGGGCTAGGCATAAGGCAGGGGCACAAGTGCGGGCTAGGCATAAGGCAGGGGCACAAGTGCGGGCTAGGCATAAGGCAGGGGCACAAGTGCGGGCTAGGCATAAGGCAGGGGCACAAGTGCGGGCTAGGCATAAGGCAGGGGCACAAGTGCGGGCTAGGCATAAGGCAGGGGCACAAGTGCGGGCTAGGCATAAGGCAGGGGCACAAGTGCGGGCTAGGCATAAGGCAGGGGCACAAGTGCGGGCTAGGCATAAGGCAGGGGCACAAGTGCGGGCTAGGCATAAGGCAGGGGCACACGTGCTGGCTAGGCATAAGGCAGGGGCACACGTGCGGGCTAGGCATAAGGCAGGGGCACACGTGCGGGCTAGGCATAAGGCAGGGGCACACGTGCGGGCTAGGCATAAGGCAGGGGCACACGTGCAAGCTAGGCATAAGGCAGTGGCACACGTGCGGGCTAGGCATAAGGCAGGGGCACACGTGCGGGCTAGGCATAAGGCAGGGGCACACGTGCGGGCTAGGCATAAGGCAGGGGCACACGAGCGGGCTAGGCATAAGGCAGGGGCACACGTGCGGGCTAGGCATAAGGCAGGGGCACACGTGCGGGCTAGGCATAAGGCAGGGGCACACGTGCGGGCTAGGCATAAGGCAGGGGCACAAGTGCGGGCTAGGCATAAGGCAGGGGCACAAGTGCGGGCTAGGCATAAGGCAGGGGCACAAGTGCGGGCTAGGCATAAGGCAGGGGCACAAGTGCGGGCTAGGCATAAGGCAGGGGCACAAGTGCGGGCTAGGCATAAGGCAGGGGCACAAGTGCGGGCTAGGCATAAGGCAGGGGCACAAGTGCGGGCTAGGCATAAGGCAGGGGCACAAGTGCGGGCTAGGCATAAGGCAGGGGCACAAGTGCGGGCTAGGCATAAGGCAGGGGCACAAGTGCGGGCTAGGCATAAGGCAGGGGCACAAGTGCGGGCTAGGCATAAGGCAGGGGCACAAGTGCGGGCTAGGCATAAGGCAGGGGCACAAGTGCGGGCTAGGCATAAGGCAGGGGCACAAGTGCGGGCTAGGCATAAGGCAGGGGCACAAGTGCGGGCTAGGCATAAGGCAGGGGCACAAGTGCGGGCTAGGCATAAGGCAGGGGCACACGTGCGGGCTAGGCATAAGGCAGGGGCACACGTGCGGGCTAGGCATAAGGCAGGGGCACACGTGCGGGCTAGGCATAAGGCAGGGGCACACGTGCTGGCTAGGCATAAGGCAGGGGCACACGTGCTGGCTAGGCATAAGGCAGGGGCACACGTGCTGGCTAGGCATAAGGCAGGGGCACACGTGCTGGCTAGGCATAAGGCAGGGGCACACGTGCTGGCTAGGCATAAGGCAGGGGCACACGTGCTGGCTAGGCATAAGGCAGGGGCACACGTGCTGGCTAGGCATAAGGCAGGGGCACACGTGCTGGCTAGGCATAAGGCAGGGGCACACGTGCTGGCTAGGCATAAGGCAGGGGCACACGTGCTGGCTAGGCATAAGGCAGGGGCACACGTGCTGGCTAGGCATAAGGCAGGGGCACACGTGCTGGCTAGGCATAAGGCAGGGGCACACGTGCTGGCTAGGCATAAGGCAGGGGCACACGTGCTGGCTAGGCATAAGGCAGGGGCACACGTGCTGGCTAGGCATAAGGCAGGGGCACACGTGCTGGCTAGGCATAAGGCAGGGGCACACGTGCTGGCTAGGCATAAGGCAGGGGCACAAGTGCGGGCTAGGCATAAGGCAGGGGCACAAGTGCGGGCTAGGCATAAGGCAGGGGCACAAGTGCGGGCTAGGCATAAGGCAGGGGCACAAGTGCGGGCTAGGCATAAGGCAGGGGCACACGTGCTGGCTAGGCATAAGGCAGGGGCACACGTGCGGCCTAGGCATAAGGCAGGGGCACACGTGCGGGCTAGGCATAAGGCAGGGGCACACGTGCGGGCTAGGCATAAGGCAGGGGCACACGTGCGGGCTAGGCATAAGGCAGGGGCACACGTGCGGGCTAGGCATAAGGCAGGGGCACACGTGCGGGCTAGGCAAAAGGCAGGGGCACACGTGCGGGCTAGGCATAAGGCAGGGGCACACGTGCGGGCTAGGCATAAGGCAGGGGCACACGTGCGGGCTAGGCATAAGGCAGGGGCACAAGTGCGGGCTAGGCATAAGGCAGGGGCACAAGTGCGGGCTAGGCATAAGGCAGGGGCACAAGTGAGGCTAGGCATAAGGCAGGGGCACAAGTGCGGGCTAGGCATAAGGCAGGGGCACACGTGCGGGCTAGGCATAAGGCAGGGGCACAAGTGCGGGCTAGGCATAAGGCAGGGGCACAAGTGCGGGCTAGGCATAAGGCAGGGGCACAAGTGCGGGCTAGGCATAAGGCAGGGGCACAAGTGCGGGCTAGGCATAAGGCAGGGGCACAAGTGCGGGCTAGGCATAAGGCAGGGGCACAAGTGCGGGCTAGGCATAAGGCAGGGGCACAAGTGCGGGCTAGGCATAAGGCAGGGGCACACGTGCGGGCTAGGCATAAGGCAGGGGCACACGTGCGGGCTAGGCATAAGGCAGGGGCACACGTGCGGGCTAGGCATAAGGCAGGGGCACACGTGCGGGCTAGGCATAAGGCAGGGGCACAAGTGCTGGCTAGGCATAAGGCAGGGGCACAAGTGCTGGCTAGGCATAAGGCAGGGGCACAAGTGCTGGCTAGGCATAAGGCAGGGGCACAAGTGCTGGCTAGGCATAAGGCAGGGGCACAAGTGCTGGCTAGGCATAAGGCATGGGCACAAGTGCTGGCTAGGCATAAGGCAGGGGCACAAGTGCTGGCTAGGCATAAGGCAGGGGCACAAGTGCTGGCTAGGCATAAGGCAGGGGCACAAGTGCTGGCTAGGCATAAGGCAGGGGCACAAGTGCTGGCTAGGCATAAGGCAGGGGCACAAGTGCTGGCTAGGCATGAGGCAGGGGCACAAGTGCTGGCTAGGCATAAGGCAGGGGCACAAGTGCTGGCTAGGCATAAGGCAGGGGCACAAGTGCTGGCTAGGCATAAGGCAGGGGCACAAGTGCTGGCTAGGCATAAGGCAGGGGCACAAGTGCTGGCTAGGCATAAGGCAGGGGCACAAGTGCTGGCTAGGCATAAGGCAGGGGCACAAGTGCTGGCTAGGCATAAGGCAGGGGCACAAGTGCTGGCTAGGCATAAGGCAGGGGCACAAGTGCTGGCTAGGCATATAGGCATAAGGCAGGGGCACAAGTGCTGGCTAGGCATAAGGCAGGGGCACAAGTGCTGGCTAGGCATAAGGCAGGGGCACAAGTGCTGGCTAGGCATAAGGCAGGGGCACAAGTGCTGGCTAGGCATAAGGCAGGGGCACAAGTGCTGGCTAGGCATAAGGCAGGGGCACAAGTGCGGGCTAGGCATAAGGCAGGGGCACAAGTGCAGACTAGGCATAAGGCAGGGGCACAAGTGCGGGCTAGGCATAAGGCAGGGGCACAAGTGCGGGCTAGGCATAAGGCAGGGGCACAAGTGCGGGCTAGGCATAAGGCAGGGGCACAAGTGCGGGCTAGGCATAAGGCAGGGGCACAAGTGCGGGCTAGGCATAAGGCAGGGGCACAAGTGCGGGCTAGGCATAAGGCAGGGGCACAAGTGCGGGCTAGGCATAAGGCAGGGGCACAAGTGCGGGCTAGGCATAAGGCAGGGGCACAAGTGCGGGCTAGGCATAAGGCAGGGGCACAAGTGCGGGCTAGGCATAAGGCAGGGGCACAAGTGCGGGCTAGGCATAAGGCAGGGGCACAAGTGCTGGCTAGGCATAAGGCAGGGCACAAGTGCTTGCTAGGCATAAGGCAGGGGCACAAAAGCTGGCTAGGCATAAGGCAGGGGCACAAGTGCAGGCTAGGCATAAGGCAGGGGCACAAGTGCTGGCTAGGCATAAGGCAGGGGCACAAGTGCTGGCTAGGCTTAAGGCAGGGGCACAAGTGCTGGCTAGGCTTAAGGCAGGGGCACAAGTGCTGGCTAGGCTTAAGGCAGGGGCACAAGTGCAGTCTAGGCATAAGGCAGGGGCACAAGTGCAGTCTAGGCATAAGGCAGGGGCACAAGTGCAGTCTAGGCATAAGGCAGGGGCACAAGTGTGGGCTAGGCATAAGGCAGGGGCACAAGTGCGGGCTAGGCATAAGGCAGGGGCACAAGTGCGGGCTAGGCATAAGGCAGGGGCACAAGTGCGGGCTAGGCATAAGGCAGGGGCACAAGTGCGGGCTAGGCATAAGGCAGGGGCACAAGTTCGGGCTAGGCATAAGGCAGGGGCACAAGTGCGGGCTAGGCATAAGGCAGGGGCACAAGTGCGGGCTAGGCATAAGGCAGGGGCACAAGTGCGGGCTAGGCATAAGGCAGGGGCACAAGTGCGGGCTAGGCATAAGGCAGGGGCACAAGTGCGGGCTAGGCATAAGGCAGGGGCACAAGTTCGGGCTAGGCATAAGGCAGGGGCACAAGTGCGGGCTAGGCATAAGGCAGGGGCACAAGTGCGGGCTAGGCATAAGGCAGGGGCACAAGTGCGGGCTAGGCATAAGGCAGGGGCACAAGTGCGGGCTAGGCATAAGGCAGGGGCACAAGTGCGGGCTAGGCATAAGGCAGGGGCACAAGTGCGGGCTAGGCATAAGGCAGGGGCACACGTGCTGGCTAGGCATAAGGCAGGGGCACACGTGCTGGATAGGCATAAGGCAGGGGCACAACTGCGGGCTAGGCATAAGGCAGGGGCACAAGTGCGGGCTAGGCATAAGGCAGGGGCACAAGTGCGGGCTAGGCATAAGGCAGGGGCACAAATGCGGGCTAGGCATAAGGCAGGGGCACAAGTGCGGGCTAGGCATAAGGCAGGGGCACAAGTGCGGGCTAGGCATAAGGCAGGGGCACAAGTGCGGGCTAGGCATAAGGCAGGGGCACAAGTGCGGGCTAGGCATAAGGCAGGGGCACAAGTGCGGGCTAGGCATAAGGCAGGGGCACAAGTGCGGGCTAGGCATAAGGCAGGGGCACAAGTGCGGGCTAGGCATAAGGCAGGGGCACAAGTGCGGGCTAGGCATAAGGCTGGGGAACAAGTGCGGGCTAGGCATAAGGCAGGGGCACAAGTGCAGGCTAGGTATAAGGCAGGGGCACAAGTGCTGGCTAGGCATAAGGCAAGGGCACAAGTGCTGGCTAGGCATAAGGCAGGGGCACAAGTGCTGGCTAGGCATAAGGCAGGGGCACAAGTGCGGGCTAGACTTTAGGCAGGGGCACAAGAGCAAACTAAGCATAAGGCAGAGGCACAAGTGCAAGCTAAGCATAAGGCAGGGGCACCTATGCAGGCTAGGCTTAAGGCAGGGGCACAAGTGATGGCTACACATAAGGCATACGGCTAACTCTTTGCACTCTTTGCATAAAGGGATAGGCACCCTTAGGGGTGAAGAGCTAGCTTTCACCCCTCTACTCTGTACTTTGTTGTACAGTGCGGAGCCACTCCATAACCCCCATGCTCCAAGCGACCAGGCACATCTTGTCTGTCCTCCGTAAATGGGTAATGCCTTCGTCCCCAATTACAGTCGTGCATGTGCATTCAGACGGGACAAGAGCGAAGAGCGTAAAGCCTGCCCTGTGTGCATAACCAACATGAAGCTAAAGACAAAAAAACAATACAAGGGGCTCAAAAGTGCTGGCTAGGCATAAGGCAGGGGCTCAAAAGTGCTGGCTAGGCATAAGGCAGGGGCACAAGTGCTGGCTAGGCATAAGGCAGGGGCACAAGTGCTGGCTAGGCATAAGGCAGGGGCACAAGTGCTGGCTAGGCATAAGGCAGGGGCACAAGTGCTGGCTAGGCATAAGGCAGGGGCACAAGTGCTGGCTAGGCATAAGGCAGGGGCACAAGTGCTGGCTAGGCATAAGGCAGGGGCACAAGTGCTGGCTAGGCATAAGGCAGTGGCACAAGTGCTGGCTAGGCATAAGGCAGGGGCACAAGTGCTAGCTAGGCATAAGGCAGGGGCACAAGTGCTGGCTAGGCTTAAGGCAGGGGCACAAGTGCTGGCTAGGCTTAAGGCAGGGGCACAAGTGCTGGCTAGGCATAAGGCAGGGGCACAAGTGCTGGCTAGGCATAAGGCAGGGGCACAAGTGCTGGCTAGGCATAAGGCAGGGGCACAAGTGCTGGCTAGACATAAGGCAGGGGCACAAGTGCTGGCTAGGCATAAGGCAGGGGCACAAGTGCTGGCTAGGCATAAGGCAGGGGCACAAGTGCTGGCTAGGCATAAGGCAGGGGCACAAGTGCTGGCTAGGCATAAGGCAGGGGCACAAGTGCTGGCTAGGCATAAGGCAGGGGCACAAGTGCTGGCTAGGCATAAGGCAGGGGCACAAGTGCTGGCTAGGCATAAGGCAGGGGCACAAGTGCTGGCTAGGCATAAAGCAGGGGCACAAGTGCTGGCTAGGCATAAGGCAGGGGCACAAGTGCTGGCTAGGCATAAGGCAGGGGCACAAGTGCTGGCTAGGCATAAGGCAGGGGCACAAGTGCTGGCAAGGCATAAGGCAGGGGCACAAGTGCGGGCTAGGCATAAGGCAGGGGCACAAGTGCGGGCTAGGCATAAGGCAGGGGCACAAGTGCGGGCTAGGCATAAGGCAGGGCACAAGTGCTGGCTAGGCATAAGGCAGGGGCACAAGTGCGGGCTAGGCATAAGGCAGGGCACAAGTGCTGGCTAGGCATAAGGCAGGGGCACAAGTGCTTGCTAGGCATAAGGCAGGGGCACAAGTGCTTGCTAGGCATAAGGCAGGGGCACAAAAGCTGGCTAGGCATAAGGCAGGGGCACAAGTGCAGGCTAGGCATAAGGCAGGGGCACAAGTGCTGGCTAGGCATAAGGCAGGGGCACAAGTGCTGGCTAGGCTTAAGGCAGGGGCACAAGTGCTGGCTAGGCATAAGGCAGGGGCACAAGTGCTGGCTAGGCTTAAGGCAGGGGCACAAGTGCTGGCTAGGCTTAAGGCAGGGGCACAAGTGCTGGCTAGGCTTAAGGCAGGGGCACAAGTGCTGGCTAGGCATAAGGCAGGGGCACAAGTGCTGGCTAGGCATAAGGCAGGGGCACAAGTGCAGTCTAGGCATAAGGCAGGGGCACAAGTGCAGTCTAGGCTTAAGGCAGGGGCACAAGTGCAGTCTAGACATAAGGCAGGGGCACAAGTGCAGTCTAGGCATAAGGCAGGGGCACAAGTGCAGTCTAGGCATAAGGCAGGGGCACAAGTGCTGGCTAGGCATAAGGCAGGGGCACCTATGTGGGCTAGGCATAAGGCAGGGGCACCTATGCGGGCTAGGCATAAGGCAGGGGCACAAGTGCGGGCTAGGCATAAGGCAGGGGCACAAGTGCGGGCTAGGCATAAGGCAGGGGCACAAGTGCGGGCTAGGCATAAGGCAGGGGCACAAGTGCGGGCTAGGCATAAGGCAGGGGCACAAGTGCGGGCTAGGCATAAGGCAGGGGCACAAGTGCGGGCAAGGCATAAGGCAGGGGCACAAGTGCGGGCAAGGCATAAGGCAGGGGCACAAGTGCGGGCTAGGCATAAGGCAGGGGCACAAGTGCGGGCTAGGCATAAGGCAGGGGCACAAGTGCGGGCTAGGCATAAGGCAGGGGCACATGTGCGGGCTAGGCATAAGGCAGGGGCACAAGTGCGGGCAAGGCATAAGGCAGGGGCACAAGTGCGGGCAAGGCATAAGGCAGGGGCACAAGTGCGGGCTAGGCATAAGGCAGGGGCACAAGTGCGGGCTAGGCATAAGGCAGGGGCACAAGTGCGGGCTAGGCATAAGGCAGGGGCACATGTGCGGGCTAGGCATAAGGCAGGGGCACAAGTGCGGGCTAGGCATAAGGCAGGGGCACAAGTGCGGGCTAGGCATAAGGCAGGGGCACAAGTGCGGGCTAGGCATAAGGCAGGGGCACAAGTGCGGGCTAGGCATAAGGCAGGGGCACAAGTGCGGGCTAGGCATAAGGCAGGGGCACAAGTGCGGGCTAGGCATAAGGCAGGGGCACAAGTGCGGGCTAGGCATAAGGCAGGGGCACAAGTGCGGGCTAGGCATAAGGCAGGGGCACAAGTGCGGGCTAGGCATAAGGCAGGGGCACAAGTGCGGGCTAGGCATAAGGCAGGGGCACAAGTGCGGGCTAGGCATAAGGCAGGGGCACAAGTGCGGGCTATGCATAAGGCAGGGGCCCAAGTGCGGGCTAGGCATAAGGCAGGGGCACAAGTGCGGGCTAGGCATAAGGCAGGGGCACAAGTGCGGGCTAGGCATAAGGCAGGGGCACAAGTGCGGGCTAGGCATAAGGCAGGGGCACAAGTGCGGGCTAGGCATAATGCAGGGGCACAAGTGCGGGCTAGGCATAAGGCAGGGGCACAAGTGCGGGCTAGGCATAAGGCAGGGGCACAAGTGCGGGCTAGGCATAAGGCAGGGGCACAAGTGCGGGCTAGGCATAAGGCAGGGGCACAAGTGCGGGCTAGGCATAAGGCAGGGGCACAAGTGCGGGCTAGGCATAAGGCAGGGGCACAAGTGCGGCTAGGCATAAGGCAGGGGCCCAAGTGCGGGCTAGGCATAAGGCAGGGGCACACGTGCTGGCTAGGCATAAGGCAGGGGCACACGTGCGGGCTAGGCATAAGGCAGGGGCACACGTGCGGGCTAGGCATAAGGCAGGGGCACACGTGCGGGCTAGGCATAAGGCAGGGGCACAAGTGCGGGCTAGGCATAAGGCAGGGGCACACGTGCGGGCTGGGCATAAGGCAGGGGCACAAGTGCGGGCTAGGCATAAGGCAGGGGCACAAGTGCGGGCTAGGCATAAGGCAGGGGCACAAGTGCGGGCTAGGCATAAGGCAGGGGCACAAGTGCGGGCTAGGCATAAGGCAGGGGCACAAGTGCGGGCTAGGCATAAGGCAGGGGCACAAGTGCGGGCTAGGCATAAGGCAGGGGCACAAGTGCGGGCTAGGCATAAGGCAGGGGCACAAGTGCGGGCTAGGCATAAGGTAGGGGCACAAGTGCGGGCTAGGCATAAGGCAGGGGCACAAGTGCGGGCTAGGCATAAGGCAGGGGCACAAGTGCGGGCTAGGCATAAGGCAGGGGCACAAGTGCGGGCTAGGCATAAGGCAGGGGCACAAGTGCGGGCTAGGCATAAGGCAGGGGCACAAGTGCGGGCTAGGCATAAGGCAGGGGCACAAGTGCGGGCTAGGCATAAGGCAGGGGCACAAGTGCGGGCTAGGCATAAGGCAGGGGCACACGTGCGGGCTAGGCATAAGGCAGGGGCACAAGTGCGGGCTAGGCATAAGGCAGGGGCACACGTGCGGGCAAGGCATAAGGCAGGGGCACACGTGCGGGCAAGGCATAAGGCAGGGGCACACGTGCGGGCAAGGCATAAGGCAGGGGCACACGTGCGGGCTAGGCATAAAGCAGGGGCACACGTGCTGGCTAGGCATAAGGCAGGGGCACACGTGCTGGCTAGGCATAAGGCAGGGGCACACGTGCTGGCTAGGCATAAGGCAGGGGCACACGTGCTGGCTAGGCATAAGGCAGGGGCACACGTGCTGGCTAGGCATAAGGCAGGGGCACACGTGCTGGCTAGGCATAAGGCAGGGGCACACGTGCTGGCTAGGCATAAGGCAGGGGCACACGTGCTGACTAGGCATAAGGCAGGGGCACACGTGCTGGCTAGGCATAAGGCAGGGGCACACGTGCTGGCTAGGCATAAGGCAGGAGCACACGTGCTGGCTAGGCATAAGGCAGGGGCACACGTGCTGGCTAGGCATAAGGCAGGGGCACACGTGCGGGCTAGGCATAAGGCAGGGGCACACATGCGGGCTAGGCATAAGGCAGGGGCACACGTGCGGGCTAGGCATAAGGCAGGGGCACAAGTGCGGGCTAGGCATAAGGCAGGGGCACACGTGCGGGCTAGGCATAAGGCAGGGGCACAAGTGCGGGCTAGGCATAAGGCAGGGGCACAAGTGCGGGCTAGGCATAAGGCAGGGGCACAAGTGCGGGCTAGGCATAAGGCAGGGGCACAAGTGCGGGCTAGGCATAAGGCAGGGGCACAAGTGCGGGCTAGGCATAAGGCAGGGGCACAAGTGCGGGCTAGGCATAAGGCAGGGGCACAAGTGCGGGCTAGGCATAAGGCAGGGGCACAAGTGCGGGCTAGGCATAAGGCAGGGGCTCAAGTGCGGGCAAGGCATAAGGCAGGGGCACAAGTGCGGGCTAGGCATAAGGCAGGGGCACAAGTGCGGGCTAGGCATAAGGCAGCGGCACAAGTGCTGGCTAGGCATAAGGCAGGGGCACAAGTGCTGGCTAGGCATAAGGCAGGGGCACAAGTGCTGGCTAGGCATAAGGCAGGGCCACAAGTGCAGGCTAGGCATAAGGCAGGGCCACAAGTGCAGGCTAGGCATAAGGCAGGGCCACAAGTGCAGGCTAGGCATAAGGCAGGGGCACAAGTGCTGGCTAGGCATAAGGCAGGGGCTCAAGTGCTGGCTAGGCATAAGGCAGGGGCACAAGTGCTGGCTAGGCATAAGGCAGGGGCACAAGTGCTGGCTAGGCATAAGGCAGGGGCACAAGTGCTGGCTAGGCATAAGGCAAGGGCACAAGTGCTGGCTAGGCATAAGGCAGGGGCACAAGTGCTGGCTAGGCATAAGGCAGGGGCACAAGTGCGGGCTAGACTTTAGGCAGGGGCACAAGAGCAAACTAAGCATAAGGCAGAGGCACAAGTGCAAGCTAGGCATAAGGCAGGGGCACCTATGCAGGCTAGGCTTAAGGCAGGGGCACAAGTGATGGCTACACATAAGGCATACGGCTAACTCTTTGCACTCTTTGCATAAAGGGATAGGCACCCTTAGGGGTGAAGAGCTAGCTTTCACCCCTCTACTCTGTACTTTGTTGTACAGTGCGGAGCCACTCCATAACCCCCATGCTCCATGCGACCAGGCACATCTTGTCTGTCCTCCGTAAATGGGTAATGCCTTCGTCCCCAATTACAGTCGTGCATGTGCATTCAGACGGGACAAGAGCGAAGAGCGTAAAGCCTGCCCTGTGTGCATAACCAACATGAAGCTAAAGACAAAAAAACAATAATACAAGGGGCTCAAAAGTGCTGGCTAGGCATAAGGCAGGGGCACAAGTGCTGGCTAGGCATAAGGCAGGGGCACAAGTGCTGGCTAGGCATAAGGCAGGGGCACAAGTGCTGGCTAGGCATAAGGCAGGGGCACAAGTGCTGGCTAGGCATAAGGCAGGGGCACAAGTGCTGGCTAGGCATAAGGCAGGGGCACAAGTGCTGGCTAGGCATAAGGCAGGGGCACAAGTGCGGGCTAGGCATAAGGCAGGGGCACAAGTGCGGGCTTGGCATAAGGCAGGGGCACAAGTGCGGGCTAGGCATAAGGCAGGGGCACAAGTGCGGGCTAGGCATAAGGCAGGGGCACACGTGCGGGCTAGGCATAAGGCAGGGGCACACGTGCTGGCTAGGCATAAGGCAGGGGCACACGTGCTGGCTAGGCATAAGGCAGGGGCACAAGTGCGGGCTAGGCATAAGGCAGGGGCACAAGTGCGGGCTAGGTATAAGGCAGGGGCACAAGTGCTGGCTAGGCATAAGACAAGGGCACAAGTGCTGGCTAGGCATAAGGCAAGGGCACAAGTGCTGGCTAGGCATAATGCAGGGGCACAAGTGCTGGCTAGGCATAAGGCAGGGGCACAAGTGCGGGCTAGACTTTAGGCAGGGGCACAAGAGCAAACTAAGCATAAGGCAGGGGCACAAGAGCAAACTAAGCATAAGGCAGAGGCACAAGTGCAAGCTAGGCATAAGGCAGGGGCACCTATGCAGGCTAGGCTTAAGGCAGGGGCACAAGTGATGGCTACACATAAGGCATACGGCTAACTCTTTGCACTCTTTGCATAAAGGGATAGGCACCCTTAGGGGTGAAGAGCTAGCTTTCACCCCTCTACTCTGTACTTTGTTGTACAGTGCGGAGCCACTCCATAACTGCCATGCTCCAAGCGACCAGGCACATCTTGTCTGTCCTCCGTAAATGGGTAATGCCTTCGTCCCCAATTACAGTCGTGCATGTGCATTCAGACGGGACAAGAGCGAAGAGCGTAAAGCCTGCCCTGTGTGCATAACCAACATGAAGCTAAAGACAAAAAAACAATAATGCAAGGGGCTCAAAAGTGCTGGCTAGGCATAAGGCAGGGGCACAAGTGCGGGCTAGGCATAAGGCAGGGGCACAAGTGCGGGCAAGGCATAAGGCAGGGGCACAAGTGCGGGCTAGGCATAAGGCAGGGGCACAAGTGCGGGCAAGGCATAAGGCAGGGGCACAAGTGCGGGCTAGGCATAAGGCAGGGGCACAAGTGCGGGCTAGGCATAAGGCAGGGGCACAAGTGCGGGCTAGGCATAAGGCAGGGGCACAAGTGCGGGCTAGGCATAAGGCAGGGGCACAAGTGCGGGCTAGGCATAAGGCAGGGGCACAAGTGCGGACTAGGCATAAGGCAGGGGCACAAGTGCGGACTAGGCATAAGGCAGGGGCACAAGTGCGGGCTAGGCATAGGGCAGGGGCACAAGTGCGGGCTAGGCATAGGGCAGGGGCACAAGTGCGGGCTAGGCATAAGGCAGGGGCACAAGTGCGGGCTAGGCATAAGGCAGGGGCACAAGTGCGGGCTAGGCATAAGGCAGGGGCACAAGTGCGGGCTAGGCATAAGGCAGGGGCACAAGTGCAGGCTAGGCATAAGGCAGGGGCACAAGTGCAGCTAGGCATAAGGCAGGGGCCCAAGTGCGGGCTAGGCATAAGGCAGGGGCACACGTGCTGGCTAGGCATAAGGCAGGGGCACACGTGCGGGCTAGGCATAAGGCAGGGGCACACGTGCGGGCTAGGCATAAGGCAGGGGCACACGTGCGGGCTAGGCATAAGGCAGGAGCACAAGTGCGGGCTAGGCATAAGGCAGAGGCATTAGGCAGGGGCACAAGTGCGGGCTAGGCATAAGGCAGGGGCACAAGTGCGGGCTAGGCATAAGGCAGGGGCACAAGTGCGGGCTAGGCATAAGGCAGGGGCACAAGTGCGGGCTAGGCATAAGGCAGGGGCACAAGTGCGGGCTAGGCATAAGGCAGGGGCACAAGTGCGGGCTAGGCATAAGGCAGGGGCACAAGTGCGGGCTAGGCATAAGGCAGGGGCACAAGTGCGGGCTAGGCATAAGGCAGGGGCACAAGTGCGGGCTAGGCATAAGGCAGGGGTACAAGTGCGGGCTAGGCATAAGGCAGGGGCACAAGTGCGGGCTAGGCATAAGGCAGGGGCACAAGTGCGGCTAGGCATAAGGCAGGGGCCCAAGTGCGGGCTAGGCATAAGGCAGGGGCCCAAGTGCGGGCTAGGCATAAGGCAGGGGCACATGTGCGGGCTAGGCATAAGGCAGGGGCACAAGTGCGGGCTAGGCATAAGGCAGGGGCACAAGTGCGGGCTAGGCATAAGGCAGGGGCATAAGGCAGGGGCACAAGTGCGGGCTAGGCATAAGGCAGGGGCACAAGTGCGGGCTAGGCATAAGGCAGGGGCACAAGTGCGGGCTAGGCATAAGGCAGGGGCACAAGTGCGGGCTAGGCATAAGGCAGGGGCACAAGTGCGGGCTAGGCATAAGGCAGGGGCACAAGTGCGGGCTAGGCATAAGGCAGGGGCACAAGTGCAGTCTAGGCATAAGGCAGGGGCACAAGTGCGGGCTAGGCATAAGGCAGGGGCACAAGTGCGGCTAGGCATAAGGCAGGGGCCCAAGTGCGGGCTAGGCATAAGGCAGGGGCACACGTGCTGGCTAGGCATAAGGCAGGGGCACACGTGCGGGCTAGGCATAAGGCAGGGGCACACGTGCGGGCTAGGCATAAGGCAGGGGCACACGTGCGGGCTAGGCATAAGGCAGGGGCACACGTGCGGGCTAGGCATAAGGCAGGGGCACACGTGCGGGCTAGGCATAAGGCAGGGGCACACGTGCGGGCTAGGCATAAGGCAGGGGCACACGTGCGGGCTAGGCATAAGGCAGGGGCACAAGTGCGGGCTAGGCATAAGGCAGGGGCACAAGTGCGGGCTAGGCATAAGGCAGGGGCACAAGTGCGGGCTAGGCATAAGGCAGGGGCACAAGTGCGGGCTAGGCATAAGGCAGGGGCACAAGTGCGGGCTAGGCATAATGCAGGGGCACAAGTGCGGGCTAGGCATAAGGCAGGGGCACAAGTGCGGGCTAGGCATAAGGCAGGGGCACAAGTGCGGGCTAGGCATAAGGCAGGGGCACAAGTGCGGGCTAGGCATAAGGCAGGGGCACAAGTGCGGGCTAGGAATAAGGCAGGGGCACAAGTGCGGGCTAGGCATAAGGCAGGGGCACACGTGCGGGCTAGGCATAAGGCAGGGGCACACGTGCGGGCTAGGCATAAGGCAGGGGCACACGTGCGGGCAAGGCATAAGGCAGGGGCACACGTGCGGGCAAGGCATAAGGCAGGGGCACAAGTGCTGGCTAGGCATAAGGCAGGGGCACACGTGCTGGCTAGGCATAAGGCAGGGGCACACGTGCTGGCTAGGCATAAGGCAGGGGCACACGTGCTGGCTAGGCATAAGGCAGGGGCACACGTGCTGGCTAGGCATAAGGCAGGGGCACACGTGCTGGCTAGGCATAAGGCAGGGGCACACGTGCTGGCTAGGCATAAGGCAGGGGCACACGTGTTGGCTAGGCATAAGGCAGGGGCACACGTGCTGGCTAGGCATAAGGCAGGGGCACACGTGCTGGCTAGGCATAAGGCAGGGGCACACGTGCTGGCTAGGCATAAGGCAGGAGCACACGTGCTGGCTAGGCATAAGGCAGGGGCACACGTGCTGGCTAGGCATAAGGCAGGGGCACACGTGCGGGCTAGGCATAAGGCAGGGGCACAAGTGCGGGCTAGGCATAAGGCAGGGGCACACGTGCGGGCTAGGCATAAGGCAGGGGCACAAGTGCGGGCTAGGCATAAGGCAGGGGCACAAGTGCGGGCTAGGCATAAGGCAGGGGCACAAGTGCGGGCTAGGCATAAGGCAGGGGCACAAGTGCGGGCTAGGCATAAGGCAGGGGCACAAGTGCGGGCTAGGCATAAGGCAGGGGCACAAGTGCGGGCTAGGCATAAGGCAGGGGCACAAGTGCGGGCTAGGCATAAGGCAGGGGCACAAGTGCGGGCTAGGCATAAGGCAGGGGCACAAGTGCGGGCTAGGCGTAAGGCAGGGGCACAAGTGCGGGCTAGGCGTAAGGCAGGGGCACAAGTGCGGGCTAGGCATAAGGCAGGGGCACAAGTGCGGGCTAGGCATAAGGCAGGGGCACAAGTGCAGGCTAGGCATAAGGCAGGGCCACAAGTGCAGGCTAGGCATAAGGCAGGGCCACAATTGCAGGCTAGGCATAAGGCAGGGGCACAAGTGCTGGCTAGGCATAAGGCAGGGGCACAAGTGCTGGCTAGGCATAAGGCAGGGGCTCAAGTGCTGGCTAGGCATAAGGCAGGGGCACAAGTGCTGGCTAGGCATAAGGCAGGGGCACAAGTGCTGGCTAGGCATAAGGCAAGGGCACAAGTGCTGGCTAGGCATAAGGCAGGGGCACAAGTGCTGGCTAGGCATAAGGCAGGGGCACAAGTGCTGGCTAGGCATAAGGCAGGGGCACAAGTGCGGGCTAGACTTTAGGCAGGGGCACAAGAGCAAACTAAGCATAAGGCAGAGGCACAAGTGCAAGCTAGGCATAAGGCAGGGGCACCTATGCAGGCTAGGCTTAAGGCAGGGGCACAAGTGATGGCTACACATAAGGCATACGGCTAACTCTTTGCACTCTTTGCATAAAGGGATAGGCACCCTTAGGGGTGAAGAGCTAGCTTTCACCCCTCTACTCTGTACTTTGTTGTACAGTGCGGAGCCACTCCATAACCCCCATGCTCCAAGCGACCAGGCACATCTTGTCTGTCCTCCGTAAATGGGTAATGCCTTCGTCCCCAATTACAGTCGTGCATGTGCATTCAGACGGGACAAGAGCGAAGAGCGTAAAGCCTGCCCTGTGTGCATAACCAACATGAAGCTAAAGACAAAAAAACAATAATACAAGGGGCTCAAAAGTGCTGGCTAGGCATAAGGCAGGGGCACAAGTGCTGGCTAGGCATAAGGCAGGGGCCCAAGTGCGGGCTAGGCATAAGGCAGGGGCACAAGTGCGGGCTAGGCATAAGGCAGGGGCACACGTGCGGGCTAGGCATAAGGCAGGGGCACACGTGCGGGCTAGGCATAAGGCAGGGGCACAAGTGCGGGCTAGGCATAAGGCAGGGGCACAAGTGCGGGCTAGGCATAAGGCAGGGGCACAAGTGCGGGCTAGGCATAAGGCAGGGGCACAAGTGCGGGCTAGGCATAAGGCAGGGGCACAAGTGCGGGCTAGGCATAAGGCAGGGGCACAAGTGCGGGCTAGGCATAAGGCAGGGGCACAAGTGCGGGCTAGGCATAAGGCAGGGGCACAAGTGCGGGCTAGGCATAAGGCAGGGGCACAAGTGCGGGCTAGGCATAAGGCAGGGGCACAAGTGCGGGCTAGGCATAAGGCAGGGGCACAAGTGCGGGCTAGGCATAAGGCAGGGGCACAAGTGCGGGCTAGGCATAAGGCAGGGGCACAAGTGCGGGCTAGGCATAAGGCAGGGGCACAAGTGCGGGCTAGGCATAAGGCAGGGGCACAAGTGCGGGCTAGGCATAAGGCAGGGGCACAAGTGCGGGCTAGGCATAAGGCAGGGGCACAAGTGCGGGCTAGGCATAAGGCAGGGGCACAAGTGCGGGCTAGGCATAAGGCAGGGGCACAAGTGCGGGCTAGGCATAAGGCAGGGGCACAAGTGCGGGCTAGGCATAAGGCAGGGGCACAAGTGCGGGCTAGGCATAAGGCAGGGGCACAAGTGCGGGCTAGGCATAAGGCAGGGGCACACGTGCGGGCTAGGCATAAGGCAGGGGCACACGTGCGGGCTAGGCATAAGGCAGGGGCACACGTGCGGGCTAGGCATAAGGCAGGGGCACAAGTGCGGGCTAGGCATAAGGCAGGGGCACACGTGCTGGCTAGGCATAAGGCAGGGGCACACGTTCGGGCTAGGCATAAGGCAGGGGCACACGTGCGGGCTAGGCATAAGGCAGGGGCACAAGTGCGGGCTAGGCATAAGGCAGGGGCACACGTGCGGGCTAGGCATAAGGCAGGGGCACAAGTGCGGGCTAGGCATAAGGCAGGGGCACAAGTGCGGGCTAGGCATAAGGCAGGGGCACAAGTGCGGGCTAGGCATAAGGCAGGGGCACAAGTGCGGGCTAGGCATAAGGCAGGGGCACAAGTGCGGGCTAGGCATAAGGCAGGGGCACAAGTGCGGGCTAGGCATAAGGCAGGGGCACAAGTGCGGGCTAGGCATAAGGCAGGGGCACAAGTGCGGGCTAGGCATAAGGCAGGGGCACAAGTGCGGGCTAGGCATAAGGCAGGGGCACAAGTGCGGGCTAGGCATAAGGCAGGGGCACAAGTGCGGGCTAGGCATAAGGCAGGGCCACACGTGCTGGCTAGGCATAAGGCAGGGGCACAAGTGCGGGCTAGGCATAAGGCAGGGGCACAAGTGCGGGCTAGGCATAAGGCAGGGGCACAAGTGCGGGCTAGGCATAAGGCAGGGGCACAAGTGCGGGCTAGGCATAAGGCAGGGGCACAAGTGCGGGCTAGGCATAAGGCAGGGGCACAAGTGCGGGCTAGGCATAAGGCAGGGGCACAAGTGCGGGCTAGGCATAAGGCAGGGGCACAAGTGCGGTCTAGGCATAAGGCAGGGGCACAAGTGCGGGCTAGGCATAAGGCAGGGGCACAAGTGCGGGCTAGGCATAAGGCAGGGGCACAAGTGCGGGCTAGGCATAAGGCAGGGGCACAAGTGCGGGCTAGGCATAAGGCAGGGGCACAAGTGCGGGCTAGGCATAAGGCAGGGGCACAAGTGCGGGCTAGGCATAAGGCAGGGGCACAAGTGCGGGCTAGGCATAAGGCAGGGGCACAAGTGCGGGCTAGGCATAAGGCAGGGGCACAAGTGCGGGCTAGGCATAAGGCAGGGGCACAAGTGCGGGCTAGGCATAAGGCAGGGGCACAAGTGCGGGCTAGGCATAAGGCAGGGGCACACGTGCGGGCTAGGCATAAGGCAGGGGCACACGTGCTGGCTAGGCATAAGGCAGGGGCACACGTGCTGGCTAGGCATAAGGCAGGGGCACACGTGCTGGCTAGGCATAAGGCAGGGGCACACGTGCTGGCTAGGCATAAGGCAGGGGCACACGTGCTGGCTAGGCATAAGGCAGGGGCACACGTGCTGGCTAGGCATAAGGCAGGGGCACACGTGCTGGCTAGGCATAAGGCAGGGGCACACGTGCTGGCTAGGCATAAGGCAGGGCCACACGTGCTGGCTCGGCATAAGGCAGGGGCACACGTGCTGGCTAGGCATAAGGCAGGGGCACACGTGCGGGCTAGGCATAAGGCAGGGGCACAAGTGCTGGCTAGGCATAAGGCAGGGGCACAAGTGCGGGCTAGGCATAAGGCAGGGGCACAAGTGCGGGCTAGGCATAAGGCAGGGGCACAACTGCGGGCTAGGCATAAGGCAGGGGCACAACTGCGGGCTAGGCATAAGGCAGGGGCACAACTGCGGGCTAGGCATATGGCAGGGGCACAAGTGCGGGCTAGGCATAAGGCAGGGGCACAAGTGCGGGCTAGGCATAAGGCAGGGGCACAAGTGCGGGCTAGGCATAAGGCAGGGGCACAATTGCGGACTAGGCATAAGGCAGGGGCACAAGTGCGGGCTAGCCATAAGGCAGGGGCACAAGTGCGGGCTAGCCATAAGGCAGGGGCACAAGTGCTGGCTAGGCATAAGGCAGGGGCACAAGTGCAGGCTAGGCATAAGGGAGGGGCACAAGTGCAGGCTAGGCAAAAGGGAGGGGCACAAGTGCAGGCTAGGCATAAGGGAGGGGCACAAGTGCAGGCTAGGCATAAGGCAGGGGCATAAGGCAGGGGCACAAGTGCAGGCTAGGCATAAGGCAGGGGCACAAGTGCTGGCTAGGCATAAAGAAGGGGCACAAGTGCGGGCTAGGCATAAGGCAGGGGCACAAGTGCGGGCTAGGCATAAGGCAGGGGCACAAGTGCGGGCTAGGCATAAGGCAGGGGCACAAGTGCGGGCTAGGCATAAGGCAGGGGCACTAGTGCGGGCTAGGCATAAGGCAGGGGCACAAGTGCGGGCTAGGCATAAGGCAGGGGCACAAGTGCGGGTTGGCATAAGGCAGGGGCACAAGTGCAGGCTAGGCATAAGGCAGGGGCACAAGTGCAGGCTAGGCATAAGGCAGGGGCACAAGTGCAGGGGCACAAGTGCAGGCTAGGCATAAGGCAGGGGCACAAGTGCAGGCTAGGCATAAGGCATGGGCACAAGTGCTGGCTAGGCATAAGGCAGGGGCTCAAGTGCTGGCTAGGCATAAGGCAGGGGCACAAGTGCTGGCTAGGCATAAGGCAGGGGCACAAGTGCTGGCTAGGCATAAGGCAGGGGCACAAGTGCTGGCTAGGCATAAGGCAGGGGCACAAGTGCTGGCTAGGCATAAGGCAGGGGCACAAGTGCTGGCTAGGCATAAGGCAGGGGCCCAAGTGCTGGCTAGGCATAAGGCAGGGGCCCAAGTGCTGGCTAGGCATAAGGCAGGGGCACAAGTGCTGGCTAGGCATAAGGCAGGGGCTCAAGTGCTGGCTAGGCATAAGGCAGGGGCTCAAGTGCTGGCTTGGCTTTAGGCAGGGGCACAAGTGCGGGCTAGGCTTTAGGCAGGGGCACAAGTGCAAACTAAGCATAAGGCAGAGGCACAAGTGCAAGCTAGGCATAAGGCAGGGGCACAAGTGATGGCTACACATAAGGCATACAGCTAACTCTTTGCACTCTTTGCATAAAGGGATAGGCACCCTTAGGGGTGAAGAGCTAGCTTTCACCCCTCTACTCTGTACTATGTTGTACAGTGCGGAGCCACTCCATAACCCCCATGCTCCAAGCGACCAGGCACATCTTGTCTGTCCTCCGTAAATGGGTAATGCCTTCGTCCCCAATTACAGTCGTGCATGTGCATACAGACGGGACAAGAGCAAAGAGCGTAAAGCCTGCCCTGTGTGCATAACCAACATGAAGCTAAAGACAAAAAAACAATAATGCAAGGGGCTCAATAGTGCTGGCTAGGCATAAGGCAGGGGCACAAGTGATGGCTAGGCATAAGGCAGGGGCACAAGTGCTGGCTAGGCATAAGGCAGGGGCACAAGTGCTGGCTAGGCATAAGGCAGGGGCACAAGTGCTGGCTAGGCATAAGGCAGGGGCACAAGTGCTGGCTAGGCATAAGGCAGGGGCACAAGTGCTGGCTAGGCATAAGGCAGGGGCACAAGTGCTGGCTAGGCATAAGGCAGGGGCACACGTTCTGGCTAGGCATAAGGCAGGGGCACACGTGCTGGCTAGGCATAAGGCAGGGGCACAAGTGCAGGCTAGGCATAAGGCAGGGGCACAAGTGCAGGCTAGGCCATAAGGCAGGGGCACAAGTGCAGGCTAGGCATAAGGCAGGGGCACAAGTGCAGGCTAGGCATAAGGCAGGGGCACAAGTGCAGGCTAGGCATAAGGCAGGGGCACAAGTGCAGGCTAGGCATAAGGCAGGGGCACAAGTGCAGGCTAGGCATAAGGCAGGGGCACAAGTGCAGGCTAGGCATAAGGCAGGGGCACAAGTGCAGGCTAGGCATAAGGCAGGGGCACAAGTGCAGGCTAGGCATAAGGCAGGGGCACAAGTGCAGGCTAGGCATAAGGCAGGGGCACACGTGCTGGCTAGGCATAAGGCAGGGGCACACGTGCTGGCTAGGCATAAGGCAGGGGCACACGTGCTGGCTAGGCATAAGGCAGGGGCACACGTGCTGGCTAGGCATAAGGCAGGGGCACACGTGCTGGCTAGGCATAAGGCAGGGGCACACGTGCTGGCTAGGCATAAGGCAGGGGCACACGTGCTGGCTAGGCATAAGGCAGGGGCACACGTGCTGGCTAGGCATAAGGCAGGGGCACACGTGCTGGCTAGGCATAAGGCAGGCGCACAAGTGCGGGCTAGGCATAAGGCAGGGGCACAAGTGCGGGCTAGGAATAAGGCAGGGGCACAAGTGCGGGCTAGGAATAAGGCAGGGGCACAAGTGCGGGCTAGGCATAAGGCAGGGGCACAAGTGCGGGCTAGGCATAAGGCAGGGGCACAAGTGCGGGCTAGGCATAAGGCAGGGGCACATGTGCGGGCTAGGCATAATGCAGGGGCACAAGTGCGGGCTAGGCATACGGCAGGGGCACAAGTGCGGGCTAGGCATAAGGCAGGGGCACAAGTGCGGGCTAGGCATAAGGCAGGGGCACAAGTGCGGGCAAGGCATAAGGCAGGGGCACAAGTGCGGGCAAGGCATAAGGCAGGGGCACAAGTGCGGGCAAGGCATAAGGCAGGGGCACAAGTGCGGGCTAGGCATAAGGCAGGGGCACAAGTGCGGGCTAGGCATAAGGCAGGGGCACAAGTGCGGGCTAGGCATAAGGCAGGGGCACAAGTGCGGGCTAGGCATAAGGCAGGGGCACAAGTGCTGGCTAGGCATAAGGCAGGGGCACAAGTGCGGGCTAGGCATAAGGCAGGGGCACAAGTGCGGGCTAGGCATAAGGCAGGGGCACAAGTGCGGGCTAGGCATAAGGCAGGGGCACAAGTGCGGGCTAGGCATAAGGCAGGGGCACAAGTGCGGGCTAGGCATAAGGCAGGGGCACAAGTGCGGGCTAGGCATAAGGCAGGGGCACAAGTGCGGGCTAGGCATAAGGCAGGGGCACAAGTGCGGGCTAGGCATAAGGCAGGGGCACAAGTGCGGGCTAGGCATAAGGCAGGGGCACAAGTGCGGGCTAGGCATAAGGCAGGGGCACAAGTGCGGGCTAGGCATAAGGCAGGGGCACAAGTGCGGGCTAGGCATAAGGCAGGGGCACAAGTGCGGGCTAGGCATAAGGCAGGGGCACAAGTGCGGGCTAGGCATAAGGCAGGGGCACAAGTGCGGGCTAGGCATAAGGCAGGGGCACAAGTGCGGGCTAGGCATAAGGCAGGGGCACAAGTGCGGACTAGGCATAAGGCAGGGGCACAAGTGCGGGATAGGCATAAGGCAGCGGCAAAAGTGCTGGCTAGGCATAAGGCAGGGGCACAAGTGCTGGCTAGGCATAAGGCAGGGGCACAAGTGCTGGCTAGGCATAAGGCAGGGCCACAAGTGCAGGCTAGGCATTAGGCAGGGCCACAAGTGCGGGCTAGGCATAAGGCAGGGCCACAAGTGGAGGCTAGGCATAAGGCAGGGGCACAAGTGCTGGCTAGGCATAAGGCAGGGGCACAAGTGCTGGCTAGGCATAAGGCAGGGGCTCAAGTGCTGGCTAGGCATAAGGCAGGGGCTCAAGTGCTGGCTAGGCATAAGGCAGGGGCACAAGTGCTGGCTAGGCATAAGGCAGGGGCACAAGTGCTGGCTAGGCATAAGGCAGGGGCACAAGTGCTGGCTAGGCATAAGGCAGGGGCACAAGTGCTGGCTAGGCATAAGGCAGGGGCACAAGTGCTGGCTAGGCATAAGGCAGGGGCACAAGTGCTGGCTAGGCATAAGGCAGGGGCTTAAGTGCTGGCTAGGCATAAGGCAGGGGCACCTATGCAGGCTAGGCTTAAGGCAGGGGCACAAGTGATGGCTACACATAAGGCATACGGCTAACTCTTTGCACTCTTTGAATAAAGGGATAGGCACCCTTAGGGGTGAAGAGCTAGCTTTCACCCCTCTACTCTGTACTATGTTGTACAGTGCGGAGCCACTCCATAACCCTCATGCTCCAAGCGACCAGGCACATCTTGTCTGTCCTCCGTAAATGGGTAATGCCTTCGTCCCCAATTACAGTCGTGCATGTGCATACAGACGGGACAAGAGCTTAGAGCGTAAAGCCTGCCCTGTGTGCATAACCAACATGAAGCTAAAGACAAAAAAACAATAATGCAAGGGGCTCAAAAGTGCTGGCTAGGCATAAGGCAGGGGCACAAGTGCTGGCTAGGCATAAGGCAGGGGCTCAAAAGTGCTGGCTAGGCATAAGGCAGGGGCACAAGTGCTGGCTAGGCATAAGGCAGGGGCACAAGTGCAGGCTAGGCATAAGGCAGGGGCACAAGTGCAGGCTAGGCATAAGGCAGGGGCACAAGTGCAGGCTAGGCATAAGGCAGGGGCACAAGTGCAAACTAAGCATAAGGTAGAGGCACAAGTGCAGCTAGGCATAAGGCAGGGGCACAAGTGCAGGCTAGGCATAAGGCAGGGGCACAAGTGCAGGCTAGGCATAAGGCAGGGGCACAAGTGCGGGGTAGGCATAAGGCAGGGGCACAAGTGCGGGGTAGGCATAAGGCAGGGGCACAAGTGCGGGATAGGCATAAGGCAGGGGCACAAGTGCGGGCTAGGCATAAGGCAGGGGCACAAGTGCGGGCTAGGCATAAGGCAGGGGCACAAGTGCGGGCTAGGCATAAGGCAGGGGCACAAGTGCGGGCTAGGTATAAGGCAGGGGCACAAGTGCTGGCTAGGCATAAGGCAAGGGCACAAGTGCTGGCTAGGCATAAGGCAGGGGCACAAGTGCTGGCTAGGCATAAGGCAGGGGCACAAGTGCGGGCTAGACTTTAGGCAGGGGCACAAGAGCAAACTAAGCATAAGGCAGAGGCACAAGTGCAAGCTAGGCATAAGGCAGGGGCACCTATGCAGGCTAGGCTTAAGGCAGGGGCACAAGTGATGGCTACACATAAGGCATACGGCTAACTCTTTGCACTCTTTGCATAAAGGGATAGGCACCCTTAGGGGTGAAGAGCTAGCTTTCACCCCTCTACTCTGTACTTTGTTGTACAGTGCGGAGCCACTCCATAACCCCCATGCTCCAAGCGACCAGGCACATCTTGTCTGTCCTCCGTAAATGGGTAATGCCTTCGTCCCCAATTACAGTCGTGCATGTGCATTCAGACGGGACAAGAGCGAAGAGCGTAAAGCCTGCCCTGTGTGCATAACCAACATGAAGCTAAAGACAAAAAAACAATACAAGGGGCTCAAAAGTGCTGGCTAGGCATAAGGCAGGGGCACAAGTGCTGGCTAGGCATAAGGCAGGGGCACAAGTGCTGGCTAGGCATAAGGCAGGGGCACAAGTGCTGGCTAGGCATAAGGCAGGGGCACAAGTGCTGGCTAGGCATAAGGCAGGGGCACAAGTGCTGGCTAGGCATAAGGCAGGGGCACAAGTGCTGGCTAGGCATAAGGCAGGGGCACAAGTGCTGGCTAGGCATAAGGCAGGGGCACAAGTGCTGGCTAGGCATAAGGCAGGGGCACAAGTGCTGGCTAGGCATAAGGCAGGGGCACAAGTGCTGGCTAGGCATAAGGCAGGGGCACAAGTGCTGGCTAGGCATAAGGCAGGGGCACAAGTGCTGGCTAGGCATAAGGCAGGGGCACAAGTGCTGGCTAGGCATAAGGCAGGGGCACAAGTGCTGGCTAGGCATAAGGCAGGGGCACAAGTGCTGGCTAGGCATAAGGCAGGGGCACAAGTGCTGGCTAGGCTTAAGGCAGGGGCACAAGTGCTGGCTAGGCATAAGGCAGGGGCACAAGTGCTGGCTAGGCATAAGGCAGGGGCACAAGTGCTGGCTAGGCATAAGGCAGGGGCACAAGTGCTGGCTAGGCATAAGGCAGGGGCACAAGTGCTGGCTAGGCATAAGGCAGGGGCACAAGTGCTGGCTAGGCATAAGGCAGGGGCACAAGTGCTGGCTAGGCATAAGGCAGGGGCACAAGTGCTGGCTAGGCATAAGGCAGGGGCACAAGTGCTGGCTAGGCATAAGGCAGGGGCACAAGTGCGGGCTAGGCATAAGGCAGGGGCACAAGTGCTGGCTAGGCATAAGGCAGGGGCACAAGTGCTGGCTAGGCATAAGGCAGGGGCACAAGTGCTGGCTAGGCATAAGGCAGGGGCACAAGTGCTGGCTAGGCATAAGGCAGGGGCACAAGTGCTGGCTAGGCATAAGGCAGGGGCACAAGTGCTGGCTAGGCATAAGGCAGGGGCACAAGTGCTGGCTAGGCATAAGGCAGGGGCACAAGTGCTGGCTAGGCATAAGGCAGGGGCACAAGTGCTGGCTAGGCATAAGGCAGGGGCACAAGTGCTGGCTAGGCATAAGGCAGGGGCACAAGTGCTGGCTAGGCATAAGGCAGGGGCACAAGTGCGGGCTAGGCATAAGGCAGGGGCACAAGTGCGGGCTAGGCATAAGGCAGGGGCACAAGTGCGGGCTAGGCTTAAGGCAGGGGCACAAGTTCTGGCTAGGCATAAGGCAGGGGCACAAGTGCTGGCTAGGCATAAGGCAGGGGCACAAGTGCTGGCTAGGCATAAGGCAGGGGCACAAGTGCTGGCTAGGCATAAGGCAGGGGCACAAGTGCTGGCTAGGCATAAGGCAGGGGCACAAGTGCTGGCTAGGCATAAGGCAGGGGCACAAGTGCTGGCTAGGCATAAGGCAGGGGCACAAGTGCTGGCTAGGCATAAGGCAGGGGCACAAGTGCTGGCTAGGCATAAGGCAGGGGCACAAGTGCTGGCTAGGCATAAGGCAGGGGCACAAGTGCTGGCTAGGCATAAGGCAGGGGCACAAGTGCTGGCTAGGCATAAGGCAGGGGCACAAGTGCTGGCTAGGCATAAGGCAGGGGCACAAGTGCTGGCTAGGCATAAGGCAGGGGCACAAGTGCGGGCTAGGCATAAGGCAGGGGCACAAGTGCGGGCTAGGCATAAGTCAGGGGCACAAGTGCGGGCTAGGCATAAGGCAGGGGCACAAGTGCGGGCTAGGCATAAGGCAGGGGCACAAGTGCGGGCTAGGCATAAGGCAGGGGCACAAGTGCGGGCTAGGCATAAGGCAGGGGAACAAGTGCGGGCTAGGCATAAGGCAGGGGCACAAGTGCAGGCTAGGTATAAGGCAGGGGCACAAGTGCTGGCTAGGCATAAGGCAAGGGCACAAGTGCTGGCTAGGCATAAGGCAGGGGCACAAGTGCTGGCTAGGCATAAGGCAGGGGCACAAGTGCGGGCTAGACTTTAGGCAGGGGCACAAGAGCAAACTAAGCATAAGGCAGAGGCACAAGTGCAAGCTAGGCATAAGGCAGGGGCACCTATGCAGGCTAGGCTTAAGGCAGGGGCACAAGTGATGGCTACACATAAGGCATACGGCTAACTCTTTGCACTCTTTGCATAAAGGGATAGGCACCCTTAGGGGTGAAGAGCTAGCTTTCACCCCTCTACTCTGTACTTTGTTGTACAGTGCGGAGCCACTCCATAACCCCCATGCTCCAAGCGACCAGGCACATCTTGTCTGTCCTCCGTAAATGGGTAATGCCTTCGTCCCCAATTACAGTCGTGCATGTGCATTCAGACGGGACAAGAGCGAAGAGCGTAAAGCCTGCCCTGTGTGCATAACCAACATGAAGCTAAAGACAAAAAAACAATACAAGGGGCTCAAAAGTGCTGGCTAGGCATAAGGCAGGGGCACAAGTGCTGGCTAGGCATAAGGCAGGGGCACAAGTGCTGGCTAGGCATAAGGCAGGGGCACAAGTGCTGGCTAGGCATAAGGCAGGGGCACAAGTGCTGGCTAGGCATAAGGCAGGGGCACAAGTGCTGGCTAGGCATAAGGCAGGGGCACAAGTGCGGGCTAGGCATAAGGCAGGGGCACAAGTGCGGGCTAGGCATAAGGCAGGGGCACAAGTGCGGGCTAGGCATAAGGCAGGGGCACAAGTGCGGGCTAGGCATAAGGCAGGGGCACAAGTGCGGGCTAGGCATAAGGCAGGGGCACAAGTGCGGGCTAGGCATAAGGCAGGGGCACAAGTGCGGGCTAGGCATAAGTCAGGGGCACAAGTGCGGGCTAGGCATAAGGCAGGGGCACAAGTGCGGGCTAGGCATAAGGCAAGGGCACAAGTGCGGGCTAGGCATAAGGCAGGGGCACAAGTGCGGGCTAGGCATAAGGCAGGGGCACAAGTGCGGGCTAGGCATAAGGCAGGGGCACAAGTGCAGGCTAGGTATAAGGCAGGGGCACAAGTGCTGGCTAGGCATAAGGCAAGGGCACAAGTGCTGGCTAGGCATAAGGCAGGGGCACAAGTGCTGGCTAGGCATAAGGCAGGGGCACAAGTGCGGGCTAGACTTTAGGCAGGGGCACAAGAGCAAACTAAGCATAAGGCAGAGGCACAAGTGCAAGCTAGGCATAAGGCAGGGGCACCTATGCAGGCTAGGCTTAAGGCAGGGGCACAAGTGATGGCTACACATAAGGCATACGGCTAACTCTTTGCACTCTTTGCATAAAGGGATAGGCACCCTTAGGGGTGAAGAGCTAGCTTTCACCCCTCTACTCTGTAATTTGTTGTACAGTGCGGAGCCACTCCATAACCCCCATGCTCCAAGCGACCAGGCACATCTTGTCTGTCCTCCGTAAATGGGTAATGCCTTCGTCCCCAATTACAGTCGTGCATGTGCATTCAGACGGGACAAGAGCGAAGAGCGTAAAGCCTGCCCTGTGTGCATAACCAACATGAAGCTAAAGACAAAAAAACAATACAAGGGGCTCAAAAGTGCTGGCTAGGCATAAGGCAGGGGCACAAGTGCTGGCTAGGCATAAGGCAGGGGCACAAGTGCTGGCTAGGCATAAGGCAGGGCCACAAGTGCAGGCTAGGCATTAGGCAGGGCCACAAGTGCGGGCTAGGCATAAGGCAGGGCCACAAGTGGAGGCTAGGCATAAGGCAGGGGCACAAGTGCTGGCTAGGCATAAGGCAGGGGCACAAGTGCTGGCTAGGCATAAGGCAGGGGCTCAAGTGCTGGCTAGGCATAAGGCAGGGGCTCAAGTGCTGGCTAGGCATAAGGCAGGGGCACAAGTGCTGGCTAGGCATAAGGCAGGGGCACAAGTGCTGGCTAGGCATAAGGCAGGGGCACAAGTGCTGGCTAGGCATAAGGCAGGGGCACAAGTGCTGGCTAGGCATAAGGCAGGGGCACAAGTGCTGGCTAGGCATAAGGCAGGGGCACAAGTGCTGGCTAGGCATAAGGCAGGGGCTTAAGTGCTGGCTAGGCATAAGGCAGGGGCACCTATGCAGGCTAGGCTTAAGGCAGGGGCACAAGTGATGGCTACACATAAGGCATACGGCTAACTCTTTGCACTCTTTGAATAAAGGGATAGGCACCCTTAGGGGTGAAGAGCTAGCTTTCACCCCTCTACTCTGTACTATGTTGTACAGTGCGGAGCCACTCCATAACCCTCATGCTCCAAGCGACCAGGCACATCTTGTCTGTCCTCCGTAAATGGGTAATGCCTTCGTCCCCAATTACAGTCGTGCATGTGCATACAGACGGGACAAGAGCTTAGAGCGTAAAGCCTGCCCTGTGTGCATAACCAACATGAAGCTAAAGACAAAAAAACAATAATGCAAGGGGCTCAAAAGTGCTGGCTAGGCATAAGGCAGGGGCACAAGTGCTGGCTAGGCATAAGGCAGGGGCTCAAAAGTGCTGGCTAGGCATAAGGCAGGGGCACAAGTGCTGGCTAGGCATAAGGCAGGGGCACAAGTGCAGGCTAGGCATAAGGCAGGGGCACAAGTGCAGGCTAGGCATAAGGCAGGGGCACAAGTGCAGGCTAGGCATAAGGCAGGGGCACAAGTGCAAACTAAGCATAAGGTAGAGGCACAAGTGCAGCTAGGCATAAGGCAGGGGCACAAGTGCAGGCTAGGCATAAGGCAGGGGCACAAGTGCAGGCTAGGCATAAGGCAGGGGCACAAGTGCGGGGTAGGCATAAGGCAGGGGCACAAGTGCGGGGTAGGCATAAGGCAGGGGCACAAGTGCGGGATAGGCATAAGGCAGGGGCACAAGTGCGGGCTAGGCATAAGGCAGGGGCACAAGTGCGGGCTAGGCATAAGGCAGGGGCACAAGTGCGGGCTAGGCATAAGGCAGGGGCACAAGTGCGGGCTAGGTATAAGGCAGGGGCACAAGTGCTGGCTAGGCATAAGGCAAGGGCACAAGTGCTGGCTAGGCATAAGGCAGGGGCACAAGTGCTGGCTAGGCATAAGGCAGGGGCACAAGTGCGGGCTAGACTTTAGGCAGGGGCACAAGAGCAAACTAAGCATAAGGCAGAGGCACAAGTGCAAGCTAGGCATAAGGCAGGGGCACCTATGCAGGCTAGGCTTAAGGCAGGGGCACAAGTGATGGCTACACATAAGGCATACGGCTAACTCTTTGCACTCTTTGCATAAAGGGATAGGCACCCTTAGGGGTGAAGAGCTAGCTTTCACCCCTCTACTCTGTACTTTGTTGTACAGTGCGGAGCCACTCCATAACCCCCATGCTCCAAGCGACCAGGCACATCTTGTCTGTCCTCCGTAAATGGGTAATGCCTTCGTCCCCAATTACAGTCGTGCATGTGCATTCAGACGGGACAAGAGCGAAGAGCGTAAAGCCTGCCCTGTGTGCATAACCAACATGAAGCTAAAGACAAAAAAACAATACAAGGGGCTCAAAAGTGCTGGCTAGGCATAAGGCAGGGGCACAAGTGCTGGCTAGGCATAAGGCAGGGGCACAAGTGCTGGCTAGGCATAAGGCAGGGGCACAAGTGCTGGCTAGGCATAAGGCAGGGGCACAAGTGCTGGCTAGGCATAAGGCAGGGGCACAAGTGCTGGCTAGGCATAAGGCAGGGGCACAAGTGCTGGCTAGGCATAAGGCAGGGGCACAAGTGCTGGCTAGGCATAAGGCAGGGGCACAAGTGCTGGCTAGGCATAAGGCAGGGGCACAAGTGCTGGCTAGGCATAAGGCAGGGGCACAAGTGCTGGCTAGGCATAAGGCAGGGGCACAAGTGCTGGCTAGGCATAAGGCAGGGGCACAAGTGCTGGCTAGGCATAAGGCAGGGGCACAAGTGCTGGCTAGGCATAAGGCAGGGGCACAAGTGCTGGCTAGGCATAAGGCAGGGGCACAAGTGCTGGCTAGGCATAAGGCAGGGGCACAAGTGCTGGCTAGGCTTAAGGCAGGGGCACAAGTGCTGGCTAGGCATAAGGCAGGGGCACAAGTGCTGGCTAGGCATAAGGCAGGGGCACAAGTGCTGGCTAGGCATAAGGCAGGGGCACAAGTGCTGGCTAGGCATAAGGCAGGGGCACAAGTGCTGGCTAGGCATAAGGCAGGGGCACAAGTGCTGGCTAGGCATAAGGCAGGGGCACAAGTGCTGGCTAGGCATAAGGCAGGGGCACAAGTGCTGGCTAGGCATAAGGCAGGGGCACAAGTGCTGGCTAGGCATAAGGCAGGGGCACAAGTGCTGGCTAGGCATAAGGCAGGGGCACAAGTGCGGGCTAGGCATAAGGCAGGGGCACAAGTGCTGGCTAGGCATAAGGCAGGGGCACAAGTGCTGGCTAGGCATAAGGCAGGGGCACAAGTGCTGGCTAGGCATAAGGCAGGGGCACAAGTGCTGGCTAGGCATAAGGCAGGGGCACAAGTGCTGGCTAGGCATAAGGCAGGGGCACAAGTGCTGGCTAGGCATAAGGCAGGGGCACAAGTGCTGGCTAGGCATAAGGCAGGGGCACAAGTGCTGGCTAGGCATAAGGCAGGGGCACAAGTGCTGGCTAGGCATAAGGCAGGGGCACAAGTGCTGGCTAGGCATAAGGCAGGGGCACAAGTGCTGGCTAGGCATAAGGCAGGGGCACAAGTGCGGGCTAGGCATAAGGCAGGGGCACAAGTGCGGGCTAGGCATAAGGCAGGGGCACAAGTGCGGGCTAGGCTTAAGGCAGGGGCACAAGTTCTGGCTAGGCATAAGGCAGGGGCACAAGTGCTGGCTAGGCATAAGGCAGGGGCACAAGTGCTGGCTAGGCATAAGGCAGGGGCACAAGTGCTGGCTAGGCATAAGGCAGGGGCACAAGTGCTGGCTAGGCATAAGGCAGGGGCACAAGTGCTGGCTAGGCATAAGGCAGGGGCACAAGTGCTGGCTAGGCATAAGGCAGGGGCACAAGTGCTGGCTAGGCATAAGGCAGGGGCACAAGTGCTGGCTAGGCATAAGGCAGGGGCACAAGTGCTGGCTAGGCATAAGGCAGGGGCACAAGTGCTGGCTAGGCATAAGGCAGGGGCACAAGTGCTGGCTAGGCATAAGGCAGGGGCACAAGTGCTGGCTAGGCATAAGGCAGGGGCACAAGTGCTGGCTAGGCATAAGGCAGGGGCACAAGTGCGGGCTAGGCATAAGGCAGGGGCACAAGTGCGGGCTAGGCATAAGTCAGGGGCACAAGTGCGGGCTAGGCATAAGGCAGGGGCACAAGTGCGGGCTAGGCATAAGGCAGGGGCACAAGTGCGGGCTAGGCATAAGGCAGGGGCACAAGTGCGGGCTAGGCATAAGGCAGGGGAACAAGTGCGGGCTAGGCATAAGGCAGGGGCACAAGTGCAGGCTAGGTATAAGGCAGGGGCACAAGTGCTGGCTAGGCATAAGGCAAGGGCACAAGTGCTGGCTAGGCATAAGGCAGGGGCACAAGTGCTGGCTAGGCATAAGGCAGGGGCACAAGTGCGGGCTAGACTTTAGGCAGGGGCACAAGAGCAAACTAAGCATAAGGCAGAGGCACAAGTGCAAGCTAGGCATAAGGCAGGGGCACCTATGCAGGCTAGGCTTAAGGCAGGGGCACAAGTGATGGCTACACATAAGGCATACGGCTAACTCTTTGCACTCTTTGCATAAAGGGATAGGCACCCTTAGGGGTGAAGAGCTAGCTTTCACCCCTCTACTCTGTACTTTGTTGTACAGTGCGGAGCCACTCCATAACCCCCATGCTCCAAGCGACCAGGCACATCTTGTCTGTCCTCCGTAAATGGGTAATGCCTTCGTCCCCAATTACAGTCGTGCATGTGCATTCAGACGGGACAAGAGCGAAGAGCGTAAAGCCTGCCCTGTGTGCATAACCAACATGAAGCTAAAGACAAAAAAACAATACAAGGGGCTCAAAAGTGCTGGCTAGGCATAAGGCAGGGGCACAAGTGCTGGCTAGGCATAAGGCAGGGGCACAAGTGCTGGCTAGGCATAAGGCAGGGGCACAAGTGCTGGCTAGGCATAAGGCAGGGGCACAAGTGCTGGCTAGGCATAAGGCAGGGGCACAAGTGCTGGCTAGGCATAAGGCAGGGGCACAAGTGCGGGCTAGGCATAAGGCAGGGGCACAAGTGCGGGCTAGGCATAAGGCAGGGGCACAAGTGCGGGCTAGGCATAAGGCAGGGGCACAAGTGCGGGCTAGGCATAAGGCAGGGGCACAAGTGCGGGCTAGGCATAAGGCAGGGGCACAAGTGCGGGCTAGGCATAAGGCAGGGGCACAAGTGCGGGCTAGGCATAAGTCAGGGGCACAAGTGCGGGCTAGGCATAAGGCAGGGGCACAAGTGCGGGCTAGGCATAAGGCAAGGGCACAAGTGCGGGCTAGGCATAAGGCAGGGGCACAAGTGCGGGCTAGGCATAAGGCAGGGGCACAAGTGCGGGCTAGGCATAAGGCAGGGGCACAAGTGCAGGCTAGGTATAAGGCAGGGGCACAAGTGCTGGCTAGGCATAAGGCAAGGGCACAAGTGCTGGCTAGGCATAAGGCAGGGGCACAAGTGCTGGCTAGGCATAAGGCAGGGGCACAAGTGCGGGCTAGACTTTAGGCAGGGGCACAAGAGCAAACTAAGCATAAGGCAGAGGCACAAGTGCAAGCTAGGCATAAGGCAGGGGCACCTATGCAGGCTAGGCTTAAGGCAGGGGCACAAGTGATGGCTACACATAAGGCATACGGCTAACTCTTTGCACTCTTTGCATAAAGGGATAGGCACCCTTAGGGGTGAAGAGCTAGCTTTCACCCCTCTACTCTGTACTTTGTTGTACAGTGCGGAGCCACTCCATAACCCCCATGCTCCAAGCGACCAGGCACATCTTGTCTGTCCTCCGTAAATGGGTAATGCCTTCGTCCCCAATTACAGTCGTGCATGTGCATTCAGACGGGACAAGAGCGAAGAGCGTAAAGCCTGCCCTGTGTGCATAACCAACATGAAGCTAAAGACAAAAAAACAATACAAGGGGCTCAAAAGTGCTGGCTAGGCATAAGGCAGGGGCACAAGTGCTGGCTAGGCATAAGGCAGGGGCACAAGTGCTGGCTAGGCATAAGGCAGGGGCACAAGTGCTGGCTAGGCATAAGGCAGGGGCACAAGTGCTGGCTAGGCATAAGGCAGGGGCACAAGTGCTGGCTAGGCATAAGGCAGGGGCACAAGTGCGGGCTAGGCATAAGGCAGGGGCACAAGTGCGGGCTAGGCATAAGGCAGGGGCACAAGTGCGGGCTAGGCATAAGGCAGGGGCACAAGTGCGGGCTAGGCATAAGGCAGGGGCACAAGTGCGGGCTAGGCATAAGGCAGGGGCACAAGTGCGGGCTAGGCATAAGGCAGGGGCACAAGTGCGGGCTAGGCATAAGTCAGGGGCACAAGTGCGGGCTAGGCATAAGGCAGGGGCACAAGTGCGGGCTAGGCATAAGGCAGGGGCACAAGTGCGGGCTAGGCATAAGGCAGGGGCACAAGTGCGGGCTAGGCATAAGGCAGGGGAACAAGTGCGGGCTAGGCATAAGGCAGGGGCACAAGTGCAGGCTAGGTATAAGGCAGGGGCACAAGTGCTGGCTAGGCATAAGGCAAGGGCACAAGTGCTGGCTAGGCATAAGGCAGGGGCACAAGTGCTGGCTAGGCATAAGGCAGGGGCACAAGTGCGGGCTAGACTTTAGGCAGGGGCACAAGAGCAAACTAAGCATAAGGCAGAGGCACAAGTGCAAGCTAGGCATAAGGCAGGGGCACCTATGCAGGCTAGGCTTAAGGCAGGGGCACAAGTGATGGCTACACATAAGGCATACGGCTAACTCTTTGCACTCTTTGCATAAAGGGATAGGCACCCTTAGGGGTGAAGAGCTAGCTTTCACCCCTCTACTCTGTACTTTGTTGTACAGTGCGGAGCCACTCCATAACCCCCATGCTCCAAGCGACCAGGCACATCTTGTCTGTCCTCCGTAAATGGGTAATGCCTTCGTCCCCAATTACAGTCGTGCATGTGCATTCAGACGGGACAAGAGCGAAGAGCGTAAAGCCTGCCCTGTGTGCATAACCAACATGAAGCTAAAGACAAAAAAACAATACAAGGGGCTCAAAAGTGCTGGCTAGGCATAAGGCAGGGGCACAAGTGCTGGCTAGGCATAAGGCAGGGGCACAAGTGCTGGCTAGGCATAAGGCAGGGGCACAAGTGCTGGCTAGGCATAAGGCAGGGGCACAAGTGCTGGCTAGGCATAAGGCAGGGGCACAAGTGCTGGCTAGGCATAAGGCAGGGGCACAAGTGCTGGCTAGGCATAAGGCAGGGGCACAAGTGCTGGCTAGGCATAAGGCAGGGGCACAAGTGCTGGCTAGGCATAAGGCAGGGGCACAAGTGCTGGCTAGGCATAAGGCAGGGGCACAAGTGCTGGCTAGGCATAAGGCAGGGGCACAAGTGCTGGCTAGGCATAAGGCAGGGGCACAAGTGCTGGCTAGGCATAAGGCAGGGGCACAAGTGCTGGCTAGGCTTAAGGCAGGGGCACAAGTGCTGGCTAGGCTTAAGGCAGGGGCACAAGTGCTGGCTAGGCATAAGGCAGGGGCACAAGTGCTGGCTAGGCATAAGGCAGGGGCACAAGTGCTGGCTAGGCATAAGGCAGGGGCACAAGTGCTGGCTAGGCATAAGGCAGGGGCACAAGTGCTGGCTAGGCATAAGGCAGGGGCACAAGTGCTGGCTAGGCATAAGGCAGGGGCACAAGTGCTGGCTAGGCATAAGGCAGGGGCACAAGTGCTGGCTAGGCATAAGGCAGGGGCACAAGTGCTGGCTAGGCATAAGGCAGGGGCACAAGTGCTGGCTAGGCATAAGGCAGGGGCACAAGTGCTGGCTAGGCATAAGGCAGGGGCACAAGTGCTGGCTAGGCATAAGGCAGGGGCACAAGTGCTGGCTAGGCATAAGGCAGGGGCACAAGTGCTGGCTAGGCATAAGGCAGGGGCACAAGTGCTGGCTAGGCATAAGGCAGGGGCACAAGTGCTGGCTAGGCATAAGGCAGGGGCACAAGTGCTGGCTAGGCATAAGGCAGGGGCACAAGTGCTGGCTAGGCATAAGGCAGGGGCACAAGTGCTGGCTAGGCATAAGGCAGGGGCACAAGTGCTGGCTAGGCATAAGGCAGGGGCACAAGTGCTGGCTAGGCATAAGGCAGGGGCACAAGTGCTGGCTAGGCATAAGGCAGGGGCACAAGTGCTGGCTAGGCATAAGGCATGGGCACAAGTGCTGGCTAGGCATAAGGCAGGGGCACAAGTGCTGGCTAGGCATAAGGCAGGGGCACAAGTGCTGGCTAGGCATAAGGCAGGGGCACAAGTTCTGGTTAGGCATAAGGCAGGGGCACAAGTGCTGGCTAGGCATAAGGCAGGGGCACAAGTGCTGGCTAGGCATAAGGCAGGGGCACAAGTGCTGGCTAGGCATAAGGCAGGGGCACAAGTGCTGGCTAGGCATAAGGCAGGGGCACAAGTGCTGGCTAGGCATAAGGCAGGGGCACAAGTGCTGGCTAGGCATAAGGCAGGGGCACAAGTGCTGGCTAGGCATAAGGCAGGGGCACAAGTGCTGGCTAGGCATAAGGCAGGGGCACAAGTGCTGGCTAGGCATAAGGCAGGGGCACAAGTGCTGGCTAGGCATAAGGCAGGGGCACAAGTGCTGGCTAGGCATAAGGCAGGGGCACAAGTGCTGGCTAGGCTTAAGGCAGGGGCACAAGTGCTGGCTAGGCATAAGGCAGGGGCACAAGTGCTGGCTAGGCATAAGGCAGGGGCACAAGTGCTGGCTAGGCATAAGGCAGGGGCACAAGTGCTGGCTAGGCATAAGGCAGGGGCACAAGTGCTGGCTAGGCATAAGGCAGGGGCACAAGTGCTGGCTAGGCATAAGGCAGGGGCACAAGTGCTGGCTAGGCATAAGGCAGGGGCACAAGTGCTGGCTAGGCATAAGGCAGGGGCACAAGTGCTGGCTAGGCATAAGGCAGGGGCACAAGTGCTGGCTAGGCATAAGGCAGGGGCACAAGTGCTGGCTAGGCATAAGGCAGGGGCACAAGTGCTGGCTAGGCATAAGGCAGGGGCACAAGTGCTGGCTAGGCATAAGGCAGGGGCACAAGTGCTGGCTAGGCATAAGGCAGGGGCACAAGTGCTGGCTAGGCATAAGGCAGGGGCACAAGTGCTGGCTAGGCATAAGGCAGGGGCACAAGTGCTGGCTAGGCATAAGGCAGGGGCACAAGTGCTGGCTAGGCATAAGGCATGGGCACAAGTGCTGGCTAGGCATAAGGCAGGGGCACAAGTGCTGGCTAGGCATAAGGCAGGGGCACAAGTGCTGGCTAGGCATAAGGCAGGGGCACAAGTGCTGGCTAGGCATAAGGCAGGGGCACAAGTGCTGGCTAGGCATAAGGCAGGGGCACACGTGCTGGCTAGGCATAAGGCAGGGGCACACGTGCTGGCTAGGCATAAGGCAGGGGCACACGTGCTGGCTAGGCATAAGGCAGGGGCACACGTGCTGGCTAGGCATAAGGCAGGGGCACACGTGCTGGCTAGGCATAAGGCAGGGGCACACGTGCTGGCTAGGCATAAGGCAGGGGCACACGTGCTGGCTAGGCATAAGGCAGGGGCACAAGTGCGGGCTAGGCATAAGGCAGGGGCACAAGTGCGGGCTAGGAATAAGGCAGGGGCACAAGTGCGGGCTAGGCATAAGGCAGGGGCACAAGTGCGGGCTAGGCATAAGGAAGGGGCACATGTGCGGGCTAGGCATAATGCAGGGGCACAAGTGCGGGCTAGGCATACGGCAGGGGCACAAGTGCGGGCTAGGCATAAGGCAGGGGCACAAGTGCGGGCAAGGCATAAGGCAGGGGCACAAGTGCGGGCAAGGCATAAGGCAGGGGCACAAGTGCGGGCTAGGCATAAGGCAGGGGCACAAGTGCGGGCTAGGCATAAGGCAGGGGCACAAGTGCGGGCTAGGCATAAGGCAGGGGCACAAGTGCGGGCTAGGCATAAGGCAGGGGCACAAGTGCGGGCTAGGCATAAGGCAGGGGCACAAGTGCGGGCTAGGCATAAGGCAGGGGCACAAGTGCGGGCTAGGCATAAGGCAGGGGCACAAGTGCGGGCTAGGCATAAGGCAGGGGCACAAGTGCGGGCTAGGCATAAGGCAGGGGCACAAGTGCGGGCTAGGCATAAGGCAGGGGCACAAGTGCGGGCTAGGCATAAGGCAGGGGCACAAGTGCGGGCTAGGCATAAGGCAGGGGCACAAGTGCGGGCTAGGCATAAGGCAGGGGCACAAGTGCGGACTAGGCATAAGGCAGGGGCACAAGTGCGGGATAGGCATAAGGCAGCGGCAAAAGTGCTGGCTAGGCATAAGGCAGGGGCACAAGTGCTGGCTAGGCATAAGGCAGGGGCACAAGTGCTGGCTAGGCATAAGGCAGGGCCACAAGTGCAGGCTAGGCATTAGGCAGGGCCACAAGTGCGGGCTAGGCATAAGGCAGGGCCACAAGTGGAGGCTAGGCATAAGGCAGGGGCACAAGTGCTGGCTAGGCATAAGGCAGGGGCACAAGTGCTGGCTAGGCATAAGGCAGGGGCTCAAGTGCTGGCTAGGCATAAGGCAGGGGCTCAAGTGCTGGCTAGGCATAAGGCAGGGGCACAAGTGCTGGCTAGGCATAAGGCAGGGGCACAAGTGCTGGCTAGGCATAAGGCAGGGGCACAAGTGCTGGCTAGGCATAAGGCAGGGGCACAAGTGCTGGCTAGGCATAAGGCAGGGGCACAAGTGCTGGCTAGGCATAAGGCAGGGGCACAAGTGCTGGCTAGGCATAAGGCAGGGGCTTAAGTGCTGGCTAGGCATAAGGCAGGGGCACCTATGCAGGCTAGGCTTAAGGCAGGGGCACAAGTGATGGCTACACATAAGGCATACGGCTAACTCTTTGCACTCTTTGAATAAAGGGATAGGCACCCTTAGGGGTGAAGAGCTAGCTTTCACCCCTCTACTCTGTACTATGTTGTACAGTGCGGAGCCACTCCATAACCCTCATGCTCCAAGCGACCAGGCACATCTTGTCTGTCCTCCGTAAATGGGTAATGCCTTCGTCCCCAATTACAGTCGTGCATGTGCATACAGACGGGACAAGAGCTTAGAGCGTAAAGCCTGCCCTGTGTGCATAACCAACATGAAGCTAAAGACAAAAAAACAATAATGCAAGGGGCTCAAAAGTGCTGGCTAGGCATAAGGCAGGGGCACAAGTGCTGGCTAGGAATAAGGCAGGGGCTCAAAAGTGCTGGCTAGGCATAAGGCAGGGGCACAAGTGCTGGCTAGGCATAAGGCAGGGGCACAAGTGCAGGCTAGGCATAAGGCAGGGGCACAAGTGCAGGCTAGGCATAAGGCAGGGGCACAAGTGCAGGCTAGGCATAAGGCAGGGGCACAAGTGCAAACTAAGCATAAGGTAGAGGCACAAGTGCAGCTAGGCATAAGGCAGGGGCACAAGTGCAGGCTAGGCATAAGGCAGGGGCACAAGTGCAGGCTAGGCATAAGGCAGGGGCACAAGTGCGGGGTAGGCATAAGGCAGGGGCACAAGTGCGGGGTAGGCATAAGGCAGGGGCACAAGTGCGGGATAGGCATAAGGCAGGGGCACAAGTGCGGGCTAGGCATAAGGCAGGGGCACAAGTGCGGGCTAGGCATAAGGCAGGGGCACAAGTGCGGGCTAGGCATAAGGCAGGGGCACAAGTGCACGCTAGGCATAAGGCAGGGGCACAAGTGCGGGCTAGGCATAAGGCAGGGGCACAAGTGCGGGCTAGGCATAAGGCAGGGGCACAAGTGCGGGCTAGGCATAAGGCAGGGGCACAAGTGCGGGCTAGGCATAAGGCAGGGGCACAAGTGCGGGCTAGGCATAAGGCAGGGGCACAAGTGCGGGCTGGGCACAAGTGCGGGCTAGGCATAAGGCAAGGGCACAAGTGCTGCCTAGGCATAAGGCAGGGGCACAAGTGCGGGCTAGGCTTAAGGCAGGGGCACAAGTGATGGCTACACATAAGGCATACGGCTAACTCTTTGCACTCTTTGAATAAAGGGATAGGCACCCTTAGGGGTGAAGAGCTAGCTTTCACCCCTCTACTCTGTACTATGTTGTACAGTGCGGAGCCACTCCATAACCCTCATGCTCCAAGCGACCAGGCACATCTTGTCTGTCCTCCGTAAATGGGTAATGCCTTCGTCCCCAATTACAGTCGTGCATGTGCATACAGACGGGACAAGAGCTTAGAGCGTAAAGCCTGCCCTGTGTGCATAACCAACATGAAGCTAAAGACAAAAAAACAATAATGCAAGGGGCTCAAAAGTGCTGGCTAGGCATAAGGCAGGGGCACAAGTGCTGGCTAGGCATAAGGCAGGGGCACAAGTGCTGGCTAGGCATAAGGCAGGGGCACAAGTGCTGGCTAGGCATAAGGCAGGGGCACAAGTGCTGGCTAGACTTAAGGCAGGGGCACAAGTGCTGGCTAGACTTAAGGCAGGGGCACAAGTGCTGGCTAGACTTAAGGCAGGGGCACAAGTGCTGGCTAGGCATAAGGCAGGGGCACAAGTGCGGGCTAGCCATAAGGCAGGGGCACAAGTGCAGGCTAGGCATAAGGCAGGGGCACAAGTGCAGGCTAGGCATAAGGCAGGGGCACAAGTGCAGGCTAGGCATAAGGCAGGGGCACAAGTGCAAACTAAGCATAAGGCAGAGGCACAAGTGCAGCTAGGCATAAGGCAGGGGCACAAGTGCAGGCTAGGCATAAGGCAGGGGCACAAGTGCAGGCTAGGCATAAGGCAGGGGCACAAGTGCGGGGTAGGCATAAGGCAGGGGCACAAATGCGGGGTAGGCATAAGGCAGGGGCACAAGTGCGGGATAGGCATAAGGCAGGGGCACAAGTGCGGGCTAGGCATAAGGCAGGGGCACAAGTGCGGGCTAGGCATAAGGCAGGGGCACAAGTGCGGGCTAGGCATAAGGCAGGGGCACAAGTGCACGCTAGGCATAAGGCAGGGGCACAAGTGCAGGCTAGGCATAAGGCAGGGGCACAAGTGCGGGCTAGGCATAAGGCAGGGGCACAAGTGCGGGCTAGGCATAAGGCAGGGGCACAAGTGCGGGCTAGGCATAAGGCAGGGGCACAAGTGCGGGCTAGGCATAAGGCAGGGGCACAAGTGCGGGCTGGGCACAAGTGCGGGCTAGGCATAAGGCAAGGGCACAAGTGCGGCCTAGGCATAAGGCAGGGGCACAAGTGCGGGCTAGGCATAAGGCAGGGGCACAAGTGCGGGCTAGGCATAAGGCAGGGGCACAAGTGCGGGCTAGGCATAAGGCAGGGGCACAAGTGCGGGCTAGGCATAAGGCAGGGGCACAAGTGCGGGCTAGGCATAAGGCAGGGGCACAAGTGCGGGCTAGGCATAAGGCAGGGGCACAAGTGCGGGCTAGGCATAAGGCCGGGGCACATGTGCTGGCTAGGCATAAGGCAGGGGCACACGTGCTGGCTAGGCATAAGGCAGGGGCACACGTGCTGGCTAGGCATAAGGCAGGGGCACACGTGCGGGCTAGGCATAAGGCAGGGGCACAACTGCGGGCTAGGCATAAGGCAGGGGCACAAGTGCGGGCTAGGCATAAGGCAGGGGCACAAGTGCGGGCTAGGCATAAGGCAGGGGCACAAGTGCGGGCTAGGCATAAGGCAGGGGCACAAGTGCGGGCTAGGCATAAGGCAGGGGCACAAGTGCGGGCTAGGCATAAGGCAGGGGCACAAGTGCGGGCTAGGCATAAGGCAGGGGCACAAGTGCGGGCTAGGCATAAGTCAGGGGCACAAGTGCGGGCTAGGCATAAGGCAGGGGCACAAGTGCGGGCTAGGCATAAGGCAGGGGCACAAGTGCGGGCTAGGCATAAGGCAGGGGCACAAGTGCGGGCTAGGCATAAGGCAGGGGAACAAGTGCGGGCTAGGCATAAGGCAGGGGCACAAGTGCAGGCTAGGCATAAGGCAGGGGCACAAGTGCTGGCTAGGCATAAGGCAAGGGCACAAGTGCTGGCTAGGCATAAGGCAGGGGCACAAGTGCTGGCTAGGCATAAGGCAGGGGCACAAGTGCTGGCTAGGCATAAGGCAGGGGCACAAGTGCGGGCTAGACTTTAGGCAGGGGCACAAGAGCAAACTAAGCATAAGGCAGAGGCACAAGTGCAAGCTAGGCATAAGGCAGGGGCACCCATGCAGGCTAGGCTTAAGGCAGGGGCACAAGTGATGGCTACACATAAGGCATACGGCTAACTCTTTGCACTCTTTGCATAAAAGGATAGGCACCCTTAGGGGTGAAGAGCTAGCTTTCACCCCTCTACTCTGTACTTTGTTGTACAGTGCGGAGCCACTCCATAACCCCCATGCTCCAAGCGACCAGGCACATCTTGTCTGTCCTCCGTAAATGGGTAATGCCTTCGTCCCCAATTACAGTCGTGCATGTGCATTCAGACGGGACAAGAGCGAAGAGCGTAAAGCCTGCCCTGTGTGCATAACCAACATGAAGCTAAAGACAAAAAAACAATACAAGGGGCTCAAAAGTGCTGGCTAGGCATAAGGCAGGGGCACAAGTGCTGGCTAGGCATAAGGCAGGGGCACAAGTGCTGGCTAGGCATAAGGCAGGGGCACAAGTGCTGGCTAGGCATAAGGCAGGGGCACAAGTGCTGGCTAGGCATAAGGCAGGGGCACAAGTGCTGGCTAGGCATAAGGCAGGGGCACAAGTGCTGGCTAGGCATAAGGCAGGGGCACAAGTGCTGGCTAGGCATAAGGCAGGGGCACAAGTGCTGGCTAGGCATAAGGCAGGGGCACAAGTGCTGGCTAGGCATAAGGCAGGGGCACAAGTGCTGGCTAGGCAAAAGGCAGGGGCACAAGTGCTGGCTAGGCATAAGGCAGGGGCACAAGTGCTGGCTAGGCATAAGGCAGGGGCACAAGTGCTGGCTAGGCATAAGGCAGGGGCACAAGTGCTGGCTAGGCATAAGGCAGGGGCACAAGTGCTGGCTAGGCATAAGGCAGGGGCACAAGTGCTGGCTAGGCATAAGGCAGGGGCACAAGTGCTGGCTAGGCATAAGGCAGGGGCACAAGTGCTGGCTAGGCATAAGGCAGGGGCACAAGTGCTGGCTAGGCATAAGGCAGGGGCACAAGTGCTGGCTAGGCATAAGGCAGGGGCACAAGTGCTGGCTAGGCATAAGGCAGGGGCACAAGTGCTGGCTAGGCATAAGGCAGGGGCACAAGTGCTGGCTAGGCATAAGGCAGGGGCACAAGTGCGGGCTAGGCATAAGGCAGGGGCACAAGTGCAGACTAGGCATAAGGCAGGGGCACAAGTGCGGGCTAGGCATAAGGCAGGGGCACAAGTGCGGGCTAGGCATAAGGCAGGGGCACAAGTGCGGGCTAGGCATAAGGCAGGGGCACAAGTGCGGGCTAGGCATAAGGCAGGGGCACAAGTGCGGGCTAGGCATAAGGCAGGGGCACAAGTGCGGGCTAGGCATAAGGCAGGGGCACAAGTGCGGGCTAGGCATAAGGCAGGGGCACAAGTGCGGGCTAGGCATAAGGCAGGGGCACAAGTGCTGGCTAGGCATAAGGCAGGGGCACAAGTGCTGGCTAGGCATAAGGCAGGGGCTTAAGTGCTGGCTAGGCATAAGGCAGGGGCACCTATGCAGGCTAGGCTTAAGGCAGGGGCACAAGTGATGGCTACACATAAGGCATACGGCTAACTCTTTGCACTCTTTGAATAAAGGGATAGGCACCCTTAGGGGTGAAGAGCTAGCTTTCACCCCTCTACTCTGTACTATGTTGTACAGTGCGGAGCCACTCCATAACCCTCATGCTCCAAGCGACCAGGCACATCTTGTCTGTCCTCCGTAAATGGGTAATGCCTTCGTCCCCAATTACAGTCGTGCATGTGCATACAGACGGGACAAGAGCTTAGAGCGTAAAGCCTGCCCTGTGTGCATAACCAACATGAAGCTAAAGACAAAAAAACAATAATGCAAGGGGCTCAAAAGTGCTGGCTAGGCATAAGGCAGGGGCACAAGTGCTGGCTAGGCATAAGGCAGGGGCTCAAAAGTGCTGGCTAGGCATAAGGCAGGGGCACAAGTGCTGGCTAGGCATAAGGCAGGGGCACAAGTGCAGGCTAGGCATAAGGCAGGGGCACAAGTGCAGGCTAGGCATAAGGCAGGGGCACAAGTGCAGGCTAGGCATAAGGCAGGGGCACAAGTGCAAACTAAGCATAAGGTAGAGGCACAAGTGCAGCTAGGCATAAGGCAGGGGCACAAGTGCAGGCTAGGCATAAGGCAGGGGCACAAGTGCAGGCTAGGCATAAGGCAGGGGCACAAGTGCGGGGTAGGCATAAGGCAGGGGCACAAGTGCGGGGTAGGCATAAGGCAGGGGCACAAGTGCGGGATAGGCATAAGGCAGGGGCACAAGTGCGGGCTAGGCATAAGGCAGGGGCACAAGTGCGGGCTAGGCATAAGGCAGGGGCACAAGTGCGGGCTAGGCATAAGGCAGGGGCACAAGTGCACGCTAGGCATAAGGCAGGGGCACAAGTGCGGGCTAGGCATAAGGCAGGGGCACAAGTGCGGGCTAGGCATAAGGCAGGGGCACAAGTGCGGGCTAGGCATAAGGCAGGGGCACAAGTGCGGGCTAGGCATAAGGCAGGGGCACAAGTGCGGGCTAGGCATAAGGCAGGGGCACAAGTGCGGGCTGGGCACAAGTGCGGGCTAGGCATAAGGCAAGGGCACAAGTGCTGCCTAGGCATAAGGCAGGGGCACAAGTGCGGGCTAGGCTTAAGGCAGGGGCACAAGTGATGGCTACACATAAGGCATACGGCTAACTCTTTGCACTCTTTGAATAAAGGGATAGGCACCCTTAGGGGTGAAGAGCTAGCTTTCACCCCTCTACTCTGTACTATGTTGTACAGTGCGGAGCCACTCCATAACCCTCATGCTCCAAGCGACCAGGCACATCTTGTCTGTCCTCCGTAAATGGGTAATGCCTTCGTCCCCAATTACAGTCGTGCATGTGCATACAGACGGGACAAGAGCTTAGAGCGTAAAGCCTGCCCTGTGTGCATAACCAACATGAAGCTAAAGACAAAAAAACAATAATGCAAGGGGCTCAAAAGTGCTGGCTAGGCATAAGGCAGGGGCACAAGTGCTGGCTAGGCATAAGGCAGGGGCACAAGTGCTGGCTAGGCATAAGGCAGGGGCACAAGTGCTGGCTAGGCATAAGGCAGGGGCACAAGTGCTGGCTAGACTTAAGGCAGGGGCACAAGTGCTGGCTAGACTTAAGGCAGGGGCACAAGTGCTGGCTAGACTTAAGGCAGGGGCACAAGTGCTGGCTAGGCATAAGGCAGGGGCACAAGTGCGGGCTAGCCATAAGGCAGGGGCACAAGTGCAGGCTAGGCATAAGGCAGGGGCACAAGTGCAGGCTAGGCATAAGGCAGGGGCACAAGTGCAGGCTAGGCATAAGGCAGGGGCACAAGTGCAAACTAAGCATAAGGCAGAGGCACAAGTGCAGCTAGGCATAAGGCAGGGGCACAAGTGCAGGCTAGGCATAAGGCAGGGGCACAAGTGCAGGCTAGGCATAAGGCAGGGGCACAAGTGCGGGGTAGGCATAAGGCAGGGGCACAAATGCGGGGTAGGCATAAGGCAGGGGCACAAGTGCGGGATAGGCATAAGGCAGGGGCACAAGTGCGGGCTAGGCATAAGGCAGGGGCACAAGTGCGGGCTAGGCATAAGGCAGGGGCACAAGTGCGGGCTAGGCATAAGGCAGGGGCACAAGTGCACGCTAGGCATAAGGCAGGGGCACAAGTGCAGGCTAGGCATAAGGCAGGGGCACAAGTGCGGGCTAGGCATAAGGCAGGGGCACAAGTGCGGGCTAGGCATAAGGCAGGGGCACAAGTGCGGGCTAGGCATAAGGCAGGGGCACAAGTGCGGGCTAGGCATAAGGCAGGGGCACAAGTGCGGGCTGGGCACAAGTGCGGGCTAGGCATAAGGCAAGGGCACAAGTGCGGCCTAGGCATAAGGCAGGGGCACAAGTGCGGGCTAGGCATAAGGCAGGGGCACAAGTGCGGGCTAGGCATAAGGCAGGGGCACAAGTGCGGGCTAGGCATAAGGCAGGGGCACAAGTGCGGGCTAGGCATAAGGCAGGGGCACAAGTGCGGGCTAGGCATAAGGCAGGGGCACAAGTGCGGGCTAGGCATAAGGCAGGGGCACAAGTGCGGGCTAGGCATAAGGCCGGGGCACATGTGCTGGCTAGGCATAAGGCAGGGGCACACGTGCTGGCTAGGCATAAGGCAGGGGCACACGTGCTGGCTAGGCATAAGGCAGGGGCACACGTGCGGGCTAGGCATAAGGCAGGGGCACAACTGCGGGCTAGGCATAAGGCAGGGGCACAAGTGCGGGCTAGGCATAAGGCAGGGGCACAAGTGCGGGCTAGGCATAAGGCAGGGGCACAAGTGCGGGCTAGGCATAAGGCAGGGGCACAAGTGCGGGCTAGGCATAAGGCAGGGGCACAAGTGCGGGCTAGGCATAAGGCAGGGGCACAAGTGCGGGCTAGGCATAAGGCAGGGGCACAAGTGCGGGCTAGGCATAAGGCAGGGGCACAAGTGCGGGCTAGGCATAAGTCAGGGGCACAAGTGCGGGCTAGGCATAAGGCAGGGGCACAAGTGCGGGCTAGGCATAAGGCAGGGGCACAAGTGCGGGCTAGGCATAAGGCAGGGGCACAAGTGCGGGCTAGGCATAAGGCAGGGGAACAAGTGCGGGCTAGGCATAAGGCAGGGGCACAAGTGCAGGCTAGGCATAAGGCAGGGGCACAAGTGCTGGCTAGGCATAAGGCAAGGGCACAAGTGCTGGCTAGGCATAAGGCAGGGGCACAAGTGCTGGCTAGGCATAAGGCAGGGGCACAAGTGCTGGCTAGGCATAAGGCAGGGGCACAAGTGCGGGCTAGACTTTAGGCAGGGGCACAAGAGCAAACTAAGCATAAGGCAGAGGCACAAGTGCAAGCTAGGCATAAGGCAGGGGCACCTATGCAGGCTAGGCTTAAGGCAGGGGCACAAGTGATGGCTACACATAAGGCATACGGCTAACTCTTTGCACTCTTTGCATAAAAGGATAGGCACCCTTAGGGGTGAAGAGCTAGCTTTCACCCCTCTACTCTGTACTTTGTTGTACAGTGCGGAGCCACTCCATAACCCCCATGCTCCAAGCGACCAGGCACATCTTGTCTGTCCTCCGTAAATGGGTAATGCCTTCGTCCCCAATTACAGTCGTGCATGTGCATTCAGACGGGACAAGAGCGAAGAGCGTAAAGCCTGCCCTGTGTGCATAACCAACATGAAGCTAAAGACAAAAAAACAATACAAGGGGCTCAAAAGTGCTGGCTAGGCATAAGGCAGGGGCACAAGTGCTGGCTAGGCATAAGGCAGGGGCACAAGTGCTGGCTAGGCATAAGGCAGGGGCACAAGTGCTGGCTAGGCATAAGGCAGGGGCACAAGTGCTGGCTAGGCATAAGGCAGGGGCACAAGTGCTGGCTAGGCATAAGGCAGGGGCACAAGTGCTGGCTAGGCATAAGGCAGGGGCACAAGTGCTGGCTAGGCATAAGGCAGGGGCACAAGTGCTGGCTAGGCATAAGGCAGGGGCACAAGTGCTGGCTAGGCATAAGGCAGGGGCACAAGTGCTGGCTAGGCATAAGGCAGGGGCACAAGTGCTGGCTAGGCAAAAGGCAGGGGCACAAGTGCTGGCTAGGCATAAGGCAGGGGCACAAGTGCTGGCTAGGCATAAGGCAGGGGCACAAGTGCTGGCTAGGCATAAGGCAGGGGCACAAGTGCTGGCTAGGCATAAGGCAGGGGCACAAGTGCTGGCTAGGCATAAGGCAGGGGCACAAGTGCTGGCTAGGCATAAGGCAGGGGCACAAGTGCTGGCTAGGCATAAGGCAGGGGCACAAGTGCTGGCTAGGCATAAGGCAGGGGCACAAGTGCTGGCTAGGCATAAGGCAGGGGCACAAGTGCTGGCTAGGCATAAGGCAGGGGCACAAGTGCTGGCTAGGCATAAGGCAGGGGCACAAGTGCTGGCTAGGCATAAGGCAGGGGCACAAGTGCTGGCTAGGCATAAGGCAGGGGCACAAGTGCGGGCTAGGCATAAGGCAGGGGCACAAGTGCAGACTAGGCATAAGGCAGGGGCACAAGTGCGGGCTAGGCATAAGGCAGGGGCACAAGTGCGGGCTAGGCATAAGGCAGGGGCACAAGTGCGGGCTAGGCATAAGGCAGGGGCACAAGTGCGGGCTAGGCATAAGGCAGGGGCACAAGTGCGGGCTAGGCATAAGGCAGGGGCACAAGTGCGGGCTAGGCATAAGGCAGGGGCACAAGTGCGGGCTAGGCATAAGGCAGGGGCACAAGTGCGGGCTAGGCATAAGGCAGGGGCACAAGTGCTGGCTAGGCATAAGGCAGGGCACAAGTGCTGGCTAGGCATAAGGCAGGGGCACAAGTGCTTGCTAGGCATAAGGCAGGGGCACAAGTGCTTGCTAGGCATAAGGCAGGGGCACAAGTGCTTGCTAGGCATAAGGCAGGGGCACAAAAGCTGGCTAGGCATAAGGCAGGGGCACAAGTGCAGGCTAGGCATAAGGCAGGGGCACAAGTGCTGGCTAGGCATAAGGCAGGGGCACAAGTGCTGGCTAGGCTTAAGGCAGGGGCACAAGTGCTGGCTAGGCTTAAGGCAGGGGCACAAGTGCTGGCTAGGCATAAGGCAGGGGCACAAGTGCAGTCTAGGCATAAGGCAGGGGCACAAGTGCAGTCTAGGCATAAGGCAGGGGCACAAGTGCAGTCTAGGCATAAGGCAGGGGCACAAGTGCAGTCTAGGCATAAGGCAGGGGCACAAGTGCAGTCTAGGCATAAGGCAGGGGCACCTATGTGGGCTAGGCATAAGGCAGGGGCACCTATGCGGGCTAGGCATAAGGCAGGGGCACAAGTGCGGGCTAGGCATAAGACAGGGGCACAAGTGCGGGCTAGGCATAAGGCAGGGGCACATGTGCGGGCTAGGCATAAGGCAGGGGCACAAGTGCAGGCTAGGCATAAGGCAGGGGCACAAGTGCAGGCTAGGCATAAGGCAGGGGCACAAGTGCGGGCTAGGCATAAGGCAGGGGCACAAGTGCGGGCTAGGCATAAGGCAGGGGCACAAGTGCGGGCTAGGCATAAGGCAGGGACACAAGTGCGGGCTAGGCATAAGGCAGGGGCACAAGTGCGGGCTAGGCATAAGGCAGGGGCACAAGTGCGGGCTAGGCATAAGGCAGGGGCACAAGTGCGGGCTAGGCATAAGGCAGGGGCACAAGTGCGGGCTAGGCATAAGGCAGGGGCACAAGTGCGGGCTAGGCATAAGGCAGGGGCACAAGTGCGGGCTAGGCATAAGGCAGGGGCACACATGCGGGCTAGGCATAAGGCAGGGGCACACGTGCTGGCTAGGCATAAGGCAGGGGCACAACTGCGGGCTAGGCATAAGGCAGGGGCACAAGTGCGGGCTAGGCATAAGGCAGGGGCACAAGTGCGGGCTAGGCATAAGGCAGGGGCACAAGTGCGGGCTAGGCATAAGGCAGGGGCACAAGTGCGGGCTAGGCATAAGGCAGGGGCACAAGTGCGGGCTAGGCATAAGGCAGGGGCACAAGTGCGGGCTAGGCATAAGGCAGGGGCACAAGTGCGGGCTAGGCATAAGGCAGGGGCACAAGTGCGGGCTAGGCATAAGGCAGGGGCACAAGTGCGGGCTAGGCATAAGGCAGGGGCACAAGTGCGGGCTAGGCATAAGGCAGGGGAACAAGTGCGGGCTAGGCATAAGGCAGGGGCACAAGTGCAGGCTAGGTATAAGGCAGGGGCACAAGTGCTGGCTAGGCATAAGGCAAGGGCACAAGTGCTGGCTAGGCATAAGGCAGGGGCACAAGTGCTGGCTAGGCATAAGGCAGGGGCACAAGTGCGGGCTAGACTTTAGGCAGGGGCACAAGAGCAAACTAAGCATAAGGCAGGGGCACCTATGCAGGCTAGGCTTAAGGCAGGGGCACAAGTGATGGCTACATATAAGGCATACGGCTAACTCTTTGCACTCTTTGCATAAAGGGATAGGCACCCTTAGGGGTGAAGAGCTAGCTTTCACCCCTCTACTCTGTACTTTGTTGTACAGTGCGGAGCCACTCCATAACCCCCATGCTCCAAGCGACCAGGCACATCTTGTCTGTCCTCCGTAAATGGGTAATGCCTTCGTCCCCAATTACAGTCGTGCATGTGCATTCAGACGGGACAAGAGCGAAGAGCGTAAAGCCTGCCCTGTGTGCATAACCAACATGAAGCTAAAGACAAAAAAACAATACAAGGGGCTCAAAAGTGCTGGCTAGGCATAAGGCAGGGGCTCAAAAGTGCTGGCTAGGCATAAGGCAGGGGCACAAGTGCTGGCTAGGCATAAGGCAGGGGCACAAGTGCTGGCTAGGCATAAGGCAGGGGCACAAGTGCTGGCTAGGCATAAGGCAGGGGCACAAGTGCTGGCTAGGCATAAGGCAGGGGCACAAGTGCTGGCTAGGCATAAGGCAGGGGCACAAGTGCTGGCTAGGCATAAGGCAGGGGCACAAGTGCTGGCTAGGCATAAGGCAGGGGCACAAGTGCTGGCTAGGCATAAGGCAGTGGCACAAGTGCTGGCTAGGCATAAGGCAGGGGCACAAGTGCTAACTAGGCATAAGGCAGGGGCACAAGTGCTGGCTAGGCTTAAGGCAGGGGCACAAGTGCTGGCTAGGCATAAGGCAGGGGCACAAGTGCGGGCTAGGCATAAGGCAGGGGCACTAGTGCGGGCTAGGCATAAGGCAGGGGCACAAGTGCGGGCTAGGCATAAGGCAGGGGCACAAGTGCGGGCTAGGCATAAGGCAGGGGCACAAGTGCGGGTTGGCATAAGGCAGGGGCACAAGTGCAGGCTAGGCATAAGGCAGGGGCACAAGTGCAGGGGCACAAGTGCAGGCTAGGCATAAGGCAGGGGCACAAGTGCAGGCTAGGCATAAGGCATGGGCACAAGTGCTGGCTAGGCATAAGGCAGGGGCTCAAGTGCTGGCTAGGCATAAGGCAGGGGCACAAGTGCTGGCTAGGCATAAGGCAGGGGCACAAGTGCTGGCTAGGCATAAGGCAGGGGCACAAGTGCTGGCTAGGCATAAGGCAGGGGCACAAGTGCTGGCTAGGCATAAGGCAGGGGCCCAAGTGCTGGCTAGGCATAAGGCAGGGGCACAAGTGCTGGCTAGGCATAAGGCAGGGGCTCAAGTGCTGGCTAGGCATAAGGCAGGGGCTCAAGTGCTGGCTTGGCTTTAGGCAGGGGCACAAGTGCGGGCTAGGCTTTAGGCAGGGGCACAAGTGCAAACTAAGCATAAGGCAGAGGCACAAGTGCAAGCTAGGCATAAGGCAGGGGCACAAGTGATGGCTACACATAAGGCATACGGCTAACTCTTTGCACTCTTTGCATAAAGGAATAGGCACCCTTAGGGGTGAAGAGCTAGCTTTCACCCCTCTACTCTGTACTATGTTGTACAGTGCGGAGCCACTCCATAACCCCCATGCTCCAAGCGACCAGGCACATCTTGTCTGTCCTCCGTTAATGGGTAATGCCTTCGTCCCCAATTACAGTCGTGCATGTGCATACAGACGGGACAAGAGCAAAGAGCGTAAAGCCTGCCCTGTGTGCATAACCAACATGAAGCTAAAGACAAAAAAACAATAATGCAAGGGGCTCAAAAGTGCTGGCTAGGCATAAGGCAGGGGCACAAGTGATGGCTAGGCATAAGGCAGGGGCACAAGTGCTGGCTAGGCATAAGGCAGGGGCACAAGTGCTGGCTAGGCATAAGGCAGGGGCACAAGTGCTGGCTAGGCATAAGGCAGGGGCACAAGTGCTGGCTAGACTTAAGGCAGGGGCACAAGTGCTGGCTAGGCATAAGGCAGGGGCACAAGTGCTGGCTAGGCATAAGGCAGGGGCACAAGTGCTGGCTAGACTTAAGGCAGGGGCACAAGTGCTGGCTAGGCATAAGGCAGGGGCACAAGTGCTGGCTAGGCATAAGGCAGGGGCACAAGTGCTGGCTAGGCATAAGGCAGGGGCACAAGTGCTGGCTAGGCATAAGGCAGGGGCACAAGTGCTGGCTAGGCATAAGGCAGGGGCACAAGTGCTGGCTAGGCATAAGGCAGGGGCACAAGTGCTGGCTAGGCATAAGGCAGGGGCACAAGTGCTGGCTAGGCATAAGGCAGGGGCTCAAAAGTGCTGGCTAGGCATAAGGCAGGGGCACAAGTGCTGGCTAGGCATAAGGCAGGGGCACAAGTGCAGGCTAGGCATAAGGCAGGGGCACAAGTGCAGGCTAGGCATAAGGCAGGGGCACAAGTGCAAACTAAGCATAAGGCAGAGGCACAAGTGCAGCTAGGCATAAGGCAGGGGCACAAGTGCAGGCTAGGCATAAGGCAGGGGCACAAGTGCAGGCTAGGCATAAGGCAGGGGCACAAGTGCGGGGTAGGCATAAGGCAGGGGCACAAGTGCGGGGTAGGCATAAGGCAGGGGCACAAGTGCGGGATAGGCATAAGGCAGGGGCACAAGTGCGGGCTAGGCATAAGGCAGGGGCACAAGTGCGGGCTAGGCATAAGGCAGGGGCACAAGTGCGGGCTAGGCATAAGGCAGGGGCACAAGTGCACGCTAGGCATAAGGCAGGGGCACAAGTGCGGGCTAGGCATAAGGCAGGGGCACAAGTGCGGGCTAGGCATAAGGCAGGGGCACAAGTGCGGGCTAGGCATAAGGCAGGGGCACAAGTGCGGGCTAGGCATAAGGCAGGGGCACAAGTGCGGGCTAGGCATAAGGCAGGGGCACAAGTGCGGGCTGGGCACAAGTGCGGGCTAGGCATAAGGCAAGGGCACAAGTGCTGCCTAGGCATAAGGCAGGGGCACAAGTGCGGGCTAGGCTTAAGGCAGGGGCACAAGTGATGGCTACACATAAGGCATACGGCTAACTCTTTGCACTCTTTGAATAAAGGGATAGGCACCCTTAGGGGTGAAGAGCTAGCTTTCACCCCTCTACTCTGTACTATGTTGTACAGTGCGGAGCCACTCCATAACCCTCATGCTCCAAGCGACCAGGCACATCTTGTCTGTCCTCCGTAAATGGGTAATGCCTTCGTCCCCAATTACAGTCGTGCATGTGCATACAGACGGGACAAGAGCTTAGAGCGTAAAGCCTGCCCTGTGTGCATAACCAACATGAAGCTAAAGACAAAAAAACAATAATGCAAGGGGCTCAAAAGTGCTGGCTAGGCATAAGGCAGGGGCACAAGTGCTGGCTAGGCATAAGGCAGGGGCACAAGTGCTGGCTAGGCATAAGGCAGGGGCACAAGTGCTGGCTAGGCATAAGGCAGGGGCACAAGTGCTGGCTAGACTTAAGGCAGGGGCACAAGTGCTGGCTAGACTTAAGGCAGGGGCACAAGTGCGGGCTAGCCATAAGGCAGGGGCACAAGTGCAGGCTAGGCATAAGGCAGGGGCACAAGTGCAGGCTAGGCATAAGGCAGGGGCACAAGTGCAGGCTAGGCATAAGGCAGGGGCACAAGTGCAGGCTAGGCATAAGGCAGGGGCACAAGTGCAAACTAAGCATAAGGCAGAGGCACAAGTGCAGCTAGGCATAAGGCAGGGGCACAAGTGCAGGCTAGGCATAAGGCAGGGGCACAAGTGCAGGCTAGGCATAAGGCAGGGGCACAAGTGCAGGCTAGGCATAAGGCAGGGGCACAAGTGCGGGGTAGGCATAAGGCAGGGGCACAAGTGCGGGGTAGGCATAAGGCAGGGGCACAAGTGCGGGATAGGCATAAGGCAGGGGCACAAGTGCGGGCTAGGCATAAGGCAGGGGCACAAGTGCGGGCTAGGCATAAGGCAGGGGCACAAGTGCGGGCTAGGCATAAGGCAGGGGCACAAGTGCACGCTAGGCATAAGGCAGGGGCACAAGTGCGGGCTAGGCATAAGGCAGGGGCACAAGTGCGGGCTAGGCATAAGGCAGGGGCACAAGTGCGGGCTAGGCATAAGGCAGGGGCACAAGTGCGGGCTAGGCATAAGGCAGGGGCACAAGTGCGGGCTAGGCATAAGGCAGGGGCACAAGTGCGGGCTGGGCACAAGTGCGGGCTAGGCATAAGGCAAGGGCACAAGTGCGGCCTAGGCATAAGGCAGGGGCACAAGTGCGGGCTAGGCATAAGGCAGGGGCACAAGTGCGGGCTAGGCATAAGGCAGGGGCACAAGTGCGGGCTAGGCATAAGGCAGGGGCACAAGTGCGGGCTAGGCATAAGGCAGGGGCACAAGTGCGGGCTAGGCATAAGGCAGGGGCACAAGTGCGGGCTAGGCATAAGGCAGGGGCACAAGTGCGGGCTAGGCATAAGGCAGGGGCACAAGTGCGGGCTAGGCATAAGGCCGGGGCACATGTGCTGGCTAGGCATAAGGCAGGGGCACACGTGCTGGCTAGGCATAAGGCAGGGGCACACGTGCTGGCTAGGCATAAGGCAGGGGCACACGTGCGGGCTAGGCATAAGGCAGGGGCACAACTGCGGGCTAGGCATAAGGCAGGGGCACAAGTGCGGGCTAGGCATAAGGCAGGGGCACAAGTGCGGGCTAGGCATAAGGCAGGGGCACAAGTGCGGGCTAGGCATAAGGCAGGGGCACAAGTGCGGGCTAGGCATAAGGCAGGGGCACAAGTGCGGGCTAGGCATAAGGCAGGGGCACAAGTGCGGGCTAGGCATAAGGCAGGGGCACAAGTGCGGGCTAGGCATAAGTCAGGGGCACAAGTGCGGGCTAGGCATAAGGCAGGGGCACAAGTGCGGGCTAGGCATAAGGCAGGGGCACAAGTGCGGGCTAGGCATAAGGCAGGGGCACAAGTGCGGGCTAGGCATAAGGCAGGGGAACAAGTGCGGGCTAGGCATAAGGCAGGGGCACAAGTGCAGGCTAGGTATAAGGCAGGGGCACAAGTGCTGGCTAGGCATAAGGCAAGGGCACAAGTGCTGGCTAGGCATAAGGCAGGGGCACAAGTGCTGGCTAGGCATAAGGCAGGGGCACAAGTGCGGGCTAGACTTTAGGCAGGGGCACAAGAGCAAACTAAGCATAAGGCAGAGGCACAAGTGCAAGCTAGGCATAAGGCAGGGGCACCTATGCAGGCTAGGCTTAAGGCAGGGGCACAAGTGATGGCTACACATAAGGCATACGGCTAACTCTTTGCACTCTTTGCATAAAAGGATAGGCACCCTTAGGGGTGAAGAGCTAGCTTTCACCCCTCTACTCTGTACTTTGTTGTACAGTGCGGAGCCACTCCATAACCCCCATGCTCCAAGCGACCAGGCACATCTTGTCTGTCCTCCGTAAATGGGTAATGCCTTCGTCCCCAATTACAGTCGTGCATGTGCATTCAGACGGGACAAGAGCGAAGAGCGTAAAGCCTGCCCTGTGTGCATAACCAACATGAAGCTAAAGACAAAAAAACAATACAAGGGGCTCAAAAGTGCTGGCTAGGCATAAGGCAGGGGCACAAGTGCTGGCTAGGCATAAGGCAGGGGCACAAGTGCTGGCTAGGCATAAGGCAGGGGCACAAGTGCTGGCTAGGCATAAGGCAGGGGCACAAGTGCTGGCTAGGCATAAGGCAGGGGCACAAGTGCTGGCTAGGCATAAGGCAGGGGCACAAGTGCTGGCTAGGCATAAGGCAGGGGCACAAGTGCTGGCTAGGCATAAGGCAGGGGCACAAGTGCTGGCTAGGCATAAGGCAGGGGCACAAGTGCTGGCTAGGCATAAGGCAGGGGCACAAGTGCTGGCTAGGCATAAGGCAGGGGCACAAGTGCTGGCTAGGCATAAGGCAGGGGCACAAGTGCTGGCTAGGCATAAGGCAGGGGCACAAGTGCTGGCTAGGCATAAGGCAGGGGCACAAGTGCTGGCTAGGCATAAGGCAGGGGCACAAGTGCTGGCTAGGCATAAGGCAGGGGCACAAGTGCTGGCTAGGCATAAGGCAGGGGCACAAGTGCTGGCTAGGCATAAGGCAGGGGCACAAGTGCTGGCTAGGCATAAGGCAGGGGCACAAGTGCTGGCTAGGCATAAGGCAGGGGCACAAGTGCTGGCTAGGCATAAGGCAGGGGCACAAGTGCTGGCTAGGCATAAGGCAGGGGCACAATTGCTGGCTAGGCATAAGGCAGGGGCACAAGTGCTGGCTAGTCATAAGGCAGGGGCACAAGTGCGGGCTAGGCATAAGGCAGGGGCACAAGTGCGGGCTAGGCATAAGGCAGGGGCACAAGTGCGGGCTAGGCATAAGGCAGGGGCACAAGTGCGGGCTAGGCATAAGGCAGGGGCACAAGTGCGGGCTAGGCATAAGGCAGGGGCACAAGTGCGGGCTAGGCATAAGGCAGGGGCACAAGTGCGGGCTAGGCATAAGGCAGGGGCACAAGTGCGGGCTAGGCATAAGGCAGGGGCACAAGTGCTGGCTAGGCATAAGGCAGGGGCACAAGTGCTGGCTAGGCATAAGGCAGGGCACAAGTGCTGGCTAGGCATAAGGCAGGGGCACAAGTGCTTGCTAGGCATAAGGCAGGGGCACAAGTGCTTGCTAGGCATAAGGCAGGGGCACAAGTGCTTGCTAGGCATAAGGCAGGGGCACAAAAGCTGGCTAGGCATAAGGCAGGGGCACAAGTGCAGGCTAGGCATAAGGCAGGGGCACAAGTGCTGGCTAGGCATAAGGCAGGGGCACAAGTGCTGGCTAGGCTTAAGGCAGGGGCACAAGTGCTGGCTAGGCTTAAGGCAGGGGCACAAGTGCTGGCTAGGCATAAGGCAGAGGCACAAGTGCAGTCTAGGCATAAGGCAGGGGCACAAGTGCAGTCTAGGCATAAGGCAGGGGCACAAGTGCAGTCTAGGCATAAGGCAGGGGCACAAGTGCAGTCTAGGCATAAGGCAGGGGCACAAGTGCAGTCTAGGCATAAGGCAGGGGCACAAGTGCAGTCTAGGCATAAGGCAGGGGCACCTATGTGGGCTAGGCATAAGGCAGGGGCACCTATGCGGGCTAGGCATAAGGCAGGGGCACAAGTGCGGGCTAGGCATAAGACAGGGGCACAAGTGCGGGCTAGGCATAAGACAGGGGCACAAGTGCGGGCTAGGCATAAGGCAGGGGCACAAGTGCGGGCTAGGCATAAGGCAGGGGCACAAGTGCGGGCTAGGCATAAGGCAGGGGCACAAGTGCAGGCTAGGCATAAGGCAGGGGCACAAGTGCGGGCTAGGCATAAGGCAGGGGCACAAGTGCGGGCTAGGCATAAGGCAGGGGCACAAGTGCGGGCTAGGCATAAGGCAGGGGCACAAGTGCGGGCTAGGCATAAGGCAGGGGCACAAGTGCGGGCTAGGCATAAGGCAGGGGCACAAGTGCGGGCTAGGCATAAGGCAGGGGCACAAGTGCGGGCTAGGCATAAGGCAGGGGCACAAGTGCGGGCTAGGCATAAGGCAGGGGCACAAGTGCGGGCTAGGCATAAGGCAGGGGCACACATGCGGGCTAGGCATAAGGCAGGGGCACACGTGCTGGCTAGGCATAAGGCAGGGGCACAACTGCGGGCTAGGCATAAGGCAGGGGCACAAGTGCGGGCTAGGCATAAGGCAGGGGCACAAGTGCGGGCTAGGCATAAGGCAGGGGCACAAGTGCGGGCTAGGCATAAGGCAGGGGCACAAGTGCGGGCTAGGCATAAGGCAGGGGCACAAGTGCGGGCTAGGCATAAGGCAGGGGCACAAGTGCGGGCTAGGCATAAGGCAGGGGCACAAGTGCGGGCTAGGCATAAGGCAGGGGCACAAGTGCGGGCTAGGCATAAGGCAGGGGCACAAGTGCGGGCTAGGCATAAGGCAGGGGCACAAGTGCGGGCTAGGCATAAGGCAGGGGAACAAGTGCGGGCTAGGCATAAGGCAGGGGAACAAGTGCGGGCTAGGCATAAGGCAGGGGCACAAGTGCAGGCTAGGTATAAGGCAGGGGCACAAGTGCTGGCTAGGCATAAGGCAAGGGCACAAGTGCTGGCTAGGCATAAGGCAGGGGCACAAGTGCTGGCTAGGCATAAGGCAGGGGCACAAGTGCGGGCTAGACTTTAGGCAGGGGCACAAGAGCAAACTAAGCATAAGGCAGGGGCACCTATGCAGGCTAGGCTTAAGGCAGGGGCACAAGTGATGGCTACATATAAGGCATACGGCTAACTCTTTGCACTCTTTGCATAAAGGGATAGGCACCCTTAGGAGTGAAGAGCTAGCTTTCACCCCTCTACTCTGTACTTTGTTGTACAGTGCGGAGCCACTCCATAACCCCCATGCTCCAAGCGACCAGGCACATCTTGTCTGTCCTCCGTAAATGGGTAATGCCTTCGTCCCCAATTACAGTCGTGCATGTGCATTCAGACGGGACAAGAGCGAAGAGCGTAAAGCCTGCCCTGTGTGCATAACCAACATGAAGCTAAAGACAAAAAAACAATACAAGGGGCTCAAAAGTGCTGGCTAGGCATAAGGCAGGGGCTCAAAAGTGCTGGCTAGGCATAAGGCAGGGGCACAAGTGCTGGCTAGGCATAAGGCAGGGGCACAAGTGCTGGCTAGGCATAAGGCAGGGGCACAAGTGCTGGCTAGGCATAAGGCAGGGGCACAAGTGCTGGCTAGGCATAAGGCAGGGGCACAAGTGCTGGCTAGGCATAAGGCAGGGGCACAAGTGCTGGCTAGGCATAAGGCAGGGGCACAAGTGCTGGCTAGGCATAAGGCAGTGGCACAAGTGCTGGCTAGGCATAAGGCAGGGGCACAAGTGCTAACTAGGCATAAGGCAGGGGCACAAGTGCTGGCTAGGCTTAAGGCAGGGGCACAAGTGCTGGCTAGGCATAAGGCAGGGGCACAAGTGCGGGCTAGGCATAAGGCAGGGGCACTAGTGCGGGCTAGGCATAAGGCAGGGGCACAAGTGCGGGCTAGGCATAAGGCAGGGGCACAAGTGCGGGCTAGGCATAAGGCAGGGGCACAAGTGCGGGTTGGCATAAGGCAGGGGCACAAGTGCAGGCTAGGCATAAGGCAGGGGCACAAGTGCAGGGGCACAAGTGCAGGCTAGGCATAAGGCAGGGGCACAAGTGCAGGCTAGGCATAAGGCATGGGCACAAGTGCAGGCTAGGCAAAAGGCATGGGCACAAGTGCTGGCTAGGCATAAGGCAGGGGCTCAAGTGCTGGCTAGGCATAAGGCAGGGGCACAAGTGCTGGCTAGGCATAAGGCAGGGGCACAAGTGCTGGCTAGGCATAAGGCAGGGGCACAAGTGCTGGCTAGGCATAAGGCAGGGGCACAAGTGCTGGCTAGGCATAAGGCAGGGGCCCAAGTGCTGGCTAGGCATAAGGCAGGGGCACAAGTGCTGGCTAGGCATAAGGCAGGGGCTCAAGTGCTGGCTAGGCATAAGGCAGGGGCTCAAGTGCTGGCTTGGCTTTAGGCAGGGGCACAAGTGCGGGCTAGGCTTTAGGCAGGGGCACAAGTGCAAACTAAGCATAAGGCAGAGGCACAAGTGCAAGCTAGGCATAAGGCAGGGGCACAAGTGATGGCTACACATAAGGCATACGGCTAACTCTTTGCACTCTTTGCATAAAGGGATAGGCACCCTTAGGGGTGAAGAGCTAGCTTTCACCCCTCTACTCTGTACTATGTTGTACAGTGCGGAGCCACTCCATAACCCCCATGCTCCAAGCGACCAGGCACATCTTGTCTGTCCTCCGTAAATGGGTAATGCCTTCGTCCCCAATTACAGTCGTGCATGTGCATACAGACGGGACAAGAGCAAAGAGCGTAAAGCCTGCCCTGTGTGCATAACCAACATGAAGCTAAAGACAAAAAAACAATAATGCAAGGGGCTCAAAAGTGCTGGCTAGGCATAAGGCAGGGGCACAAGTGATGGCTAGGCATAAGGCAGGGGCACAAGTGCTGGCTAGGCATAAGGCAGGGGCACAAGTGCTGGCTAGGCATAAGGCAGGGGCACAAGTGCTGGCTAGGCATAAGGCAGGGGCACAAGTGCTGGCTAGGCATAAGGCAGGGGCACAAGTGCTGGCTAGGCATAAGGCAGGGGCACAAGTGCTGGCTAGACTTAAGGCAGGGGCACAAGTGCTGGCTAGGCATAAGGCAGGGGCACAAGTGCTGGCTAGGCATAAGGCAGGGGCACAAGTGCTGGCTAGGCATAAGGCAGGGGCACAAGTGCTGGCTAGGCATAAGGCAGGGGCACAAGTGCTGGCTAGGCATAAGGCAGGGGCACAAGTGCTGGCTAGGCATAAGGCAGGGGCACAAGTGCTGGCTAGGCATCAGGCAGGGGCACAAGTGCTGGCTAGGCATAAGGCAGGGGCACAAGTGCAGGCTAGGCATAAGGCAGGGGCACAAGTGCAGGCTAGGCCATAAGGCAGGGGCACAAGTGCAGGCTAGGCATAAGGCAGGGGCACAAGTGCAGGCTAGGCATAAGGCAGGGGCACAAGTGCAGGCTAGGCATAAGGCAGGGGCACAAGTGCAGCTAGGCATAAGGCAGGGGCACAAGTGCAGGCTAGGCATAAGGCAGGGGCACAAGTGCAGGCTAGGCATAAGGCAGGGGCACACGTGCTGGCTAGGCATAAGGCAGGGGCACACGTTCTGGCTAGGCATAAGGCAGGGGCACACGTGCTGGCTAGGCATAAGGCAGGGGCACAAGTGCAGGCTAGGCATAAGGCAGGGGCACAAGTGCAGGCTAGGCCATAAGGCAGGGGCACAAGTGCAGGCTAGGCATAAGGCAGGGGCACAAGTGCAGGCTAGGCATAAGGCAGGGGCACAAGTGCAGGCTAGGCATAAGGCAGGGGCACAAGTGCAGGCTAGGCATAAGGCAGGGGCACAAGTGCAGCTAGGCATAAGGCATGGGCACAAGTGCAGGCTAGGCATAAGGCAGGGGCACAAGTGCAGGCTAGGCATAAGGCAGGGGCACACGTGCTGGCTAGGCATAAGGCAGGGGCACACGTGCTGGCTAGGCATAAGGCAGGGGCACACGTGCTGGCTAGGCATAAGGCAGGGGCACACGTGCTGGCTAGGCATAAGGCAGGGGCACACGTGCTGGCTAGGCATAAGGCAGGGGCACACGTGCTGGCTAGGCATAAGGCAGGGGCACACGTGCTGGCTAGGCATAAGGCAGGGGCACACGTGCTGGCTAGGCATAAGGCAGGGGCACAAGTGCGGGCTAGGCATAAGGCAGGGGCACAAGTGCGGGCTAGGAATAAGGCAGGGGCACATGTGCAGGCTAGGCATAAGGCAGGGGCACAAGTGCGGGCTAGGCATAAGGCAGGGGCACATGTGCGGGCTAGGCATAATGCAGGGGCACAAGTGCGGGCTAGGCATAATGCAGGGGCACAAGTGCGGGCTAGGCATACGGCAGGGGCACAAGTGCGGGCTAGGCATAAGGCAGTGGCACAAGTGCGGGCTAGGCATAAGGCAGGGGCACAAGTGCGGGCAAGGCATAAGGCAGGGGCACAAGTGCGGGCAAGGCATAAGGCAGGGGCACAAGTGCGGGCTAGGCATAAGGCAGGGGCACAAGTGCGGGCTAGGCATAAGGCAGGGGCACAAGTGCGGGCTAGGCATAAGGCAGGGGCACAAGTGCGGGCTAGGCATAAGGCAGGGGCACAAGTGCGGGCTAGGCATAAGGCAGGGGCACAAGTGCGGGCTAGGCATAAGGCAGGGGCACAAGTGCGGGCTAGGCATAAGGCAGGGGCACAAGTGCGGGCTAGGCATAAGGCAGGGGCACAAGTGCGGGCTAGGCATAAGGCAGGGGCACAAGTGCGGGCTAGGCATAAGGCAGGGGCACAAGTGCGGGCTAGGCATAAGGCAGGGGCACAAGTGCGGGAAAGGCATAAGGCAGGGGCACAAGTGCGGCTAGGCATAAGGCAGGGGCCCAAGTGCGGCTAGGCATAAGGCAGGGGCACACGTGCTGGCTAGGCATAAGGCAGGGGCACAAGTGCGGGCTAGGCATAAGGCAGCGGCAAAAGTGCTGGCTAGGCATAAGGCAGGGGCACACGTGCTGGCTAGGCATAAGGCAGGGGCACAAGTGCGGGCTAGGCATAAGGCAGCGGCAAAAGTGCTGGCTAGGCATAAGGCAGGGGCACAAGTGCTGGCTAGGCATAAGGCAGGGGCACAAGTGCTGGCTAGGCATAAGGCAGGGCCACAAGTGCAGGCTAGGCATTAGGCAGGGCCACAAGTGCAGGCTAGGCATAAGGCAGGGCCACAAGTGGAGGCTAGGCATAAGGCAGGGGCACAAGTGCTGGCTAGGCATAAGGCAGGGGCACAAGTGCTGGCTAGGCATAAGGCAGGGGCTCAAGTGCTGGCTAGGCATAAGGCAGGGGCTCAAGTGCTGGCTAGGCATAAGGCAGGGGCACAAGTGCTGGCTAGGCATAAGGCAGGGGCACAAGTGCTGGCTAGGCATAAGGCAGGGGCACAAGTGCTGGCTAGGCATAAGGCAGGGGCACCTATGCAGGCTAGGCTTAAGGCAGGGGCACAAGTGATGGCTACACATAAGGCATACGGCTAACTCTTTGCACTCTTTGAATAAAGGGATAGGCACCCTTAGGGGTGAAGAGCTAGCTTTCACCCCTCTACTCTGTACTATGTTGTACAGTGCGCAGCCACTCCATAACCCTCATGCTCCAAGCGACCAGGCACATCTTGTCTGTCCTCCGTAAATGGGTAATGCCTTCGTCCCCAATTACAGTCGTGCATGTGCATACAGACGGGACAAGAGCTTAGAGCGTAAAGCCTGCCCTGTGTGCATAACCAACATGAAGCTAAAGACAAAAAAACAATAATGCAAGGGGCTCAAAAGTGCTGGCTAGGCATAAGGCAGGGGCACAAGTGCTGGCTAGGCATAAGGCAGGGGCACAAGTGCTGGCTAGGCATAAGGCAGGGGCACAAGTGCTGGCTAGGCATAAGGCAGGGGCACAAGTGCTGGCTAGACTTAAGGCAGGGGCACAAGTGCTGGCTAGACTTAAGGCAGGGGCACAAGTGCTGGCTAGGCATAAGGCAGGGGCTCAAGTGCTGGCTAGGCATAAGGCAGGGGCACAAGTGCAGGCTAGGCATAAGGCAGGGGCACAAGTGCAGGCTAGGCATAAGGCAGGGGCACAAGTGCAGGCTAGGCATAAGGCAGGAGCACAAGTGCAAACTAAGCATCAGGCAGAGGCACAAGTGCAGCTAGGCATAAGGCAGGGGCACAAGTGCAGGCTAGGCATAAGGCAGGGGCACAAGTGCAGGCTAGGCATAAGGCAGGGGCACAAGTGCGGGGTAGGCATAAGGCAGGGGCACAAGTGCGGGGTAGGCATAAGGCAGGGGCACAAGTGCGGGCTAGGCATAAGGCAGGGGCACAAGTGCGGGCTAGGCATAAGGCAGGGGCACAAGTGCGGGCTAGGCATAAGGCAGGGGCACAAGTGCGGGCTAGGCATAAGGCAGGGGCACAAGTGCACGCTAGGCATAAGGCAGGGGCACAAGTGCGGGCTAGGCATAAGGCAGGGGCACAAGTGCGGGCTAGGCATAAGGCAGGGGCACAAGTGCGGGCTAGGCATAGGGCAGGGGCACAAGTGCGGGCTAGGCATAAGGCAGGGGCACAAGTGCGGGCTAGGCATAAGGCAGGGGCACAAGTGCGGGCTGGGCACAAGTGCGGGCTAGGCATAAGGCAAGGGCACAAGTGCGGCCTAGGCATAAGGCAGGGGCACAAGTGCGGGCTAGGCATAAGGCAGGGGCACAAGTGCGGGCTAGGCATAAGGCAGGGGCACAAGTGCGGGCTAGGCATAAGGCAGGGGCACAAGTGCGGGCTAGGCATAAGGCAGGGGCACAAGTGCGGGCTAGGCATAAGGCAGGGGCACAAGTGCGGGCTAGGCATAAGGCAGGGGCACAAGTGCGGGCTAGGCATAAGGCAGGGGCACAAGTGCGGGCTAGGCATAAGGCAGGGGCACAAGTGCGGGCTAGGCATAAGGCAGGGGCACAAGTGCGGGCTAGGCATAAGGCAGGGGCACATGTGCTGGCTAGGCATAAGGCAGGGGCACACGTGCTGGCTAGGCATAAGGCAGGGGCACACGTGCGGGCTAGGCATAAGGCAGGGGCACAACTGCGGGCTAGGCATAAGGCAGGGGCACAAGTGCGGGCTAGGCATAAGGCAGGGGCACAAGTGCGGGCTAGGCATAAGGCAGGGGCACAAGTGCGGGCTAGGCATAAGGCAGGGGCACAAGTGCGGGCTAGGCATAAGGCAGGGGCACAAGTGCGGGCTAGGCATAAGGCAGGGGCACAAGTGCGGGCTAGGCATAAGGCAGGGGCACAAGTGCGGGCTAGGCATAAGGCAGGGGCACAAGTGCGGGCTAGGCATAAGTCAGGGGCACAAGTGCGGGCTAGGCATAAGGCAGGGGCACAAGTGCGGGCTAGGCATAAGGCAGGGGCACAAGTGCGGGCTAGGCATAAGGCAGGGGCACAAGTGCGGGCTAGGCATAAGGCAGGGGAACAAGTGCGGGCTAGGCATAAGGCAGGGGCACAAGTGCAGGCTAGGTATAAGGCAGGGGCACAAGTGCTGGCTAGGCATAAGGCAAGGGCACAAGTGCTGGCTAGGCATAAGGCAGGGGCACAAGTGCTGGCTAGGCATAAGGCAGGGGCACAAGTGCGGGCTAGACTTTAGGCAGGGGCACAAGAGCAAACTAAGCATAAGGCAGAGGCACAAGTGCAAGCTAGGCATAAGGCAGGGGCACCTATGCAGGCTAGGCTTAAGGCAGGGGCACAAGTGATGGCTACACATAAGGCATACGGCTAACTCTTTGCACTCTTTGCATAAAGGGATAGGCACCCTTAGGGGTGAAGAGCTAGCTTTCACCCCTCTACTCTGTACTTTGTTGTACAGTGCGGAGCCACTCCATAACCCCCATGCTCCAAGCGACCAGGCACATCTTGTCTGTCCTCCGTAAATGGGTAATGCCTTCGTCCCCAATTACAGTCGTGCATGTGCATTCAGACGGGACAAGAGCGAAGAGCGTAAAGCCTGCCCTGTGTGCATAACCAACATGAAGCTAAAGACAAAAAAACAATACAAGGGGCTCAAAAGTGCTGGCTAGGCATAAGGCAGGGGCACAAGTGCTGGCTAGGCATAAGGCAGGGGCACAAGTGCTGGCTAGGCATAAGGCAGGGGCACAAGTGCTGGCTAGGCATAAGGCAGGGGCACAAGTGCTGGCTAGGCATAAGGCAGGGGCACAAGTGCTGGCTAGGCATAAGGCAGGGGCACAAGTGCTGGCTAGGCATAAGGCAGGGGCACAAGTGCTGGCTAGGCATAAGGCAGGGGCACAAGTGCTGGCTAGGCATAAGGCAGGGGCACAAGTGCTGGCTAGGCATAAGGCAGGGGCACAAGTGCTGGCTAGGCATAAGGCAGGGGCACAAGTGCTGGCTAGGCTTAAGGCAGGGGCACAAGTGCTGGCTAGGCATAAGGCAGGGGAACAAGTGCTGGCTAGGCATAAGGCAGGGGCACAAGTGCTGGCTAGGCATAAGGCAGGGGCACACGTGCTGGCTAGGCATAAGGCAGGGGCACAAGTGCTGGCTAGACATAAGGCAGGGGCACAAGTGCTGGCTAGGCATAAGGCAGGGGCACAAGTGCTGGCTAGGCATAAGGCAGGGGCACAAGTGCTGGCTAGGCATAAGGCAGGGGCACAAGTGCTGGCTAGGCATAAGGCAGGGGCACAAGTGCTGGCTAGGCATAAGGCAGGGGCACAAGTGCTGGCTAGGCATAAGGCAGGGGCACAAGTGCTGGCTAGGCATAAGGCAGGGGCACAAGTGCTGGCTAGGCATAAGGCAGGGGCACAAGTGCTGGCTAGACATAAGGCAGGGGCACAAGTGCTGGCTAGGCATAAGGCAGGGGCACAAGTGCTGGCTAGGCATAAGGCAGGGGCACAAGTGCTGGCTAGGCATAAGGCAGGGGCACAAGTGCTGGCTAGGCATAAGGCAGGGGCACAAGTGCTGGCTAGGCATAAGGCAGGGGCACAAGTGCTGGCTAGGCATAAGGCAGGGGCACAAGTGCTGGCTAGGCATAAGGCAGGGGCACAAGTGCTGGCTAGGCATAAGGCAGGGGCACAAGTGCTGGCTAGGCATAAGGCAGGGGCACAAGTGCTGGCTAGGCATAAGGCAGGGGCACAAGTGCTGGCTAGGCATAAGGCATGGGCACAAGTGCTGGCTAGGCATAAGGCATGGGCACAAGTGCTGGCTAGGCATAAGGCAGGGGCACAAGTGCTGGCTAGGCATAAGGCAGGGGCACAAGTGCTGGCTAGGCATAAGGCAGGGGCACAAGTGCTGGCTAGGCATAAGGCAGGGGCACAAGTGCTGGCTAGGCATAAGGCAGGGGCACAAGTGCTGGCTAGGCATAAGGCAGGGGCACAAGTGCTGGCTAGGCATAAGGCAGGGGCACAAGTGCTGGCTAGGCATAAGGCAGGGGCACAAGTGCTGGCTAGGCATAAGGCAGGGGCACAAGTGCTGGCTAGGCATAAGGCAGGGGCACAAGTGCTGGCTAGGCATAAGGCAGGGGCACAAGTGCTGGCTAGGCATAAGGCAGGGGCACAAGTGCTGGCTAGGCATAAGGCAGGGGCACAAGTGCTGGCTAGGAATAAGGCAGGGGCACAAGTGCTGGCTAGGCATAAGGCAGGGGCACAAGTGCTGGCTAGGCATAAGGCAGGGGCACAAGTGCTGGCTAGGCATAAGGCAGGGGCACAAGTGCTGGCTAGGCATAAGGCAGGGGCACAAGTGCTGGCTAGGCATAAGGCAGGGGCACAAGTGCTGGCTAGGCATAAGGCAGGGGCACAAGTGCTGGCTAGGCATAAGGCAGGGGCACAAGTGCTGGCTAGGCATAAGGCAGGGGCACAAGTGCGGGCTAGGCATAAGGCAGGGGCACAAGTGCAGACTAGGCATAAGGCAGGGGCACAAGTGCGGGCTAGGCATAAGGCAGGGGCACAAGTGCGGGCTAGGCATAAGGCAGGGGCACAAGTGCGGGCTAGGCATAAGGCAGGGGCACAAGTGCGGGCTAGGCATAAGGCAGGGGCACAAGTGCGGGCTAGGCATAAGGCAGGGGCACAAGTGCGGGCTAGGCATAAGGCAGGGGCACAAGTGCGGGCTAGGCATAAGGCAGGGGCACAAGTGCGGGCTAGGCATAAGGTAGGGGCACAAGTGCTGGCTAGGCATAAGGCAGGGCACAAGTGCTGGCTAGGCATAAGGCAGGGCACAAGTGCTGGCTAGGCATAAGGCAGGGGTACAAGTGCTTGAGAGGCATAAGGCAGGGGCACAAGTGCTTGCTAGGCATAAGGCAGGGGCACAAGTGCTTGCTAGGCATAAGGCAGGGGCACAAAAGCTGGCTAGGCATAAGGCAGGGGCACAAGTGCAGGCTAGGCATAAGGCAGGGGCACAAGTGCTGGCTAGGCATAAGGCAGGGGCACAAGTGCTGGCTAGGCTTAAGGCAGGGGCACAAGTGCTGGCTAGGCTTAAGGCAGGGGCACAAGTGCTGGCTAGGCATAAGGCAGGGGCACAAGTGCAGTCTAGGCATAAGGCAGGGGCACAAGTGCAGTCTAGGCATAAGGCAGGGGCACAAGTGCAGTCTAGGCATAAGGCAGGGGCACAAGTGCAGTCTAGGCATAAGGCAGGGGCACAAGTGCAGTCTAGGCATAAGGCAGGGGCACAAGTGCGGGCTAGGCATAAGGCAGGGGCACAAGTGCGGGCTAGGCATAAGGCAGGGGCACAAGTGCGGGCTAGGCATAAGGCAGGGGCACAAGTGCGGGCTAGGCATAAGGCAGGGGCACAAGTGCGGGCTAGGCATAAGGCAGGGGCACAAGTGCGGGCTAGGCATAAGGCAGGGGCACAAGTGCGGGCTAGGCATAAGGCAGGGGCACAAGTGCGGGCTAGGCATAAGGCAGGGGCACAAGTGCGGGCTAGGCATAAGGCAGGGGCACAAGTGCGGGCTAGGCATAAGGCAGGGGCACAAGTGCGGGCTAGGCATAAGGCAGGGGCACAAGTGCGGCTAGGCATAAGGCAGGGGCCCAAGTGCGGGCTAGGCATAAGGCAGGGGCACAAGTGCGGGCTAGGCATAAGGCAGGGGCACAAGTACGGGCTAGGCATAAGGCAGGGGCACAAGTGCGGGCTAGGCATAAGGCAGGGGCACAAGTGCGGGCTAGGCATAAGGCAGGGGCACAAGTGCGGGCTAGGCATAAGGCAGGGGCACAAGTGCGGGCTAGGCATAAGGCAGGGGCACAAGTGCGGGCTAGGCATAAGGCAGGGGCACAAGTGCGGGCTAGGCATAAGGCAGGGGCACAAGTGCGGGCTAGGCATAAGGCAGGGGCACAAGTACGGGCTAGGCATAAGGCAGGGGCACAAGTGCGGCTAGGCATAAGGCAGGGGCCCAAGTGCGGGCTAGGCATAAGGCAGGGGCACAAGTGCGGGCTAGGCATAAGGCAGGGGCACAAGTGCGGGCTAGGCATAAGGCAGGGGCACAAGTGCGGGCTAGGCATAAGGCAGGGGCACAAGTGCGGGCTAGGCATAAGGCAGGGGCACAAGTGCGGGCTAGGCATAAGGCAGGGGCACAAGTGCGGGCTAGGCATAAGGCAGGGGCACAAGTGCGGGCTAGGCATAAGGCAGGGGCACAAGTGCGGGCTAGGCATAAGGCAGGGGCACAAGTGCGGGCTAGGCATAAGGCAGGGGCACAAGTGCGGGCTAGGCATAAGGCAGGGGCACAAGTGCGGGCTAGGCATAAGGCAGGGGCACAAGTGCGGGCTAGGCATAAGGCAGGGGCACAAGTGCGGGCTAGGCATAAGGCAGGGGCACAAGTGCGGGCTAGGCATAAGGCAGGGGCACAAGTGCAGTCTAGGCATAAGGCAGGGGCACAAGTGCGGGCTAGGCATAAGGCAGGGGCACAAGTGCGGCTAGGCATAAGGCAGGGGCCCAAGTGCGGGCTAGGCATAAGGCAGGGGCACACGTGCTGGCTAGGCATAAGGCAGGGGCACACGTGCGGGCTAGGCATAAGGCAGGGGCACACGTGCGGGCTAGGCATAAGGCAGGGGCACACGTGCGGGCTAGGCATAAGGCAGGGGCACAAGTGCGGGCTAGGCATAAGGCAGGGGCACACGTGCGGGCTAGGCATAAGGCAGGGGCACAAGTGCGGGCTAGGCATAAGGCAGGGGCACAAGTGCGGGCTAGGCATAAGGCAGGGGCACAAGTGCGGGCTAGGCATAAGGCAGGGGCACAAGTGCGGGCTAGGCATAAGGCAGGGGCACAAGTGCGGGCTAAGCATAAGGCAGGGGCACAAGTGCGGGCTAGGCATAAGGCAGGGGCACAAGTGCGGGCTAGGCATAAGGCAGGGGCACAAGTGCGGGCTAGGCATAAGGCAGGGGCACAAGTGCGGGCTAGGCATAAGGCAGGGGCACAAGTGCGGGCTAGGCATAAGGCAGGGGCACAAGTGCGGGCTAGGCATAAGGCAGGGGCACAAGTGCGGGCTAGGCATAAGGCAGGGGCACACGTGCGGGCTAGGCATAAGGCAGAGGCACACGTGCGGGCTAGGCATAAGGCAGGGGCACACGTGCGGGCAAGGCATAAGGCAGGGGCACACGTGCGGGCTAGGCATAAGGCAGGGGCACACGTGCTGGCTAGGCATAAGGCAGGGGCACACGTGCTGGCTAGGCATAAGGCAGGGGCACACGTGCTGGCTAGGCATAAGGCAGGGGCACACGTGCTGGCTAGGCATAAGGCAGGGGCACACGTGCTGGCTAGGCATAAGGCAGGGGCACACGTGCTGGCTAGGCATAAGGCAGGGGCACACGTGCTGGCTAGGCATAAGGCAGGGGCACACGTGCTGGCTAGGCATAAGGCAGGGGCACACGTGCTGGCTAGGCATAAGGCAGGGGCACACGTGCTGGCTAGGCATAAGGCAGGGGCACACGTGCTGGCTAGGCATAAGGCAGGGGCACACGTGCTGGCTAGGCATAAGGCAGGGGCACACGTGCTGGCTAGGCATAAGGCAGGGGCACACGTGCTGGCTAGGCATAAGGCAGGGGCACACGTGCTGGCTAGGCATAAGGGAGGGGCACACGTGCTGGCTAGGCATAAGGCAGGGGCACACGTGCTGGCTAGGCATAAGGCAGGGGCACACGTGCTGGCTAGGCATAAGGCAGGGACACACGTGCTGGCTAGGCATAAGGCAGGGGCACACGTGCGGGCTAGGCATAAGGCAGGGGCACACGTGCGGGCTAGGCATAAGGCAGGGGCACACGTGCGGGCTAGGCATAAGGAAGGGGCACAAGTGCGGGCTAGGCATAAGGCAGGGGCACAAGTGCGGGCTAGGCATAAGGCAGGGGCACAAGTGCGGGCTAGGCATAAGGCAGGGGCACAAGTGCGGGCTAGGCATAAGGCAGGGGCACAAGTGCGGGCTAGGCATAAGGCAGGGGCACAAGTGCGGGCTAGGCATAAGGCAGGGGCACAAGTGCGGGCTAGGCATAAGGCAGGGGCACAAGTGCGGGCAAGGCATAAGGCAGGGGCACAAGTGCGGGCTTGGCATAAGGCAGGGGCACAAGTGCGGGCTAGGCATAAGGCAGCGGCACAAGTGCTGGCTAGGCATAAGGCAGGGGCACAAGTGCTGGCTAGGCATAAGGCAGGGGCACAAGTGCTGGCTAGGCATAAGGCAGGGCCACAAGTGCAGGCTAGGCATAAGGCAGGGCCACAAGTGCAGGCTAGGCATAAGGCAGGGCCACAAGTGCAGGCTAGGCATAAGGCAGGGCCACAAGTGCAGGCTAGGCATAAGGCAGGGGCACAAGTGCTGGCTAGGCATAAGGCAGGGGCACAAGTGCGGGCTAAACATAAGGCAGGGGCACAAGTGCTGGCTAGGCATAAGGCAGGGGCACACGTGCTGGCTAGGCATAAGGCAGGGGCACACGTGCTGGCTAGGCATAAGGCAGGGGCACACGTGCTGGCTAGGCATAAGGCAGGGGCACACATGCTGGCTAGGCATAAGGCAGGGGCACAAGTGCAGTCTAGGCATAAGGCAGGGGCACAAGTGCGGGCTAGGCATAAGGCAGGGGCACAAGTGCGGCTAGGCATAAGGCAGGGGCCCAAGTGCGGGCTAGGCATAAGGCAGGGGCACACGTGCTGGCTAGGCATAAGGCAGGGGCACACGTGCTGGCTAGGCATAAGGCAGGGGCACACGTGCGGGCTAGGCATAAGGCAGGGGCACACGTGCGGGCTAGGCATAAGGCAGGGGCACACGTGCGGGCTAGGCATAAGGAAGGGGCACAAGTGCGGGCTAGGCATAAGGCAGGGGCACAAGTGCGGGCTAGGCATAAGGCAGGGGCACAAGTGCGGGCTAGGCATAAGGCAGGGGCACAAGTGCGGGCTAGGCATAAGGCAGGGGCACAAGTGCGGGCTAGGCATAAGGCAGGGGCACAAGTGCGGGCTAGGCATAAGGCAGGGGCACAAGTGCGGGCTAGGCATAAGGCAGGGGCACAAGTGCGGGCAAGGCATAAGGCAGGGGCACAAGTGCGGGCTAGGCATAAGGCAGGGGCACAAGTGCGGGCTAGGCATAAGGCAGCGGCACAAGTGCTGGCTAGGCATAAGGCAGGGGCACAAGTGCTGGCTAGGCATAAGGCAGGGGCACAAGTGCTGGCTAGGCATAAGGCAGGGCCACAAGTGCAGGCTAGGCATAAGGCAGGGCCACAAGTGCAGGCTAGGCATAAGGCAGGGCCACAAGTGCAGGCTAGGCATAAGGCAGGGCCACAAGTGCAGGCTAGGCATAAGGCAGGGCCACAAGTGCAGGCTAGGCATAAGGCAGGGCCACAAGTGCAGGCTAGGCATAAGGCAGGGCCACAAGTGCAGGCTAGGCATAAGGCAGGGGCACAAGTGCTGGCTAGGCATAAGGCAGGGGCACAAGTGCGGGCTAAACATAAGGCAGGGGCACAAGTGCGGGCTAGGCATAAGGCAGGGGCACACGTGCGGGCTAGGCATAAGGCAGGGGCACACGTGCTGGCTAGGCATAAGGCAGGGGCACACGTGCTGGCTAGGCATAAGGCAGGGGCACAAGTGCGGGCTAGGCATAAGGCAGGGGCACAAGTGCGGGCTAGGTATAAGGCAGGGGCACAAGTGCTGGCTAGGCATAAGGCAAGGGCACAAGTGCTGGCTAGGCATAAGGCAAGGGCACAAGTGCTGGCTAGGCATAAGGCAGGGGCACAAGTGCTGGCTAGGCATAAGGCAGGGGCACAAGTGCTGGCTAGGCATAAGGCAGGGGCACAAGTGCGGGCTAGACTTTAGGCAGGGGCACAAGAGCAAACTAAGCATAAGGCAGAGGCACAAGTGCAAGCTAGGCATAAGGCAGGGGCACCTATGCAGGCTAGGCTTAAGGCAGGGGCACAAGTGATGGCTACACATAAGGCATACGGCTAACTCTTTGCTCTCTTTGCATAAAGGGATAGGCAGCCTTAGGGGTGAAGAGCTAGCTTTCACCCCTCTACTCTGTACTTTGTTGTACAGTGCGGAGCCACTCCATAACTGCCATGCTCCAAGCGACCAGGCACATCTTGTCTGTCCTCCGTAAATGGGTAATGCCTTCATCCCCAATTACAGTCGTGCATGTGCATTCAGACGGGACAAGAGCGAAGAGCGTAAAGCCTGCCCTGTGTGCATAACCAACATGAAGCTAAAGACAAAAAAACAATAATACAAGGGCCTCAAAAGTGCTGGCTAGGCATAAGGCAGGGGCACAAGTGCTGGCTAGGCATAAGGCAGGGGCACAAGTGCTGGCTAGGCATAAGGCAGGGGCACAAGTGCTAACTAGGCATAAGGCAGGGGCACAAGTGCTGGCTAGGCTTAAGGCAGGGGCACAAGTGCTGGCTAGGCATAAGGCAGGGGCACAAGTGCTGGCTAGGCATAAGGCAGGGGCACAAGTGCTGGCTAGGCATAAGGCAGGGGCACAAGTGCTGGCTAGGCATAAGGCAGGGGCACAAGTGCTGGCTAGGCATAAGGCAGGGGCACAAGTGCTGGCTAGGCATAAGGCAGGGGCACAAGTGCTGGCTAGGCATAAGGCAGGGGCACAAGTGCTGGCTAGGCATAAGGCAGGGGCACAAGTGCTGGCTAGGCATAAGGCAGGGGCACAAGTGCTGGCTAGGCATAAGGCAGGGGCACAAGTGCTGGCTAGGCATAAGGCAGGGGCACAAGTGCTGGCTAGGCATAAGGCAGGGGCACAAGTGCTGGCTAGGCATAAGGCAGGGGCACAAGTGCTGGCTAGGCATAAGGCAGGGGCACAAGTGCTGGCTAGGCATAAGGCAGGGGCACAAGTGCTGGCTAGGCATAAGGCAGGGGCACAAGTGCTGGCTAGGCATAAGGCAGGGGCACAAGTGCTGGCTAGGCATAAGGCAGGGGCACAAGTGCTGGCTAGGCATAAGGCAGGGGCACAAGTGCTGGCTAGGCATAAGGCAGGGGCACAAGTGCTGGCTAGGCATAAGGCAGGGGCACAAGTGCTGGCTAGGCATAAGGCAGGGGCACAAGTGCTGGCTAGGCATAAGGCAGGGGCACAAGTGCTGGCTAGGCATAAGGCAGGGGCACAAGTGCTGGCTAGGCATAAGGCAGGGGCACAAGTGCGGGCTAGGCATAAGGCAGGGGCACAAGTGCTGGCTAGGCATAAGGCAGGGGCACAAGTGCGGGCTAGGCATAAGGCAGGGGCACAAGTGCGGGCTAGGCATAAGGCAGGGGCACAAGTGCTGGCTAGGCATAAGGCAGGGGCACAAGTGCGGGCTAGACTTTAGGCAGGGGCACAAGAGCAAACTAAGCATAAGGCAGAGGCACAAGTGCAAGCTAGGCATAAGGCAGGGGCACCTATGCAGCCTAGGCTTAAGGCAGGGGCACAAGTGCGGGCTAGGCATAAGGCAGGGGCACAAGTGCGGGCTAGGCATAAGGCAGGGGCACAAGTGCGGGCTAGGCATAAGGCAGGGGCACAAGTGCGGGCTAGGCATAAGGCAGGGGCACAAGTGCGGGCTAGGCATAAGGCAGGGGCACAAGTGCGGGCTAGGCATAAGGCAGGGGCACAAGTGCGGGCTAGGCATAAGGCAGGGGCACAAGTGCGGGCTAGGCATAAGGCAGGGGCACAAGTGCGGGCTAGGCATAAGGCAGGGGCACAAGTGCTGGCTAGGCATAAGGCAGGGGCACAAGTGCTGGCTAGGCATAAGGCAGGGCACAAGTGCTTGCTAGGCATAAGGCAGGGGCACAAGTGCTTGCTAGGCATAAGGCAGGGGCACAAGTGCTTGCTAGGCATAAGGCAGGGGCACAAAAGCTGGCTAGGCATAAGGCAGGGGCACAAGTGCGGGCTAGGCATAAGGCAGGGGCACAAGTGCGGGCTAGGCATAAGGCAGGGGCACAAGTGCGGCTAGGCATAAGGCAGGGGCACAAGTGCGGGCTAGGCATAAGGCAGGGGCACAAGTGCGGGCTAGGCATAAGGCAGGGGCACAAGTGCGGGCTAGGCATAAGGCAGGGGCACAAGTGCGGGCTAGGCATAAGGCAGGGGCACAAGTGCGGCTAGGCATAAGGCAGGGGCCCAAGTGCGGGCTAGGCATAAGGCAGGGGCACACGTGCTGGCTAGGCATAAGGCAGGGGCACACGTGCGGGCTAGGCATAAGGCAGGGGCACACGTGCGGGCTAGGCATAAGGCAGGGGCACACGTGCGGGCTAGGCATAAGGCAGGGGCACAAGTGCGGGCTAGGCATAAGGCAGGGGCACAAGTGCGGGCTAGGCATAAGGCAGGGGCACAAGTGCGGGCTAGGCATAAGGCAGGGGCACAAGTGCGGGCTAGGCATAAGGCAGGGGCACAAGTGCGGGCTAGGCATAAGGCAGGGGCACAAGTGCGGGCTAGGCATAAGGCAGGGGCACAAGTGCGGGCTAGGCATAAGGCAGGGGCACAAGTGCGGGCTAGGCATAAGGCAGGGGCACAAGTGCGGGCTAGGCATAAGGCAGGGGCACACGTTCTGGCTAGGCATAAGGCAGGGGCACACGTTCTGGCTAGGCATAAGTCAGGGGCACACGTGCTGGCTAGGCATAAGGCAGGGGCACACGTGCTGGCTAGGCATAAGGCAAGGGCACAAGTGCTGGCTAGGCATAAGGCAGGGGCACAAATGCTAACTAGGCATAAGGCAGGGGCACAAGTGCTGGCTAGGCTTAAGGCAGGGGCACAAGTGCTGGCTAGGCATAAGGCAGGGGCACACGTTCTGGCTAGGCATAAGTCAGGGGCACACGTGCTGGCTAGGCATAAGGCAGGGGCACACGTGCTGGCTAGGCATAAGGCAAGGGCACAAGTGCTGGCTAGGCATAAGGCAGGGGCACAAATGCTAACTAGGCATAAGGCAGGGGCACAAGTGCTGGCTAGGCATAAGGCAGGGGCACAAGTGCTGGCTAGGCATAAGGCAGGGGCACAAGTGCTGGCTAGGCATAAGGCAGGGGCACAAGTGCTGGCTAGGCATAAGGCAGGGGCACAAGTGCGGGCTAGGCATAAGGCAGGGGCACAAGTGCGGGCTAGGCATAAGGCAGGGGCACAAGTGCGGACTAGGCATAAGGCAGGGGCACAAGTGCGGACTAGGCATAAGGCAGGGGCACAAGTGCGGGCTAGGCATAAGGCAGGGGCACAAGTGCGGGCTAGGCATAAGGCAGGGGCACAAGTGCGGGCTAGGCATAAGGCAGGGGCACAAGTGCGGGCTAGGCATAAGGCAGGGGCACAAGTGCGGGCTAGGCATAAGGCAGGGGCACAAGTGCGGGCTAGGCATAAGGCAGGGGCACACGTGCGGGCTAGGCATAAGGCAGGGGCACAAGTGCGGGCTAGGCATAAGGCAGGGGCACACGTGCGGGCTAGGCATAAGGCAGGGGCACACGTGCGGGCTAGGCATAAGGCAGGGGCACACGTGCGGGCTAGGCATAAGGCAGGGGCACACGTGCGGGCTAGGCATAAGGCAGGGGCACACGTGCGGGCTAGGCATAAGGCAGGGGCACACGTGCGGGCTAGGCATAAGGCGGGGGCACACGTGCGGGCTAGGCATAAGGCGGGGGCACAAGTGCGGGCTAGGCATAAGGCGGGGGCACAAGTGCGGGCTAGGCATAAGGCGGGGCCACAAGTGCGGGCTAGGCATAAGGCGGGGGCACAAGTGCGGGCTAGGCATAAGGCGGGGGCACAAGTGCGGGCTAGGCATAAGGCGGGGGCACACGTGCGGGCTAGGCATAAGGCGGGGGCACACGTGCGGGCTAGGCATAAGGCGGGGGCACACGTGCGGGCTAGGCATAAGGCGGGGGCACACGTGCGGGCTAGGCATAAGGCGGGGGCACACGTGCGGGCTAGGCATAAGGCGGGGGCACACGTGCGGGCTAGGCATAAGGCGGGGGCACACGTGCGGGCTAGGCATAAGGCGGGGGCACACGTGCGGGCTAGGCATAAGGCGGGGGCACACGTGCGGGCTAGGCATAAGGCGGGGGCACACGTGCTGGCTAGGCATAAGGCGGGGGCACACGTGCTGGCTAGGCATAAGGCGGGGGCACACGTGCTGGCTAGGCATAAGGCGGGGGCACACGTGCTGGCTAGGCATAAGGCAGGGGCACACGTGCTGGCTAGGCATAAGGCAGGGGCACACGTGCTGGCTAGGCATAAGGCAGGGGCACACGTGCTGGCTAGGCATAAGGCAGGGGCACACGTGCTGGCTAGGCATAAGGCAGGGGCACACGTGCTGGCTAGGCATAAGGCAGGGGCACACGTGCTGGCTAGGCATAAGGCAGGGGCACACGTGCTGGCTAGGCATAAGGCAGGGGCACACGTGCTGGCTAGGCATAAGGCAGGGGCACACGTGCTGGCTAGGCATAAGGCAGGGGCACACGTGCTGGCTAGGCATAAGGCAGGGGCACACGTGCTGGCTAGGCATAAGGCAGGGGCACACGTGCTGGCTAGGCATAAGGCAGGGGCACACGTGCTGGTTAGGCATAAGGCAGGGGCACACGTGCTGGCTAGGCATAAGGCAGGGGCACACGTGCTGGCTAGGCATAAGGCAGGGGCACACGTGCTGGCTAGGCATAAGGCAGGGGCACACGTGCTGGCTAGGCATAAGGCAGGGGCACACGTGCTGGCTAGGCATAAGGCAGGGGCACACGTGCTGGCTAGGCATAAGGCAGGGGCACACGTGCTGGCTAGGCATAAGGCAGGGGCACACGTGCTGGCTAGGCATAAGGCAGGGGCACACGTGCTGGCTAGGCATAAGGCAGGGGCACACGTGCTGGCTAGGCATAAGGCAGGGGCACACGTGCTGGCTAGGCATAAGGCAGGGGCACACGTGCTGGCTAGGCATAAGGCAGGGGCACAAGTGCTGGCTAGGCATAAGGCAGAGGCACACGTGCGGGCTAGGCATAAGGCAGGAGCACACGTGCTGGCTAGGCATAAGGCAGGGGCACACGTGCTGGCTAGGCATAAGGCAGGGGCACAAGTGCGGGCTAGGCATAAAGCAGGGGCACAAGTGCGGGCTAGGCATAAGGCAGGGGCACAAGTGCGGGCTAGGCATAAGGCAGGGGCACAAGTGCGGGCTAGGCATAAGGCAGGGGCACAAGTGCGGGCTAGGCATAAGGCAGGGGCACAAGTGCGGGCTAGGCATAAGGCAGGGGCACAAGTGCGGGCTAGGCATAAGGCAGGGGCACAAGTGCGGGCTAGGCATAAGGCAGGGGCACAAGTGCGGGCTAGGCATAAGGCAGGGGCACAAGTGCGGGCTAGGCATAAGGCAGGGGCACAAGTGCGGGCTAGGCATAAGGCAGGGGCACAAGTGCGGGCTAGGCATAAGGCAGGGGCACAAGTGCGGGCTAGGCATAAGGCAGGGGCACAAGTGCGGGCAAGGCATAAGGCAGGGGCACAAGTGCGGGCAAGGCATAAGGCAGGGGCACAAGTGCGGGCTAGGCATAAGGCAGGGGCACAAGTGCGGGCTAGGCATAAGGCAGGGGCACAAGTGCGGGCTAGGCATAAGGCAGGGGCACAAGTGCGGGCTAGGCATAAGGCAGGGGCACAAGTGCGGGCTAGGCATGAGGCAGGGGCACAAGTGCTGGCTAGGCATAAGGCAGGGGCACAAGTGCTGGCTAGGCATAAGGCAGGGGCACAAGTGCTGGCTAGGCATAAGGCAGGGGCACAAGTGCTGGCTAGGCTTAAGTCAGGGGCACAAGTGCAGGCTAGGCATAAGGCAGGGGCACAAGTGCAGGCTAGGCCATAAGGCAGGGGCACAAGTGCAGGCTAGGCATAAGGCAGGGGCACAAGTGCAGGCTAGGCATAAGGCAGGGGCACAAGTGCAGGCTAGGCATAAGGCAGGGGCACAAGTGCAGCTAGGCATAAGGCAGGGGCACAAGTGCAGGCTAGGCATAAGGCAGGGGCACAAGTGCAGGCTAGGCATAAGGCAGGGGCACACGTGCTGGCTAGGCATAAGGCAGGGGCACACGTTCTGGCTAGGCATAAGGCAGGGGCACACGTGCTGGCTAGGCATAAGGCAGGGGCACACGTGCTGGCTAGGCATAAGGCAGGGGCACACGTGCTGGCTAGGCATAAGGCAGGGGCACACGTGCTGGCTAGGCATAAGGCAGGGGCACACGTGCTGGCTAGGCATAAGGCAGGGGCACAAGTTCGGGCTAGGCATAAAGCAGGGGCACAAGTGCGGGCTAGGCATAAGGCAGGGGCACAAGTGCGGGCTAGGCATAAGGCAGGGGCACAAGTGCGGGCTAGGCATAAGGCAGGGGCACAAGTGCGGGCTAGGCATAAGGCAGGGGCACAAGTGCGGGCTAGGCATAAGGCAGGGGCACAAGTGCGGGCTAGGCATAAGGCAGGGGCACAAGTGCGGGCTAGGCATAAGGCAGGGGCACAAGTGCGGGCTAGGCATAAGGCAGTGGCACAAGTGCGGGCTAGGCATAAGGCAGGGGCACAAGTGCGGGCAAGGCATAAGGCAGGGGCACAAGTGCGGGCAAGGCATAAGGCAGGGGCACAAGTGCGGGCAAGGCATAAGGCAGGGGCACAAGTGCGGGCAAGGCATAAGGCAGGGGCACAAGTGCGGGCTAGGCATAAGGCAGGGGCACAAGTGCGGGCTAGGCATAAGGCAGGGGCACAAGTGCGGGCTAGGCATAAGGCAGGGGCACAAGTGCGGGCTAGGCATAAAGCAGGGGCACAAGTGCGGGCTAGGCATAAGGCAGGGGCACAAGTGCGGGCTAGGCATAAGGCAGGGGCACAAGTGCGGGCTAGGCATAAGGCAGGGGCACAAGTGCGGGCTAGGCATAAGGCAGGGGCACAAGTGCTGGCTAGGCATAAGGCAGGGGCACAAGTGCGGGCTAGGCATAAGGCAGGGGCACAAGTGCGGCTAGGCATAAGGCAGGGGCCCAAGTGCGGGCTAGGCATAAGGCAGGGGCACACGTGCGGGCTAGGCATAAGGCAGGGGCACACGTGCGGGCTAGGCATAAGGCAGGGGCACACGTGCGGGCTAGGCATAAGGCAGGGGCACAAGTGCTGGCTAGGCATAAGGCAGGGGCACAAGTGCGGGCTAGGCATAAGGCAGGGGCACAAGTGCGGGCTAGGCATAAGGCAGGGGCACAAGTGCTGGCTAGGCATAAGGCAGGGGCACAAGTGCGGGCTAGGCATAAGGCAGGGGCACAAGTGCGGCTAGGCATAAGGCAGGGGCCCAAGTGCGGGCTAGGCATAAGGCAGGGGCACACGTGCGGGCTAGGCATAAGGCAGGGGCCCAAGTGCGGGCTAGGCATAAGGCAGGGGCACACGTGCGGGCTAGGCATAAGGCAGGGGCACACGTGCGGGCTAGGCATAAGGCAGGGGCACACGTGCGGGCTAGGCATAAGGCAGGGGCACACGTGCGGGCTAGGCATAAGGCAGGGGCACAAGTGCGGGCTAGGCATAAGGCAGGGGCATAAGGCAGGGGCACAAGTGCGGGCTAGGCATAAGGCAGGGGCACAAGTGCGGGCTAGGCATAAGGCAGGGGCACAAGTGCGGGCTAGGCATAAGGCAGGGGCACAAGTGCGGGCTAGGCATAAGGCAGGGGCACAAGTGCGGGCTAGGCATAAGGCAGGGGCACAAGTGCGGGCTAGGCATAAGGCAGGGGCACAAGTGCGGGCTAGGCATAAGGCAGGGGCACAAGTGCGGGCTAGGCATAAGGCAGGGGCACAAGTGCGGGCTAGGCATAAGGCAGGGGCACACGTGCGGGCTAGGCATAAGGCAGGGGCACACGTGCGGGCTAGGCATAAGGCAGGGGCACACGTGCGGGCTAGGCATAAGGCAGGGGCACACGTGCGGGCTAGGCATAAGGTGCAGGTCGTAGGCATAAGCAGGGGCACAATGTGCGGGCTAGGCATAAGCGAGGGCACAAGTGCGGGCTAGGCATAAGGCAGGGGCACAAGTGCGGGCTAGGCATAAGGCAGGGGCACAAGTGCGGGCTAGGCATAAGGCAGGGGCACAAGTGCGGGCTAGGCATAAGGCAGGGGCACAAGTGCGGGCTAGGCATAAGGCAGGGGCCACAAGTGCGGGCTAGGCATAAGGCAGGGGCACAAGTGCGGGCTAGGCATAAGGCAGGGGCACAAGTGCGGGCTAGGCATAAGGCAGGGGCACAAGTGCGGGCTAGGCATAAGGCAGGGGCACAAGTGCGGGCTAGCATAAGGCAGGGCACAAGTGCGGCTAGGCATAGGCAGGGCACAAGTGCGGGCTAGGCATAAGGCAGGGGCACAAGTGCGGGCTAGGCATAAGGCAGGGGCACAAGTGCGGACTAGGCATAAGGCAGGGGCACAAGTGCGGGCTAGGCATAAGGCAGGGGCACAAGTGCGGGACCTAGGCATAAGGCAGGGGCACACGTGCGGGCTAGGCATAAGGCAGGGGCCCCACACGTGCGGGCTAGGCATAAGGCAGGGGCACACGTGCTGGCTAGGCATAAGGCAGGGGCACACGTGCTGGCTAGGCATAAGGCAGGGGCACACGTGCTGGCTAGGCATAAGGCAGGGGCACACGTGCTGGCTAGGCATAAGGCAGGGGCACACGTGCTGGCTAGGGCATAAGGCAGGGGCACACGTGCTGGCTAGGCATAAGGCAGGGGCACACGTGCTGGCTAGGCATAAGGCAGGGGCACACGTGCTGGCTAGGGCATAAGGGCAGGGGCACACGTGCTGGCTAGGCATAAGGCAGGGGCACAAGTGCGGGCTAGGCATAAGGCAGGGGCACAAGTGCGGGCTAGGCATAAGGCAGGGCCAAGGGGGCATAAGGCAGGGCACAAGTGCGGGCTAGGCATAAGGCAGGGGCACAAGTGCGGGCTAGGCATAAGGCAGGGCACAAGTGCGGGCTTGGCATAAGGCAGGGGCACAAGTGCGGGCTAGGCATAAGGCAGGGGCACAAGTGCGGGCTAGGCATAAGGCAGGGGCACAAGTGCGGGCAAGGCATAAGGCAGGGGCACAAGTGCGGGCTAGGCATAAGGCAGGGGCACAAGTGCGGGCTAGGCATAAGGCAGCGGCACAAGTGCTGGCTAGGCATAAGGCAGGGGCACAAGTGCTGGCTAGGCATAAGGCAAGGGCACAAGTGCTGGCTAGGCATAAGGCAGGGCCACAAGTGCAGGCTAGGCATAAGGCAGGGCCACAAGTGCAGGCTAGGCATAAGGCAGGGCCACAAGTGCAGGCTAGGCATAAGGCAGGGGCAAAAGTGCTGGCTAGGCATAAGGCAGGGGCAGAAGTGCTGGCTAGGCATAAGGCAGGGGCTCAAGTGCTGGCTAGGCATAAGGCAGGGGCACAAGTGCTGGCTAGGCATAAGGCAGGGGCACAAGTGCTGGCTAGGCATAAGGCAAGGGCACAAGTGCTGGCTAGGCATAAGGCAGGGGCACAAGTGCTGGCTAGGCATAAGGCAGGGGCACAAGTGCGGGCTAGACTTTAGGCAGGGGCACAAGAGCAAACTAAGCATAAGGCAGAGGCACAAGTGCAAGCTAGGCATAAGGCAGGGGCACCTATGCAGGCTAGGCTTAAGGCAGGGACACAAGTGATGGCTACACATAAGGCATACGGCTAACTCTTTGCACTCTTTGCATAAAGGGATAGGCACCCTTAGGGGTGAAAAGCTAGCTTTCACCCCTCTACTCTGTACTTTGTTGTACAGTGCGGAGCCACTCCATAACCCCCATGCTCCAAGCGACCAGGCACATCTTGTCTGTCCTCCGTAAATGGGTAATGCCTTCGTCCCCAATTACAGTCGTGCATGTGCATTCAGACGGGACAAGAGCGAAGAGCGTAAAGCCTGCCCTGTGTGCATAACCAACATGAAGCTAAAGACAAAAAAACAATAATACAAGGGGCTCAAAAGTGCTGGCTAGGCATAAGGCAGGGGCACAAGTGCTGGCTAGGCATAAGGCAGGGGCACAAGTGCTGGCTAGGCATAAGGCAGGGGCACAACTGCTGGCTAGGCATAAGGCAGGGGCACAAGTGCTGGCTAGGCATAAGGCAGGGGCACAAGTGCTGGCTAGGCATAAGGCAGGGGCACAAGTGCTGGCTAGGCATAAGGCAGGGGCACAAGTGCTGGCTAGGCATAAGGCAGGGGCACAAGTGCTGGCTAGGCATAAGGCAGGGGCACAAGTGCTGGCTAGGCATAAGGCAGGGGCACAAGTGCTGGCTAGGCTTAAGGCAGGGGCACAAGTGCTGGCTAGGCATAAGGCAGGGGAACAAGTGCTGGCTAGGCATAAGGCAGGGGCACAAGTGCTGGCTAGGCATAAGGCAGGGGCACAAGTGCTGGCTAGGCATAAGGCAGGGGCACAAGTGCTGGCTAGGCATAAGGCAGGGGCACAAGTGCTGGCTAGGCATAAGGCAGGGGCACAAGTGCTGGCTAGGCATAAGGCAGGGGCACAAGTGCTGGCTAGGCATAAGGCAGGAAGTGCTGGGCTAGGGGGCATAAGGCAGGGGCACAAGTGCTGGCTAGGCATAAGGCAGGGGCACAAGTGCTGGCTAGGCATAAGGCAGGGGCACAAGTGCTGGCTAGGCATAAGGGCAGGGGCACAAGTGCTGGCTAGGCATAAGGCAGGGGCACAAGTGCTGGCTAGGCATAAGGCAGGGGCACAAGTGCGGGCTAGGCATAAGGCAGGGGGCACAAGTGCGGGCTAGGCATAAGGCAGGGGCACAAGTGCGGGCTAGGCATAAGGCAGGGGCACAAGTGCGGGCTAGGCATAAGGCAGGGGCACAAGTGCTGGCTAGGCATAAGGCAGGGGCACAAGTGCTGGCTAGGCATAAGGCAGGGGCACAAGTGCTGGCTAGGCATAAGGCAGGGGCACAAGTGCTGGCTAGGCATAAGGCAGGGCACAAGTGCGGGCTAGGCATAAGGCAGGGGCACAAGTGCGGGCTAGGCATAAGGCAGGGGCACAAGTGCTGGCTAGGCATAAGGCAGGGGCACAAGTGCTGGCTAGGCATAAGGCAGGGGCACAAGTGCTGGCTAGGCATAAGGCAGGGGCACAAGTGCTGGCTAGGCATAAGGCAGGGGCACAAGTGCGGGCTAGGCATAAGGCAGGGGCACAAGTGCGGGCTAGGCATAAGGCAGGGGCACAAGTGCGGGCTAGGCATAAGGCAGGGGCACAAGTGCGGGCTAGGCATAAGGCAGGGGCACAAGTGCGGGCTAGGCATAAGGCAGGGGCACAAGTGCGGGCTAGGCATAAGGCAGGGGCACAAGTGCGGGCTAGGCATAAGGCAGGGGCACAAGTGCGGGCTAGGCATAAGGCAGGGGCACAAGTGCGGGCTAGGCATAAGGCAGGGGCACAAGTGCGGGCTAGGCATAAGGCAGGGGCACAAGTGCGGGCTAGGCATAAGGCAGGGGCACAAGTGCGGGCTAGGCATAAGGCAGGGGCACAAGTGCGGGCTAGGCATAAGGTAGGGGCACAAGTGCGGGCTAGGCATAAGGCAGGGGCACAAGTGCGGGCTAGGCTTAAGGCCTGGGCACAAGTGCGGGCTAGGCTTAAGGCCTGGCACAAGTGCAGTTCTGGCTAGGATCAAGGCAGGAGGCACAAGTGCCGGCTAGGCTTAAGGCATGGGCACAAGTGCCAGCTAGGCTTAAGGCATGGGCACAAGTGCGGGCTAGGCATAAGGCAGGAGCACAAGTGCTGGCTGGGCATAAGGCAGGAGCACAAGTGCTGGCTGGGCATAAGGCAGGAGCACAAGTGCTGGCTGAGCATAAGGCAGGAGCACATGTGCTGGCTAGGCTTAAGGCTGAGGCTTAAATGCTGGCTAGGTAGTAGACAGAGGCACAAGTTTAAACCAGGCATAAGGAAGGGGCACAAGTGATGGCTAACTTTGTGTAAATGGTGAGGCACCCATAGGAATGAAGAGCTAGTTTTCAACCCTCTGCTCTGTACTTGAACATTTAGGACTTGATACTTTGTAGAAAAGTGAGGAGCCACTACACAACTCCATGCTCCAAATGAGCATGCACTTCTGTCCTCTTACCTGTCAACACAGCATTTCCCATACAGATTAAAATATAAGCAATAGAAAACAGACAAGCTGTTCATGGCTAAAAATATTTTATTCAGGCCATAATATGTTCTAATACAATTTAAAAAAAATTAATTTGGTAATTTAAATGATGGTAAAATCCCAAACCATGGACAAGGCTTTATAACCCCTACATAGCGCAGGCAATGCAGAGGGTCCCCCCCACAGAGCGCAGGCAATGTAGAGTCCCCCCCACAGCGCAGGCAATGCAGTGCCCCCCTCCCACAGAGCGCTGACAATGCAGAGGGTCCCCCCCACAGAGATCAGGCAATGCAGAGGGTCCCCCCCCCACAGAGCGCAGGGCAATGCAGAGGGTCCCCCCCCCCACAGAGCGCAGGCAATGCAGAGGGTTCCCCCCCAGAGCGCAGGCAATGCAGAGGGCCCCCCCCCCTACAAAGTGCAGGCAATGCAGAGGGTTCCCCCCCGGAGCGCAGGCAATGCAGAGGGTCCCCCCCACAGAGCGCAGGCAATGCAGAGGGGTCCCCCCCCACAGAGCGCAGGCAATGCAGAGGGTCCCCCCCCACAGAGCGCAGGCAATGCAGAGGGTCCCCCCCACAGAGCGCAGGCAATGCAGAGGGTCCCCCCCACAGAGCGCAGGCAATGCAGAGGGTCCCCCCCACAGAGCGCAGGCAATGCAGAGGGTCCGCTTCAGAGCGCAGGCAATGCAGAGGGTCCCCCCCACAGAGCGCAGGCAATGCAGAGGGTCCCCCCCACAGAGCGCAGGCAATGCAGAGGGTCCCCCCCACAGAGCGCAGGCAATGCAGATGGTCCCCCCCACAGAGCGCAGGCAATGCAGATGGTCCCCCACACAGAGCGCAGGCAATGCAGAGGGTCCCCACACAGAGCGCAGGCAATGCAGAGGGTCCCCACACAGAGCGCAGGCAATGCAGAGGGTCCCCACACAGAGCGCAGGCAATGCAGAGGGTCCCCCCACAGAGCGCAGGCAATGCAGAGGGTCCCCCCCCCACAGAGCGCAGGCAATGCAGAGGGTCCCCCCCACAGAGCGCAGGCAATGCAGAGGGTCCCCCCCCAGAGCGCAGGCAATGCAGAGGGTCCCCCCCACAGAGCGCAGGCAATGCAGAGGGTCCCCCCCACAGAGCGCAGGCAATGCAGAGGGTCCCCTTCAGAGCGCAGGCAATGCAGAGGGTCCCCCCCCCCACAGAGCGCAGGCAATGCAGAGGGTCCCCCCACAGAGCGCAGGCAATGCAGGGGCACAAGTGCGGGCTAGGCATAAGGCAGGGGCACAAGTGCTGGCTGGGCATAAGGCAGGAGCACAAGTGCTGGCTAGGCATAACGCAGGGGCACAAGTGCTGGCTAGGCATAAGGCAGGGGCACAAGTGCTGGCTAGGCATAAGGCAGGGGCACAAGTGCTGGCTGAGCATAAGGCAGGAGCACAAGTGCTGGCTGAGCATAAGGCTGAGGCTTAAATGCTGGCTAGGTAGTAGACAGAGGCACAAGTTTAAACCAGGCATAAGGAAGGGGCACAAGTGATGGCTAACTTTGTGTAAATGGTGAGGCACCCATAGGAATGAAGAGCTAGTTTTCAACCCTCTGCTCTGTACTTGAACATTTAGGACTTGATACTTTGTAGAAAAGTGAGGAGCCACTACACAACTCCATGCTCCAAATGAGCATGCACTTCTGTCCTCTTACCTGACTTACCTGTCAACACAGCATTTCCCATACAGATTAAAATATAAGCAATAGAAAACAGACAAGCTGTTCATGGCTAAAAATGTTTTATTCAGGCCATAATATGTTCTAATACAATTTTAAAAAGAAATTAATTTGGTAATTTAAATGATGGTAAAATCCCAAACCATGGACAAGGTTTTATAACCCCCCACATAGCGCAGGCAATGCAGAGGGTCCCCCCCCACAGAGCGCAGGAAATGCAGAGGGTCCCCCCCCCACAGAGCGCAGGCAATGCAGAGGGTCCCCCCCCCACAGAGCGCAGGCAATGCAGAGGGTCCCCTTCAGAGCGCAGGCAATGCAGAGGGTCCCCCCCACAGAGCGCAGGCAATGCAGAGGGTCCACCCCACAGTGCGCAGGCAATGCAGAGGGTCCCCACACAGAGCGCAGGCAATGCAGAGGGTCCCCCCACAGAGCGCAGGCAATGCAGGGGCACAAGTGTGGGCTAGGCATAAGGCAGGGGCTTAAGTGCTGGCTAGGCATAAGGCAGGGGCACCTATGCAGGCTAGGCTTAAGGCAGGGGCACAAGTGCTGGCTAGACTTAAGGCAGGGGCACAAGTGCAGGCTAGGCCATAAGGCAGGGGCACAAATGCAGGCTAGGCGTAAGGCAGGGGCACAAGTGCAGGCTAGGCATAAGGCAGGGGCACAAGTGCAGGCTAGGGATAAGGCAGGGGCACAAGTGCAAACTAAGCATAAGGCAGAGGCACAAGTGCAGCTAGGCATAAGGCAGGGGCACAAGTGCAGGCTAGGGATAAGGCAGGGGCACAAGTGCAAACTAAGCATAAGGCAGAGGCACAAGTGCAGCTAGGCATAAGGCAGGGGCACAAGTGCAGGCTAGGCATAAGGCAGGGGCATAAGTGCAGGCTAGGCATAAGGCAGGGGCACAAGTGCGGGCTAGGCATAAGGCAGGGGCACAAGTGCGGGCTAGGCATAAGGCAGGGGCACAAGTGCGGGCTAGGCATAAGGCAGGGGCACAAGTGCGGGCTAGGCATAAGGCAGGGGCACAAGTGCAGGCTAAGCATAAGGCAGGGGCACAAGTGCTGGCTAGGCATAAGGCAGGGGCACAAGCGCTGGCTAGGCATAAGGCAGGGGCACAAGCACTGGCTAGGCATAAGGCAGGGGCACAAGTGCTGGCTAGGCATAAGGCAGGGGCACAAGTGCTGGCTAGGCATAAGGCAGGGGCACAAGTGCTGGCTAGGCATAAGGCAGGGGCACAAGTGCTGGCTAGGCTTAAGGCAGGGGCACAAGTGCTGGCTAGGCATAAGGCAGGGGCACAAGTGCTGGCTAGGCATAAGGCAGGGGCACAAGTGCTGGCTAGGCATAAGGCAGGGGCACAAGTGCTGGCTAGACATAAGGCAGGGGCACAAGTGCTGGCTAGGCATAAGGCAGGGGCACAAGTGCTGGCTAGGCATAAGGCAGGGGCACAAGTGCTGGCTAGGCATAAGGCAGGGGCACAAGTGCTGGCTAGGCATAAGGCAGGGGCACAAGTGCTGGCTAGGCATAAGGCAGGGGCACAAGTGCTGGCTAGGCATAAGGCAGGGGCACAAGTGCTGGCTAGGCATAAGGCAGGGGCACAAGTGCTGGCTAGGCATAAGGCAGGGGCACAAGTGCTGGCTAGGCATAAGGCAGGGGCACAAGTGCGGGCTAGGCATAAGGCAAGGGCACAAGTGCGGGCTAGGCATAAGGCAAGGGCACAAGTGCGGGCTAGGCATAAGGCAGGGGCACAAGTGCGGGCTAGGCATAAGGCAGGGGCACAAGTGCGGGCTAGGCATAAGGCAGGGGCACAAGTGCGGGCTAGGCATAAGGCAGGGGCACCTATGCAGGCTAGGCTTAAGGCAGGGGCACAAGTGATGGCTACACATAAGGCATACGGCTAACTCTTTGCACTCTTTGCATAAAGGGATAGGCACCCTTAGGGGTGAAGAGCTAGCTTTCACCCCTCTACTCTGTACTTTGTTGTACAGTGCGGAGCCACTCCATAACCCCCATGCTCCAAGCGACCAGGCACATCTTGTCTGTCCTCCGTAAATGGGTAATGCCTTCGTCCCCAATTACAGTCGTGCATGTGCATTCAGACGGGACAAGAGCGAAGAGCGTAAAGCCTGCCCTGTGTGCATAACCAACATGAAGCTAAAGACAAAAAAACAATAATGCAAGGGGCTCAAAAGTGCTGGCTAGGCCTAAGGCAGGGGCACAAGTGCTGGCTAGGCATAAGGCAGGGGCACAAGTGCTGGCTAGGCATAAGGCAGGGGCACAAGTGCTGGCTAGGCATAAGGCAGGGGCACAAGTGCTGGCTAGGCATAAGGCAGGGGCACAAGTGCTGGCTAGGCATAAGGCAGGGGCACAAGTGCTGGCTAGGCATAAGGCAGGGGCACAAGTGCTGGCTAGGCATAAGGCAGGGGCACAAGTGCTGGCTAGACTTAAGGCAGGGGCACAAGTGCTGGCTAGACTTAAGGCAGGGGCACAAGTGCAGGCTAGGCCATAAGGCAGGGGCACAAATGCAGGCTAGGCGTAAGGCAGGGGCACAAGTGCAGGCTAGGCATAAGGCAGGGGCACAAGTGCAGGCTAGGGATAAGGCAGGGGCACAAGTGCAAACTAAGCATAAGGCAGAGGCACAAGTGCAGCTAGGCATAAGGCAGGGGCACAAGTGCAGGCTAGGCATAAGGCAGGGGCATAAGTGCAGGCTAGGCATAAGGCAGGGGCACAAGTGCGGGCTAGGCATAAGGCAGGGGCACAAGTGCGGGCTAGGCAAAAAGGCAGGGGCACAAGTGCGGGCTAGGCATAAGGCAGGGGCACAAGTGCGGGCTAGGCATAAGGCAGGGGCACAAGTGCGGGCTAGGCATAAGGCAGGGGCACAAGTGCGGGCTAGGCATAAGGCAGGGGCACAAGTGCAGGCTAGGCATAAGGCAGGGGCACAAGTGCTGGCTAGGCATAAGGCAGGGGCACAAGTGCTGGCTAGGCATAAGGCAGGGGCACAAGTGCTGGCTAGGCATAAGGCAGGGGCACAAGTGCTGGCTAGGCATAAGGCAGGGGCACAAGTGCTGGCTAGGCATAAGGCAGGGGCACAAGTGCTGGCTAGGCATAAGGCAGGGGCACAAGTGCTGGCTAGGCTTAAGGCAGGGGCACAAGTGCTGGCTAGGCATAAGGCAGGGGCACAAGTGCTGGCTAGGCATAAGGCAGGGGCACAAGTGCTGGCTAGGCATAAGGCAGGGGCACAAGTGCTGGCTAGACATAAGGCAGGGGCACAAGTGCTGGCTAGGCATAAGGCAGGGGCACACGTGCTGGCTAGGCAAAAGGCAGGGGCACAAGTGCTGGCTAGGCATAAGGCAGGGGCACAAGTGCTGGCTAGGCATAAGGCAGGGGCACAAGTGCTGGCTAGGCATAAGGCAGGGGCACAAGTGCTGGCTAGGCATAAGGCAGGGGCACAAGTGCTGGCTAGGCATAAGGCAGGGGCACAAGTGCGGGCTAGGCATAAGGCAAGGGCACAAGTGCGGGCTAGGCATAAGGCAAGGGCACAAGTGCGGGCTAGGCATAAGGCAAGGGCACAAGTGCGGGCTAGGCATAAGGCAGGGGCACAAGTGCGGGCTAGGCATAAGGCAGGGGCACAAGTGCGGGCTAGGCATAAGGCAGGGGCACAAGTGCGGGCTATGCATAAGGCAGGGGCACAAGTGCGGGCTAGGCATAAGGCAGGGGCACAAGTGCGGGCTAGGCATAAGGCAGGGGCACAAGTGCGGGCTAGGCATAAGGCAGGGGCACAAGTGCGGGCTAGGCATAAGGCAGGGGCACAAGTGCGGGCTAGGCTTAAGGCCTGGGCACAAGTGCAGTTCTGGCTAGGATCAAGGCAGGGGGCACAAGTGCCGGCTAGGCTTAAGGCATGGGCACAAGTGCCAGCTAGGCTTAAGGCCTGGGCACAAGTGCGGGCTAGGCATAAGGCAGGAGCACAAGTGCTGGCTGGGCATAAGGCAGGAGCACAAGTGCTGGCTGGGCATAAGGCAGGAGCACAAGTGCTGGCTGAGCATAAGGCAGGAGCACATGTGCTGGCTAGGCTTAAGGCTGAGGCTTAAATGCTGGCTAGGTAGTAGACAGAGGCACAAGTTTAAACCAGGCATAAGGAAGGGGCACAAGTGATGGCTAACTTTGTGTAAATGGTGAGGCACCCATAGGAATGAAGAGCTAGTTTTCAACCCTCTGCTCTGTACTTGAACATTTAGGACTTGATACTTTGTAGAAAAGTGAGGAGCCACTACACAACTCCATGCTCCAAATGAGCATGCACTTCTGTCCTCTTACCTGTCAACACAGCATTTCCCATACAGATTAAAATATAAGCAATAGAAAACAGACAAGCTGTTCATGGCTAAAAATATTTTATTCAGGCCATAATATGTTCTAATACAATTTAAAAAAAATTAATTTGGTAATTTAAATGATGGTAAAATCCCAAACCATGGACAAGGCTTTATAATCCCTACATAGCGCAGGCAATGCAGAGGGTCCCCCCCACAGAGCGCAGGCAATGTAGAGTCCCCCCCACAGAGCGCAGGCAATGCAGTGCCCCCCTCCCACAGAGCGCTGACAATGCAGAGGGTCCCCCCCCACAGAGATCAGGCAATGCAGAGGGTCCCCCCCCACAGAGCGCAGGCAATGCAGAGGGTCCCCCCCCACAGAGCGCAGGCAATGCAGAGGGTTCCCCCCCAGAGCGCAGGCAATGCAATGGGTTCCCCCCAGAGCGCAGGCAATGCAGAGGGCCCCCCCCCCCTACAAAGTGCAGGCAATGCAGAGTGTTCCCCCCCCCGGAGCGCAGGCAATGCAGAGGGTCCCCCCCACAGAGCGCAGGCAATGCAGAGGGTCCCCCCCCCACAGAGCGCAGGCAATGCAGAGGGTCCCCCCCACAGAGCGCAGGCAATGCAGAGGGTCCCCCCCACAGAGCGCAGGCAATGCAGAGGGTCCCCCCCACAGAGCGCAGGCAATGCAGAGGGTCCGCTTCAGAGCGCAGGCAATGCAGAGGGTCCCCCCCACAGAGCGCAGGCAATGCAGAGGGTCCCCCCCACAGAGCGCAGGCAATGCAGAGGGTCCCCCCCACAGAGCGCAGGCAATGCAGAGGGCCCCCCACAGAGCGCAGGCAATGCAGAGGGTCCCCCCCACAGAGCGCAGGCAATGCAGAGGGTCCCCTTCAGAGCGCAGGCAATGCAGAGGGTCCCCCCCACAGAGCGCAGGCAATGCAGAGGGTCCACCCCACAGAGCGCAGGCAATGCAGAGGGTCCACCCCACAGAGCGCAGGCAATGCAGAGGGTCCCCACACAGAGCGCAGGCAATGCAGAGGGTCCCCACAGAGCGCAGGCAATGCAGGGGCACAAGTGCGGGCTAGGCATAAGGCAGGAGCACAAGTGCTGGCTGAGCATAAGGCTGAGGCTTAAATGCTGGCTAGGTAGTAGACAGAGGCACAAGTTTAAACCAGGCATAAGGAAGGGGCACAAGTGATGGCTAACTTTGTGTAAATGGTGAGGCACCCATAGGAATGAAGAGCTAGTTTTCAACCCTCTGCTCTGTACTTGAACATTTAGGACTTGATACTTTGTAGAAAAGTGAGGAGCCACTACACAACTCCATGCTCCAAATGAGCATGCACTTCTGTCCTCTTACCTGACTTACCTGTCAACACAGCATTTCCCATACAGATTAAAATATAAGCAATAGAAAACAGACAAGCTGTTCATGGCTAAAAATGTTTTATTCAGGCCATAATATGTTCTAATACAATTTTAAAAAGAAATTAATTTGGTAATTTAAATGATGGTAAAATCCCAAACCATGGACAAGGTTTTATAACCCCCCACATAGCGCAGGCAATGCAGAGGGTCCCCCCCCACAGAGCGCAGGCAATGCAGAGGGTCCCCCCCCCCCCCCACAGAGCGCAGGCAATGCAGAGGGTCCCCCCCCACAGAGCGCAGGCAATGCAGAGGGTCCCCTTCAGAGCGCAGGCAATGCAGAGGGTCCCCCCCACAGAGCACAGGCAATGCAGAGGGTCCACCCCACAGTGCGCAGGCAATGCAGAGGGTCCCCACACAGAGCGCAGGCAATGCAGAGGGTCCCCCCACAGAGCGCAGGCAATGCAGGGGCACAAGTGCGGGCTAGGCATAAGGCAGGGGCTTAAGTGCTGGCTAGGCATAAGGCAGGGGCACCTATGCAGGCTAGGCTTAAGGCAGGGGCACAAGTGCTGGCTAGGCATAAGGCAGGGGCACAAGTGCTGGCTAGGCATAAGGCAGGGGCACAAGTGCTGGCTAGGCATAAGGCAGGGGCACAAGTGCTGGCTAGGCATAAGGCAGGGGCACAAGTGCTGGCTAGGCATAAGGCAGGGGCACAAGTGCAGCTAGGCATAAGGCAGGGGCACAAGTGCAGGCTAGGCATAAGGCAGGAGCACAAGTGCAGGCTAGGCATAAGGCAGGGGCACAAGTGCGGGCTAGGCAAAAAGGCAGGGGCACAAGTGCGGGCTAGGCATAAGGCAGTGGCACAAGTGCGGGCTAGGCATAAGGCAGGGGCACAAGTGCGGGCTAGGCATAAGGCAGGGGCACAAGTGCAGGCTAGGCATAAGGCAGGGGCACAAGTGCGGGCTAGGCATAAGGCAGGGGCACAAGTGCGGGCTAGGCATAAGGCAGGGGCACAAGTGCGGGCTAGGCATAAGGCAGGGGCACAAGTGCGGGCTAGGCATAAGGCAGGGGCACAAGTGCGGGCTAGGCATAAGGCAGGGGCACAAGTGCGGGCTAGGCATAAGGCAGGGGCACACGTGCTGGCTAGGCATAAGGCAGGGGCACACGTGCTGGCTAGGCATTAGGCAGGGGCACAAGTGCGGGCAAGGCATAAGGCAGGGGCACAAGTGCGGGCTAGGCATAAGGCAGGGGCACAAGTGCAGGCTAGGGATAAGGCAGGAGCACAAGTGCAGGCTAGGCATAAGGCAGGGGCACAAGTGCGGGCTAGGCAAAAAGGCAGGGGCACAAGTGCGGGCTAGGCATAAGGCAGGGGCACAAGTGCGGGCTAGGCATAAGGCAGGGGCACAAGTGCGGGCTAGGCATAAGGCAGGGGCACAAGTGCAGGCTAGGCATAAGGCAGGGGCACAAGTGCAGGCTAGGCATAAGGCAGGGGCACAAGTGCGGGCTAGGCATAAGGCAGGGGCACAAGTGCGGGCTAGGCATAAGGCAGGGGCACAAGTGCGGGCTAGGCATAAGGCAAGGGCACAAGTGCGGGCTAGGCATAAGGCAGGGGCACAAGTGCGGGCTAGGCATAAGGCAGGGGCACAAGTGCGGGCTAGGCATAAGGCAGGGGCACAAGTGCGGGCTAGGCATAAGGCAGAGGCACAAGTGCGGGCTAGGCATAAGGCAGGGGCACAAGTGCGGGCTAGGCATAAGGCAGGGGCACAAGTGCGGGCTAGGCATAAGGCAGGGGCACAAGTGCGGGCTAGGCATAAGACAGGGGCACAAGTGCGGGCTAGGCATAAGGCAGGGGCACAAGTGCGGGCTAGGCATAAGGCAGGGGCACAAGTGCGGGCTAGGCATAAGGCAGGGGCACAAGTGCGGGCTAGGCATAAGGCAGGGGCACACGTGCTGGCTAGGCATAAGACAGGGGCACACGTGCTGGCTAGGCATTAGGCAGGGGCACAAGTGCGGGCTAGGCATAAGGCAGGGGCACAAGTGCGGGCTAGGCATAAGGCAGGGGCACAAGTGCGGGCTAGGCATAAGGCAGGGGCACAAGTGCAGGCTAGGCATAAGGCAGGGGCACAAGTGCTGGCTAGGCATAAGGCAGGGGCACAAGTGCGGGCTAGACTTTAGGCAGGGGCACAAGAGCAAACTAAGCATAAGGCAGAGGCACAAGTGCAAGCTAGGCATAAGGCAGGGGCACCTATGCAGGCTAGGCTTAAGGCAGGGGCACAAGTGATGGCTACACATAAGGCATACGGCTAACTCTTTGCACTCTTTGCATAAAGGGATAGGCACCCTTAGGGGTGAAGAGCTAGCTTTCACCCCTCTACTCTGTACTTTGTTGTACAGTGCGGAGCCACTCCATAACCCCCATGCTCCAAGCGACCAGGCACATCTTGTCTGTCCTCCGTAAATGGGTAATGCCTTCGTCCCCAATTACAGTCGTGCATGTGCATTCAGACGGGACAAGAGCGAAGAGCGTAAAGCCTGCCCTGTGTGCATAACCAACATGAAGCTAAAGACAAAAAAACAATACTACAAGGGGCTCAAAAGTGCTGGCTAGGCATAAGGCAGGGGCACAAGTGCTGGCTAGGCATAAGGCAGGGGCACAAGTGCTGGCTAGGCATAAGGCAGGGGCACAAGTGCTGGCTAGGCATAAGGCAGGGGCACAAGTGCTGGCTAGGCATAAGGCAGGGGCACAAGTGCTGGCTAGGCATAAGGCAGGGGCACAAGTGCTGGCTAGGCATAAGGCAGGGGCACAAGTGCTGGCTAGGCATAAGGCAGGGGCACAAGTGCTGGCTAGGCATAAGGCAGGGGCACAAGTGCTGGCTAGGCATAAGGCAGGGGCACAAGTGCTGGCTAGGCATAAGGCAGGGGCACAAGTGCTGGCTAGGCATAAGGCAGGGGCACAAGTGCTGGCTAGGCATAAGGCAGGGGCACAAGTGCTGGCTAGGCATAAGGCAGGGGCACAAGTGCTGGCTAGGCATAAGGCAGGGGCACAAGTGCTGGCTAGGCATAAGGCAGGGGCACAAGTGCTGGCTAGGCATAAGGCAGGGGCACAAGTGCTGGCTAGGCATAAGGCAGGGGCACAAGTGCTGGCTAGGCATAAGGCAGGGGCACAAGTGCTGGCTAGGCATAAGGCAGGGGCACAAGTGCTGGCTAGGCATAAGGCAGGGGCACAAGTGCTGGCTAGGCATAAGGCAGGGGCACAAGTGCTGGCTAGGCATAAGGCAGGGGCACAAGTGCTGGCTAGGCATAAGGCAGGGGCACAAGTGCTGGCTAGGCATAAGGCAGGGGCACAAGTGCTGGCTAGGCATAAGGCAGGGGCACAAGTGCTGGCTAGGCATAAGGCAGGGGCACAAGTGCTGGCTAGGCATAAGGCAGGGGCACAAGTGCTGGCTAGGCATAAGGCAGGGGCACAAGTGCTGGCTAGGCATAAGGCAGGGGCACAAGTGCTGGCTAGGCATAAGGCAGGGGCACAAGTGCTGGCTAGGCATAAGGCAGGGGCACAAGTGCTGGCTAGGCATAAGGCAGGGGCACAAGTGCTGGCTAGGCATAAGGCAGGGGCACAAGTGCTGGCTAGGCATAAGGCAGGGGCACAAGTGCTGGCTAGGCATAAGGCAGGGGCACAAGTGCTGGCTAGGCATAAGGCAGGGGCACAAGTGCTGGCTAGGCATAAGGCAGGGGCACAAGTGCTGGCTAGGCATAAGGCAGGGGCACAAGTGCTGGCTAGGCATAAGGCAGGGGCACAAGTGCTGGCTAGGCATAAGGCAGGGGCACAAGTGCTGGCTAGGCATAAGGCAGGGGCACAAGTGCTGGCTAGGCATAAGGCAGGGGCACAAGTGCTGGCTAGGCATAAGGCAGGGGCACAAGTGCTGGCTAGGCATAAGGCAGGGGCACAAGTGCTGGCTAGGCATAAGGCAGGGGCACAAGTGCTGGCTAGGCATAAGGCAGGGGCACAAGTGCTGGCTAGGCATAAGGCAGGGGCACAAGTGCTGGCTAGGCATAAGGCAGGGGCACAAGTGCTGGCTAGGCATAAGGCAGGGGCACAAGTGCTGGCTAGGCATAAGGCAGGGGCACAAGTGCGGGCTAGGCATAAGGCAGGGGCACAAGTGCGGGCTAGGCATAAGGCAGGGGCACAAGTGCGGGCTAGGCATAAGGGAGGGGCACAAGTGCGGGCTAGGCATAAGGCAGGGGCACAAGTGCGGGCTAGGCATAAGGCAGGGGCACAAGTACTGGCTAGGCATAAAGCAGGGCACAAGTGCTGGCTAGGCATAAGGCAGGGGCACAAGTGCTGGCTAGGCATAAGGCAGGGGCACAAGTGCTGGCTAGGCATAAGGCAGGGGCACAAGTGCTGGCTAGGCATAAGGCAGGGGCACAAGTGCAGTCTAGGCATAAGGCAGGGGCACAAGTGCAGGCTAGGCATAACGCAGGGGCACAAGTGCTGGCTAGGCTTAAGGCAGGGGCACAAGTGCGGGCTAGGCATAAGGCAAGGGCACAAGTGCAGGCTAGGCATAAGGCAGGGGCACAAGTGCTGGCTAGGCTTAAGGCAGGGGCACAAGTGCGGGCTAGGCTTAAGGCAGGGGCACAAGTGCTGGCTAGGCATAAGGCAGGGGCACAAGTGCAGTCTAGGCATAAGGCAGGGGCACAAGTGCAGTCTAGGCATAAGGCAGGGGCACAAGTGCAGTCTAGGCATAAGGCAGGGGCACAAGTGCAGTCTAGGCATAAGGCAGGGGCACCTATGCAGGCTAGGCATAAGGCAGGGGCACCTCTGCAGGCTAGGCATAAGGCAGGGGCACCTATGCAGGCTAGGCATAAGGCAGGGGCACCTATGCGGGCTAGGCATAAGGCAGGGGCACAAGTGCGGGCTAGGCATAAGGCAGGGGCACAAGTGCGGGCTAGGCATAAGGCAGGGGCACAAGTGCGGGCTAGGCATAAGGCAGGGGCACAAGTGCGGGCTAGGCATAAGGCAGGGGCACAAGTGCGGGCTAGGCATGAGTCAGGGGCATGAGTCAGGGGCACAAGTGCGGGCTAGGCATAAGGCAGGGGCACAAGTGCGGGCTAGGCATAAGGCAGGGGCACAAGTGCGGGCTAGGCATAAGGCAGGGGCACAAGTGCTGGCTAGGCATAAGGCAGGGGCACAAGTGCTGGCTAGGCATAAGGCAGGGGCACAAGTGCTGGCTAGGCATAAGGCAGGGGCACAAGTGCGGGCTAGGCTTAAGGCCTGGGCACAAGTGCAGTTCTGGCTAGGATCAAGGCAGGGGGCACAAGTGCCGGCTAGGCTTAAGGCATGGGCACAAGTGCCAGCTAGGCTTAAGGCCTGGGCACAAGTGCGGGCTAGGCATAAGGCAGGAGCACAAGTGCTGGCTGGGCATAAGGCAGGAGCACAAGTGCTGGCTGAGCATAAGGCAGGAGCACGTGTGCTGGCTAGGCTTAAGGCTGAGGCTTAAATGCTGGCTAGGTAGTAGACAGAGGCACAAGTTTAAACCAGGCATAAGGAAGGGGCACAAGTGATGGCTAACTTTGTGTAAATGGTGAGGCACCCATAGGAATGAAGAGCTAGTTTTCAACCCTCTGCTCTGTACTTGAACATTTAGGACTTGATACTTTGTAGAAAAGTAAGGAGCCACTACACAACTCCATGCTCCAAATGAGCATGCACTTCTGTCCTCTTACCTGACTTACCTGTCAACACAGCATTTCCCATACAGATTAAAATATAAGCAATAGAAAACAGACAAGCTGTTCATGGCTAAAAATGTTTTATTCAGGCCATAATATGTTCTAATACAATTTTAAAAAGAAATTAATTTGGTAATTTAAATGATGGTAAAATCCCAAACCATGGACAAGGCTTTATAACCCCTACATAGCGCAGGCAATGCAGAGGGTCCCCCCCACAGAGCGCAGGCAATGTAGAGTCCCCCCCACAGAGCGCAGGCAATGCAGTGCCCCCCTCCCACAGAGCGCTGACAATGCAGAGGGTCTCCCCCACAGAGCGCAGGCAATGCAGTGCCCCCCTCCCACAGAGCGCTGACAATGCAGAGGGTCTCCCCCACAGAGCGCAGGCAATGCAGAGGGTCCCCCCCCCACAGAGCGCAGGCAATGCAGAGGGTCCCCCCCCCCCCCACAGAGCGCAGGCAATGCAGAGGGTTCCCCCCACAGAGCGCAGGCAATGCAGAGGGCCTCCCCCCTACAGAGCGCAGGCAATGCAGAGGGTCCCCTTCAGAGCGCAGGCAATGCAGAGGGTCCCCCCCACAGAGCGCAGGCAATGCAGAGGGCCCCCCCCCCCCACAGAGCGCAGGCAATGCAGAGGGTCCCCCCCCACAGAGCGCAGGCAATGCAGAGGGTCCCCACACAGAGCGCAGACAATGCATAGGGTCCCCACACAGAGCGCAGGCAATGCAGAGGGTCCCCCCACAGAGCGCAGGCAATGCAGAGGGTCCCCCCACAGAGCGCAGGCAATGCAGAGGGTCCCCCCCACAGAGCGCAGGCAATGCAGAGGGTCCCCCCCACAGAGCGCAGGCAATGCAGAGGGTCCCCCCCACAGAGCGCAGGCAATGCAGAGGGTCCCCCCCACAGAGCGCAGGCAATGCAGAGGGTCCGCCCAGAGCGCAGGCAATGCAGAGGGCCCCCCCCCCCCACAGAGCGCAGGCAATGCAGAGGGTCCCCCCCACAGAGCGCAGGCAATGCAGAGGGTCCCCCCCACAGAGCGCAGGCAATGCAGAGGGTCCACCCCACAGAGCGCAGGCAATGCAGAGGGTCCACCCCACAGAGCGCAGGCAATGCAGAGGGTCCCCTTCAGAGCGCAGGCAATGCAGAGGGTCCCCCCCACAGAGCGCAGGCAATGCAGAGGGTCCCCACACAGAGCGCAGGCAATGCAGGGGCACAAGTGCGGGCTAGGCATAAGGCAGGGGCACAAGTGCTGGCTGGGCATAAGGCAGGGGCTTAAGTGCTGGCTAGGCATAAGGCAGGGGCACCTATGCAGGCTAGGCATAAGGCAGGGGCACCTATGCAGGCTAGGCTTAAGGCAGGGGCACAAGTGATGGCTACACATAAGGCATACGGCTAACTCTTTGCACTCTTTGCATAAAGGGATAGGCACCCTTAGGGGTGAAGAGCTAGCTTTCACCCCTCTACTCTGTACTTTGTTGTACAGTGCGGAGCCACTCCATAACCCCCATGCTCCAAGCGACCAGGCACATCTTGTCTGTCCTCCGTAAATGGGTAATGCCTTCGTCCCCAATTACAGTCGTGCATGTGCATTCAGACGGGACAAGAGCGAAGAGCGTAAAGCCTGCCCTGTGTGCATAACCAACATGAAGCTAAAGACAAAAAAACAATACAAGGGGCTCAAAAGTGCTGGCTAGGCATAAGGCAGGGGCTCAAAAGTGCTGGCTAGGCATAAGGCAGGGGCACAAATGCTGGCTAGGCATAAGGCAGGGGCACAAGTGCTGGCTAGGCATAAGGCAGGGGCACAAGTGCTGGCTAGGCATAAGGCAGGGGCACAAGTGCGGGCTAGACTTTAGGCAGGGGCACAAGAGCAAACTAAGCATAAGGCAGAGGCACAAGTGCAAGCTAAGCATAAGGCAGGGGCACCTATGCAGGCTAGGCTTAAGGCAGGGGCACAAGTGATGGCTACACATAAGGCATACGGCTAACTCTTTGCACTCTTTGCATAAAGGGATAGGCACCCTTAGGGGTGAAGAGCTAGCTTTCACCCCTCTACTCTGTACTTTGTTGTACAGTGCGGAGCCACTCCATAACCCCCATGCTCCAAGCGACCAGGCACATCTTGTCTGTCCTCCGTAAATGGGTAATGCCTTCGTCCCCAATTACAGTCGTGCATGTGCATTCAGACGGGACAAGAGCGAAGAGCGTAAAGCCTGCCCTGTGTGCATAACCAACATGAAGCTAAAGACAAAAAAACAATACAAGGGGCTCAAAAGTGCTGGCTAGGCATAAGGCAGGGGCTCAAAAGTGCTGGCTAGGCATAAGGCAGGGGCACAAATGCTGGCTAGGCATAAGGCAGGGGCACAAGTGCTGGCTAGGCATAAGGCAGGGGCACAAGTGCTGGCTAGGCATAAGGCAGGGGCACAAGTGCTGGCTAGGCATAAGGCAGGGGCACAAGTGCTGGCTAGGCATAAGGCAGGGGCACAAGTGCTGGCTAGGCATAAGGCAGTGGCACAAGTGCTGGCTAGGCATAAGGCAGGGGCACAAGTGCTAACTAGGCATAAGGCAGGGGCACAAGTGCTGGCTAGGCTTAAGGCAGGGGCACAAGTGCTGGCTAGGCATAAGGCAGGGGCACAAGTGCTGGCTAGGCATAAGGCAGGGGCACAAGTGCTGGCTAGACATAAGGCAGGGGCACAAGTGCTGGCTAGGCATAAGGCAGGGGCACAAGTGCGGGCTAGGCATAAGGCAGGGGCACAAGTGCGGGCTAGGCATACGGCAGGGGCACAAGTGCGGGCTAGGCATAAGGCAGGGGAACAAGTGCGGGCTAGGCATAAGGCAGGGGCACAAGTGCTGGCTAGGTATAAGGCAGGGGCACAAGTGCTGGCTAGGCATAAGGCAAGGGCACAAGTGCTGGCTAGGCATAAGGCAGGGGCACAAGTGCTGGCTAGGCATAAGGCAGGGGCACAAGTGCGGGCTAGACTTTAGGCAGGGGCACAAGAGCAAACTAAGCATAAGGCAGAGGCACAAGTGCAAGCTAGGCATAAGGCAGGGGCACCTATGCAGGCTAGGCTTAAGGCAGGGGCACAAGTGATGGCTACACATAAGGCATACGGCTAACTCTTTGCACTCTTTGCATAAAGGGATAGGCACCCTTAGGGGTGAAGAGCTAGCTTTCACCCCTCTACTCTGTACTTTGTTGTACAGTGCGGAGCCACTCCATAACCCCCATGCTCCAAGCGACCAGGCACATCTTGTCTGTCCTCCGTAAATGGGTAATGCCTTCGTCCCCAATTACAGTCATGCATGTGCATTCAGACGGGACAAGAGCGAAGAGCGTAAAGCCTGCCCTGTGTGCATAACCAACATGAAGCTAAAGACAAAAAAACAATACAAGGGGCTCAAAAGTGCTGGCTAGGCATAAGGCAGGGGCACAAGTGCTGGCTAGGCATAAGGCAGGGGCACAAGTGCTGGCTAGGCATAAGGCAGGGGCACAAGTGCTGGCTAGGCATAAGGCAGGGGCACAAGTGCTGGCTAGGCATAAGGCAGGGGCACAAGTGCTGGCTAGGCATAAGGCAGGGGCACAAGTGCTGGCTAGGCATAAGGCAGGGGCACAAGTGCTGGCTAGGCATAAGGCAGGGGCACAAGTGCTGGCTAGGCATAAGGCAGGGGCACAAGTGCTGGCTAGGCATAAGGCAGGGGCACAAGTGCTGGCTAGGCATAAGGCAGGGGCACAAGTGCTGGCTAGGCATAAGGCAGGGGCACAAGTGCTGGCTAGGCTTAAGGCAGGGGCACAAGTGCTGGCTAGGCATAAGGCAGGGGCACAAGTGCTGGCTAGGCATAAGGCAGGGGCACAAGTGCGGGCTAGGCATAAGGCAGGGGCACAAGTGCGGGCTAGGCATAAGGCAGGGGCACAAGTGCGGGCTAGGCATAAGGCAGGGGCACAAGTGCGGGCTAGGCATAAGGCAGGGGCACAAGTGCGGGCTAGGCATAAGGCAGGGGCACAAGTGCGGGCTAGGCATAAGGCAGGGGCACAAGTGCGGGCTAGGCATAAGGCAGGGGCACAAGTGCGGGCTAGGCATAAGGCAGGGGCACAAGTGCGGGCTAGGCATAAGGCTGGGGAACAAGTGCGGGCTAGGCATAAGGCAGGGGCACAAGTGCAGGCTAGGTATAAGGCAGGGGCACAAGTGCTGGGCATAAGGCAAGGGCACAAGTGCTGGCTAGGCATAAGGCAGGGGCACAAGTGCTGGCTAGGCATAAGGCAGGGGCACAAGTGCGGGCTAGACTTTAGGCCAGGGGCACAAGAGCAAACTAAGCATAAGGCAGAGGCACAAGTGCAAGCTAAGCATAAGGCAGGGGCACCTATGCAGGCTAGGCTTAAGGCAGGGGCACAAGTGATGGCTACACATAAGGCATACGGCTAACTCTTTGCACTCTTTGCATAAAGGGATAGGCACCCTTAGGGGTGAAGAGCTAGCTTTCACCCCTCTACTCAGTACTTTGTTGTACAGTGCGGAGCCACTCCATAACCCCCCATGCTCCAAGCGACCAGGCACATCTTGTCTGTCCCTCCGTAAATGGGTAATGCCTTCGTCCCCAATTACAGTCGTGCATGTGCATTCAGACGGGACAAGAGCGAAGAGCGTAAAGCCTGCCCTGTGTGCATAACCAACATGAAGCTAAAGACAAAAAAAACAATACAAGGGGCTCAAAAGTGCTGGCTAGGCATAAGGCAGGGGCTCAAAAGTGCTGGCTAGGCATAAGGCAGGGGCACAAGTGCTGGCTAGGCATAAGGCAGGGGCACAAGTGCTGGCTAGGCATAAGGCAGGGGCACAAGTGCTGGCTAGGCATAAGGCAGGGGCACAAGTGCTGGCTAGGCATAAGGCAGGGGCACAAGTGCTGGCTAGGCATAAGGCAGGGGCACAAGTGCTGGCTAGGCATAAGGCAGGGGCACAAGTGCTGGCTAGGCATAAGGCAGGGGCACAAGTGCTGGCTAGGCATAAGGCAGGGGGCACAAGTGCTGGCTAGGCTTAAGGGCAGGGGCACAAGTGCTGGATAGGCATAAGGCAGGGGCACAAGTGCTGGCTAGGCATAAGGCAGGGGCACAAGTGCTGGCTAGGCATAAGGCAGGGGCACAAGTGCTGGCTAGGCATAAGGCAGGGGCACAAGTGCTGGCTAGAGCATAAGGCAGGGGCACAAGTGCTGGCTAGGCATAAGGCAGGGGCACAAGTGTTGGCTAGGCATAAGGCAGGGGCACAAGTGCTGGCTAGGCATAAGGCAGGGGCACAAGTGCTGGCTAGGCATAAGGCAGGGGCACAAGTGCTGGCTAGGCATAAGGCAGGGGCACAAGTGCTGGCTAGGCATAAGGCAGGGGCACAAGTGCTGGCTAGACATAAGGCAGGGGCACAAGTGCTGGCTAGACATAAGGCAGGGGCACAAGTGCCTGGCTAGGCATAAGGCAGGGGCACAAGTGCTGGCTAGGCATAAGGCAGGGGCACAAGTGCTGGCTAGGCATAAGGCAGGGGCACAAGTGCTGGCTAGGCATAAGGCAGGGGCACAAGTGCTGGCTAGGCATAAGGCAGGGGCACAAGTGCTGGCTAGGCATAAGGCAGGGGCACAAGTGCTGGCTAGGCATAAGGCAGGGGCACAAGTGCTGGCTAGGCATAAGGCAGGGGCACAAGTGCTGGCTAGGCATAAGGCAGGGGCACAAGTGCTGGCTAGGCATAAGGCAGGGGCACAAGTGCTGGCTAGGCATAAGGCAGGGGCACAAGTGCTGGCTAGGCATAAGGCAGGGGCACAAGTGCTGGCTAGGCATAAGGCAGGGGCACAAGTGCTGGCTAGGCATAAGGCAGGGGCACAAGTGCTGGCTAGGCATAAGGCAGGGGCACAAGTGCTGGCTAGGCATAAGGCAGGGGCACAAGTGCTGGCTAGGCATAAGGCAGGGGCACAAGTGCTGGCTAGGCATAAGGCAGGGGCACAAGTGCTGGCTAGGCATAAGGCAGGGGCACAAGTGCTGGCTAGGCATAAGGCAGGGGCACAAGTGCTGGCTAGGCATAAGGCAGGGGCACAAGTGCTGGCTAGGCATAAGGCAGGGGCACAAGTGCTGGCTAGGCATAAGGCAGGGGCACAAGTGCTGGCTAGGCATAAGGCAGGGGCACAAGTGCTGGCTAGGCATAAGGCAGGGGCACAAGTGCTGGCTAGGCATAAGGCAGGGGCACAAGTGCTGGCTAGGCATAAGGCAGGGGCACAAGTGCTGGCTAGGCATAAGGCAGGGGCACAAGTGCTGGCTAGGCATAAGGCAGGGGCACAAGTGCTGGCTAGGCATAAGGCAGGGGCACAAGTGCTGGCTAGGCATAAGGCAGGGGCACAAGTGCTGGCTAGGCATAAGGCAGGGGCACAAGTGCTGGCTAGGCATAAGGCAGGGGCACAAGTGCTGGCTAGGCATAAGGCAGGGGCACAAGTGCTGGCTAGGCATAAGGCAGGGGCACAAGTGCTGGCTAGGCATAAGGCAGGGGCACAAGTGCTGGCTAGGCATAAGGCAGGGGCACAAGTGCTGGCTAGGCATAAGGCAGGGGCACAAGTGCGGGCTAGGCATAAGGCAGGGGCACAAGTGCGGGCTAGGCATAAGGCAGGGGCACAAGTGCGGGCTAGGCATAAGGCAGGGGCACAAGTGCGGGCTAGGCATAAGGCAGGGGCACAAGTGCGGGCTAGGCATAAGGCAGGGGCACAAGTGCGGGCTAGGCATAAGGCAGGGGCACAAGTGCGGGCTAGGCATAAGGCAGGGGCACAAGTGCGGGCTAGGCATAAGGCAGGGGCACAAGTGCGGGCTAGGCATAAGGCAGGGGCACAAGTGCGGGCTAGGCATAAGGCAGGGGCACAAGTGCGGGCTAGGCATAAGGCAGGGGCACAAGTGCGGGCTAGGCATAAGGCAGGGGCACAAGTGCGGGCTAGGCATAAGGCAGGGGCACAAGTGCGGGCTAGGCATAAGGCAGGGGCACAAGTGCGGGCTAGGCATAAGGCAGGGGCACAAGTGCGGGCTAGGCATAAGGCAGGGGCACAAGTGCGGGCTAGGCATAAGGCAGGGGCACAAGTGCTTGCTAGGCATAAGGCAGGGGCACAAGTGCTTGCTAGGCATAAGGCAGGGGCACAAGTGCTTGCTAGGCATAAGGCAGGGGCACAAGTGCTTGCTAGGCATAAGGCAGGGGCACAAAAGCTGGCTAGGCATAAGGCAGGGGCACAAGTGCAGGCTAGGCATAAGGCAGGGGCACAAGTGCTGGCTAGGCATAAGGCAGGGGCACAAGTGCTGGCTAGGCATAAGGCAGGGGCACAAGTGCTGGCTAGGCATAAGGCAGGGGCACAAGTGCTGGCTAGGCATAAGGCAGGGGCACAAGTGCTGGCTAGGCATAAGGCAGGGGCACAAGTGCTGGCTAGGCATAAGGCAGGGGCACAAGTGCTGGCTAGGCATAAGGCAGGGGCACAAGTGCTGGCTAGGCATAAGGCAGGGGCACAAGTGCTGGCTAGGCATAAGGCAGGGGCACAAGTGCTGGCTAGGCATAAGGCAGGGGCACAAGTGCTGGCTAGGCATAAGGCAGGGGCACAAGTGCTGGCTAGGCTTAAGGCAGGGGCACAAGTGCTGGCTAGGCATAAGGCAGGGGCACAAGTGCTGGCTAGGCATAAGGCAGGGGCACAAGTGCTGGCTAGGCATAAGGCAGGGGCACAAGTGCTGGCTAGACATAAGGCAGGGGCACAAGTGCTGGCTAGGCATAAGGCAGGGGCACAAGTGCTGGCTAGGCATAAGGCAGGGGCACAAGTGCTGGCTAGGCATAAGGCAGGGGCACAAGTGCTGGCTAGGCATAAGGCAGGGGCACAAGTGCTGGCTAGGCATACGGCAGGGGCACAAGTGCGGGCTAGGCATAAGGCAGGGGAACAAGTGCGGGCTAGGCATAAGGCAGGGGCACAAGTGCTGGCTAGGTATAAGGCAGGGGCACAAGTGCTGGCTAGGCATAAGGCAAGGGCACAAGTGCTGGCTAGGCATAAGGCAGGGGCACAAGTGCTGGCTAGGCATAAGGCAGGGGCACAAGTGCGGGCTAGACTTTAGGCAGGGGCACAAGAGCAAACTAAGCATAAGGCAGAGGCACAAGTGCAAGCTAGGCATAAGGCAGGGGCACCTATGCAGGCTAGGCTTAAGGCAGGGGCACAAGTGATGGCTACACATAAGGCATACGGCTAACTCTTTGCACTCTTTGCATAAAGGGATAGGCACCCTTAGGGGTGAAGAGCTAGCTTTCACCCCTCTACTCTGTACTTTGTTGTACAGTGCGGAGCCACTCCATAACCCCCATGCTCCAAGCGACCAGGCACATCTTGTCTGTCCTCCGTAAATGGGTAATGCCTTCGTCCCCAATTACAGTCATGCATGTGCATTCAGACGGGACAAGAGCGAAGAGCGTAAAGCCTGCCCTGTGTGCATAACCAACATGAAGCTAAAGACAAAAAAACAATACAAGGGGCTCAAAAGTGCTGGCTAGGCATAAGGCAGGGGCACAAGTGCTGGCTAGGCATAAGGCAGGGGCACAAGTGCTGGCTAGGCATAAGGCAGGGGCACAAGTGCTGGCTAGGCATAAGGCAGGGGCACAAGTGCTGGCTAGGCATAAGGCAGGGGCACAAGTGCTGGCTAGGCATAAGGCAGGGGCACAAGTGCTGGCTAGGCATAAGGCAGGGGCACAAGTGCTGGCTAGGCATAAGGCAGGGGCACAAGTGCTGGCTAGGCATAAGGCAGGGGCACAAGTGCTGGCTAGGCATAAGGCAGGGGCACAAGTGCTGGCTAGGCATAAGGCAGGGGCACAAGTGCTGGCTAGGCATAAGGCAGGGGCACAAGTGCTGGCTAGGCTTAAGGCAGGGGCACAAGTGCTGGCTAGGCATAAGGCAGGGGCACAAGTGCTGGCTAGGCATAAGGCAGGGGCACAAGTGCGGGCTAGGCATAAGGCAGGGGCACAAATGCGGGCTAGGCATAAGGCAGGGGCACAAGTGCGGGCTAGGCATAAGGCAGGGGCACAAGTGCGGGCTAGGCATAAGGCAGGGGCACAAGTGCGGGCTAGGCATAAGGCAGGGGCACAAGTGCGGGCTAGGCATAAGGCAGGGGCACAAGTGCGGGCTAGGCATAAGGCAGGGGCACAAGTGCGGGCTAGGCATAAGGCAGGGGCACAAGTGCGGGCTAGGCATAAGGCTGGGGAACAAGTGCGGGCTAGGCATAAGGCAGGGGCACAAGTGCAGGCTAGGTATAAGGCAGGGGCACAAGTGCTGGCTAGGCATAAGGCAAGGGCACAAGTGCTGGCTAGGCATAAGGCAGGGGCACAAGTGCTGGCTAGGCATAAGGCAGGGGCACAAGTGCGGGCTAGACTTTAGGCAGGGGCACAAGAGCAAACTAAGCATAAGGCAGAGGCACAAGTGCAAGCTAAGCATAAGGCAGGGGCACCTATGCAGGCTAGGCTTAAGGCAGGGGCACAAGTGATGGCTACACATAAGGCATACGGCTAACTCTTTGCACTCTTTGCATAAAGGGATAGGCACCCTTAGGGGTGAAGAGCTAGCTTTCACCCCTCTACTCAGTACTTTGTTGTACAGTGCGGAGCCACTCCATAACCCCCATGCTCCAAGCGACCAGGCACATCTTGTCTGTCCTCCGTAAATGGGTAATGCCTTCGTCCCCAATTACAGTCGTGCATGTGCATTCAGACGGGACAAGAGCGAAGAGCGTAAAGCCTGCCCTGTGTGCATAACCAACATGAAGCTAAAGACAAAAAAACAATACAAGGGGCTCAAAAGTGCTGGCTAGGCATAAGGCAGGGGCTCAAAAGTGCTGGCTAGGCATAAGGCAGGGGCACAAGTGCTGGCTAGGCATAAGGCAGGGGCACAAGTGCTGGCTAGGCATAAGGCAGGGGCACAAGTGCTGGCTAGGCATAAGGCAGGGGCACAAGTGCTGGCTAGGCATAAGGCAGGGGCACAAGTGCTGGCTAGGCATAAGGCAGGGGCACAAGTGCTGGCTAGGCATAAGGCAGGGGCACAAGTGCTGGCTAGGCATAAGGCAGGGGCACAAGTGCTGGCTAGGCATAAGGCAGGGGCACAAGTGCTGGCTAGGCATAAGGCAGGGGCACAAGTGCTGGCTAGGCTTAAGGCAGGGGCACAAGTGCTGGATAGGCATAAGGCAGGGGCACAAGTGCTGGCTAGGCATAAGGCAGGGGCACAAGTGCTGGCTAGGCATAAGGCAGGGGCACAAGTGCTGGCTAGGCATAAGGCAGGGGCACAAGTGCTGGCTAGACATAAGGCAGGGGCACAAGTGCTGGCTAGACATAAGGCAGGGGCACAAGTGTTGGCTAGGCATAAGGCAGGGGCACAAGTGCTGGCTAGGCATAAGGCAGGGGCACAAGTGCTGGCTAGGCATAAGGCAGGGGCACAAGTGCTGGCTAGGCATAAGGCAGGGGCACAAGTGCTGGCTAGGCATAAGGCAGGGGCACAAGTGCTGGCTAGACATAAGGCAGGGGCACAAGTGCTGGCTAGACATAAGGCAGGGGCACAAGTGCTGGCTAGGCATAAGGCAGGGGCACAAGTGCTGGCTAGGCATAAGGCAGGGGCACAAGTGCTGGCTAGGCATAAGGCAGGGGCACAAGTGCTGGCTAGGCATAAGGCAGGGGCACAAGTGCTGGCTAGGCATAAGGCAGGGGCACAAGTGCTGGCTAGGCATAAGGCAGGGGCACAAGTGCTGGCTAGGCATAAGGCAGGGGCACAAGTGCTGGCTAGGCATAAGGCAGGGGCACAAGTGCTGGCTAGGCATAAGGCAGGGGCACAAGTGCTGGCTAGGCATAAGGCAGGGGCACAAGTGCTGGCTAGGCATAAGGCAGGGGCACAAGTGCTGGCTAGGCATAAGGCAGGGGCACAAGTGCTGGCTAGGCATAAGGCAGGGGCACAAGTGCTGGCTAGGCATAAGGCAGGGGCACAAGTGCTGGCTAGGCATAAGGCAGGGGCACAAGTGCTGGCTAGGCATAAGGCAGGGGCACAAGTGCTGGCTAGGCATAAGGCAGGGGCACAAGTGCTGGCTAGGCATAAGGCAGGGGCACAAGTGCTGGCTAGGCATAAGGCAGGGGCACAAGTGCTGGCTAGGCATAAGGCAGGGGCACAAGTGCTGGCTAGGCATAAGTCAGGGGCACAAGTGCTGGCTAGGCATAAGGCAGGGGCACAAGTGCTGGCTAGGCATAAGGCAGGGGCACAAGTGCTGGCTAGGCATAAGGCAGGGGCACAAGTGCTGGCTAGGCATAAGGCAGGGGCACAAGTGCTGGCTAGGCATAAGGCAGGGGCACAAGTGCTGGCTAGGCATAAGGCAGGGGCACAAGTGCTGGCTAGGCATAAGGCAGGGGCACAAGTGCTGGCTAGGCATAAGGCAGGGGCACAAGTGCTGGCTAGGCATAAGGCAGGGGCACAAGTGCTGGCTAGGCATAAGGCAGGGGCACAAGTGCTGGCTAGGCATAAGGCAGGGGCACAAGTGCTGGCTAGGCATAAGGCAGGGGCACAAGTGCTGGCTAGGCATAAGGCAGGGGCACAAGTGCTGGCTAGGCATAAGGCAGGGGCACAAGTGCTGGCTAGGCATAAGGCAGGGGCACAAGTGCTGGCTAGGCATAAGGCAGGGGCACAAGTGCTGGCTAGGCATAAGGCAGGGGCACAAGTGCGGGCTAGGCATAAGGCAGGGGCACAAGTGCGGGCTAGGCATAAGGCAGGGGCACAAGTGCGGGCTAGGCATAAGGCAGGGGCACAAGTGCGGGCTAGGCATAAGGCAGGGGCACAAGTGCGGGCTAGGCATAAGGCAGGGGCACAAGTGCGGGCTAGGCATAAGGCAGGGGCACAAGTGCGGGCTAGGCATAAGGCAGGGGCACAAGTGCGGGCTAGGCATAAGGCAGGGGCACAAGTGCGGGCTAGGCATAAGGCAGGGGCACAAGTGCGGGCTAGGCATAAGGCAGGGGCACAAGTGCGGGCTAGGCATAAGGCAGGGGCACAAGTGCGGGCTAGGCATAAGGCAGGGGCACAAGTGCGGGCTAGGCATAAGGCAGGGGCACAAGTGCGGGCTAGGCATAAGGCAGGGGCACAAGTGCGGGCTAGGCATAAGGCAGGGGCACAAGTGCGGGTTAGGCATAAGGCAGGGGCACAAGTGCTTGCTAGGCATAAGGCAGGGGCACAAGTGCTTGCTAGGCATAAGGCAGGGGCACAAGTGCTTGCTAGGCATAAGGCAGGGGCACAAAAGCTGGCTAGGCATAAGGCAGGGGCACAAGTGCAGGCTAGGCATAAGGCAGGGGCACAAGTGCTGGCTAGGCATAAGGCAGGGGCACAAGTGCTGGCTAGGCATAAGGCAGGGGCACAAGTGCTGGCTAGGCATAAGGCAGGGGCACAAGTGCTGGCTAGGCATAAGGCAGGGGCACAAGTGCTGGCTAGGCATAAGGCAGGGGCACAAGTGCTGGCTAGGCATAAGGCAGGGGCACAAGTGCTGGCTAGGCATAAGGCAGGGGCACAAGTGCTGGCTAGGCATAAGGCAGGGGCACAAGTGCTGGCTAGGCATAAGGCAGGGGCACAAGTGCTGGCTAGGCATAAGGCAGGGGCACAAGTGCTGGCTAGGCTTAAGGCAGGGGCACAAGTGCTGGCTAGGCATAAGGCAGGGGCACAAGTGCTGGCTAGGCATAAGGCAGGGGCACAAGTGCTGGCTAGGCATAAGGCAGGGGCACAAGTGCTGGCTAGACATAAGGCAGGGGCACAAGTGCTGGCTAGGCATAAGGCAGGGGCACAAGTGCTGGCTAGGCATAAGGCAGGGGCACAAGTGCTGGCTAGGCATAAGGCAGGGGCACAAGTGCTGGCTAGGCATAAGGCAGGGGCACAAGTGCTGGCTAGGCATAAGGCAGGGGCACAAGTGCTGGCTAGACATAAGGCAGGGGCACAAGTGCTGGCTAGGCATAAGGCAGGGGAACAAGTGCTGGCTAGGCATAAGGCAGGGGCACAAGTGCTGGCTAGGCATAAGGCAGGGGCACAAGTGCTGGCTAGGCATAAGGCAGGGGCACAAGTGCTGGCTAGGCATAAGGCAGGGGCACAAGTGCTGGCTAGGCATAAGGCAGGGGCACAAGTGCTGGCTAGGCATAAGGCAGGGGCACAAGTGCTGGCTAGGCATAAGGCAGGGGCACAAGTGCTGGCTAGGCATAAGGCAGGGGCACAAGTGCTGGCTAGGCATAAGGCAGGGGCACAAGTGCTGGCTAGGCATAAGGCAGGGGCACAAGTGCGGGCTAGGCATAAGGCATGGGCACAAGTGCTGGCTAGGCATAAGGCAGGGGCACAAGTGCTGGCTAGGCATAAGGCAGGGGCACAAGTGCTGGCTAGGCATAAGGCAGGGGCACAAGTGCTGGCTAGGCATAAGGCAGGGGCACAAGTGCTGGCTAGGCATAAGGCAGGGGCACAAGTGCTGGCTAGGCATAAGGCAGGGGCACAAGTGCTGGCTAGGCATGAGGCAGGGGCACAAGTGCTGGCTAGGCATAAGGCAGGGGCACAAGTGCTGGCTAGGCATAAGGCAGGGGCACAAGTGCTGGCTAGGCATAAGGCAGGGGCACAAGTGCTGGCTAGGCATAAGGCAGGGGCACAAGTGCTGGCTAGGCATAAGGCAGGGGCACAAGTGCTGGCTAGGCATAAGGCAGGGGCACAAGTGCTGGCTAGGCATAAGGCAGGGGCACAAGTGCTGGCTAGGCATAAGGCAGGGGCACAAGTGCTGGCTAGGCATAAGGCAGGGGCACAAGTGCTGGCTAGGCATAAGGCAGGGGCACAAGTGCTGGCTAGGCATAAGGCAGGGGCACAAGTGCTGGCTAGGCATAAGGCAGGGGCACAAGTGCAGTCTAGGCATAAGGCAGGGGCACAAGTGCTGGCTAGGCATAAGGCAGGGGCACAAGTGCTGGCTAGGCATAAGGCAGGGGCACAAGTGCTGGCTAGGCATAAGGCAGGGGCACAAGTGCAGTCTAGGCATAAGGCAGGGGCACAAGTGCTGGCTAGGCATAAGGCAGGGGCACAAGTGCTGGCTAGGCATAAGGCAGGGGCACAAGTGCAGTCTAGGCATAAGGCAGGGGCACAAGTGCAGTCTAGGCATAAGGCAGGGGCACAAGTGCAGTCTAGGCTTAAGGCAGGGGCACAAGTGCGGGCTAGGCATAAGGCAGGGGCACAAGTGCGGGCTAGGCATAAGGCAGGGGCACAAGTGCGGGCTAGGCATAAGGCAGGGGCACAAGTGCGGGCTAGGCATAAGGCAGGGGCACAAGTGCGGGCTAGGCATAAGGCAGGGGCACAAGTGCGGGCTAGGCATAAGGCAGGGGCACAAGTGCGGGCTAGGCATAAGGCAGGGGCACAAGTGCGGGCTAGGCATAAGGCAGGGGCACAAGTGCGGGCTAGGCATAAGGCAGGGGCACAAGTGCGGGCTAGGCATAAGGCAGGGGCACAAGTGCGGGCTAGGCATAAGGCAGGGGCACAAGTGCGGGCTAGGCATAAGGCAGGGGCACAAGTGCGGGCTAGGCATAAGGCAGGGGCACAAGTGCGGGCTAGGCATAAGGCAGGGGCACAAGTGCGGGCTAGGCATAAGGCAGGGGCACAAGTGCGGGCTAGGCATAAGGCAGGGGCACAAGTGCGGGCTAGGCATAAGGCAGGGGCACAAGTGCGGGCTAGGCATAAGGCAGGGGCACACGTGCTGGCTAGGCATAAGGCAGGGGCACACGTGCTGGCTAGGCATAAGGCAGGGGCACAACTGCGGGCTAGGCATAAGGCAGGGGCACAACTGCGGGCTAGGCATAAGGCAGGGGCACAAGTGCGGGCTAGGCATAAGGCAGGGGCACAAGTGCGGGCTAGGCATAAGGCAGGGGCACAAGTGCGGGCTAGGCATAAGGCAGGGGCACAAGTGCGGGCTAGGCATAAGGCAGGGGCACAAGTGCGGGCTAGGCATAAGGCAGGGGCACAAGTGCGGGCTAGGCATAAGGCAGGGGCACAAGTGCGGGCTAGGCATAAGGCAGGGGCACAAGTGCGGGCTAGGCATAAGGCAGGGGCACAAGTGCGGGCTAGGCATAAGGCAGGGGCACAAGTGCGGGCTAGGCATAAGGCAGGGGCACAAGTGCGGGCTAGGCATAAGGCAGGGGCACAAGTGCGGGCTAGGCATAAGGCTGGGGAACAAGTGCGGGCTAGGCATAAGGCAGGGGCACAAGTGCAGGCTATGTATAAGGCAGGGGCACAAGTGCTGGCTAGGCATAAGGCAAGGGCACAAGTGCTGGCTAGGCATAAGGCAGGGGCACAAGTGCTGGCTAGGCATAAGGCAGGGGCACAAGTGCGGGCTAGACTTTAGGCAGGGGCACAAGAGCAAACTAAGCATAAGGCAGAGGCACAAGTGCAAGCTAAGCATAAGGCAGGGGCACCTATGCAGGCTAGGCTTAATCAGGGGCACAAGTGATGGCTACACATAAGGCATACGGCTAACTCTTTGCACTCTTTGCATAAAGGGATAGGCACCCTTAGGGGTGAAGAGCTAGCTTTCACCCCTCTACTCTGTACTTTGTTGTACAGTGCGGAGCCACTCCATAACACCCATGCTCCAAGCGACCAGGCACATCTTGTCTGTCCTCCGTAAATGGGTAATGCCTTCGTCCCCAATTACAGTCGTGCATGTGCATTCAGACGGGACAAGAGCGAAGAGCGTAAAGCCTGCCCTGTGTGCATAACCAACATGAAGCTAAAGACAAAAAAACAATACAAGGGGCTCAAAAGTGCTGGCTAGGCATAAGGCAGGGGCTCAAAAGTGCTGGCTAGGCATAAGGCAGGGGCACAAGTGCTGGCTAGGCATAAGGCAGGGGCACAAGTGCTGGCTAGGCATAAGGCAGGGGCACAAGTGCTGGCTAGGCATAAGGCAGGGGCACAAGTGCTGGCTAGGCATAAGGCAGGGGCACAAGTGCTGGCTAGGCATAAGGCAGTGGCACAAGTGCTGGCTAGGCATAAGGCAGGGGCACAAGTGCTAACTAGGCATAAGGCAGGGGCACAAGTGCTGGCTAGGCTTAAGGCAGGGGCACAAGTGCTGGCTAGGCATAAGGCAGGGGCACAAGTGCTGGCTAGGCATAAGGCAGGGGCACAAGTGCTGGCTAGACATAAGGCAGGGGCACAAGTGCTGGCTACGCATAAGGCAGGGGCACAAGTGCTGGCTAGGCATAAGGCAGGGGCACAAGTGCTGGCTAGGCATAAGGCAGGGGCACAAGTGCTGGCTAGGCATAAGGCAGGGGCACAAGTGCTGGCTAGGCATAAGGCAGAGGCACAAGTGCTGGCTAGGCATAAGGCAGGGGCACAAGTGCTGGCTAGGCATAAGGCAGGGGCACAAGTGCTGGCTAGGCATAAAGCAGGGGCACAAGTGCTGGCTAGGCATAAGGCAGGGGCACAAGTGCTGGCTAGGCATAAGGCAGGGGCACAAGTGCTGGCTAGGCATAAGGCAGGGGCACAAGTGCTGGCTAGGCATAAGGCAGGGGCACAAGTGCTGGCTAGGCATAAGGCAGGGGCACAAGTGCTGGCTAGGCATAAGGCAGGGGCACAAGTGCTGGCTAGGCATAAGGCAGGGGCACAAGTGCTGGCTAGGCATAAGGCAGGGGCACAAGTGCTGGCTAGGCATAAGGCAGGGGCACAAGTGCTGGCTAGGCATAAGGCAGGGGCACAAGTGCTGGCTAGGCATAAGGCAGGGGCACAAGTGCTGGCTAGGCATAAGGCAGGGGCACAAGTGCTGGCTAGGCATAAGGCAGGGGCACAAGTGCTGGCTAGGCATAAGGCAGGGGCACAAGTGCTGGCTAGGCATAAGGCAGGGGCACAAGTGCTGGCTAGGCATAAGGCAGGGGCACAAGTGCTGGCTAGGCATAAGGCAGGGGCACAAGTGCTGGCTAGGCATAAGGCAGGGGCACAAGTGCTGGCTAGGCATAAGGCAGGGGCACAAGTGCTGGCTAGGCATAAGGCAGGGGCACAAGTGCTGGCTAGGCATAAGGCAGGGGCACAAGTGCTGGCTAGGCATAAGGCAGGGGCACAAGTGCTGGCAAGGCATAAGGCAGGGGCACAAGTGCTGGCTAGGCATAAGGCAGGGGCACAAGTGCGGGCTAGGCATAAGGCAAGGGCACAAGTGCGGGCTAGGCATAAGGCAGGGGCACAAGTGCAGACTAGGCATAAGGCAGGGGCACAAGTGCGGGCTAGGCATAAGGCAGGGGCACAAGTGCGGGCTAGGCATAAGGCAGGGGCACAAGTGCGGGCTAGGCATAAGGCAGGGGCACAAGTGCGGGCTAGGCATAAGGCAGGGGCACAAGTGCGGGCTAGGCATAAGGCAGGGGCACAAGTGCGGGCTAGGCATAAGGCAGGGGCACAAGTGCGGGCTAGGCATAAGGCAGGGGCACAAGTGCGGGCTAGGCATAAGGCAGGGGCACAAGTGCGGGCTAGGCATAAGGCAGGGGCACAAGTGCGGGCTAGGCATAAGGCAGGGGCACAAGTGCGGGCTAGGCATAAGGCAGGGGCACAAGTGCGGGCTAGGCATAAGGCAGGGGCACAAGTGCGGGCTAGGCATAAGGCAGGGGCACAAGTGCGGGCTAGGCATAAGGCAGGGGCACAAGTGCTGGCTAGGCATAAGGCAGGGCACAAGTGCTGGCTAGGCATAAGGCAGGGGCACAAGTGCTTGCTAGGCATAAGGCAGGGGCACAAGTGCTTGCTAGGCATAAGGCAGGGGCACAAGTGCTTGCTAGGCATAAGGCAGGGGCACAAAAGCTGGCTAGGCATAAGGCAGGGGCACAAGTGCAGGCTAGGCATAAGGCAGGGGCACAAGTGCTGGCTAGGCATAAGGCAGGGGCACAAGTGCTGGCTAGGCTTAAGGCAGGGGCACAAGTGCTGGCTAGGCATAAGGCAGGGGCACAAGTGCTGGCTAGGCTTAAGGCAGGGGCACAAGTGCTGGCTAGGCTTAAGGCAGGGGCACAAGTGCTGGCTAGGCTTAAGGCAGGGGCACAAGTGCTGGCTAGGCATAAGGCGGGGCACAAGTGCTGGCTAGGCATAAGGCAGGGGCACATGTGCAGTCTAGGCATAAGGCAGGGGCACAAGTGCAGTCTAGGCATAAGGCAGGGGCACAAGTGCAGTCTAGACATAAGGCAGGGGCACAAGTGCAGTCTAGGCATAAGGCAGGGGCACAAGTGCAGTCTAGGCATGAGGCAGGGGCACAAGTGCAGTCTAGGCATAAGGCAGGGGCACCTATGTGGGCTAGGCATAAGGCAGGGGCACCTATGCGGGCTAGGCATAAGGCAGGGGCACAAGTGCGGGCTAGGCATAAGGCAGGGGCACAAGTGCGGGCTAGGCATAAGGCAGGGGCACAAGTGCGGGCTAGGCATAAGGCAGGGGCACAAGTGCGGGCTAGGCATAAGGCAGGGGCACAAGTGCGGGCTAGGCATAAGGCAGGGGCACAAGTGCGGGCATGGCATAAGGCAGGGGCACAAGTGCGGGCAAGGCATAAGGCAGGGGCACAAGTGCGGGCTAGGCATAAGGCAGGGGCACAAGTGCGGGCTAGGCATAAGGCAGGGGCAAAAGTGCGGGCTAGGCATAAGGCAGGGGCACAAGTGCGGGCTAGGCATAAGGCAGGGGCACAAGTGCGGGCTAGGCATAAGGCAGGGGCACAAGTGCGGGCTAGGCATTAGGCAGGGGCACAAGTGCGGGCTAGGCATAAGGCAGGGGCACAAGTGCTGGCTAGGCATAAGGCAGGGGCACAAGTGCGGGCTAGGCATAAGGCAGGGGCACAAGTGCGGGCTAGGCATAAGGCAGGGGCACAAGTGCGGGCTAGGCATAAGGCAGGGGCACAAGTGCGGGCTAGGCATAAGGCAGGGGCACAAGTGCGGTAAGGCATAAGGCAGGGGCCCAAGTGCGGGCTAGGCATAAGGCAGGGGCCCAAGTGCGGGCTAGGCATAAGGCAGGGGCACAAGTGCGGGCTAGGCATAAGGCAGGGGCACAAGTGCGGGCTAGGCATAAGGCAGGGGCACAAGTGCGGGCTAGGCATAAGGCAGGGGCACAAGTGCGGGCTAGGCATAAGGCAGGGGCACAAGTGCGGGCTAGGCATAAGGCAGGGGCACAAGTGCGGGCTAGGCATAAGGCAGGGGCACAAGTGCGGGCTAGGCATAAGGCAGGGGCACAAGTGCGGGCTAGGCATAAGGCAGGGGCACAAGTGCGGGCTAGGCATAAGGCAGGGGCACAAGTGCGGGCTAGGCATAAGGCAGGGGCACAAGTGCGGCTAGGCATAAGGCAGGGGCCCAAGTGCGGGCTAGGCATAAGGCAGGTGCACACGTGCTGGCTAGGCATAAGGCAGGGGCACACGTGCGGGCTAGGCATAAGGTAGGGGCACACGTGCGGGCTAGGCATAAGGCAGGGGCACACGTGCGGGCTAGGCATAAGGCAGGGGCACAAGTGCTGGCTAGGCATAAGGCAGGGGCACAAGTGCTGGCTAGGCATAAGGCAGGGGCACAAGTGCTGGCTAGGCTTAAGGCAGGGGCACAAGTGCTGGCTAGGCATAAGGCAGGGGCACAAGTGCTGGCTAGGCATAAGGCAGGGGCACAAGTGCTGGCTAGGCATAAGGCAGGGGCACAAGTGCTGGCTAGGCATAAGGCAGGGGCACAAGTGCTGGCTAGACATAAGGCAGGGGCACACGTGCTGGCTAGGCATAAGGCAGGGGCACAACTGCGGGCTAGGCATAAGGCAGGGGCACAACTGCGGGCTAGGCATAAGGCAGGGGCACAAGTGCGGGCTAGGCATAAGGCAGGGGCACAAGTGCGGGCTAGGCATAAGGCAGGGGCACAAGTGCGGGCTAGGCATAAGGCAGGGGCACAAGTGCGGGCTAGGCATAAGGCAGGGGCACAAGTGCGGGCTAGGCATAAGGCAGGGGCACAAGTGCGGGCTAGGCATAAGGCAGGGGCACAAGTGCGGGCTAGGCATAAGGCAGGGGCACAAGTGCGGGCTAGGCATAAGGTAGGGGCACAAGTGCGGGCTAGGCATAAGGCAGGGGCACAAGTGCGGGCTAGGCATAAGGCAGGGGCACAAGTGCGGGCTAGGCATAAGGCAGGGGCACAAGTGCGGGCTAGGCATAAGGCAGGGGCACAAGTGCGGGCTAGGCATAAGGCAGGGGCACAAGTGCGGGCTAGGCATAAGGCAGGGGCACAAGTGCGGGCTAGGCATAAGGCTGGGGAACAAGTGCGGGCTAGGCATAAGGCAGGGGCACAAGTGCAGGCTATGTATAAGGCAGGGGCACAAGTGCTGGCTAGGCATAAGGCAAGGGCACAAGTGCTGGCTAGGCATAAGGCAGGGGCACAAGTGCTGGCTAGGCATAAGGCAGGGGCACAAGTGCGGGCTAGACTTTAGGCAGGGGCACAAGAGCAAACTAAGCATAAGGCAGAGGCACAAGTGCAAGCTAAGCATAAGGCAGGGGCACCTATGCAGGCTAGGCTTAATCAGGGGCACAAGTGATGGCTACACATAAGGCATACGGCTAACTCTTTGCACTCTTTGCATAAAGGGATAGGCACCCTTAGGGGTGAAGAGCTAGCTTTCACCCCTCTACTCTGTACTTTGTTGTACAGTGCGGAGCCACTCCATAACACCCATGCTCCAAGCGACCAGGCACATCTTGTCTGTCCTCCGTAAATGGGTAATGCCTTCGTCCCCAATTACAGTCGTGCATGTGCATTCAGACGGGACAAGAGCGAAGAGCGTAAAGCCTGCCCTGTGTGCATAACCAACATGAAGCTAAAGACAAAAAAACAATACAAGGGGCTCAAAAGTGCTGGCTAGGCATAAGGCAGGGGCTCAAAAGTGCTGGCTAGGCATAAGGCAGGGGCACAAGTGCTGGCTAGGCATAAGGCAGGGGCACAAGTGCTGGCTAGGCATAAGGCAGGGGCACAAGTGCTGGCTAGGCATAAGGCAGGGGCACAAGTGCTGGCTAGGCATAAGGCAGGGGCACAAGTGCTGGCTAGGCATAAGGCAGGGGCACAAGTGCTGGCTAGGCATAAGGCAGTGGCACAAGTGCTGGCTAGGCATAAGGCAGGGGCACAAGTGCTAACTAGGCATAAGGCAGGGGCACAAGTGCTGGCTAGGCTTAAGGCAGGGGCACAAGTGCTGGCTAGGCATAAGGCAGGGGCACAAGTGCTGGCTAGGCATAAGGCAGGGGCACAAGTGCTGGCTAGGCATAAGGCAGGGGCACAAGTGCTGGCTAGGCATAAGGCAGGGGCACAAGTGCTGGCTAGGCATAAGGCAGGGGCACAAGTGCTGGCTAGGCATAAGGCAGGGGCACAAGTGCTGGCTAGGCATAAGGCAGGGGCACAAGTGCTGGCTAGGCATAAGGCAGGGGCACAAGTGCTGGCTAGGCATAAAGCAGGGGCACAAGTGCTGGCTAGGCATAAGGCAGGGGCACAAGTGCTGGCTAGGCATAAGGCAGGGGCACAAGTGCTGGCTAGGCATAAGGCAGGGGCACAAGTGCTGGCTAGGCATAAGGCAGGGGCACAAGTGCTGGCTAGGCATAAGGCAGGGGCACAAGTGCTGGCTAGGCATAAGGCAGGGGCACAAGTGCTGGCTAGGCATAAGGCAGGGGCACAAGTGCTGGCTAGGCATAAGGCAGGGGCACAAGTGCTGGCTAGGCATAAGGCAGGGGCACAAGTGCTGGCTAGGCATAAGGCAGGGGCACAAGTGCGGGCTAGGCATAAGGCAGGGGCACAAGTGCGGGCTAGGCATAAGGCAGGGGCACAAGTGCGGGCTAGGCATAAGGCAGGGGCACAAGTGCGGGCTAGGCATAAGGCAGGGGCACAAGTGCGGGCTAGGCATAAGGCAGGGGCACAAGTGCGGGCTAGGCATAAGGCAGGGGCACAAGTGCTGGCTAGGCATAAGGCAGGGCACAAGTGCTGGCTAGGCATAAGGCAGGGGCACAAGTGCTTGCTAGGCATAAGGCAGGGGCACAAGTGCTTGCTAGGCATAAGGCAGGGGCACAAAAGCTGGCTAGGCATAAGGCAGGGGCACAAGTGCAGGCTAGGCATAAGGCAGGGGCACAAGTGCTGGCTAGGCATAAGGCAGGGGCACAAGTGCTGGCTAGGCTTAAGGCAGGGGCACAAGTGCTGGCTAGGCATAAGGCAGGGGCACAAGTGCTGGCTAGGCTTAAGGCAGGGGCACAAGTGCTGGCTAGGCTTAAGGCAGGGGCACAAGTGCTGGCTAGGCTTAAGGCAGGGGCACAAGTGCTGGCTAGGCATAAGGCAGGGGCACAAGTGCTGGCTAGGCATAAGGCAGGGGCACATGTGCAGTCTAGGCATAAGGCAGGGGCACAAGTGCAGTCTAGGCATAAGGCAGGGGCGCAAGTGCAGTCTAGACATAAGGCAGGGGCACAAGTGCAGTCTAGGCATAAGGCAGGGGCGCAAGTGCAGTCTAGGCATGAGGCAGGGGCACAAGTGCAGTCTAGGCATAAGGCAGGTGCACACGTGCTGGCTAGGCATAAGGCAGGGGCACACGTGCGGGCTAGGCATAAGGCAGGGGCACACGTGCGGGCTAGGCATAAGGCAGGGGCACACGTGCGGGCTAGGCATAAGGCAGGGGCACACGTGCGGGCTAGGCATAAGGCAGGGGCACAAGTGCGGGCTAGGCATAAGGCAGGGGCACACGTGCGGGCTGGGCATAAGGCAGGGGCACAAGTGCGGGCTAGGCATAAGGCAGGGGCACAAGTGCGGGCTAGGCATAAGGCAGGGGCACAAGTGCGGGCTAGGCATAAGGCAGGGGCACAAGTGCGGGCTAGGCATAAGGCAGGGGCACAAGTGCGGGCTAGGCATAAGGCAGGGGCACAAGTGCGGGCTAGGCATAAGGCAGGGGCACAAGTGCGGGCTAGGCATAAGGCAGGGGCACAAGTGCGGGCTAGGCATAAGGCAGGGGCACAAGTGCGGGCTAGGCATAAGGCAGGGGCACAAGTGCGGGCTAGGCATAAGGCAGGGGCACAAGTGCGGGCTAGGCATAAGGCAGGGGCACAAGTGCGGGCTAGGCATAAGGCAGGGGCACAAGTGCGGGCTAGGCATAAGGCAGGGGCACAAGTGCGGGCTAGGCATAAGGCAGGGGCACAAGTGCGGGCTAGGCATAAGGCAGGGGCACAAGTGCGGGCTAGGCATAAGGCAGGGGCACAAGTGCGGGCTAGGCATAAGGCAGGGGAACAAGTGCGGGCTAGGCATAAGGCAGGGGCACACGTGCGGGCTAGGCATAAGGCAGGGGCACACGTGCGGGCTAGGCATAAGGCAGGGGCACAAGTGCGGGCTAGGCATAAGGCAGGGGCACAAGTGCGGGCTAGGCATAAGGCAGGGGCACACGTGCGGGCAAGGCATAAGGCAGGGGCACACGTGCGGGCTAGGCATAAGGCAGGAGCACACGTGCTGGCTAGGCATAAGGCAGGGGCACACGTGCTGGCTAGGCATAAGGCAGGGGCACACGTGCTGGCTAGGCATAAGGCAGGGGCACACGTGCTGGCTAGGCATAAGGCAGGGGCACACGTGCTGGCTAGGCATAAGGCAGGGGCACACGTGCTGGCTAGGCATAAGGCAGGGGCACACGTGCTGGCTAGGCATAAGGCAGGGGCACACGTGCTGGCTAGGCATAAGGCAGGGGCACACGTGCTGGCTAGGCATAAGGCAGGGGCACACGTGCTGGCTAGGCATAAGGCAGGGGCACACGTGCTGCCTAGGCATAAGGCAGGGGCACACGTGCTGGCTAGGCATAAGGCAGGGGCACACGTGCTGGCTAGGCATAAGGCAGGGGCACACGTGCTGGCTAGGCATAAGGCAGGGGCACACGTGCTGGCTAGGCATAAGGCAGGGGCACACGTGCTGGCTAGGCATAAGGCAGGGGCACACGTGCTGGCTAGGCATAAGGCAGGGGCACACGTGCTGGCTAGGCATAAGGCAGGGGCACACGTGCTGGCTAGGCATAAGGCAGGGGCACACGTGCTGGCTAGGCATAAGGCAGGGGCACACGTGCGGGCTAGGCATAAGGCAGGGGCACAAGTGCGGGCTAGGCATAAGGCAGGGGCACACGTGCGGGCTAGGCATAAGGCAGGGGCACAAGTGCGGGCTAGGCATAAGGCAGGGGCACAAGTGCGGGCTAGGCATAAGGCAGGGGCACAAGTGCGGGCTAGGCATAAGGCAGGGGCACAAGTGCGGGCTAAACATAAGGCAGGGGCACAAGTGCGGGCTAGGCATAAGGCAGGGGCACAAGTGCGGGCTAGGCATAAGGCAGGGGCTCAAGTGCGGGCAAGGCATAAGGCAAGGGCACAAGTGCGGGCTAGGCATAAGGCAGGGGCACAAGTGCGGGCTAGGCATAAGGCAGCGGCACAAGTGCTGGCTAGGCATAAGGCAGGGGCACAAGTGCTGGCTAGGCATAAGGCAGGGCCACAAGTGCAGGCTAGGCATAAGGCAGGGCCACAAGTGCAGGCTAGGCATAAGGCAGGGCCACAAGTGCAGGCTAGGCATAAGGCAGGGCCACAAGTGCAGGCTAGGCATAAGGCAGGGCCACAAGTGCAGGCTAGGCATAAGGCAGGGGCACAAGTGCAGGCTAGGCATAAGGCAGGGGCACAAGTGCTGGCTAGGCATAAGGCAGGGGCACAAGTGCTGGCTAGGCATAAGGCAGGGGCTCAAGTGCTGGCTAGGCATAAGGCAGGGGCACAAGTGCTGGCTAGGCATAAGGCAGGGGCACAAGTGCTGGCTAGGCATAAGGCAGGGGCACAAGTGCTGGCTAGGCATAAGGCAAGGGCACAAGTGCTGGCTAGGCATAAGGCAGGGGCACAAGTGCTGGCTAGGCATAAGGCAGGGGCACAAGTGCGGGCTAGACTTTAGGCAGGGGCACAAGAGCAAACTAAGCATAAGGCAGAGGCACAAGTGCAAGCTAGGCATAAGGCAGGGGCACCTATGCAGGCTAGGCTTAAGGCAGGGGCACAAGTGATGGCTACACATAAGGCATACGGCTAACTCTTTGCACTCTTTGCATAAAGGGATAGGCACCCTTAGGGGTGAAGAGCTAGCTTTCACCCCTCTACTCTGTACTTTGTTGTACAGTGCGGAGCCACTCCATAACCCCCATGCTCCAAGCGACCAGGCACATCTTGTCTGTCCTCCGTAAATGGGTAATGCCTTCGTCCCCAATTACAGTCGTGCATGTGCATTCAGACGGGACAAGAGCGAAGAGCGTAAAGCCTGCCCTGTGTGCATAACCAACATGAAGCTAAAGACAAAAAAACAATAATACAAGGGGCTCAAAAGTGCTGGCTAGGCATAAGGCAGGGGCACAAGTGCTGGCTAGGCATAAGGCAGGGGCACAAGTGCTGGCTAGGCATAAGGCAGGGGCACAAGTGCTGGCTAGGCATAAGGCAGGGGCACAAGTGCTGGCTAGGCATAAGGCAGGGGCACAAGTGCTGGCTAGGCATAAGGCAGGGGCACAAGTGCTGGCTAGGCATAAGGCAGGGGCACAAGTGCGGGCTAGGCATAAGGCAGGGGCACAAGTGCGGGCTAGGCATAAGGCAGGGGCACAAGTGCGGGCTAGGCATAAGGCAGGGGCACAAGTGCGGGCTAGGCATAAGGCAGGGGCACAAGTGCGGGCTAGGCATAAGGCAGGGGCACACGTGCGGGCTAGGCATAAGGCAGGGGCACACGTGCTGGCTAGGCATAAGGCAGGGGCACACGTGCTGGCTAGGCATAAGGCAGGGGCACAAGTGCGGGCTAGGCATAAGGCAGGGGCACAAGTGCGGCCTAGGTATAAGGCAGGGGCACAAGTGCTGGCTAGGCATAAGGCAAGGGCACAAGTGCTGGCTAGGCATAAGGCAAGGGCACAAGTGCTGGCTAGGCATAATGCAGGGGCACAAGTGCTGGCTAGGCATAAGGCAGGGGCACAAGTGCGGGCTAGACTTTAGGCAGGGGCACAAGAGCAAACTAAGCATAAGGCAGGGGCACAAGAGCAAACTAAGCATAAGGCAGAGGCACAAGTGCAAGCTAGGCATAAGGCAGGGGCACCTATGCAGGCTAGGCTTAAGGCAGGGGCACAAGTGATGGCTACACATAAGGCATACGGCTAACTCTTTGCACTCTTTGCATAAAGGGATAGGCACCCTTAGGGGTGAAGAGCTAGCTTTCACCCCTCTACTCTGTACTTTGTTGTACAGTGCGGAGCCACTCCATAACTGCCATGCTCCAAGCGACCAGGCACATCTTGTCTGTCCTCCGTAAATGGGTAATGCCTTCGTCCCCAATTACAGTCGTGCATGTGCATTCAGACGGGACAAGAGCGAAGAGCGTAAAGCCTGCCCTGTGTGCATAACCAACATGAAGCTAAAGACAAAAAAACAATAATACAAGGGCCTCAAAAGTGCTGGCTAGGCATAAGGCAGGGGCACAAGTGCTGGCTAGGCATAAGGCAGGGGCACAAGTGCTGGCTAGGCATAAGGCAGGGGCACAAGTGCTAACTAGGCATAAGGCAGGGGCACAAGTGCTGGCTAGGCATAAGGCAGGGGCACAAGTGCTGGCTAGGCATAAGGCAGGGGCACAAGTGCTGGCTAGGCATAAGGCAGGGGCACAAGTGCTGGCTAGGCATAAGGCAGGGGCACAAGTGCTGGCTAGGCATAAGGCAGGGGCACAAGTGCTGGCTAGGCATAAGGCAGGGGCACAAGTGCTGGCTAGGCATAAGGCAGGGGCACAAGTGCTGGCTAGGCATAAGGCAGGGGCACAAGTGCTGGCTAGGCATAAGGCAGGGGCACAAGTGCTGGCTAGGCATAAGGCAGGGGCACAAGTGCTGGCTAGGCATAAGGCAGGGGCACAAGTGCTGGCTAGGCATAAGGCAGGGGCACAAGTGCGGGCTAGGCATAAGGCAGGGGCACAAGTGCAGACTAGGCATAAGGCAGGGGCACAAGTGCGGGCTAGGCATAAGGCAGGGGCACAAGTGCTGGCTAGGCATAAGGCAGGGGCACAAGTGCTGGCTAGGCATAAGGCAGGGGCACAAGTGCTGGCTAGGCATAAGGCAGGGGCACAAGTGCTGGCTAGGCATAAGGCAGGGGCACAAGTGCTGGCTAGGCATAAGGCAGGGGCACAAGTGCTGGCTAGGCATAAGGCAGGGGCACAAGTGCTGGCTAGGCATAAGGCAGGGGCACAAGTGCTGGCTAGGCATAAGGCAGGGGCACAAGTGCTGGCTAGGCATAAGGCAGGGGCACAAGTGCGGGCTAGGCATAAGGCAGGGGCACAAGTGCAGACTAGGCATAAGGCAGGGGCACAAGTGCGGGCTAGGCATAAGGCAGGGGCACAAGTGCTGGCTAGGCATAAGGCAGGGGCACAAGTGCTGGCTAGGCATAAGGCAGGGGCACAAGTGCTGGCTAGGCATGAGGCAGGGGCACAAGTGCTGGCTAGGCATAAGGCAGGGGCACAAGTGCTGGCTAGGCATAAGGCAGGGGCACAAGTGCTGGCTAGGCATAAGGCAGGGGCACAAGTGCTGGCTAGGCATAAGGCAGGGGCACAAGTGCTGGCTAGGCATAAGGCAGGGGCACAAGTGCTGGCTAGGCATAAGGCAGGGGCACAAGTGCTGGCTAGGCATAAGGCAGGGGCACAAGTGCTGGCTAGGCATAAGGCAGGGGCACAAGTGCTGGCTAGGCATATAGGCATAAGGCAGGGGCACAAGTGCTGGCTAGGCATAAGGCAGGGGCACAAGTGCTGGCTAGGCATAAGGCAGGGGCACAAGTGCTGGCTAGGCATAAGGCAGGGGCACAAGTGCTGGCTAGGCATAAGGCAGGGGCACAAGTGCTGGCTAGGCATAAGGCAGGGGCACAAGTGCGGGCTAGGCATAAGGCAGGGGCACAAGTGCAGACTAGGCATAAGGCAGGGGCACAAGTGCGGGCTAGGCATAAGGCAGGGGCACAAGTGCGGGCTAGGCATAAGGCAGGGGCACAAGTGCGGGCTAGGCATAAGGCAGGGGCACAAGTGCGGGCTAGGCATAAGGCAGGGGCACAAGTGCGGGCTAGGCATAAGGCAGGGGCACAAGTGCGGGCTAGGCATAAGGCAGGGGCACAAGTGCGGGCTAGGCATAAGGCAGGGGCACAAGTGCGGGCTAGGCATAAGGCAGGGGCACAAGTGCGGGCTAGGCATAAGGCAGGGGCACAAGTGCGGGCTAGGCATAAGGCAGGGGCACAAGTGCGGGCTAGGCATAAGGCAGGGGCACAAGTGCGGGCTAGGCATAAGGCAGGGGCACAAGTGCTGGCTAGGCATAAGGCAGGGCACAAGTGCTTGCTAGGCATAAGGCAGGGGCACAAAAGCTGGCTAGGCATAAGGCAGGGGCACAAGTGCAGGCTAGGCATAAGGCAGGGGCACAAGTGCTGGCTAGGCATAAGGCAGGGGCACAAGTGCTGGCTAGGCTTAAGGCAGGGGCACAAGTGCTGGCTAGGCTTAAGGCAGGGGCACAAGTGCAGTCTAGGCATAAGGCAGGGGCACAAGTGCAGTCTAGGCATAAGGCAGGGGCACAAGTGCAGTCTAGGCATAAGGCAGGGGCACAAGTGTGGGCTAGGCATAAGGCAGGGGCACAAGTGCGGGCTAGGCATAAGGCAGGGGCACAAGTGCGGGCTAGGCATAAGGCAGGGGCACAAGTGCGGGCTAGGCATAAGGCAGGGGCACAAGTGCGGGCTAGGCATAAGGCAGGGGCACAAGTTCGGGCTAGGCATAAGGCAGGGGCACAAGTGCGGGCTAGGCATAAGGCAGGGGCACAAGTGCGGGCTAGGCATAAGGCAGGGGCACAAGTGCGGGCTAGGCATAAGGCAGGGGCACAAGTGCGGGCTAGGCATAAGGCAGGGGCACAAGTTCGGGCTAGGCATAAGGCAGGGGCACAAGTGCGGGCTAGGCATAAGGCAGGGGCACAAGTGCGGGCTAGGCATAAGGCAGGGGCACAAGTGCGGGCTAGGCATAAGGCAGGGGCACAAGTGCGGGCTAGGCATAAGGCAGGGGCACAAGTGCGGGCTAGGCATAAGGCAGGGGCACAAGTGCGGGCTAGGCATAAGGCAGGGGCACACGTGCTGGCTAGGCATAAGGCAGGGGCACACGTGCTGGATAGGCATAAGGCAGGGGCACAACTGCGGGCTAGGCATAAGGCAGGGGCACAAGTGCGGGCTAGGCATAAGGCAGGGGCACAAGTGCGGGCTAGGCATAAGGCAGGGGCACAAATGCGGGCTAGGCATAAGGCAGGGGCACAAGTGCGGGCTAGGCATAAGGCAGGGGCACAAGTGCGGGCTAGGCATAAGGCAGGGGCACAAGTGCGGGCTAGGCATAAGGCAGGGGCACAAGTGCGGGCTAGGCATAAGGCAGGGGCACAAGTGCGGGCTAGGCATAAGGCAGGGGCACAAGTGCGGGCTAGGCATAAGGCAGGGGCACAAGTGCGGGCTAGGCATAAGGCAGGGGCACAAGTGCGGGCTAGGCATAAGGCAGGGGCACAAGTGCGGGCTAGGCATAAGGCTGGGGAACAAGTGCGGGCTAGGCATAAGGCAGGGGCACAAGTGCAGGCTAGGTATAAGGCAGGGGCACAAGTGCTGGCTAGGCATAAGGCAAGGGCACAAGTGCTGGCTAGGCATAAGGCAGGGGCACAAGTGCTGGCTAGGCATAAGGCAGGGGCACAAGTGCGGGCTAGACTTTAGGCAGGGGCACAAGAGCAAACTAAGCATAAGGCAGAGGCACAAGTGCAAGCTAAGCATAAGGCAGGGGCACCTATGCAGGCTAGGCTTAAGGCAGGGGCACAAGTGATGGCTACACATAAGGCATACGGCTAACTCTTTGCACTCTTTGCATAAAGGGATAGGCACCCTTAGGGGTGAAGAGCTAGCTTTCACCCCTCTACTCTGTACTTTGTTGTACAGTGCGGAGCCACTCCATAACCCCCATGCTCCAAGCGACCAGGCACATCTTGTCTGTCCTCCGTAAATGGGTAATGCCTTCGTCCCCAATTACAGTCGTGCATGTGCATTCAGACGGGACAAGAGCGAAGAGCGTAAAGCCTGCCCTGTGTGCATAACCAACATGAAGCTAAAGACAAAAAAACAATACAAGGGGCTCAAAAGTGCTGGCTAGGCATAAGGCAGGGGCTCAAAAGTGCTGGCTAGGCATAAGGCAGGGGCACAAGTGCTGGCTAGGCATAAGGCAGGGGCACAAGTGCTGGCTAGGCATAAGGCAGGGGCACAAGTGCTGGCTAGGCATAAGGCAGGGGCACAAGTGCTGGCTAGGCATAAGGCAGGGGCACAAGTGCTGGCTAGGCATAAGGCAGGGGCACAAGTGCTGGCTAGGCATAAGGCAGGGGCACAAGTGCTGGCTAGGCATAAGGCAGTGGCACAAGTGCTGGCTAGGCATAAGGCAGGGGCACAAGTGCTAGCTAGGCATAAGGCAGGGGCACAAGTGCTGGCTAGGCTTAAGGCAGGGGCACAAGTGCTGGCTAGGCTTAAGGCAGGGGCACAAGTGCTGGCTAGGCATAAGGCAGGGGCACAAGTGCTGGCTAGGCATAAGGCAGGGGCACAAGTGCTGGCTAGACATAAGGCAGGGGCACAAGTGCTGGCTAGGCATAAGGCAGGGGCACAAGTGCTGGCTAGGCATAAGGCAGGGGCACAAGTGCTGGCTAGGCATAAGGCAGGGGCACAAGTGCTGGCTAGGCATAAGGCAGGGGCACAAGTGCTGGCTAGGCATAAGGCAGGGGCACAAGTGCTGGCTAGGCATAAGGCAGGGGCACAAGTGCTGGCTAGGCATAAGGCAGGGGCACAAGTGCTGGCTAGGCATAAAGCAGGGGCACAAGTGCTGGCTAGGCATAAGGCAGGGGCACAAGTGCTGGCTAGGCATAAGGCAGGGGCACAAGTGCTGGCAAGGCATAAGGCAGGGGCACAAGTGCGGGCTAGGCATAAGGCAGGGGCACAAGTGCGGGCTAGGCATAAGGCAGGGGCACAAGTGCGGGCTAGGCATAAGGCAGGGCACAAGTGCTGGCTAGGCATAAGGCAGGGGCACAAGTGCTTGCTAGGCATAAGGCAGGGGCACAAGTGCTTGCTAGGCATAAGGCAGGGGCACAAAAGCTGGCTAGGCATAAGGCAGGGGCACAAGTGCAGGCTAGGCATAAGGCAGGGGCACAAGTGCTGGCTAGGCATAAGGCAGGGGCACAAGTGCTGGCTAGGCTTAAGGCAGGGGCACAAGTGCTGGCTAGGCATAAGGCAGGGGCACAAGTGCTGGCTAGGCTTAAGGCAGGGGCACAAGTGCTGGCTAGGCTTAAGGCAGGGGCACAAGTGCTGGCTAGGCTTAAGGCAGGGGCACAAGTGCTGGCTAGGCATAAGGCAGGGGCACAAGTGCTGGCTAGGCATAAGGCAGGGGCACAAGTGCAGTCTAGGCATAAGGCAGGGGCACAAGTGCAGTCTAGGCTTAAGGCAGGGGCACAAGTGCAGTCTAGACATAAGGCAGGGGCACAAGTGCAGTCTAGGCATAAGGCAGGGGCACAAGTGCAGTCTAGGCATAAGGCAGGGGCACAAGTGCTGGCTAGGCATAAGGCAGGGGCACCCATGTGGGCTAGGCATAAGGCAGGGGCACCTATGCGGGCTAGGCATAAGGCAGGGGCACAAGTGCGGGCTAGGCATAAGGCAGGGGCACAAGTGCGGGCTAGGCATAAGGCAGGGGCACAAGTGCGGGCTAGGCATAAGGCAGGGGCACAAGTGCGGGCTAGGCATAAGGCAGGGGCACCTATGCGGGCTAGGCATAAGGCAGGGGCACAAGTGCGGGCTAGGCATAAGGCAGGGGCACAAGTGCGGGCTAGGCATAAGGCAGGGGCACAAGTGCGGGCTAGGCATAAGGCAGGGGCACAAGTGCGGGCTAGGCATAAGGCAGGGGCACAAGTGCGGGCTAGGCATAAGGCAGGGGCACAAGTGCGGGCAAGGCATAAGGCAGGGGCACAAGTGCGGGCAAGGCATAAGGCAGGGGCACAAGTGCGGGCTAGGCATAAGGCAGGGGCACAAGTGCGGGCTAGGCATAAGGCAGGGGCACAAGTGCGGGCTAGGCATAAGGCAGGGGCACAAGTGCGGGCTAGGCATAAGGCAGGGGCACATGTGCGGGCTAGGCATAAGGCAGGGGCACAAGTGCGGGCTAGGCATAAGGCAGGGGCACAAGTGCGGGCTAGGCATAAGGCAGGGGCACAAGTGCGGGCTAGGCATAAGGCAGGGGCACAAGTGCGGGCTAGGCATAAGGCAGGGGCACAAGTGCGGGCTAGGCATAAGGCAGGGGCACAAGTGCGGGCTAGGCATAAGGCAGGGGCACAAGTGCGGGCTAGGCATAAGGCAGGGGCACAAGTGCGGGCTAGGCATAAGGCAGGGGCACAAGTGCGGGCTAGGCATAAGGCAGGGGCACAAGTGCGGGCTAGGCATAAGGCAGGGGCACAAGTGCGGGCTAGGCATAAGGCAGGGGCACAAGTGCGGGCTAGGCATAAGGCAGGGGCACAAGTGCGGGCTATGCATAAGGCAGGGGCCCAAGTGCGGGCTAGGCATAAGGCAGGGGCACAAGTGCGGGCTAGGCATAAGGCAGGGGCACAAGTGCGGGCTAGGCATAAGGCAGGGGCACAAGTGCGGGCTAGGCATAAGGCAGGGGCACAAGTGCGGGCTAGGCATAATGCAGGGGCACAAGTGCGGGCTAGGCATAAGGCAGGGGCACAAGTGCGGGCTAGGCATAAGGCAGGGGCACAAGTGCGGGCTAGGCATAAGGCAGGGGCACAAGTGCGGGCTAGGCATAAGGCAGGGGCACAAGTGCGGGCTAGGCATAAGGCAGGGGCACAAGTGCGGGCTAGGCATAAGGCAGGGGCACAAGTGCGGGCTAGGCATAAGGCAGGGGCACAAGTGCGGCTAGGCATAAGGCAGGGGCCCAAGTGCGGGCTAGGCATAAGGCAGGGGCACACGTGCTGGCTAGGCATAAGGCAGGGGCACACGTGCGGGCTAGGCATAAGGCAGGGGCACACGTGCGGGCTAGGCATAAGGCAGGGGCACACGTGCGGGCTAGGCATAAGGCAGGGGCACAAGTGCGGGCTAGGCATAAGGCAGGGGCACACGTGCGGGCTGGGCATAAGGCAGGGGCACAAGTGCGGGCTAGGCATAAGGCAGGGGCACAAGTGCGGGCTAGGCATAAGGCAGGGGCACAAGTGCGGGCTAGGCATAAGGCAGGGGCACAAGTGCGGGCTAGGCATAAGGCAGGGGCACAAGTGCGGGCTAGGCATAAGGCAGGGGCACAAGTGCGGGCTAGGCATAAGGCAGGGGCACAAGTGCGGGCTAGGCATAAGGTAGGGGCACAAGTGCGGGCTAGGCATAAGGCAGGGGCACAAGTGCGGGCTAGGCATAAGGCAGGGGCACAAGTGCGGGCTAGGCATAAGGCAGGGGCACAAGTGCGGGCTAGGCATAAGGCAGGGGCACAAGTGCGGGCTAGGCATAAGGCAGGGGCACAAGTGCGGGCTAGGCATAAGGCAGGGGCACAAGTGCGGGCTAGGCATAAGGCAGGGGCACAAGTGCGGGCTAGGCATAAGGCAGGGGCACACGTGCGGGCTAGGCATAAGGCAGGGGCACAAGTGCGGGCTAGGCATAAGGCAGGGGCACACGTGCGGGCAAGGCATAAGGCAGGGGCACACGTGCGGGCAAGGCATAAGGCAGGGGCACACGTGCGGGCAAGGCATAAGGCAGGGGCACACGTGCGGGCTAGGCATAAAGCAGGGGCACACGTGCTGGCTAGGCATAAGGCAGGGGCACACGTGCTGGCTAGGCATAAGGCAGGGGCACACGTGCTGGCTAGGCATAAGGCAGGGGCACACGTGCTGGCTAGGCATAAGGCAGGGGCACACGTGCTGGCTAGGCATAAGGCAGGGGCACACGTGCTGGCTAGGCATAAGGCAGGGGCACACGTGCTGGCTAGGCATAAGGCAGGGGCACACGTGCTGACTAGGCATAAGGCAGGGGCACACGTGCTGGCTAGGCATAAGGCAGGGGCACACGTGCTGGCTAGGCATAAGGCAGGAGCACACGTGCTGGCTAGGCATAAGGCAGGGGCACACGTGCTGGCTAGGCATAAGGCAGGGGCACACGTGCGGGCTAGGCATAAGGCAGGGGCACACGTGCGGGCTAGGCATAAGGCAGGGGCACACGTGCGGGCTAGGCATAAGGCAGGGGCACAAGTGCGGGCTAGGCATAAGGCAGGGGCACACGTGCGGGCTAGGCATAAGGCAGGGGCACAAGTGCGGGCTAGGCATAAGGCAGGGGCACAAGTGCGGGCTAGGCATAAGGCAGGGGCACAAGTGCGGGCTAGGCATAAGGCAGGGGCACAAGTGCGGGCTAGGCATAAGGCAGGGGCACAAGTGCGGGCTAGGCATAAGGCAGGGGCACAAGTGCGGGCTAGGCATAAGGCAGGGGCACAAGTGCGGGCTAGGCATAAGGCAGGGGCACAAGTGCGGGCTAGGCATAAGGCAGGGGCTCAAGTGCGGGCAAGGCATAAGGCAGGGGCACAAGTGCGGGCTAGGCATAAGGCAGGGGCACAAGTGCGGGCTAGGCATAAGGCAGCGGCACAAGTGCTGGCTAGGCATAAGGCAGGGGCACAAGTGCTGGCTAGGCATAAGGCAGGGGCACAAGTGCTGGCTAGGCATAAGGCAGGGCCACAAGTGCAGGCTAGGCATAAGGCAGGGCCACAAGTGCAGGCTAGGCATAAGGCAGGGCCACAAGTGCAGGCTAGGCATAAGGCAGGGGCACAAGTGCTGGCTAGGCATAAGGCAGGGGCTCAAGTGCTGGCTAGGCATAAGGCAGGGGCTCAAGTGCTGGCTAGGCATAAGGCAGGGGCACAAGTGCTGGCTAGGCATAAGGCAGGGGCACAAGTGCTGGCTAGGCATAAGGCAGGGGCACAAGTGCTGGCTAGGCATAAGGCAAGGGCACAAGTGCTGGCTAGGCATAAGGCAGGGGCACAAGTGCTGGCTAGGCATAAGGCAGGGGCACAAGTGCGGGCTAGACTTTAGGCAGGGGCACAAGAGCAAACTAAGCATAAGGCAGAGGCACAAGTGCAAGCTAGGCATAAGGCAGGGGCACCTATGCAGGCTAGGCTTAAGGCAGGGGCACAAGTGATGGCTACACATAAGGCATACGGCTAACTCTTTGCACTCTTTGCATAAAGGGATAGGCACCCTTAGGGGTGAAGAGCTAGCTTTCACCCCTCTACTCTGTACTTTGTTGTACAGTGCGGAGCCACTCCATAACCCCCATGCTCCATGCGACCAGGCACATCTTGTCTGTCCTCCGTAAATGGGTAATGCCTTCGTCCCCAATTACAGTCGTGCATGTGCATTCAGACGGGACAAGAGCGAAGAGCGTAAAGCCTGCCCTGTGTGCATAACCAACATGAAGCTAAAGACAAAAAAACAATAATACAAGGGGCTCAAAAGTGCTGGCTAGGCATAAGGCAGGGGCACAAGTGCTGGCTAGGCATAAGGCAGGGGCACAAGTGCTGGCTAGGCATAAGGCAGGGGCACAAGTGCTGGCTAGGCATAAGGCAGGGGCACAAGTGCTGGCTAGGCATAAGGCAGGGGCACAAGTGCTGGCTAGGCATAAGGCAGGGGCACAAGTGCTGGCTAGGCATAAGGCAGGGGCACAAGTGCGGGCTAGGCATAAGGCAGGGGCACAAGTGCGGGCTAGGCATAAGGCAGGGGCACAAGTGCGGGCTAGGCATAAGGCAGGGGCACAAGTGCGGGCTAGGCATAAGGCAGGGGCACACGTGCGGGCTAGGCATAAGGCAGGGGCACACGTGCTGGCTAGGCATAAGGCAGGGGCACACGTGCTGGCTAGGCATAAGGCAGGGGCACAAGTGCGGGCTAGGCATAAGGCAGGGGCACAAGTGCGGGCTAGGTATAAGGCAGGGGCACAAGTGCTGGCTAGGCATAAGGCAAGGGCACAAGTGCTGGCTAGGCATAAGGCAAGGGCACAAGTGCTGGCTAGGCATAATGCAGGGGCACAAGTGCTGGCTAGGCATAAGGCAGGGGCACAAGTGCGGGCTAGACTTTAGGCAGGGGCACAAGAGCAAGCTAAGCATAAGGCAGGGGCACAAGAGCAAACTAAGCATAAGGCAGAGGCACAAGTGCAAGCTAGGCATAAGGCAGGGGCACCTATGCAGGCTAGGCTTAAGGCAGGGGCACAAGTGATGGCTACACATAAGGCATACGGCTAACTCTTTGCACTCTTTGCATAAAGGGATAGGCACCCTTAGGGGTGAAGAGCTAGCTTTCACCCCTCTACTCTGTACTTTGTTGTACAGTGCGGAGCCACTCCATAACTGCCATGCTCCAAGCGACCAGGCACATCTTGTCTGTCCTCCGTAAATGGGTAATGCCTTCGTCCCCAATTACAGTCGTGCATGTGCATTCAGACGGGACAAGAGCGAAGAGCGTAAAGCCTGCCCTGTGTGCATAACCAACATGAAGCTAAAGACAAAAAAACAATAATGCAAGGGGCTCAAAAGTGCTGGCTAGGCATAAGGCAGGGGCACAAGTGCGGGCTAGGCATAAGGCAGGGGCACAAGTGCGGGCAAGGCATAAGGCAGGGGCACAAGTGCGGGCTAGGCATAAGGCAGGGGCACAAGTGCGGGCAAGGCATAAGGCAGGGGCACAAGTGCGGGCTAGGCATAAGGCAGGGGCACAAGTGCGGGCTAGGCATAAGGCAGGGGCACAAGTGCGGGCTAGGCATAAGGCAGGGGCACAAGTGCGGGCTAGGCATAAGGCAGGGGCACAAGTGCGGGCTAGGCATAAGGCAGGGGCACAAGTGCGGACTAGGCATAAGGCAGGGGCACAAGTGCGGACTAGGCATAAGGCAGGGGCACAAGTGCGGGCTAGGCATAGGGCAGGGGCACAAGTGCGGGCTAGGCATAGGGCAGGGGCACAAGTGCGGGCTAGGCATAAGGCAGGGGCACAAGTGCGGGCTAGGCATAAGGCAGGGGCACAAGTGCGGGCTAGGCATAAGGCAGGGGCACAAGTGCGGGCTAGGCATAAGGCAGGGGCACAAGTGCAGGCTAGGCATAAGGCAGGGGCACAAGTGCAGCTAGGCATAAGGCAGGGGCCCAAGTGCGGGCTAGGCATAAGGCAGGGGCACACGTGCTGGCTAGGCATAAGGCAGGGGCACACGTGCGGGCTAGGCATAAGGCAGGGGCACACGTGCGGGCTAGGCATAAGGCAGGGGCACACGTGCGGGCTAGGCATAAGGCAGGAGCACAAGTGCGGGCTAGGCATAAGGCAGAGGCATTAGGCAGGGGCACAAGTGCGGGCTAGGCATAAGGCAGGGGCACAAGTGCGGGCTAGGCATAAGGCAGGGGCACAAGTGCGGGCTAGGCATAAGGCAGGGGCACAAGTGCGGGCTAGGCATAAGGCAGGGGCACAAGTGCGGGCTAGGCATAAGGCAGGGGCACAAGTGCGGGCTAGGCATAAGGCAGGGGCACAAGTGCGGGCTAGGCATAAGGCAGGGGCACAAGTGCGGGCTAGGCATAAGGCAGGGGTACAAGTGCGGGCTAGGCATAAGGCAGGGGCACAAGTGCGGGCTAGGCATAAGGCAGGGGCACAAGTGCGGCTAGGCATAAGGCAGGGGCCCAAGTGCGGGCTAGGCATAAGGCAGGGGCCCAAGTGCGGGCTAGGCATAAGGCAGGGGCACATGTGCGGGCTAGGCATAAGGCAGGGGCACAAGTGCGGGCTAGGCATAAGGCAGGGGCACAAGTGCGGGCTAGGCATAAGGCAGGGGCATAAGGCAGGGGCACAAGTGCGGGCTAGGCATAAGGCAGGGGCACAAGTGCGGGCTAGGCATAAGGCAGGGGCACAAGTGCGGGCTAGGCATAAGGCAGGGGCACAAGTGCGGGCTAGGCATAAGGCAGGGGCACAAGTGCGGGCTAGGCATAAGGCAGGGGCACAAGTGCGGGCTAGGCATAAGGCAGGGGCACAAGTGCAGTCTAGGCATAAGGCAGGGGCACAAGTGCGGGCTAGGCATAAGGCAGGGGCACAAGTGCGGCTAGGCATAAGGCAGGGGCCCAAGTGCGGGCTAGGCATAAGGCAGGGGCACACGTGCTGGCTAGGCATAAGGCAGGGGCACACGTGCGGGCTAGGCATAAGGCAGGGGCACACGTGCGGGCTAGGCATAAGGCAGGGGCACACGTGCGGGCTAGGCATAAGGCAGGGGCACACGTGCGGGCTAGGCATAAGGCAGGGGCACACGTGCGGGCTAGGCATAAGGCAGGGGCACACGTGCGGGCTAGGCATAAGGCAGGGGCACACGTGCGGGCTAGGCATAAGGCAGGGGCACACGTGCGGGCTAGGCATAAGGCAGGGGCACACGTGCGGGCTAGGCATAAGGCAGGGGCACAAGTGCGGGCTAGGCATAAGGCAGGGGCACAAGTGCGGGCTAGGCATAAGGCAGGGGCACAAGTGCGGGCTAGGCATAAGGCAGGGGCACAAGTGCGGGCTAGGCATAAGGCAGGGGCACAAGTGCGGGCTAGGCATAAGGCAGGGGCACAAGTGCGGGCTAGGCATAATGCAGGGGCACAAGTGCGGGCTAGGCATAAGGCAGGGGCACAAGTGCGGGCTAGGCATAAGGCAGGGGCACAAGTGCGGGCTAGGCATAAGGCAGGGGCACAAGTGCGGGCTAGGCATAAGGCAGGGGCACAAGTGCGGGCTAGGAATAAGGCAGGGGCACAAGTGCGGGCTAGGCATAAGGCAGGGGCACACGTGCGGGCTAGGCATAAGGCAGGGGCACACGTGCGGGCTAGGCATAAGGCAGGGGCACACGTGCGGGCAAGGCATAAGGCAGGGGCACACGTGCGGGCAAGGCATAAGGCAGGGGCACAAGTGCTGGCTAGGCATAAGGCAGGGGCACACGTGCTGGCTAGGCATAAGGCAGGGGCACACGTGCTGGCTAGGCATAAGGCAGGGGCACACGTGCTGGCTAGGCATAAGGCAGGGGCACACGTGCTGGCTAGGCATAAGGCAGGGGCACACGTGCTGGCTAGGCATAAGGCAGGGGCACACGTGCTGGCTAGGCATAAGGCAGGGGCACACGTGTTGGCTAGGCATAAGGCAGGGGCACACGTGCTGGCTAGGCATAAGGCAGGGGCACACGTGCTGGCTAGGCATAAGGCAGGGGCACACGTGCTGGCTAGGCATAAGGCAGGAGCACACGTGCTGGCTAGGCATAAGGCAGGGGCACACGTGCTGGCTAGGCATAAGGCAGGGGCACACGTGCGGGCTAGGCATAAGGCAGGGGCACAAGTGCGGGCTAGGCATAAGGCAGGGGCACACGTGCGGGCTAGGCATAAGGCAGGGGCACAAGTGCGGGCTAGGCATAAGGCAGGGGCACAAGTGCGGGCTAGGCATAAGGCAGGGGCACAAGTGCGGGCTAGGCATAAGGCAGGGGCACAAGTGCGGGCTAGGCATAAGGCAGGGGCACAAGTGCGGGCTAGGCATAAGGCAGGGGCACAAGTGCGGGCTAGGCATAAGGCAGGGGCACAAGTGCGGGCTAGGCATAAGGCAGGGGCACAAGTGCGGGCTAGGCATAAGGCAGGGGCACAAGTGCGGGCTAGGCGTAAGGCAGGGGCACAAGTGCGGGCTAGGCGTAAGGCAGGGGCACAAGTGCGGGCTAGGCATAAGGCAGGGGCACAAGTGCGGGCTAGGCATAAGGCAGGGGCACAAGTGCAGGCTAGGCATAAGGCAGGGCCACAAGTGCAGGCTAGGCATAAGGCAGGGCCACAATTGCAGGCTAGGCATAAGGCAGGGCCACAAGTGCAGGCTAGGCATAAGGCAGGGCCACAATTGCAGGCTAGGCATAAGGCAGGGGCACAAGTGCTGGCTAGGCATAAGGCAGGGGCACAAGTGCTGGCTAGGCATAAGGCAGGGGCTCAAGTGCTGGCTAGGCATAAGGCAGGGGCACAAGTGCTGGCTAGGCATAAGGCAGGGGCACAAGTGCTGGCTAGGCATAAGGCAAGGGCACAAGTGCTGGCTAGGCATAAGGCAGGGGCACAAGTGCTGGCTAGGCATAAGGCAGGGGCACAAGTGCTGGCTAGGCATAAGGCAGGGGCACAAGTGCGGGCTAGACTTTAGGCAGGGGCACAAGAGCAAACTAAGCATAAGGCAGAGGCACAAGTGCAAGCTAGGCATAAGGCAGGGGCACCTATGCAGGCTAGGCTTAAGGCAGGGGCACAAGTGATGGCTACACATAAGGCATACGGCTAACTCTTTGCACTCTTTGCATAAAGGGATAGGCACCCTTAGGGGTGAAGAGCTAGCTTTCACCCCTCTACTCTGTACTTTGTTGTACAGTGCGGAGCCACTCCATAACCCCCATGCTCCAAGCGACCAGGCACATCTTGTCTGTCCTCCGTAAATGGGTAATGCCTTCGTCCCCAATTACAGTCGTGCATGTGCATTCAGACGGGACAAGAGCGAAGAGCGTAAAGCCTGCCCTGTGTGCATAACCAACATGAAGCTAAAGACAAAAAAACAATAATACAAGGGGCTCAAAAGTGCTGGCTAGGCATAAGGCAGGGGCACAAGTGCTGGCTAGGCATAAGGCAGGGGCCCAAGTGCGGGCTAGGCATAAGGCAGGGGCACAAGTGCGGGCTAGGCATAAGGCAGGGGCACACGTGCGGGCTAGGCATAAGGCAGGGGCACACGTGCGGGCTAGGCATAAGGCAGGGGCACAAGTGCGGGCTAGGCATAAGGCAGGGGCACAAGTGCGGGCTAGGCATAAGGCAGGGGCACAAGTGCGGGCTAGGCATAAGGCAGGGGCACAAGTGCGGGCTAGGCATAAGGCAGGGGCACAAGTGCGGGCTAGGCATAAGGCAGGGGCACAAGTGCGGGCTAGGCATAAGGCAGGGGCACAAGTGCGGGCTAGGCATAAGGCAGGGGCACAAGTGCGGGCTAGGCATAAGGCAGGGGCACAAGTGCGGGCTAGGCATAAGGCAGGGGCACAAGTGCGGGCTAGGCATAAGGCAGGGGCACAAGTGCGGGCTAGGCATAAGGCAGGGGCACAAGTGCGGGCTAGGCATAAGGCAGGGGCACAAGTGCGGGCTAGGCATAAGGCAGGGGCACAAGTGCGGGCTAGGCATAAGGCAGGGGCACAAGTGCGGGCTAGGCATAAGGCAGGGGCACAAGTGCGGGCTAGGCATAAGGCAGGGGCACAAGTGCGGGCTAGGCATAAGGCAGGGGCACAAGTGCGGGCTAGGCATAAGGCAGGGGCACAAGTGCGGGCTAGGCATAAGGCAGGGGCACAAGTGCGGGCTAGGCATAAGGCAGGGGCACAAGTGCGGGCTAGGCATAAGGCAGGGGCACAAGTGCGGGCTAGGCATAAGGCAGGGGCACACGTGCGGGCTAGGCATAAGGCAGGGGCACACGTGCGGGCTAGGCATAAGGCAGGGGCACACGTGCGGGCTAGGCATAAGGCAGGGGCACAAGTGCGGGCTAGGCATAAGGCAGGGGCACACGTGCTGGCTAGGCATAAGGCAGGGGCACACGTTCGGGCTAGGCATAAGGCAGGGGCACACGTGCGGGCTAGGCATAAGGCAGGGGCACAAGTGCGGGCTAGGCATAAGGCAGGGGCACACGTGCGGGCTAGGCATAAGGCAGGGGCACAAGTGCGGGCTAGGCATAAGGCAGGGGCACAAGTGCGGGCTAGGCATAAGGCAGGGGCACAAGTGCGGGCTAGGCATAAGGCAGGGGCACAAGTGCGGGCTAGGCATAAGGCAGGGGCACAAGTGCGGGCTAGGCATAAGGCAGGGGCACAAGTGCGGGCTAGGCATAAGGCAGGGGCACAAGTGCGGGCTAGGCATAAGGCAGGGGCACAAGTGCGGGCTAGGCATAAGGCAGGGGCACAAGTGCGGGCTAGGCATAAGGCAGGGGCACAAGTGCGGGCTAGGCATAAGGCAGGGGCACAAGTGCGGGCTAGGCATAAGGCAGGGCCACACGTGCTGGCTAGGCATAAGGCAGGGGCACAAGTGCGGGCTAGGCATAAGGCAGGGGCACAAGTGCGGGCTAGGCATAAGGCAGGGGCACAAGTGCGGGCTAGGCATAAGGCAGGGGCACAAGTGCGGGCTAGGCATAAGGCAGGGGCACAAGTGCGGGCTAGGCATAAGGCAGGGGCACAAGTGCGGGCTAGGCATAAGGCAGGGGCACAAGTGCGGGCTAGGCATAAGGCAGGGGCACAAGTGCGGTCTAGGCATAAGGCAGGGGCACAAGTGCGGGCTAGGCATAAGGCAGGGGCACAAGTGCGGGCTAGGCATAAGGCAGGGGCACAAGTGCGGGCTAGGCATAAGGCAGGGGCACAAGTGCGGGCTAGGCATAAGGCAGGGGCACAAGTGCGGGCTAGGCATAAGGCAGGGGCACAAGTGCGGGCTAGGCATAAGGCAGGGGCACAAGTGCGGGCTAGGCATAAGGCAGGGGCACAAGTGCGGGCTAGGCATAAGGCAGGGGCACAAGTGCGGGCTAGGCATAAGGCAGGGGCACAAGTGCGGGCTAGGCATAAGGCAGGGGCACAAGTGCGGGCTAGGCATAAGGCAGGGGCACACGTGCGGGCTAGGCATAAGGCAGGGGCACACGTGCTGGCTAGGCATAAGGCAGGGGCACACGTGCTGGCTAGGCATAAGGCAGGGGCACACGTGCTGGCTAGGCATAAGGCAGGGGCACACGTGCTGGCTAGGCATAAGGCAGGGGCACACGTGCTGGCTAGGCATAAGGCAGGGGCACACGTGCTGGCTAGGCATAAGGCAGGGGCACACGTGCTGGCTAGGCATAAGGCAGGGGCACACGTGCTGGCTAGGCATAAGGCAGGGCCACACGTGCTGGCTAGGCATAAGGCAGGGCCACACGTGCTGGCTCGGCATAAGGCAGGGGCACACGTGCTGGCTAGGCATAAGGCAGGGGCACACGTGCGGGCTAGGCATAAGGCAGGGGCACAAGTGCTGGCTAGGCATAAGGCAGGGGCACAAGTGCGGGCTAGGCATAAGGCAGGGGCACAAGTGCGGGCTAGGCATAAGGCAGGGGCACAACTGCGGGCTAGGCATAAGGCAGGGGCACAACTGCGGGCTAGGCATAAGGCAGGGGCACAACTGCGGGCTAGGCATATGGCAGGGGCACAAGTGCGGGCTAGGCATAAGGCAGGGGCACAAGTGCGGGCTAGGCATAAGGCAGGGGCACAAGTGCGGGCTAGGCATAAGGCAGGGGCACAATTGCGGACTAGGCATAAGGCAGGGGCACAAGTGCGGGCTAGCCATAAGGCAGGGGCACAAGTGCGGGCTAGCCATAAGGCAGGGGCACAAGTGCTGGCTAGGCATAAGGCAGGGGCACAAGTGCAGGCTAGGCATAAGGGAGGGGCACAAGTGCAGGCTAGGCAAAAGGGAGGGGCACAAGTGCAGGCTAGGCATAAGGGAGGGGCACAAGTGCAGGCTAGGCATAAGGCAGGGGCATAAGGCAGGGGCACAAGTGCAGGCTAGGCATAAGGCAGGGGCACAAGTGCTGGCTAGGCATAAAGAAGGGGCACAAGTGCGGGCTAGGCATAAGGCAGGGGCACAAGTGCGGGCTAGGCATAAGGCAGGGGCACAAGTGCGGGCTAGGCATAAGGCAGGGGCACAAGTGCGGGCTAGGCATAAGGCAGGGGCACTAGTGCGGGCTAGGCATAAGGCAGGGGCACAAGTGCGGGCTAGGCATAAGGCAGGGGCACAAGTGCGGGTTGGCATAAGGCAGGGGCACAAGTGCAGGCTAGGCATAAGGCAGGGGCACAAGTGCAGGCTAGGCATAAGGCAGGGGCACAAGTGCAGGGGCACAAGTGCAGGCTAGGCATAAGGCAGGGGCACAAGTGCAGGCTAGGCATAAGGCATGGGCACAAGTGCTGGCTAGGCATAAGGCAGGGGCTCAAGTGCTGGCTAGGCATAAGGCAGGGGCACAAGTGCTGGCTAGGCATAAGGCAGGGGCACAAGTGCTGGCTAGGCATAAGGCAGGGGCACAAGTGCTGGCTAGGCATAAGGCAGGGGCACAAGTGCTGGCTAGGCATAAGGCAGGGGCACAAGTGCTGGCTAGGCATAAGGCAGGGGCCCAAGTGCTGGCTAGGCATAAGGCAGGGGCCCAAGTGCTGGCTAGGCATAAGGCAGGGGCACAAGTGCTGGCTAGGCATAAGGCAGGGGCTCAAGTGCTGGCTAGGCATAAGGCAGGGGCTCAAGTGCTGGCTTGGCTTTAGGCAGGGGCACAAGTGCGGGCTAGGCTTTAGGCAGGGGCACAAGTGCAAACTAAGCATAAGGCAGAGGCACAAGTGCAAGCTAGGCATAAGGCAGGGGCACAAGTGATGGCTACACATAAGGCATACAGCTAACTCTTTGCACTCTTTGCATAAAGGGATAGGCACCCTTAGGGGTGAAGAGCTAGCTTTCACCCCTCTACTCTGTACTATGTTGTACAGTGCGGAGCCACTCCATAACCCCCATGCTCCAAGCGACCAGGCACATCTTGTCTGTCCTCCGTAAATGGGTAATGCCTTCGTCCCCAATTACAGTCGTGCATGTGCATACAGACGGGACAAGAGCAAAGAGCGTAAAGCCTGCCCTGTGTGCATAACCAACATGAAGCTAAAGACAAAAAAACAATAATGCAAGGGGCTCAATAGTGCTGGCTAGGCATAAGGCAGGGGCACAAGTGATGGCTAGGCATAAGGCAGGGGCACAAGTGCTGGCTAGGCATAAGGCAGGGGCACAAGTGCTGGCTAGGCATAAGGCAGGGGCACAAGTGCTGGCTAGGCATAAGGCAGGGGCACAAGTGCTGGCTAGGCATAAGGCAGGGGCACAAGTGCTGGCTAGGCATAAGGCAGGGGCACAAGTGCTGGCTAGGCATAAGGCAGGGGCACACGTTCTGGCTAGGCATAAGGCAGGGGCACACGTGCTGGCTAGGCATAAGGCAGGGGCACAAGTGCAGGCTAGGCATAAGGCAGGGGCACAAGTGCAGGCTAGGCCATAAGGCAGGGGCACAAGTGCAGGCTAGGCATAAGGCAGGGGCACAAGTGCAGGCTAGGCATAAGGCAGGGGCACAAGTGCAGGCTAGGCATAAGGCAGGGGCACAAGTGCAGGCTAGGCATAAGGCAGGGGCACAAGTGCAGGCTAGGCATAAGGCAGGGGCACAAGTGCAGGCTAGGCATAAGGCAGGGGCACAAGTGCAGGCTAGGCATAAGGCAGGGGCACAAGTGCAGGCTAGGCATAAGGCAGGGGCACAAGTGCAGGCTAGGCATAAGGCAGGGGCACACGTGCTGGCTAGGCATAAGGCAGGGGCACACGTGCTGGCTAGGCATAAGGCAGGGGCACACGTGCTGGCTAGGCATAAGGCAGGGGCACACGTGCTGGCTAGGCATAAGGCAGGGGCACACGTGCTGGCTAGGCATAAGGCAGGGGCACACGTGCTGGCTAGGCATAAGGCAGGGGCACACGTGCTGGCTAGGCATAAGGCAGGGGCACACGTGCTGGCTAGGCATAAGGCAGGGGCACACGTGCTGGCTAGGCATAAGGCAGGGGCACACGTGCTGGCTAGGCATAAGGCAGGGGCACAAGTGCGGGCTAGGCATAAGGCAGGGGCACAAGTGCGGGCTAGGAATAAGGCAGGGGCACAAGTGCGGGCTAGGCATAAGGCAGGGGCACAAGTGCGGGCTAGGCATAAGGCAGGGGCACAAGTGCGGGCTAGGCATAAGGCAGGGGCACATGTGCGGGCTAGGCATAATGCAGGGGCACAAGTGCGGGCTAGGCATACGGCAGGGGCACAAGTGCGGGCTAGGCATAAGGCAGGGGCACAAGTGCGGGCTAGGCATAAGGCAGGGGCACAAGTGCGGGCAAGGCATAAGGCAGGGGCACAAGTGCGGGCAAGGCATAAGGCAGGGGCACAAGTGCGGGCAAGGCATAAGGCAGGGGCACAAGTGCGGGCTAGGCATAAGGCAGGGGCACAAGTGCGGGCTAGGCATAAGGCAGGGGCACAAGTGCGGGCTAGGCATAAGGCAGGGGCACAAGTGCGGGCTAGGCATAAGGCAGGGGCACAAGTGCTGGCTAGGCATAAGGCAGGGGCACAAGTGCGGGCTAGGCATAAGGCAGGGGCACAAGTGCGGGCCAGGCATAAGGCAGGGGCACAAGTGCGGGCCAGGCATAAGGCAGGGGCACAAGTGCGGGCTAGGCATAAGGCAGGGGCACAAGTGCGGGCTAGGCATAAGGCAGGGGCACAAGTGCGGGCTAGGCATAAGGCAGGGGCACAAGTGCGGGCTAGGCATAAGGCAGGGGCACAAGTGCGGGCTAGGCATAAGGCAGGGGCACAAGTGCGGGCTAGGCATAAGGCAGGGGCACAAGTGCGGGCTAGGCATAAGGCAGGGGCACAAGTGCGGGCTAGGCATAAGGCAGGGGCACAAGTGCGGGCTAGGCATAAGGCAGGGGCACAAGTGCGGGCTAGGCATAAGGCAGGGGCACAAGTGCGGGCTAGGCATAAGGCAGGGGCACAAGTGCGGGCTAGGCATAAGGCAGGGGCACAAGTGCGGGCTAGGCATAAGGCAGGGGCACAAGTGCGGGCTAGGCATAAGGCAGGGGCACAAGTGCGGGCTAGGCATAAGGCAGGGGCACAAGTGCGGACTAGGCATAAGGCAGGGGCACAAGTGCGGGATAGGCATAAGGCAGCGGCAAAAGTGCTGGCTAGGCATAAGGCAGGGGCACAAGTGCTGGCTAGGCATAAGGCAGGGCCACAAGTGCAGGCTAGGCATTAGGCAGGGCCACAAGTGCGGGCTAGGCATAAGGCAGGGCCACAAGTGGAGGCTAGGCATAAGGCAGGGGCACAAGTGCTGGCTAGGCATAAGGCAGGGGCACAAGTGCTGGCTAGGCATAAGGCAGGGGCTCAAGTGCTGGCTAGGCATAAGGCAGGGGCTCAAGTGCTGGCTAGGCATAAGGCAGGGGCACAAGTGCTGGCTAGGCATAAGGCAGGGGCACAAGTGCTGGCTAGGCATAAGGCAGGGGCACAAGTGCTGGCTAGGCATAAGGCAGGGGCACAAGTGCTGGCTAGGCATAAGGCAGGGGCACAAGTGCTGGCTAGGCATAAGGCAGGGGCACAAGTGCTGGCTAGGCATAAGGCAGGGGCTTAAGTGCTGGCTAGGCATAAGGCAGGGGCACCTATGCAGGCTAGGCTTAAGGCAGGGGCACAAGTGATGGCTACACATAAGGCATACGGCTAACTCTTTGCACTCTTTGAATAAAGGGATAGGCACCCTTAGGGGTGAAGAGCTAGCTTTCACCCCTCTACTCTGTACTATGTTGTACAGTGCGGAGCCACTCCATAACCCTCATGCTCCAAGCGACCAGGCACATCTTGTCTGTCCTCCGTAAATGGGTAATGCCTTCGTCCCCAATTACAGTCGTGCATGTGCATACAGACGGGACAAGAGCTTAGAGCGTAAAGCCTGCCCTGTGTGCATAACCAACATGAAGCTAAAGACAAAAAAACAATAATGCAAGGGGCTCAAAAGTGCTGGCTAGGCATAAGGCAGGGGCACAAGTGCTGGCTAGGCATAAGGCAGGGGCTCAAAAGTGCTGGCTAGGCATAAGGCAGGGGCACAAGTGCTGGCTAGGCATAAGGCAGGGGCACAAGTGCAGGCTAGGCATAAGGCAGGGGCACAAGTGCAGGCTAGGCATAAGGCAGGGGCACAAGTGCAGGCTAGGCATAAGGCAGGGGCACAAGTGCAAACTAAGCATAAGGTAGAGGCACAAGTGCAGCTAGGCATAAGGCAGGGGCACAAGTGCAGGCTAGGCATAAGGCAGGGGCACAAGTGCAGGCTAGGCATAAGGCAGGGGCACAAGTGCGGGGTAGGCATAAGGCAGGGGCACAAGTGCGGGGTAGGCATAAGGCAGGGGCACAAGTGCGGGATAGGCATAAGGCAGGGGCACAAGTGCGGGCTAGGCATAAGGCAGGGGCACAAGTGCGGGCTAGGCATAAGGCAGGGGCACAAGTGCGGGCTAGGCATAAGGCAGGGGCACAAGTGCGGGCTAGGTATAAGGCAGGGGCACAAGTGCTGGCTAGGCATAAGGCAAGGGCACAAGTGCTGGCTAGGCATAAGGCAGGGGCACAAGTGCTGGCTAGGCATAAGGCAGGGGCACAAGTGCGGGCTAGACTTTAGGCAGGGGCACAAGAGCAAACTAAGCATAAGGCAGAGGCACAAGTGCAAGCTAGGCATAAGGCAGGGGCACCTATGCAGGCTAGGCTTAAGGCAGGGGCACAAGTGATGGCTACACATAAGGCATACGGCTAACTCTTTGCACTCTTTGCATAAAGGGATAGGTACCCTTAGGGGTGAAGAGCTAGCTTTCACCCCTCTACTCTGTACTTTGTTGTACAGTGCGGAGCCACTCCATAACCCCCATGCTCCAAGCGACCAGGCACATCTTGTCTGTCCTCCGTAAATGGGTAATGCCTTCGTCCCCAATTACAGTCGTGCATGTGCATTCAGACGGGACAAGAGCGAAGAGCGTAAAGCCTGCCCTGTGTGCATAACCAACATGAAGCTAAAGACAAAAAAACAATACAAGGGGCTCAAAAGTGCTGGCTAGGCATAAGGCAGGGGCACAAGTGCTGGCTAGGCATAAGGCAGGGGCACAAGTGCTGGCTAGGCATAAGGCAGGGGCACAAGTGCTGGCTAGGCATAAGGCAGGGGCACAAGTGCTGGCTAGGCATAAGGCAGGGGCACAAGTGCTGGCTAGGCATAAGGCAGGGGCACAAGTGCTGGCTAGGCATAAGGCAGGGGCACAAGTGCTGGCTAGGCATAAGGCAGGGGCACAAGTGCTGGCTAGGCATAAGGCAGGGGCACAAGTGCTGGCTAGGCATAAGGCAGGGGCACAAGTGCTGGCTAGGCATAAGGCAGGGGCACAAGTGCTGGCTAGGCATAAGGCAGGGGCACAAGTGCTGGCTAGGCATAAGGCAGGGGCACAAGTGCTGGCTAGGCATAAGGCAGGGGCACAAGTGCTGGCTAGGCATAAGGCAGGGGCACAAGTGCTGGCTAGGCTTAAGGCAGGGGCACAAGTGCTGGCTAGGCATAAGGCAGGGGCACAAGTGCTGGCTAGGCATAAGGCAGGGGCACAAGTGCTGGCTAGGCATAAGGCAGGGGCACAAGTGCTGGCTAGGCATAAGGCAGGGGCACAAGTGCTGGCTAGGCATAAGGCAGGGGCACAAGTGCTGGCTAGGCATAAGGCAGGGGCACAAGTGCTGGCTAGGCATAAGGCAGGGGCACAAGTGCTGGCTAGGCATAAGGCAGGGGCACAAGTGCTGGCTAGGCATAAGGCAGGGGCACAAGTGCTGGCTAGGCATAAGGCAGGGGCACAAGTGCGGGCTAGGCATAAGGCAGGGGCACAAGTGCTGGCTAGGCATAAGGCAGGGGCACAAGTGCTGGCTAGGCATAAGGCAGGGGCACAAGTGCTGGCTAGGCATAAGGCAGGGGCACAAGTGCTGGCTAGGCATAAGGCAGGGGCACAAGTGCTGGCTAGGCATAAGGCAGGGGCACAAGTGCTGGCTAGGCATAAGGCAGGGGCACAAGTGCTGGCTAGGCATAAGGCAGGGGCACAAGTGCTGGCTAGGCATAAGGCAGGGGCACAAGTGCTGGCTAGGCATAAGGCAGGGGCACAAGTGCTGGCTAGGCATAAGGCAGGGGCACAAGTGCTGGCTAGGCATAAGGCAGGGGCACAAGTGCGGGCTAGGCATAAGGCAGGGGCACAAGTGCGGGCTAGGCATAAGGCAGGGGCACAAGTGCGGGCTAGGCTTAAGGCAGGGGCACAAGTTCTGGCTAGGCATAAGGCAGGGGCACAAGTGCTGGCTAGGCATAAGGCAGGGGCACAAGTGCTGGCTAGGCATAAGGCAGGGGCACAAGTGCTGGCTAGGCATAAGGCAGGGGCACAAGTGCTGGCTAGGCATAAGGCAGGGGCACAAGTGCTGGCTAGGCATAAGGCAGGGGCACAAGTGCTGGCTAGGCATAAGGCAGGGGCACAAGTGCTGGCTAGGCATAAGGCAGGGGCACAAGTGCTGGCTAGGCATAAGGCAGGGGCACAAGTGCTGGCTAGGCATAAGGCAGGGGCACAAGTGCTGGCTAGGCATAAGGCAGGGGCACAAGTGCTGGCTAGGCATAAGGCAGGGGCACAAGTGCTGGCTAGGCATAAGGCAGGGGCACAAGTGCTGGCTAGGCATAAGGCAGGGGCACAAGTGCGGGCTAGGCATAAGGCAGGGGCACAAGTGCGGGCTAGGCATAAGTCAGGGGCACAAGTGCGGGCTAGGCATAAGGCAGGGGCACAAGTGCGGGCTAGGCATAAGGCAGGGGCACAAGTGCGGGCTAGGCATAAGGCAGGGGCACAAGTGCGGGCTAGGCATAAGGCAGGGGAACAAGTGCGGGCTAGGCATAAGGCAGGGGCACAAGTGCAGGCTAGGTATAAGGCAGGGGCACAAGTGCTGGCTAGGCATAAGGCAAGGGCACAAGTGCTGGCTAGGCATAAGGCAGGGGCACAAGTGCTGGCTAGGCATAAGGCAGGGGCACAAGTGCGGGCTAGACTTTAGGCAGGGGCACAAGAGCAAACTAAGCATAAGGCAGAGGCACAAGTGCAAGCTAGGCATAAGGCAGGGGCACCTATGCAGGCTAGGCTTAAGGCAGGGGCACAAGTGATGGCTACACATAAGGCATACGGCTAACTCTTTGCACTCTTTGCATAAAGGGATAGGCACCCTTAGGGGTGAAGAGCTAGCTTTCACCCCTCTACTCTGTACTTTGTTGTACAGTGCGGAGCCACTCCATAACCCCCATGCTCCAAGCGACCAGGCACATCTTGTCTGTCCTCCGTAAATGGGTAATGCCTTCGTCCCCAATTACAGTCGTGCATGTGCATTCAGACGGGACAAGAGCGAAGAGCGTAAAGCCTGCCCTGTGTGCATAACCAACATGAAGCTAAAGACAAAAAAACAATACAAGGGGCTCAAAAGTGCTGGCTAGGCATAAGGCAGGGGCACAAGTGCTGGCTAGGCATAAGGCAGGGGCACAAGTGCTGGCTAGGCATAAGGCAGGGGCACAAGTGCTGGCTAGGCATAAGGCAGGGGCACAAGTGCTGGCTAGGCATAAGGCAGGGGCACAAGTGCTGGCTAGGCATAAGGCAGGGGCACAAGTGCGGGCTAGGCATAAGGCAGGGGCACAAGTGCGGGCTAGGCATAAGGCAGGGGCACAAGTGCGGGCTAGGCATAAGGCAGGGGCACAAGTGCGGGCTAGGCATAAGGCAGGGGCACAAGTGCGGGCTAGGCATAAGGCAGGGGCACAAGTGCGGGCTAGGCATAAGGCAGGGGCACAAGTGCGGGCTAGGCATAAGTCAGGGGCACAAGTGCGGGCTAGGCATAAGGCAGGGGCACAAGTGCGGGCTAGGCATAAGGCAGGGGCACAAGTGCGGGCTAGGCATAAGGCAGGGGCACAAGTGCGGGCTAGGCATAAGGCAGGGGCACAAGTGCGGGCTAGGCATAAGGCAGGGGCACAAGTGCAGGCTAGGTATAAGGCAGGGGCACAAGTGCTGGCTAGGCATAAGGCAAGGGCACAAGTGCTGGCTAGGCATAAGGCAGGGGCACAAGTGCTGGCTAGGCATAAGGCAGGGGCACAAGTGCGGGCTAGACTTTAGGCAGGGGCACAAGAGCAAACTAAGCATAAGGCAGAGGCACAAGTGCAAGCTAGGCATAAGGCAGGGGCACCTATGCAGGCTAGGCTTAAGGCAGGGGCACAAGTGATGGCTACACATAAGGCATACGGCTAACTCTTTGCACTCTTTGCATAAAGGGATAGGCACCCTTAGGGGTGAAGAGCTAGCTTTCACCCCTCTACTCTGTACTTTGTTGTACAGTGCGGAGCCACTCCATAACCCCCATGCTCCAAGCGACCAGGCACATCTTGTCTGTCCTCCGTAAATGGGTAATGCCTTCGTCCCCAATTACAGTCGTGCATGTGCATTCAGACGGGACAAGAGCGAAGAGCGTAAAGCCTGCCCTGTGTGCATAACCAACATGAAGCTAAAGACAAAAAAACAATACAAGGGGCTCAAAAGTGCTGGCTAGGCATAAGGCAGGGGCACAAGTGCTGGCTAGGCATAAGGCAGGGGCACAAGTGCTGGCTAGGCATAAGGCAGGGGCACAAGTGCTGGCTAGGCATAAGGCAGGGGCACAAGTGCTGGCTAGGCATAAGGCAGGGGCACAAGTGCTGGCTAGGCATAAGGCAGGGGCACAAGTGCGGGCTAGGCATAAGGCAGGGGCACAAGTGCGGGCTAGGCATAAGGCAGGGGCACAAGTGCGGGCTAGGCATAAGGCAGGGGCACAAGTGCGGGCTAGGCATAAGGCAGGGGCACAAGTGCGGGCTAGGCATAAGGCAGGGGCACAAGTGCGGGCTAGGCATAAGGCAGGGGCACAAGTGCGGGCTAGGCATAAGTCAGGGGCACAAGTGCGGGCTAGGCATAAGGCAGGGGCACAAGTGCGGGCTAGGCATAAGGCAGGGGCACAAGTGCGGGCTAGGCATAAGGCAGGGGCACAAGTGCGGGCTAGGCATAAGGCAGGGGAACAAGTGCGGGCTAGGCATAAGGCAGGGGCACAAGTGCAGGCTAGGTATAAGGCAGGGGCACAAGTGCTGGCTAGGCATAAGGCAAGGGCACAAGTGCTGGCTAGGCATAAGGCAGGGGCACAAGTGCTGGCTAGGCATAAGGCAGGGGCACAAGTGCGGGCTAGACTTTAGGCAGGGGCACAAGAGCAAACTAAGCATAAGGCAGAGGCACAAGTGCAAGCTAGGCATAAGGCAGGGGCACCTATGCAGGCTAGGCTTAAGGCAGGGGCACAAGTGATGGCTACACATAAGGCATACGGCTAACTCTTTGCACTCTTTGCATAAAGGGATAGGCACCCTTAGGGGTGAAGAGCTAGCTTTCACCCCTCTACTCTGTACTTTGTTGTACAGTGCGGAGCCACTCCATAACCCCCATGCTCCAAGCGACCAGGCACATCTTGTCTGTCCTCCGTAAATGGGTAATGCCTTCGTCCCCAATTACAGTCGTGCATGTGCATTCAGACGGGACAAGAGCGAAGAGCGTAAAGCCTGCCCTGTGTGCATAACCAACATGAAGCTAAAGACAAAAAAACAATACAAGGGGCTCAAAAGTGCTGGCTAGGCATAAGGCAGGGGCTCAAAAGTGCTGGCTAGGCATAAGGCAGGGGCACAAGTGCTGGCTAGGCATAAGGCAGGGGCACAAGTGCTGGCTAGGCATAAGGCAGGGGCACAAGTGCTGGCTAGGCATAAGGCAGGGGCACAAGTGCTGGCTAGGCATAAGGCAGGGGCACAAGTGCTGGCTAGGCATAAGGCAGGGGCACAAGTGCTGGCTAGGCATAAGGCAGGGGCACAAGTGCTGGCTAGGCATAAGGCAGGGGCACAAGTGCTGGCTAGGCATAAGGCAGGGGCACAAGTGCTGGCTAGGCATAAGGCAGGGGCACAAGTGCTGGCTAGGCATAAGGCAGGGGCACAAGTGCTGGCTAGGCATAAGGCAGGGGCACAAGTGCTGGCTAGGCTTAAGGCAGGGGCACAAGTGCTGGCTAGGCTTAAGGCAGGGGCACAAGTGCTGGCTAGGCATAAGGCAGGGGCACAAGTGCTGGCTAGGCATAAGGCAGGGGCACAAGTGCTGGCTAGGCATAAGGCAGGGGCACAAGTGCTGGCTAGGCATAAGGCAGGGGCACAAGTGCTGGCTAGGCATAAGGCAGGGGCACAAGTGCTGGCTAGGCATAAGGCAGGGGCACAAGTGCTGGCTAGGCATAAGGCAGGGGCACAAGTGCTGGCTAGGCATAAGGCAGGGGCACAAGTGCTGGCTAGGCATAAGGCAGGGGCACAAGTGCTGGCTAGGCATAAGGCAGGGGCACAAGTGCTGGCTAGGCATAAGGCAGGGGCACAAGTGCTGGCTAGGCATAAGGCAGGGGCACAAGTGCTGGCTAGGCATAAGGCAGGGGCACAAGTGCTGGCTAGGCATAAGGCAGGGGCACAAGTGCTGGCTAGGCATAAGGCAGGGGCACAAGTGCTGGCTAGGCATAAGGCAGGGGCACAAGTGCTGGCTAGGCATAAGGCAGGGGCACAAGTGCTGGCTAGGCATAAGGCAGGGGCACAAGTGCTGGCTAGGCATAAGGCAGGGGCACAAGTGCTGGCTAGGCATAAGGCAGGGGCACAAGTGCTGGCTAGGCATAAGGCAGGGGCACAAGTGCTGGCTAGGCATAAGGCAGGGGCACAAGTGCTGGCTAGGCATAAGGCAGGGGCACAAGTGCTGGCTAGGCATAAGGCAGGGGCACAAGTGCTGGCTAGGCATAAGGCAGGGGCACAAGTGCTGGCTAGGCATAAGGCAGGGGCACAAGTTCTGGTTAGGCATAAGGCAGGGGCACAAGTTCTGGTTAGGCATAAGGCAGGGGCACAAGTGCTGGCTAGGCATAAGGCAGGGGCACAAGTGCTGGCTAGGCATAAGGCAGGGGCACAAGTGCTGGCTAGGCATAAGGCAGGGGCACAAGTGCTGGCTAGGCATAAGGCAGGGGCACAAGTGCTGGCTAGGCATAAGGCAGGGGCACAAGTGCTGGCTAGGCATAAGGCAGGGGCACAAGTGCTGGCTAGGCATAAGGCAGGGGCACAAGTGCTGGCTAGGCATAAGGCAGGGGCACAAGTGCTGGCTAGGCATAAGGCAGGGGCACAAGTGCTGGCTAGGCATAAGGCAGGGGCACAAGTGCTGGCTAGGCATAAGGCAGGGGCACAAGTGCTGGCTAGGCTTAAGGCAGGGGCACAAGTGCTGGCTAGGCATAAGGCAGGGGCACAAGTGCTGGCTAGGCATAAGGCAGGGGCACAAGTGCTGGCTAGGCATAAGGCAGGGGCACAAGTGCTGGCTAGGCATAAGGCAGGGGCACAAGTGCTGGCTAGGCATAAGGCAGGGGCACAAGTGCTGGCTAGGCATAAGGCAGGGGCACAAGTGCTGGCTAGGCATAAGGCAGGGGCACAAGTGCTGGCTAGGCATAAGGCAGGGGCACAAGTGCTGGCTAGGCATAAGGCAGGGGCACAAGTGCTGGCTAGGCATAAGGCAGGGGCACAAGTGCTGGCTAGGCATAAGGCAGGGGCACAAGTGCTGGCTAGGCATAAGGCAGGGGCACAAGTGCTGGCTAGGCATAAGGCAGGGGCACAAGTGCTGGCTAGGCATAAGGCAGGGGCACAAGTGCTGGCTAGGCATAAGGCAGGGGCACAAGTGCTGGCTAGGCATAAGGCAGGGGCACAAGTGCTGGCTAGGCATAAGGCATGGGCACAAGTGCTGGCTAGGCATAAGGCAGGGGCACAAGTGCTGGCTAGGCATAAGGCAGGGGCACAAGTGCTGGCTAGGCATAAGGCAGGGGCACAAGTGCTGGCTAGGCATAAGGCAGGGGCACAAGTGCTGGCTAGGCATAAGGCAGGGGCACACGTGCTGGCTAGGCATAAGGCAGGGGCACACGTGCTGGCTAGGCATAAGGCAGGGGCACACGTGCTGGCTAGGCATAAGGCAGGGGCACACGTGCTGGCTAGGCATAAGGCAGGGGCACACGTGCTGGCTAGGCATAAGGCAGGGGCACACGTGCTGGCTAGGCATAAGGCAGGGGCACACGTGCTGGCTAGGCATAAGGCAGGGGCACAAGTGCGGGCTAGGCATAAGGCAGGGGCACAAGTGCGGGCTAGGAATAAGGCAGGGGCACAAGTGCGGGCTAGGCATAAGGCAGGGGCACAAGTGCGGGCTAGGCATAAGGAAGGGGCACATGTGCGGGCTAGGCATAATGCAGGGGCACAAGTGCGGGCTAGGCATACGGCAGGGGCACAAGTGCGGGCTAGGCATAAGGCAGGGGCACAAGTGCGGGCAAGGCATAAGGCAGGGGCACAAGTGCGGGCAAGGCATAAGGCAGGGGCACAAGTGCGGGCTAGGCATAAGGCAGGGGCACAAGTGCGGGCTAGGCATAAGGCAGGGGCACAAGTGCGGGCTAGGCATAAGGCAGGGGCACAAGTGCGGGCTAGGCATAAGGCAGGGGCACAAGTGCGGGCTAGGCATAAGGCAGGGGCACAAGTGCGGGCTAGGCATAAGGCAGGGGCACAAGTGCGGGCTAGGCATAAGGCAGGGGCACAAGTGCGGGCTAGGCATAAGGCAGGGGCACAAGTGCGGGCTAGGCATAAGGCAGGGGCACAAGTGCGGGCTAGGCATAAGGCAGGGGCACAAGTGCGGGCTAGGCATAAGGCAGGGGCACAAGTGCGGGCTAGGCATAAGGCAGGGGCACAAGTGCGGGCTAGGCATAAGGCAGGGGCACAAGTGCGGACTAGGCATAAGGCAGGGGCACAAGTGCGGGATAGGCATAAGGCAGCGGCAAAAGTGCTGGCTAGGCATAAGGCAGGGGCACAAGTGCTGGCTAGGCATAAGGCAGGGGCACAAGTGCTGGCTAGGCATAAGGCAGGGCCACAAGTGCAGGCTAGGCATTAGGCAGGGCCACAAGTGCGGGCTAGGCATAAGGCAGGGCCACAAGTGGAGGCTAGGCATAAGGCAGGGGCACAAGTGCTGGCTAGGCATAAGGCAGGGGCACAAGTGCTGGCTAGGCATAAGGCAGGGGCTCAAGTGCTGGCTAGGCATAAGGCAGGGGCTCAAGTGCTGGCTAGGCATAAGGCAGGGGCACAAGTGCTGGCTAGGCATAAGGCAGGGGCACAAGTGCTGGCTAGGCATAAGGCAGGGGCACAAGTGCTGGCTAGGCATAAGGCAGGGGCACAAGTGCTGGCTAGGCATAAGGCAGGGGCACAAGTGCTGGCTAGGCATAAGGCAGGGGCACAAGTGCTGGCTAGGCATAAGGCAGGGGCTTAAGTGCTGGCTAGGCATAAGGCAGGGGCACCTATGCAGGCTAGGCTTAAGGCAGGGGCACAAGTGATGGCTACACATAAGGCATACGGCTAACTCTTTGCACTCTTTGAATAAAGGGATAGGCACCCTTAGGGGTGAAGAGCTAGCTTTCACCCCTCTACTCTGTACTATGTTGTACAGTGCGGAGCCACTCCATAACCCTCATGCTCCAAGCGACCAGGCACATCTTGTCTGTCCTCCGTAAATGGGTAATGCCTTCGTCCCCAATTACAGTCGTGCATGTGCATACAGACGGGACAAGAGCTTAGAGCGTAAAGCCTGCCCTGTGTGCATAACCAACATGAAGCTAAAGACAAAAAAACAATAATGCAAGGGGCTCAAAAGTGCTGGCTAGGCATAAGGCAGGGGCACAAGTGCTGGCTAGGCATAAGGCAGGGGCTCAAAAGTGCTGGCTAGGCATAAGGCAGGGGCACAAGTGCTGGCTAGGCATAAGGCAGGGGCACAAGTGCAGGCTAGGCATAAGGCAGGGGCACAAGTGCAGGCTAGGCATAAGGCAGGGGCACAAGTGCAGGCTAGGCATAAGGCAGGGGCACAAGTGCAAACTAAGCATAAGGTAGAGGCACAAGTGCAGCTAGGCATAAGGCAGGGGCACAAGTGCAGGCTAGGCATAAGGCAGGGGCACAAGTGCAGGCTAGGCATAAGGCAGGGGCACAAGTGCGGGGTAGGCATAAGGCAGGGGCACAAGTGCGGGGTAGGCATAAGGCAGGGGCACAAGTGCGGGATAGGCATAAGGCAGGGGCACAAGTGCGGGCTAGGCATAAGGCAGGGGCACAAGTGCGGGCTAGGCATAAGGCAGGGGCACAAGTGCGGGCTAGGCATAAGGCAGGGGCACAAGTGCACGCTAGGCATAAGGCAGGGGCACAAGTGCGGGCTAGGCATAAGGCAGGGGCACAAGTGCGGGCTAGGCATAAGGCAGGGGCACAAGTGCGGGCTAGGCATAAGGCAGGGGCACAAGTGCGGGCTAGGCATAAGGCAGGGGCACAAGTGCGGGCTAGGCATAAGGCAGGGGCACAAGTGCGGGCTGGGCACAAGTGCGGGCTAGGCATAAGGCAAGGGCACAAGTGCTGCCTAGGCATAAGGCAGGGGCACAAGTGCGGGCTAGGCTTAAGGCAGGGGCACAAGTGATGGCTACACATAAGGCATACGGCTAACTCTTTGCACTCTTTGAATAAAGGGATAGGCACCCTTAGGGGTGAAGAGCTAGCTTTCACCCCTCTACTCTGTACTATGTTGTACAGTGCGGAGCCACTCCATAACCCTCATGCTCCAAGCGACCAGGCACATCTTGTCTGTCCTCCGTAAATGGGTAATGCCTTCGTCCCCAATTACAGTCGTGCATGTGCATACAGACGGGACAAGAGCTTAGAGCGTAAAGCCTGCCCTGTGTGCATAACCAACATGAAGCTAAAGACAAAAAAACAATAATGCAAGGGGCTCAAAAGTGCTGGCTAGGCATAAGGCAGGGGCACAAGTGCTGGCTAGGCATAAGGCAGGGGCACAAGTGCTGGCTAGGCATAAGGCAGGGGCACAAGTGCTGGCTAGGCATAAGGCAGGGGCACAAGTGCTGGCTAGACTTAAGGCAGGGGCACAAGTGCTGGCTAGACTTAAGGCAGGGGCACAAGTGCTGGCTAGACTTAAGGCAGGGGCACAAGTGCTGGCTAGGCATAAGGCAGGGGCACAAGTGCGGGCTAGCCATAAGGCAGGGGCACAAGTGCAGGCTAGGCATAAGGCAGGGGCACAAGTGCAGGCTAGGCATAAGGCAGGGGCACAAGTGCAGGCTAGGCATAAGGCAGGGGCACAAGTGCAAACTAAGCATAAGGCAGAGGCACAAGTGCAGCTAGGCATAAGGCAGGGGCACAAGTGCAGGCTAGGCATAAGGCAGGGGCACAAGTGCAGGCTAGGCATAAGGCAGGGGCACAAGTGCGGGGTAGGCATAAGGCAGGGGCACAAATGCGGGGTAGGCATAAGGCAGGGGCACAAGTGCGGGATAGGCATAAGGCAGGGGCACAAGTGCGGGCTAGGCATAAGGCAGGGGCACAAGTGCGGGCTAGGCATAAGGCAGGGGCACAAGTGCGGGCTAGGCATAAGGCAGGGGCACAAGTGCACGCTAGGCATAAGGCAGGGGCACAAGTGCAGGCTAGGCATAAGGCAGGGGCACAAGTGCGGGCTAGGCATAAGGCAGGGGCACAAGTGCGGGCTAGGCATAAGGCAGGGGCACAAGTGCGGGCTAGGCATAAGGCAGGGGCACAAGTGCGGGCTAGGCATAAGGCAGGGGCACAAGTGCGGGCTGGGCACAAGTGCGGGCTAGGCATAAGGCAAGGGCACAAGTGCGGCCTAGGCATAAGGCAGGGGCACAAGTGCGGGCTAGGCATAAGGCAGGGGCACAAGTGCGGGCTAGGCATAAGGCAGGGGCACAAGTGCGGGCTAGGCATAAGGCAGGGGCACAAGTGCGGGCTAGGCATAAGGCAGGGGCACAAGTGCGGGCTAGGCATAAGGCAGGGGCACAAGTGCGGGCTAGGCATAAGGCCGGGGCACATGTGCTGGCTAGGCATAAGGCAGGGGCACACGTGCTGGCTAGGCATAAGGCAGGGGCACACGTGCTGGCTAGGCATAAGGCAGGGGCACACGTGCGGGCTAGGCATAAGGCAGGGGCACAACTGCGGGCTAGGCATAAGGCAGGGGCACAAGTGCGGGCTAGGCATAAGGCAGGGGCACAAGTGCGGGCTAGGCATAAGGCAGGGGCACAAGTGCGGGCTAGGCATAAGGCAGGGGCACAAGTGCGGGCTAGGCATAAGGCAGGGGCACAAGTGCGGGCTAGGCATAAGGCAGGGGCACAAGTGCGGGCTAGGCATAAGGCAGGGGCACAAGTGCGGGCTAGGCATAAGTCAGGGGCACAAGTGCGGGCTAGGCATAAGGCAGGGGCACAAGTGCGGGCTAGGCATAAGGCAGGGGCACAAGTGCGGGCTAGGCATAAGGCAGGGGCACAAGTGCGGGCTAGGCATAAGGCAGGGGAACAAGTGCGGGCTAGGCATAAGGCAGGGGCACAAGTGCAGGCTAGGCATAAGGCAGGGGCACAAGTGCGGGCTAGGCATAAGGCAGGGGAACAAGTGCGGGCTAGGCATAAGGCAGGGGCACAAGTGCAGGCTAGGCATAAGGCAGGGGCACAAGTGCTGGCTAGGCATAAGGCAAGGGCACAAGTGCTGGCTAGGCATAAGGCAGGGGCACAAGTGCTGGCTAGGCATAAGGCAGGGGCACAAGTGCTGGCTAGGCATAAGGCAGGGGCACAAGTGCGGGCTAGACTTTAGGCAGGGGCACAAGAGCAAACTAAGCATAAGGCAGAGGCACAAGTGCAAGCTAGGCATAAGGCAGGGGCACCTATGCAGGCTAGGCTTAAGGCAGGGGCACAAGTGATGGCTACACATAAGGCATACGGCTAACTCTTTGCACTCTTTGCATAAAAGGATAGGCACCCTTAGGGGTGAAGAGCTAGCTTTCACCCCTCTACTCTGTACTTTGTTGTACAGTGCGGAGCCACTCCATAACCCCCATGCTCCAAGCGACCAGGCACATCTTGTCTGTCCTCCGTAAATGGGTAATGCCTTCGTCCCCAATTACAGTCGTGCATGTGCATTCAGACGGGACAAGAGCGAAGAGCGTAAAGCCTGCCCTGTGTGCATAACCAACATGAAGCTAAAGACAAAAAAACAATACAAGGGGCTCAAAAGTGCTGGCTAGGCATAAGGCAGGGGCTCAAAAGTGCTGGCTAGGCATAAGGCAGGGGCACAAGTGCAAACTAAGCATAAGGCAGAGGCACAAGTGCAGCTAGGCATAAGGCAAGGGCACAAGTGCTGGCTAGGCATAAGGCAGGGGCACAAGTGCTGGCTAGGCATAAGGCAGGGGCACAAGTGCGGGCTAGACTTTAGGCAGGGGCACAAGAGCAAACTAAGCATAAGGCAGGGGCACCTATGCAGGCTAGGCTTAAGGCAGGGGCACAAGTGATGGCTACATATAAGGCATACGGCTAACTCTTTGCACTCTTTGCATAAAGGGATAGGCACCCTTAGGGGTGAAGAGCTAGCTTTCACCCCTCTACTCTGTACTTTGTTGTACAGTGCGGAGCCACTCCATAACCCCCATGCTCCAAGCGACCAGGCACATCTTGTCTGTCCTCCGTAAATGGGTAATGCCTTCGTCCCCAATTACAGTCGTGCATGTGCATTCAGACGGGACAAGAGCGAAGAGCGTAAAGCCTGCCCTGTGTGCATAACCAACATGAAGCTAAAGACAAAAAAACAATACAAGGGGCTCAAAAGTGCTGGCTAGGCATAAGGCAGGGGCTCAAAAGTGCTGGCTAGGCATAAGGCAGGGGCACAAGTGCTGGCTAGGCATAAGGCAGGGGCACAAGTGCTGGCTAGGCATAAGGCAGGGGCACAAGTGCTGGCTAGGCATAAGGCAGGGGCACAAGTGCTGGCTAGGCATAAGGCAGGGGCACAAGTGCTGGCTAGGCATAAGGCAGGGGCACAAGTGCTGGCTAGGCATAAGGCAGGGGCACAAGTGCTGGCTAGGCATAAGGCAGGGGCACAAGTGCTGGCTAGGCATAAGGCAGTGGCACAAGTGCTGGCTAGGCATAAGGCAGGGGCACAAGTGCTAACTAGGCATAAGGCAGGGGCACAAGTGCTGGCTAGGCTTAAGGCAGGGGCACAAGTGCTGGCTAGGCATAAGGCAGGGGCACAAGTGCGGGCTAGGCATAAGGCAGGGGCACTAGTGCGGGCTAGGCATAAGGCAGGGGCACAAGTGCGGGCTAGGCATAAGGCAGGGGCACAAGTGCGGGCTAGGCATAAGGCAGGGGCACAAGTGCGGGTTGGCATAAGGCAGGGGCACAAGTGCAGGCTAGGCATAAGGCAGGGGCACAAGTGCAGGGGCACAAGTGCAGGCTAGGCATAAGGCAGGGGCACAAGTGCAGGCTAGGCATAAGGCATGGGCACAAGTGCTGGCTAGGCATAAGGCAGGGGCTCAAGTGCTGGCTAGGCATAAGGCAGGGGCACAAGTGCTGGCTAGGCATAAGGCAGGGGCACAAGTGCTGGCTAGGCATAAGGCAGGGGCACAAGTGCTGGCTAGGCATAAGGCAGGGGCACAAGTGCTGGCTAGGCATAAGGCAGGGGCCCAAGTGCTGGCTAGGCATAAGGCAGGGGCACAAGTGCTGGCTAGGCATAAGGCAGGGGCTCAAGTGCTGGCTAGGCATAAGGCAGGGGCTCAAGTGCTGGCTTGGCTTTAGGCAGGGGCACAAGTGCGGGCTAGGCTTTAGGCAGGGGCACAAGTGCAAACTAAGCATAAGGCAGAGGCACAAGTGCAAGCTAGGCATAAGGCAGGGGCACAAGTGATGGCTACACATAAGGCATACGGCTAACTCTTTGCACTCTTTGCATAAAGGGATAGGCACCCTTAGGGGTGAAGAGCTAGCTTTCACCCCTCTACTCTGTACTATGTTGTACAGTGCGGAGCCACTCCATAACCCCCATGCTCCAAGCGACCAGGCACATCTTGTCTGTCCTCCGTTAATGGGTAATGCCTTCGTCCCCAATTACAGTCGTGCATGTGCATACAGACGGGACAAGAGCAAAGAGCGTAAAGCCTGCCCTGTGTGCATAACCAACATGAAGCTAAAGACAAAAAAACAATAATGCAAGGGGCTCAAAAGTGCTGGCTAGGCATAAGGCAGGGGCACAAGTGATGGCTAGGCATAAGGCAGGGGCACAAGTGCTGGCTAGGCATAAGGCAGGGGCACAAGTGCTGGCTAGGCATAAGGCAGGGGCACAAGTGCTGGCTAGGCATAAGGCAGGGGCACAAGTGCTGGCTAGACTTAAGGCAGGGGCACAAGTGCTGGCTAGGCATAAGGCAGGGGCACAAGTGCTGGCTAGGCATAAGGCAGGGGCACAAGTGCTGGCTAGACTTAAGGCAGGGGCACAAGTGCTGGCTAGGCATAAGGCAGGGGCACAAGTGCTGGCTAGGCATAAGGCAGGGGCACAAGTGCTGGCTAGGCATAAGGCAGGGGCACAAGTGCTGGCTAGGCATAAGGCAGGGGCACAAGTGCTGGCTAGGCATAAGGCAGGGGCACAAGTGCTGGCTAGGCATAAGGCAGGGGCACAAGTGCTGGCTAGGCATAAGGCAGGGGCACAAGTGCTGGCTAGGCATAAGGCAGGGGCTCAAAAGTGCTGGCTAGGCATAAGGCAGGGGCACAAGTGCTGGCTAGGCATAAGGCAGGGGCACAAGTGCAGGCTAGGCATAAGGCAGGGGCACAAGTGCAGGCTAGGCATAAGGCAGGGGCACAAGTGCAAACTAAGCATAAGGCAGAGGCACAAGTGCAGCTAGGCATAAGGCAGGGGCACAAGTGCAGGCTAGGCATAAGGCAGGGGCACAAGTGCAGGCTAGGCATAAGGCAGGGGCACAAGTGCGGGGTAGGCATAAGGCAGGGGCACAAGTGCGGGGTAGGCATAAGGCAGGGGCACAAGTGCGGGATAGGCATAAGGCAGGGGCACAAGTGCGGGCTAGGCATAAGGCAGGGGCACAAGTGCGGGCTAGGCATAAGGCAGGGGCACAAGTGCGGGCTAGGCATAAGGCAGGGGCACAAGTGCACGCTAGGCATAAGGCAGGGGCACAAGTGCGGGCTAGGCATAAGGCAGGGGCACAAGTGCGGGCTAGGCATAAGGCAGGGGCACAAGTGCGGGCTAGGCATAAGGCAGGGGCACAAGTGCGGGCTAGGCATAAGGCAGGGGCACAAGTGCGGGCTAGGCATAAGGCAGGGGCACAAGTGCGGGCTAGGCATAAGGCAGGGGCACAAGTGCGGGCTGGGCACAAGTGCGGGCTAGGCATAAGGCAAGGGCACAAGTGCTGCCTAGGCATAAGGCAGGGGCACAAGTGCGGGCTAGGCTTAAGGCAGGGGCACAAGTGATGGCTACACATAAGGCATACGGCTAACTCTTTGCACTCTTTGAATAAAGGGATAGGCACCCTTAGGGGTGAAGAGCTAGCTTTCACCCCTCTACTCTGTACTATGTTGTACAGTGCGGAGCCACTCCATAACCCTCATGCTCCAAGCGACCAGGCACATCTTGTCTGTCCTCCGTAAATGGGTAATGCCTTCGTCCCCAATTACAGTCGTGCATGTGCATACAGACGGGACAAGAGCTTAGAGCGTAAAGCCTGCCCTGTGTGCATAACCAACATGAAGCTAAAGACAAAAAAACAATAATGCAAGGGGCTCAAAAGTGCTGGCTAGGCATAAGGCAGGGGCACAAGTGCTGGCTAGGCATAAGGCAGGGGCACAAGTGCTGGCTAGGCATAAGGCAGGGGCACAAGTGCTGGCTAGGCATAAGGCAGGGGCACAAGTGCTGGCTAGACTTAAGGCAGGGGCACAAGTGCTGGCTAGACTTAAGGCAGGGGCACAAGTGCTGGCTAGGCATAAGGCAGGGGCACAAGTGCGGGCTAGCCATAAGGCAGGGGCACAAGTGCAGGCTAGGCATAAGGCAGGGGCACAAGTGCAGGCTAGGCATAAGGCAGGGGCACAAGTGCAGGCTAGGCATAAGGCAGGGGCACAAGTGCAGGCTAGGCATAAGGCAGGGGCACAAGTGCAAACTAAGCATAAGGCAGAGGCACAAGTGCAGCTAGGCATAAGGCAGGGGCACAAGTGCAGGCTAGGCATAAGGCAGGGGCACAAGTGCAGGCTAGGCATAAGGCAGGGGCACAAGTGCAGGCTAGGCATAAGGCAGGGGCACAAGTGCGGGGTAGGCATAAGGCAGGGGCACAAGTGCGGGGTAGGCATAAGGCAGGGGCACAAGTGCGGGATAGGCATAAGGCAGGGGCACAAGTGCGGGCTAGGCATAAGGCAGGGGCACAAGTGCGGGCTAGGCATAAGGCAGGGGCACAAGTGCGGGCTAGGCATAAGGCAGGGGCACAAGTGCACGCTAGGCATAAGGCAGGGGCACAAGTGCGGGCTAGGCATAAGGCAGGGGCACAAGTGCGGGCTAGGCATAAGGCAGGGGCACAAGTGCGGGCTAGGCATAAGGCAGGGGCACAAGTGCGGGCTAGGCATAAGGCAGGGGCACAAGTGCGGGCTAGGCATAAGGCAGGGGCACAAGTGCGGGCTGGGCACAAGTGCGGGCTAGGCATAAGGCAAGGGCACAAGTGCGGCCTAGGCATAAGGCAGGGGCACAAGTGCGGGCTAGGCATAAGGCAGGGGCACAAGTGCGGGCTAGGCATAAGGCAGGGGCACAAGTGCGGGCTAGGCATAAGGCAGGGGCACAAGTGCGGGCTAGGCATAAGGCAGGGGCACAAGTGCGGGCTAGGCATAAGGCAGGGGCACAAGTGCGGGCTAGGCATAAGGCAGGGGCACAAGTGCGGGCTAGGCATAAGGCAGGGGCACAAGTGCGGGCTAGGCATAAGGCCGGGGCACATGTGCTGGCTAGGCATAAGGCAGGGGCACACGTGCTGGCTAGGCATAAGGCAGGGGCACACGTGCTGGCTAGGCATAAGGCAGGGGCACACGTGCGGGCTAGGCATAAGGCAGGGGCACAACTGCGGGCTAGGCATAAGGCAGGGGCACAAGTGCGGGCTAGGCATAAGGCAGGGGCACAAGTGCGGGCTAGGCATAAGGCAGGGGCACAAGTGCGGGCTAGGCATAAGGCAGGGGCACAAGTGCGGGCTAGGCATAAGGCAGGGGCACAAGTGCGGGCTAGGCATAAGGCAGGGGCACAAGTGCGGGCTAGGCATAAGGCAGGGGCACAAGTGCGGGCTAGGCATAAGTCAGGGGCACAAGTGCGGGCTAGGCATAAGGCAGGGGCACAAGTGCGGGCTAGGCATAAGGCAGGGGCACAAGTGCGGGCTAGGCATAAGGCAGGGGCACAAGTGCGGGCTAGGCATAAGGCAGGGGAACAAGTGCGGGCTAGGCATAAGGCAGGGGCACAAGTGCAGGCTAGGTATAAGGCAGGGGCACAAGTGCTGGCTAGGCATAAGGCAAGGGCACAAGTGCTGGCTAGGCATAAGGCAGGGGCACAAGTGCTGGCTAGGCATAAGGCAGGGGCACAAGTGCGGGCTAGACTTTAGGCAGGGGCACAAGAGCAAACTAAGCATAAGGCAGAGGCACAAGTGCAAGCTAGGCATAAGGCAGGGGCACCTATGCAGGCTAGGCTTAAGGCAGGGGCACAAGTGATGGCTACACATAAGGCATACGGCTAACTCTTTGCACTCTTTGCATAAAAGGATAGGCACCCTTAGGGGTGAAGAGCTAGCTTTCACCCCTCTACTCTGTACTTTGTTGTACAGTGCGGAGCCACTCCATAACCCCCATGCTCCAAGCGACCAGGCACATCTTGTCTGTCCTCCGTAAATGGGTAATGCCTTCGTCCCCAATTACAGTCGTGCATGTGCATTCAGACGGGACAAGAGCGAAGAGCGTAAAGCCTGCCCTGTGTGCATAACCAACATGAAGCTAAAGACAAAAAAACAATACAAGGGGCTCAAAAGTGCTGGCTAGGCATAAGGCAGGGGCACAAGTGCTGGCTAGGCATAAGGCAGGGGCACAAGTGCTGGCTAGGCATAAGGCAGGGGCACAAGTGCTGGCTAGGCATAAGGCAGGGGCACAAGTGCTGGCTAGGCATAAGGCAGGGGCACAAGTGCTGGCTAGGCATAAGGCAGGGGCACAAGTGCTGGCTAGGCATAAGGCAGGGGCACAAGTGCTGGCTAGGCATAAGGCAGGGGCACAAGTGCTGGCTAGGCATAAGGCAGGGGCACAAGTGCTGGCTAGGCATAAGGCAGGGGCACAAGTGCTGGCTAGGCATAAGGCAGGGGCACAAGTGCTGGCTAGGCATAAGGCAGGGGCACAAGTGCTGGCTAGGCATAAGGCAGGGGCACAAGTGCTGGCTAGGCATAAGGCAGGGGCACAAGTGCTGGCTAGGCATAAGGCAGGGGCACAAGTGCTGGCTAGGCATAAGGCAGGGGCACAAGTGCTGGCTAGGCATAAGGCAGGGGCACAAGTGCTGGCTAGGCATAAGGCAGGGGCACAAGTGCTGGCTAGGCATAAGGCAGGGGCACAAGTGCTGGCTAGGCATAAGGCAGGGGCACAAGTGCTGGCTAGGCATAAGGCAGGGGCACAAGTGCTGGCTAGGCATAAGGCAGGGGCACAAGTGCTGGCTAGGCATAAGGCAGGGGCACAAGTGCTGGCTAGGCATAAGGCAGGGGCACAAGTGCGGGCTAGGCATAAGGCAGGGGCACAAGTGCGGGCTAGGCATAAGGCAGGGGCACAAGTGCGGGCTAGGCATAAGGCAGGGGCACAAGTGCGGGCTAGGCATAAGGCAGGGGCACAAGTGCGGGCTAGGCATAAGGCAGGGGCACAAGTGCGGGCTAGGCATAAGGCAGGGGCACAAGTGCGGGCTAGGCATAAGGCAGGGGCACAAGTGCGGGCTAGGCATAAGGCAGGGGCACAAGTGCGGGCTAGGCATAAGGCAGGGGCACAAGTGCGGGCTAGGCATAAGGCAGGGGCACAAGTGCGGGCTAGGCATAAGGCAGGGGCACAAGTGCTGGCTAGGCATAAGGCAGGGCACAAGTGCTGGCTAGGCATAAGGCAGGGGCACAAGTGCTTGCTAGGCATAAGGCAGGGGCACAAGTGCTTGCTAGGCATAAGGCAGGGGCACAAGTGCTTGCTAGGCATAAGGCAGGGGCACAAAAGCTGGCTAGGCATAAGGCAGGGGCACAAGTGCAGGCTAGGCATAAGGCAGGGGCACAAGTGCTGGCTAGGCATAAGGCAGGGGCACAAGTGCTGGCTAGGCTTAAGGCAGGGGCACAAGTGCTGGCTAGGCTTAAGGCAGGGGCACAAGTGCTGGCTAGGCATAAGGCAGAGGCACAAGTGCAGTCTAGGCATAAGGCAGGGGCACAAGTGCAGTCTAGGCATAAGGCAGGGGCACAAGTGCAGTCTAGGCATAAGGCAGGGGCACAAGTGCAGTCTAGGCATAAGGCAGGGGCACAAGTGCAGTCTAGGCATAAGGCAGGGGCACAAGTGCAGTCTAGGCATAAGGCAGGGGCACAAGTGCAGTCTAGGCATAAGGCAGGGGCACCTATGTGGGCTAGGCATAAGGCAGGGGCACCTATGCGGGCTAGGCATAAGGCAGGGGCACCTATGCGGGCTAGGCATAAGACAGGGGCACAAGTGCGGGCTAGGCATAAGACAGGGGCACAAGTGCGGGCTAGGCATAAGGCAGGGGCACAAGTGCGGGCTAGGCATAAGGCAGGGGCACAAGTGCGGGCTAGGCATAAGGCAGGGGCACAAGTGCGGGCTAGGCATAAGGCAGGGGCACAAGTGCGGGCTAGGCATAAGGCAGGGGCACAAGTGCGGGCTAGGCATAAGGCAGGGGCACAAGTGCGGGCTAGGCATAAGGCAGGGGCACAAGTGCGGGCTAGGCATAAGGCAGGGGCACAAGTGCGGGCTAGGCATAAGGCAGGGGCACAAGTGCGGGCTAGGCATAAGGCAGGGGCACAAGTGCGGGCTAGGCATAAGGCAGGGGCACAAGTGCGGGCTAGGCATAAGGCAGGGGCACAAGTGCGGGCTAGGCATAAGGCAGGGGCACAAGTGCGGGCTAGGCATAAGGCAGGGGCACACATGCGGGCTAGGCATAAGGCAGGGGCACACGTGCTGGCTAGGCATAAGGCAGGGGCACAACTGCGGGCTAGGCATAAGGCAGGGGCACAACTGCGGGCTAGGCATAAGGCAGGGGCACAAGTGCGGGCTAGGCATAAGGCAGGGGCACAAGTGCGGGCTAGGCATAAGGCAGGGGCACAAGTGCGGGCTAGGCATAAGGCAGGGGCACAAGTGCGGGCTAGGCATAAGGCAGGGGCACAAGTGCGGGCTAGGCATAAGGCAGGGGCACAAGTGCGGGCTAGGCATAAGGCAGGGGCACAAGTGCGGGCTAGGCATAAGGCAGGGGCACAAGTGCGGGCTAGGCATAAGGCAGGGGCACAAGTGCGGGCTAGGCATAAGGCAGGGGCACAAGTGCGGGCTAGGCATAAGGCAGGGGAACAAGTGCGGGCTAGGCATAAGGCAGGGGAACAAGTGCGGGCTAGGCATAAGGCAGGGGCACAAGTGCAGGCTAGGTATAAGGCAGGGGCACAAGTGCTGGCTAGGCATAAGGCAAGGGCACAAGTGCTGGCTAGGCATAAGGCAGGGGCACAAGTGCTGGCTAGGCATAAGGCAGGGGCACAAGTGCGGGCTAGACTTTAGGCAGGGGCACAAGAGCAAACTAAGCATAAGGCAGGGGCACCTATGCAGGCTAGGCTTAAGGCAGGGGCACAAGTGATGGCTACATATAAGGCATACGGCTAACTCTTTGCACTCTTTGCATAAAGGGATAGGCACCCTTAGGGGTGAAGAGCTAGCTTTCACCCCTCTACTCTGTACTTTGTTGTACAGTGCGGAGCCACTCCATAACCCCCATGCTCCAAGCGACCAGGCACATCTTGTCTGTCCTCCGTAAATGGGTAATGCCTTCGTCCCCAATTACAGTCGTGCATGTGCATTCAGACGGGACAAGAGCGAAGAGCGTAAAGCCTGCCCTGTGTGCATAACCAACATGAAGCTAAAGACAAAAAAACAATACAAGGGGCTCAAAAGTGCTGGCTAGGCATAAGGCAGGGGCTCAAAAGTGCTGGCTAGGCATAAGGCAGGGGCACAAGTGCTGGCTAGGCATAAGGCAGGGGCACAAGTGCTGGCTAGGCATAAGGCAGGGGCACAAGTGCTGGCTAGGCATAAGGCAGGGGCACAAGTGCTGGCTAGGCATAAGGCAGGGGCACAAGTGCTGGCTAGGCATAAGGCAGGGGCACAAGTGCTGGCTAGGCATAAGGCAGGGGCACAAGTGCTGGCTAGGCATAAGGCAGTGGCACAAGTGCTGGCTAGGCATAAGGCAGGGGCACAAGTGCTAACTAGGCATAAGGCAGGGGCACAAGTGCTGGCTAGGCTTAAGGCAGGGGCACAAGTGCTGGCTAGGCATAAGGCAGGGGCACAAGTGCGGGCTAGGCATAAGGCAGGGGCACTAGTGCGGGCTAGGCATAAGGCAGGGGCACAAGTGCGGGCTAGGCATAAGGCAGGGGCACAAGTGCGGGCTAGGCATAAGGCAGGGGCACAAGTGCGGGTTGGCATAAGGCAGGGGCACAAGTGCAGGCTAGGCATAAGGCAGGGGCACAAGTGCAGGGGCACAAGTGCAGGCTAGGCATAAGGCAGGGGCACAAGTGCAGGCTAGGCATAAGGCATGGGCACAAGTGCAGGCTAGGCATAAGGCATGGGCACAAGTGCTGGCTAGGCATAAGGCAGGGGCTCAAGTGCTGGCTAGGCATAAGGCAGGGGCACAAGTGCTGGCTAGGCATAAGGCAGGGGCACAAGTGCTGGCTAGGCATAAGGCAGGGGCACAAGTGCTGGCTAGGCATAAGGCAGGGGCACAAGTGCTGGCTAGGCATAAGGCAGGGGCCCAAGTGCTGGCTAGGCATAAGGCAGGGGCACAAGTGCTGGCTAGGCATAAGGCAGGGGCTCAAGTGCTGGCTAGGCATAAGGCAGGGGCTCAAGTGCTGGCTTGGCTTTAGGCAGGGGCACAAGTGCGGGCTAGGCTTTAGGCAGGGGCACAAGTGCAAACTAAGCATAAGGCAGAGGCACAAGTGCAAGCTAGGCATAAGGCAGGGGCACAAGTGATGGCTACACATAAGGCATACGGCTAACTCTTTGCACTCTTTGCATAAAGGGATAGGCACCCTTAGGGGTGAAGAGCTAGCTTTCACCCCTCTACTCTGTACTATGTTGTACAGTGCGGAGCCACTCCATAACCCCCATGCTCCAAGCGACCAGGCACATCTTGTCTGTCCTCCGTAAATGGGTAATGCCTTCGTCCCCAATTACAGTCGTGCATGTGCATACAGACGGGACAAGAGCAAAGAGCGTAAAGCCTGCCCTGTGTGCATAACCAACATGAAGCTAAAGACAAAAAAACAATAATGCAAGGGGCTCAAAAGTGCTGGCTAGGCATAAGGCAGGGGCACAAGTGATGGCTAGGCATAAGGCAGGGGCACAAGTGCTGGCTAGGCATAAGGCAGGGGCACAAGTGCTGGCTAGGCATAAGGCAGGGGCACAAGTGCTGGCTAGGCATAAGGCAGGGGCACAAGTGCTGGCTAGGCATAAGGCAGGGGCACAAGTGCTGGCTAGGCATAAGGCAGGGGCACAAGTGCTGGCTAGACTTAAGGCAGGGGCACAAGTGCTGGCTAGGCATAAGGCAGGGGCACAAGTGCTGGCTAGGCATAAGGCAGGGGCACAAGTGCTGGCTAGGCATAAGGCAGGGGCACAAGTGCTGGCTAGGCATAAGGCAGGGGCACAAGTGCTGGCTAGGCATAAGGCAGGGGCACAAGTGCTGGCTAGGCATAAGGCAGGGGCACAAGTGCTGGCTAGGCATCAGGCAGGGGCACAAGTGCTGGCTAGGCATAAGGCAGGGGCACAAGTGCAGGCTAGGCATAAGGCAGGGGCACAAGTGCAGGCTAGGCCATAAGGCAGGGGCACAAGTGCAGGCTAGGCATAAGGCAGGGGCACAAGTGCAGGCTAGGCATAAGGCAGGGGCACAAGTGCAGGCTAGGCATAAGGCAGGGGCACAAGTGCAGCTAGGCATAAGGCAGGGGCACAAGTGCAGGCTAGGCATAAGGCAGGGGCACAAGTGCAGGCTAGGCATAAGGCAGGGGCACACGTGCTGGCTAGGCATAAGGCAGGGGCACACGTTCTGGCTAGGCATAAGGCAGGGGCACACGTGCTGGCTAGGCATAAGGCAGGGGCACAAGTGCAGGCTAGGCATAAGGCAGGGGCACAAGTGCAGGCTAGGCCATAAGGCAGGGGCACAAGTGCAGGCTAGGCATAAGGCAGGGGCACAAGTGCAGGCTAGGCATAAGGCAGGGGCACAAGTGCAGGCTAGGCATAAGGCAGGGGCACAAGTGCAGGCTAGGCATAAGGCAGGGGCACAAGTGCAGCTAGGCATAAGGCATGGGCACAAGTGCAGGCTAGGCATAAGGCAGGGGCACAAGTGCAGGCTAGGCATAAGGCAGGGGCACACGTGCTGGCTAGGCATAAGGCAGGGGCACACGTGCTGGCTAGGCATAAGGCAGGGGCACACGTGCTGGCTAGGCATAAGGCAGGGGCACACGTGCTGGCTAGGCATAAGGCAGGGGCACACGTGCTGGCTAGGCATAAGGCAGGGGCACACGTGCTGGCTAGGCATAAGGCAGGGGCACACGTGCTGGCTAGGCATAAGGCAGGGGCACACGTGCTGGCTAGGCATAAGGCAGGGGCACAAGTGCGGGCTAGGCATAAGGCAGGGGCACAAGTGCGGGCTAGGAATAAGGCAGGGGCACATGTGCAGGCTAGGCATAAGGCAGGGGCACAAGTGCGGGCTAGGCATAAGGCAGGGGCACATGTGCGGGCTAGGCATAATGCAGGGGCACAAGTGCGGGCTAGGCATAATGCAGGGGCACAAGTGCGGGCTAGGCATACGGCAGGGGCACAAGTGCGGGCTAGGCATAAGGCAGTGGCACAAGTGCGGGCTAGGCATAAGGCAGGGGCACAAGTGCGGGCAAGGCATAAGGCAGGGGCACAAGTGCGGGCAAGGCATAAGGCAGGGGCACAAGTGCGGGCTAGGCATAAGGCAGGGGCACAAGTGCGGGCTAGGCATAAGGCAGGGGCACAAGTGCGGGCTAGGCATAAGGCAGGGGCACAAGTGCGGGCTAGGCATAAGGCAGGGGCACAAGTGCGGGCTAGGCATAAGGCAGGGGCACAAGTGCGGGCTAGGCATAAGGCAGGGGCACAAGTGCGGGCTAGGCATAAGGCAGGGGCACAAGTGCGGGCTAGGCATAAGGCAGGGGCACAAGTGCGGGCTAGGCATAAGGCAGGGGCACAAGTGCGGGCTAGGCATAAGGCAGGGGCACAAGTGCGGGCTAGGCATAAGGCAGGGGCACAAGTGCGGGAAAGGCATAAGGCAGGGGCACAAGTGCGGCTAGGCATAAGGCAGGGGCCCAAGTGCGGCTAGGCATAAGGCAGGGGCACACGTGCTGGCTAGGCATAAGGCAGGGGCACAAGTGCGGGCTAGGCATAAGGCAGCGGCAAAAGTGCTGGCTAGGCATAAGGCAGGGGCACACGTGCTGGCTAGGCATAAGGCAGGGGCACAAGTGCGGGCTAGGCATAAGGCAGCGGCAAAAGTGCTGGCTAGGCATAAGGCAGGGGCACAAGTGCTGGCTAGGCATAAGGCAGGGGCACAAGTGCTGGCTAGGCATAAGGCAGGGCCACAAGTGCAGGCTAGGCATTAGGCAGGGCCACAAGTGCAGGCTAGGCATAAGGCAGGGCCACAAGTGGAGGCTAGGCATAAGGCAGGGGCACAAGTGCTGGCTAGGCATAAGGCAGGGGCACAAGTGCTGGCTAGGCATAAGGCAGGGGCTCAAGTGCTGGCTAGGCATAAGGCAGGGGCTCAAGTGCTGGCTAGGCATAAGGCAGGGGCACAAGTGCTGGCTAGGCATAAGGCAGGGGCACAAGTGCTGGCTAGGCATAAGGCAGGGGCACAAGTGCTGGCTAGGCATAAGGCAGGGGCACCTATGCAGGCTAGGCTTAAGGCAGGGGCACAAGTGATGGCTACACATAAGGCATACGGCTAACTCTTTGCACTCTTTGAATAAAGGGATAGGCACCCTTAGGGGTGAAGAGCTAGCTTTCACCCCTCTACTCTGTACTATGTTGTACAGTGCGGAGCCACTCCATAACCCTCATGCTCCAAGCGACCAGGCACATCTTGTCTGTCCTCCGTAAATGGGTAATGCCTTCGTCCCCAATTACAGTCGTGCATGTGCATACAGACGGGACAAGAGCTTAGAGCGTAAAGCCTGCCCTGTGTGCATAACCAACATGAAGCTAAAGACAAAAAAACAATAATGCAAGGGGCTCAAAAGTGCTGGCTAGGCATAAGGCAGGGGCACAAGTGCTGGCTAGGCATAAGGCAGGGGCACAAGTGCTGGCTAGGCATAAGGCAGGGGCACAAGTGCTGGCTAGGCATAAGGCAGGGGCACAAGTGCTGGCTAGACTTAAGGCAGGGGCACAAGTGCTGGCTAGACTTAAGGCAGGGGCACAAGTGCTGGCTAGGCATAAGGCAGGGGCTCAAGTGCTGGCTAGGCATAAGGCAGGGGCACAAGTGCAGGCTAGGCATAAGGCAGGGGCACAAGTGCAGGCTAGGCATAAGGCAGGGGCACAAGTGCAGGCTAGGCATAAGGCAGGAGCACAAGTGCAAACTAAGCATCAGGCAGAGGCACAAGTGCAGCTAGGCATAAGGCAGGGGCACAAGTGCAGGCTAGGCATAAGGCAGGGGCACAAGTGCAGGCTAGGCATAAGGCAGGGGCACAAGTGCGGGGTAGGCATAAGGCAGGGGCACAAGTGCGGGGTAGGCATAAGGCAGGGGCACAAGTGCGGGATAGGCATAAGGCAGGGGCACAAGTGCGGGCTAGGCATAAGGCAGGGGCACAAGTGCGGGCTAGGCATAAGGCAGGGGCACAAGTGCGGGCTAGGCATAAGGCAGGGGCACAAGTGCACGCTAGGCATAAGGCAGGGGCACAAGTGCGGGCTAGGCATAAGGCAGGGGCACAAGTGCGGGCTAGGCATAAGGCAGGGGCACAAGTGCGGGCTAGGCATAGGGCAGGGGCACAAGTGCGGGCTAGGCATAAGGCAGGGGCACAAGTGCGGGCTAGGCATAAGGCAGGGGCACAAGTGCGGGCTGGGCACAAGTGCGGGCTAGGCATAAGGCAAGGGCACAAGTGCGGCCTAGGCATAAGGCAGGGGCACAAGTGCGGGCTAGGCATAAGGCAGGGGCACAAGTGCGGGCTAGGCATAAGGCAGGGGCACAAGTGCGGGCTAGGCATAAGGCAGGGGCACAAGTGCGGGCTAGGCATAAGGCAGGGGCACAAGTGCGGGCTAGGCATAAGGCAGGGGCACAAGTGCGGGCTAGGCATAAGGCAGGGGCACAAGTGCGGGCTAGGCATAAGGCAGGGGCACAAGTGCGGGCTAGGCATAAGGCAGGGGCACAAGTGCGGGCTAGGCATAAGGCAGGGGCACAAGTGCGGGCTAGGCATAAGGCAGGGGCACATGTGCTGGCTAGGCATAAGGCAGGGGCACACGTGCTGGCTAGGCATAAGGCAGGGGCACACGTGCGGGCTAGGCATAAGGCAGGGGCACAACTGCGGGCTAGGCATAAGGCAGGGGCACAAGTGCGGGCTAGGCATAAGGCAGGGGCACAAGTGCGGGCTAGGCATAAGGCAGGGGCACAAGTGCGGGCTAGGCATAAGGCAGGGGCACAAGTGCGGGCTAGGCATAAGGCAGGGGCACAAGTGCGGGCTAGGCATAAGGCAGGGGCACAAGTGCGGGCTAGGCATAAGGCAGGGGCACAAGTGCGGGCTAGGCATAAGGCAGGGGCACAAGTGCGGGCTAGGCATAAGTCAGGGGCACAAGTGCGGGCTAGGCATAAGGCAGGGGCACAAGTGCGGGCTAGGCATAAGGCAGGGGCACAAGTGCGGGCTAGGCATAAGGCAGGGGCACAAGTGCGGGCTAGGCATAAGGCAGGGGCACAAGTGCGGGCTAGGCATAAGGCAGGGGAACAAGTGCGGGCTAGGCATAAGGCAGGGGCACAAGTGCAGGCTAGGTATAAGGCAGGGGCACAAGTGCTGGCTAGGCATAAGGCAAGGGCACAAGTGCTGGCTAGGCATAAGGCAGGGGCACAAGTGCTGGCTAGGCATAAGGCAGGGGCACAAGTGCGGGCTAGACTTTAGGCAGGGGCACAAGAGCAAACTAAGCATAAGGCAGAGGCACAAGTGCAAGCTAGGCATAAGGCAGGGGCACCTATGCAGGCTAGGCTTAAGGCAGGGGCACAAGTGATGGCTACACATAAGGCATACGGCTAACTCTTTGCACTCTTTGCATAAAGGGATAGGCACCCTTAGGGGTGAAGAGCTAGCTTTCACCCCTCTACTCTGTACTTTGTTGTACAGTGCGGAGCCACTCCATAACCCCCATGCTCCAAGCGACCAGGCACATCTTGTCTGTCCTCCGTAAATGGGTAATGCCTTCGTCCCCAATTACAGTCGTGCATGTGCATTCAGACGGGACAAGAGCGAAGAGCGTAAAGCCTGCCCTGTGTGCATAACCAACATGAAGCTAAAGACAAAAAAACAATACAAGGGGCTCAAAAGTGCTGGCTAGGCATAAGGCAGGGGCACAAGTGCTGGCTAGGCATAAGGCAGGGGCACAAGTGCTGGCTAGGCATAAGGCAGGGGCACAAGTGCTGGCTAGGCATAAGGCAGGGGCACAAGTGCTGGCTAGGCATAAGGCAGGGGCACAAGTGCTGGCTAGGCATAAGGCAGGGGCACAAGTGCTGGCTAGGCATAAGGCAGGGGCACAAGTGCTGGCTAGGCATAAGGCAGGGGCACAAGTGCTGGCTAGGCATAAGGCAGGGGCACAAGTGCTGGCTAGGCATAAGGCAGGGGCACAAGTGCTGGCTAGGCATAAGGCAGGGGCACAAGTGCTGGCTAGGCTTAAGGCAGGGGCACAAGTGCTGGCTAGGCATAAGGCAGGGGAACAAGTGCTGGCTAGACATAAGGCAGGGGCACAAGTGCTGGCTAGGCATAAGGCAGGGGCACACGTGCTGGCTAGGCATAAGGCAGGGGCACAAGTGCTGGCTAGACATAAGGCAGGGGCACAAGTGCTGGCTAGGCATAAGGCAGGGGCACAAGTGCTGGCTAGGCATAAGGCAGGGGCACAAGTGCTGGCTAGGCATAAGGCAGGGGCACAAGTGCTGGCTAGGCATAAGGCAGGGGCACAAGTGCTGGCTAGGCATAAGGCAGGGGCACAAGTGCTGGCTAGGCATAAGGCAGGGGCACAAGTGCTGGCTAGGCATAAGGCAGGGGCACAAGTGCTGGCTAGGCATAAGGCAGGGGCACAAGTGCTGGCTAGACATAAGGCAGGGGCACAAGTGCTGGCTAGGCATAAGGCAGGGGCACAAGTGCTGGCTAGGCATAAGGCAGGGGCACAAGTGCTGGCTAGGCATAAGGCAGGGGCACAAGTGCTGGCTAGGCATAAGGCAGGGGCACAAGTGCTGGCTAGGCATAAGGCAGGGGCACAAGTGCTGGCTAGGCATAAGGCAGGGGCACAAGTGCTGGCTAGGCATAAGGCAGGGGCACAAGTGCTGGCTAGGCATAAGGCAGGGGCACAAGTGCTGGCTAGGCATAAGGCAGGGGCACAAGTGCTGGCTAGGCATAAGGCAGGGGCACAAGTGCTGGCTAGGCATAAGGCATGGGCACAAGTGCTGGCTAGGCATAAGGCAGGGGCACAAGTGCTGGCTAGGCATAAGGCAGGGGCACAAGTGCTGGCTAGGCATAAGGCAGGGGCACAAGTGCTGGCTAGGCATAAGGCAGGGGCACAAGTGCTGGCTAGGCATAAGGCAGGGGCACAAGTGCTGGCTAGGCATAAGGCAGGGGCACAAGTGCTGGCTAGGCATAAGGCAGGGGCACAAGTGCTGGCTAGGCATAAGGCAGGGGCACAAGTGCTGGCTAGGCATAAGGCAGGGGCACAAGTGCTGGCTAGGCATAAGGCAGGGGCACAAGTGCTGGCTAGGCATAAGGCAGGGGCACAAGTGCTGGCTAGGCATAAGGCAGGGGCACAAGTGCTGGCTAGGCATAAGGCAGGGGCACAAGTGCTGGCTAGGCATAAGGCAGGGGCACAAGTGCTGGCTAGGAATAAGGCAGGGGCACAAGTGCTGGCTAGGCATAAGGCAGGGGCACAAGTGCTGGCTAGGCATAAGGCAGGGGCACAAGTGCTGGCTAGGCATAAGGCAGGGGCACAAGTGCTGGCTAGGCATAAGGCAGGGGCACAAGTGCTGGCTAGGCATAAGGCAGGGGCACAAGTGCTGGCTAGGCATAAGGCAGGGGCACAAGTGCTGGCTAGGCATAAGGCAGGGGCACAAGTGCGGGCTAGGCATAAGGCAGGGGCACAAGTGCAGACTAGGCATAAGGCAGGGGCACAAGTGCGGGCTAGGCATAAGGCAGGGGCACAAGTGCGGGCTAGGCATAAGGCAGGGGCACAAGTGCGGGCTAGGCATAAGGCAGGGGCACAAGTGCGGGCTAGGCATAAGGCAGGGGCACAAGTGCGGGCTAGGCATAAGGCAGGGGCACAAGTGCGGGCTAGGCATAAGGCAGGGGCACAAGTGCGGGCTAGGCATAAGGCAGGGGCACAAGTGCGGGCTAGGCATAAGGTAGGGGCACAAGTGCTGGCTAGGCATAAGGCAGGGCACAAGTGCTGGCTAGGCATAAGGCAGGGCACAAGTGCTGGCTAGGCATAAGGCAGGGGTACAAGTGCTTGAGAGGCATAAGGCAGGGGCACAAGTGCTTGCTAGGCATAAGGCAGGGGCACAAGTGCTTGCTAGGCATAAGGCAGGGGCACAAAAGCTGGCTAGGCATAAGGCAGGGGCACAAGTGCAGGCTAGGCATAAGGCAGGGGCACAAGTGCTGGCTAGGCATAAGGCAGGGGCACAAGTGCTGGCTAGGCTTAAGGCAGGGGCACAAGTGCTGGCTAGGCTTAAGGCAGGGGCACAAGTGCTGGCTAGGCATAAGGCAGGGGCACAAGTGCAGTCTAGGCATAAGGCAGGGGCACAAGTGCAGTCTAGGCATAAGGCAGGGGCACAAGTGCAGTCTAGGCATAAGGCAGGGGCACAAGTGCAGTCTAGGCATAAGGCAGGGGCACAAGTGCAGTCTAGGCATAAGGCAGGGGCACAAGTGCAGTCTAGGCATAAGGCAGGGGCACCTATGTGGGCTAGGCATAAGGCAGGGGCACCTATGCGGGCTAGGCATAAGGCAGGGGCACAAGTGCGGGCTAGGCATAAGGCAGGGGCACAAGTGCGGGCT